>NC_071612.1:12540000-13147500 GCF_014839835.1 Dryobates pubescens | reverse complement strand
TGCATAATGTCAGACCATGCCAAATATTCAGCGTCACCACAATTCACTGGTACCCATTGCCTGAAATAGAGTATTGTGAAAATCCTTACTGTAAACAGAGCCAAAGCTTGCATCAGGTGTTTTGCCTTGATGGATTCTCCCTTCAGCACAAAAAGGCAATGAAGAGACATTTTCTCACTCCAGACACAGACTCTAGAGTTCTAAGTAAAAGAATTTAATATAAATAACGTTCAGACTTGACACACTGCTGTGTTAAAAACAGAGCACTCTTTGGGCAAATACAAGGAAAAAATCCTAGAGGTAATTGGTATTGCTACAGGTTTTATATTTGCCATATGTTTTGCTAACCCCCAATTACTCTTGTGGCTATAAAAGGTCATTAGCCACTGAATAACTCACGCTAAAGGTATGACTTCATACCTACTTGTTCACCTTCGCACTTCCATGCAAGTGTGCAGTTTTCTTCAGTCTTCATGTTGGAAAAAAAACAAACAAACAAAAGGGGGATTTGGATCTTTTAGAAGGGAAGGTTCCATGAAGGATAAAGAACTTCAGGATGCTTTTTTCCCCTCCACTATCTATTGTTTGTATTTCTACTGCTCTACCATTGTTTGTAATTGCGTGCTGCATGCACTGACGGGGTGTTCACACTAGCCAAACTTCAAATAGATTTAGTTTAATCCACAGTAGAATTCAGAAAGATATCAAACCCATAAATATGCAGTAAAAAAAATTCATTAGGAGCTATTTTAAATTAGGGCAGAAAACTGCCTGTGAATCAGAGCATGGAAGCAGGCTTATTTTCTTCTTTACAGTGACACGACTGTGGTTGATCTTTGCAAATGGTTCCACAACTACAACTTGGTTCAAATTTAAAACTGAGTAATACACCAAAGAAGATTATGTATATAAACAGATAGACTGTCCTTAAAAAAGTCTTCTGATAGCAAGTTTCTTAAGAACAGGAAGCAATATGCTTCAAGTATCAGAGGTATCACAGCAAAGTATTCATTCACTGACATCACCACTAGCTGCCATTATCTGGTTAATGGATAATCAGGAGTTTGTTTCCTTTAACTAAATGCCTGGTTACAGAATCCTTGTGCAGTATTTAAAGATCATTTTTAAAGGATTGGTAAATTGAAATAGATTATTTTAATTTTTTTTTTTGTATTAGAATGATGCCCAAGTTGTTCTTAGGAACTTTTATTAAAAATAACCTTACAGCAGCAGGGGATTCTTCAGCAAAGTCAAGCCATCAGCTGTTGCACAGTCTTCTTCACTGACACCCCAAATCTGACCTTTTCTGTTCCTCTAGTGATCTGCATTATTAGCTGGTCACTGCTCTGCTTATGAACACGAAGGAAGTTTTGACCACGAATGCAATTTTGAAGCAGCCAAGACAGCTTCACTGAAAAGGAAATCACCTTCCCTTCAATGAGGCTAGCTTTTTTTTCCTAAACCTTTACAGATGGCTGTGATTCTGTGAAGGGTCATTAGATCCAGAAACTTCTCAGTAAAAGAACCAAAAGTTGCTTAATAGCACAAAGACGATTTGTGATGGTCTGCATGCAGTTCATTTTCTGAGACCTCGTGTGCTGCTTCCTTTTCTGAACCCAATGGGTTCAAGATGTGCGATGTCTGCTTCCCAGCTATGCTTCTATCTCCTGGATGTCATTATGCACTTAAGATTTATGTTCAACTTCAAATCACGTGCAAGCTTCACACTCTAAGCAGCGATGCCCACAAACATATTGTTCTTTGGAGAACAACTCTCTGGCTCCATAGATACAACTTGGACAGAGTAGTTATGCTCTTCTGCAGCCCACGCACGATCCAGATCCACAATCCCCATGCACTGCTTTCCTAAAATGAGAGCAAAGGAGAACATGGAAACTCTAAAAATGCAGAAACATTATCAGAAATGTGCATTCCACCATTCAGTGTTAGGAAAACACATCAGTAAGTCATCTGAAAAATAAGTCCCAAACCTACTGAAGCTATCTTAATCTACTTTATTTCAACTAGACGGTCATTAATAGCTGTAAGTCATATTTGTGACTTGCAACCCTCATTCAGCAAAGACCTCAAGAAGGATTATTACCTCTTTATATAGATGGAGAAGGATAGTAGACACACCTAGTTTTAAATATTCTCAAAACTTAAGAGAAAAATCCATGCATTCATGTAAAAAATGCAGAGATAAAAATAATGCCCAGTTTACCCCTTAGCTCTCTGAATTGCCAAGCTTCTACTCCCTTTACTACCATAATTCTTTTCCTCCTGTACTGCAATCTAAAATCTGAAAATCTATTATTGAGTATCAGTTAAAACACTAACATACCAGTAATACAACATCATTGAAACATACAAATGCAGCTGCTTACAAACAGGTATACTAAATTACAAATGAAAACTAATCTTAGCTCAGATTTACCTGCAGAAAGAAAAAGGGGAAAGAAATTAAAGGGTTTTTTCTGCTAAGATGTGTGTATTACCATGCCAAGATTATGGGGTCATTTTTCATTACATAGGTACTCATTATCATTGATTATTATCTTCTGGAATATAAAACTGATTTATCAGATGATATTTTCAGCAATTTGAAACTCTCTTGCAAGAAAGATTTAGCACTTCTCTGAAGTGTTTTATCACTAATAGTCACATAGATTCAAGTCACTAACAATGAATAGCCCTGCTTCAGTCTTGAAGCCAATGAGGCCTTGAGCACAAGCCCTATGAGGAGAGGCTGAGGGAGCTGGGATTGTTTAGCCTGGAGAAGAGAAGGATCAGAGGCGACCTCATTGCCCTCTACAACTACCTGAAGGGTGGTTGTAGCCAGGTGGGGGTTGGTCTCTTCTCCCAGGCAACCAGCACCAGAACAAGGGGACACAGTCTCAAGTTGTGTCAGGGGAGGTTTAGACTCGAGGTGAGGAAAAAGTTCTTCACTGAGCGAGTCATTCGTCATTGGAATGGGCTGCCCAGGGAGGTGGTGGAGTCGCCGTCCCTGGAGGTGTTCAAGGGGAGATTGGACGTGGCGCTTGGTGCTATGATCTAGTTGTGAGGTCTGTTGGAACAGGTTGGACTTGATGATCCTTGGGGTCTCTTCCAACCTTAGTTACTGTGATACTGTGTGATACTGTGACCCTGCCTCTTTTCCTGTTCCGGACAGAACCACACAGTTAAATATATCTGGGGTCTGAGGTGAATGGAGGAGTCAGTAGTATGCATTCTATTTACCATCAGGATACAAGACTGGCATTCCAAACCACCCTCTGGAACTGCTTACCTCTTACCCCTAAATACATTCAGAATTTGAGAGCCTCATAGAATCACAGAACATTAGGGGCTGGAAGGGACGTTGAAAGATTATCAAGTCCAACCCTCCTGGCAGAGCAGGATCACCCAGCAGGTCACACTGGCACATGTCCAGGCAGGTTCTGAATGTCTCCAAAGAAAGGAACTCCACAACCTCTCTGGGCAGCCTGTTCCAGTGTTCTGTCACCTTCATAGTGAAATTTTTCCTTATCATCATGTGGAACCTCCTGTGTTCCAGCTTGAAACCATTGTCCCTTGTCCTATCATTGGACATCACTAAGTAGAGCCTGGCTCTGCCCTCCTCACACTTGGCCTTCACATATTTATAAACATTAATGAGGTCACCTCTCAGTCTTCTCTTTGCCAAGCCAAAGAGCCCCAGCTCCCTTAGCCTTTCCTCAGAAGGGATATGTTTCACTTCCTTAATCATCTTTGTGGCCCTGTGTTGGTCTCTTTCAAGCAGTTCCCTGAAGTCCATCTTGAACTGAGGGGTGAGAACCTCTCTTGACCTAGTAACTATACTCCTTCTATACACCCCAGGATACCATTGGCCTTCTTGGCCACAGGGCACACTGCTGGCCCACCATCTTTCTTCTGTCCACCCTGACCCCCAGGTCACTCTCCTCTGCACTGCTCTCCAGCAGGACAGTCCTCAACCTACACTGGCACATAGTGTTGTTCCTTCCCAGATGCAAGACTCTGCAGTCTTCACCTGTAACATTACAAGCCCTGCTATGCATCTGTTAGGTACCTCTGGAAGTTTTGGGTGGGTAGGACAAACATGCCCCCCAGTATCTGTGATTGCAGAACAGCTAATAATGCACATCATACATTAATATAGTACTCAGTCCAATCTACTCTGTCTTTCCCCAGTAAGCCAGCAGGCAGAAATACCTTCTCCTCTTCAGCCTAATCCCTTAGTTAGAAAAGAAATTCACTACTTTGCTTTCACCAGCATTATGAAATTTGGACTGATCTGTTTGTGGCTTGGAATTTGAGAAGTGTGGTAACTGGGTAGAAGACAATTTAGAGATACAATAAGAAGGTTAGGCCTGAAAAAGAACTTTCCACTTTATATGTTGCAGGGAGAAATCATCAGTTTCTATAACCACAACCAGGATAGATCCCCATAATTTACTTCTTGAGGCACTATTCTCCTATATTTGTCATTTCAAACAACATCACCTTCCATGGCTGGCTGAACAAAATGGCTTGTACACACTCCTGCCACTGACTGCAGCATCATTAGTATTCAAAGTGTGCACAATGAGGACCAGTTGGGATTGTCATAATCAGGGCCTGGTTCCCCAGGTGCTCACAGCAGAACTGTGAAAAAATATGGAGCAGTTCCGTGATCAGAGAGAATACATCAGGTGGGCTGTAGCAACGTCCACAAAACTATTCAGTATGTCTGCATTCAGGTCCCACTGCTGCATGCAGTGGATAGAACACACATGTCAGGTAAAAATGGGAAACAGAACTTTGTTTAAGAGTGAACTGCTGCATGTAGCAGCACTGGGTTCAACTGGGTATTTCCATGTTCACAAACAGTGCACAAACTGGTGATAAGTCCTGGGACAAATGAGGTGTTTCAGCCATGACAGTCACAGACAGAATGCTTCAGCACTTCAGGGGCCCATAGGCAATGAAACAAAATGCCTTCTCATTTTACTGGTTATATAAATTCAATGATAATTGCTAAAATACAGAACAAGGTGTTTTGCCACCACTTACACTAGAAAAGAAATTAAAGAAAAATATTACTGAAGAGGTGGAGATTTTTTTTTTTGAAGTTCAGAGTTTTCTCAAGCCCTGATCACACCCTGCACAAAATTAAGTAACACCAAACAAACAAAATCTCACACTGGCTGCAACACTGGTTTGATTCAGTCTTCAATCATTTGCAAGCAAAACTTAAAAGTATCCCAACAGGATTCTCATAAACACATTTCAAAGCTGAAAGAGAACACTGAAATGGGAATGATCTTCACTGAAACACATAATTATTTCATGGAACTTAAAAGAAACAAGTAACATTCTGTGGTGGAGTCACCATCATGGGAGGTGTTCAGGAGGAGACTTGATGGGGTGCTTGGTGCCATGGTTTACTTGTTTAGGTGGGTTAGATTGGTTGAGGGGTTGGAGGCGATGATCTTGAAGGTCTCTTCCAACCTGGTTTATTCTATTCTCTTCTATTCTATAAGCCACTCAGTTTAGGAAGGATGTGTCCAGAGAAGGGCAACAAAGTTGGTGAGGGGCTTGGAACACAAGCCCTATGAGGACAGACTGAGGGAGCTGGGGCTGCTTAGCCTGAAGAGGAGGAGACTCAGGGGTGACCTTATTGCTCTCTACAACTACCCGAAGGGAGGTTGTAGACAGGCAGAGGTAACCCAGCACCCAGGCAACCAGCACCAGAACAAGAGGACACAGTCTCAGGCTGCACCAGGGGAGTTTTAGGCTGGAGGTTAGGAGGAAGTTTTACACATAGAGAGTGACTGCCCATGGGAATGCGCTGCCCGAGGAGGTGGTGGAGTCACCATCACTGAAGGTGTTCAGGAGGAGACTTGATAGGGTGCTTGGTTGCATGGTTTAGTTGATTAGGTGGTGTTGGATGATAGGTTGGACACAATGATGTTGAAGGTCTCTTCCAACCTGGTGTATTCTATTCTATTCATTAACAATCATGTAGGGCAAAGGAGAGGAAGAAGATTTATATTTGGATTTTCATCAGAGCAAAGCACATGAAAGTTAAATTTGGGGAAAAACATTGCTGTTTGAGAGAGAAAACAGACAGAAGTTACAATCTTTCAAAAACATTTTCTTTGGTTCCTTTCCATTTTCAATTCACCTGGCACAAAACAGGAGACACTGTGGAGAGCTACACTGGTAACTGAACACTGACCCTTTTAAACACGGGTGGGTTGGTTTGTTTGTTTTCAAATACTGTGAGAATTGCAAAAGAGCCAACAAATTCATCACAAAATAGATAGTTATTTCAGAATGTTCTTTTTGTTCAGTGAGTATAGGAAGCACTTTGAATTTTTCAGATAAAGCTTTTGAAAAATATATGTATTAGCTACTACTGCTTTAACATACTTCCTGAGTGTTCCTTGCAAGCCAAGAACACACAGTTATACCCTGAGAGTTCCCAGCCCCTTCTATCTTTTCTGACCTGGAAACTAATTTATAGCTTCCATCAGAACACAGGAGCACATTATACCCTTTTGTTAGTCAAAGAATGCTAGAATATTGCACATTGCTTATTCCAAATACTTGAAGTGTTCTGCATAGAGTAATGAAATTCCTGCTATCTTAATGATAGCTTCTTGCATTTCTTTTTCCCAGAAGTCATTGACATCTGATCATCAAACTAAAACCTCAGGGATCAACTTACTTCTGCTGTTAATTGCACAGAAATAACCAACCAGAAGGCAGCTGCTTTTACTCAGAATGGCAATAAAATGCAAACCTGAAACACAACTGTTTACCAAAAGGCAAAAACTGAGTCATGCACTGCTGTAGCTATGTGGCAATGAGAAGGCTGGTACCCCAGGTAAGGGGTAAAGCCAAACTGTGTTCTTGGCAGTCTTCAGACTATAAAGATTTTTCACTCTTAAAAAGAACCCAAAACTTCAAAAATCCCTCCAAACCTTCTGGTTGGTTTGCCTGTTAATGTTGTTTTGGTTTTTTTTTCCCTAAAATTATGATAATCTTAATAATGGGGTGAGGGGGCAAATAGCCTTGGATGCTCTTAAGCCTGACTGTACCAAAGCTAGCTCAGCCTCTGCTACTTACTGTTTCCAGGTGTGGCATTAGATGTTTGTCCTTCTACAAGAGTTAGCATCAGTGACAAGCAGGACAGAGGGTGCACACCAAAAATCACTTCTATGAATAGTCTGTGTTTTAATGGAAGCTAAACCAGCAACAGGAATTTAGTGTACTTTACAAAGACCTCATTCTTTGTAGAGAAAGGTGGGAAGAAAACAGATGAAGCAACAAAAAACAAGCAAACAAACAAACAAAAAAATCAGTGAAATGTAAATTCTCTCTCTCATATTGATAATTCTGGGACAGTTTCTATACCATAGTTCAGAACAGCAAGAGGTGAAATGTGAAGAAACTCAATTTTTCAAGTGTTACATGAAGACAGCAACTTAATGCCCTGTTCATACTACTACTTCCTTTACATAGCAAGGGGAATTCATTACTGAGATAGTTTACACAACAGGTGTAGATACTCCTACCAATGAGCCTGCGTTCAGGTGGAAGCTGAACAGCTGTCTGATCTGCAAATCTGCAAAGGATCATGTGCTCCTAGGAAAAAAAACAAACAAAGGAAATTACAACATTTTGCCCAGCACCATTTCTCTCTTCCTAAAAATGTAAGAAAATTCTAATTCAATGTTTTCAAGTATCAACATTTTTACCAGTATCAAGTACACTATCGTGTTGAAGAGGATATAGTAGAAAAATCACCTGTGTGCAAATCCTAATTTTGACATTGCTTTGGCTTGTAAATTTGTGTGTAAATCAAGTGTTTGTCATCATGACCAAATTTCTACTCACAAGTGTTTGTCTCTTGCTAATTTTTCTCTAGTTCTTTGCAGCAGCTGAATTGGAAGCAACGCATACAAGGTAACATTCTTCAGATACATCCTGAAGACCAATTTTGTCTTCAGTTATTGATGAGCAACACAGCCTTCTTTCAGCACAAAGGGCAGCACCTCTACATCCTTTAGCAGCCCACCCAAAATTTTCAACTAGGTGCCCAGGGAGGTGGTGGAGTCACCGTCCCTGGAGGTGTTCAAGAGGAGATTGGACATGGCACTTGGTGCCGTGGTCTAGTCATGAGGTCTGTGGAGACAGGTTGGACTCGATGATCCTTGGGGTCTCTTCCAACCTTAGTTATACTGTGAATGACTGCACATTTCTCCCAAGCAGTGGTTTTTGAATCCCAGAACAATCACTTTGTGGGTCAGACTTCCTCTGCTCTGCCAAATCCATTCAGGATCAATCAGAAAATACTGAAATTAAAATTGATCCTGAAAGAAAAGGGAAAAGATCCACACTAACACAGAAACCCTCACCAACCTGGAGGCACCTAACACAAACTGGCTTTTTGCAATGTCAGGTTCTCAGCTCACCCAACTACACCGGAGCCAAGGTAAGCCTTGACACTTACCCTGAAAATCTGGACTGGCTAAAGTCTCAACTTCGAAGCTACAGAGATGATCCAAAAAGTTAAACTAGAGCCTAAGTTATGACTGCATCATCTGCCCATGATATAGTAATTAAACTGTCACATTCCCTGTTGGCAGTAATGAGGAAAAACATTCCTAAAATAATGAAATCAGTAATTATAAACTGTCTGAAACGTGTGTGTGCATAAACAGCTGACTTGCTCACTAGAACACCCACATCCTCAGTGCCTGTGGAGTTTCCAAAGCTCTTTGTGCAAAGTTACTCAGTTTTACTTTCCAATTCTCCTACAGGGAGAGTGTCTTGACAAATAAAGAGTCTCAAAATGTATCATAGTAGAAATCTGCAGCTATCACGACCTTATTCTTTGCAGTTATAAACTAATGAATTACAGCATAATGTTCTCATCAGGAAAGTTTCAGAATCACCAGACTCCTAGATGTCTTTTTAGATCTCACTAAAATGAAAGATAAGATAAATGAATTTAAAATGGGAACTGGATGGGGGGGGGGGGTTGACACACACAATGTCTGGCTAACACATGGCAGCTTTGGCTACCAGCCAATAACCTGTAACAATTTATTAATATGAAATATAAAAACACATATAGCTAGCTGTATAACAAAGGTTATTTATAACTAGGATTATTTGAGGCACCAACCAGCCTAGACCTTTTGTACAGCCCCTTACATTATTAAGAGCAGCTGTATTTTTCAGCATTGTCCTTGGCCCCAGTGACCCTCTACCACACTACTAATAAAAATGCTAGAACTTCTCCAGTTTTGACAGACCCTGGAATTTAAACCTCCATGGATTAAGAGAGTAAAAAAACCAATTTATAAAAATCACAGATCTTTTTAATGAGATTGTACACCCCATCCTAATCTAGGCATCCTTAACTTAACTTAATAGATGAGGGGCGAGCAACTGATGTCATTTAACTGGACCTGAGCAAAGCCTTTGACACTGTCCCACACCACATCCTGGTCTCCAAACTGCTGACACATGGGTTTGATGGGTGGACCACTAGATGGATAAAGAACTGGCTTGATGGCTGCACCCAAAGAGTGGCTGTCAATGGGTCCACGTCCCAGCGGAGGCCAGGGACAAGCGGAGTCCCTCAGGGATCAGCCCCGGGATCTGTCTTGTTCAACATCTTTGTGGGTGCCATGGACAGTGGCACTGACTGCACCCTCAGCAAGTTTGCTGATGACACCAAGCTGTGTGGTGCAGCAGACATGCTGGAAGGAAGGGATGCCATCCAGAGGGACCTTGACAGGCTGGAGAGGTGGGCAAAAGCCAACCTCAGGAGGTTCAACAAGACCAAGTGCAGGGTCCTGCATCTGGGTTGAGGCAATCCCAGGCACAAATCCAGGCTGGGCAGTGACTGGCTGGAAAGCAGCCCTGAGGAGAGAGACTTGGGGGTGCTGGTGGACAAGAAGCTCAAGAGGAGCTCTCAATGTGTACTTGCAGCCCGGAAAGCTAATCAGATCCTGGGCTGCATCAAGAGAAGTGTGGCCAGCAGGTCAAGGGAGGTGATTCTCCTCCTCTGCTCAGCACTGGTGAGACCCCACCTGGAGTACTGCATCCAGTTCTGGAGCCCCTATTACAAGAGGGATATGGAGGTGCTGGAAAGTGTCCAGAGAAGGGCCACGAGGATGAGCAGAGGGCTGGAGCACCTCTCCTATGAGGACAGCCTGAAGGAGTTGTGGCTGTGCAGTCTGGAGAAGAGAAGGCTCCAAGGTGACCTAATTATGGCCCTCCAGTATCTGAAGGGGGCCTACAAAAAGGCTGGGGAGGGACTTCTCAGGATATCAGGTAGTGATATCAGGGGGAATGGAATGAAGCTGGAGGTGGGGAGATTCAGGCTGGACGTGAGGAGGAAGTTCTTCACCATGCGAGTGGTGAAGCCCTGGAATGGGTTGTCCAGGGAGATGGTTGAGGCCCCGTCCCTGGAGGTGTTTAAGACCAGGCTGGATGAGGCTCTGGCCAGCCTGATCTAGTGTGGGGTGTCCCTGCCCATGGCAGTGGGGCTGGAACTAGATGATCCTTGTGGTCCCTTCCAACCCTGACTGATACTATGATACTATAAACTTCATCATTGCCACCTTCTCCCTCTGTGCTGTCAACAAGATTACTTTTAATAATATGTTAGCAAAAAAAACCATTTTCTGAACTGAACTCTGAGTTCTTCATGATCATGTGTTACAAACATATAAATGTGTTAAAAAGAATGGGAATCAAGGGAAAATACAATGGCAGGTCCAAATCCACTGTGTCACTTTTATCATCTCGATCTATGGAAGTTTATTTCCATGTAAATCAGTAATGTGTACATAGACCAGACTGTCATGAAGATGAGTGCATAACCAGGTAACTGAACTTCCCTACGTAAGTTGGAAGGAAATTTTCTGAATTTTTTAGATGCCTTCTTACTTGAGGATTAGAAAGGGCAATATCCACTTTCCTTTTACATTAAGCATTTCTGCTGTGCTTACCACCCCAGAAAGACATGGATATTAGAAACACACTAACCCTCTCATATTTCTGTTACAATGGATTTAGCATCTCCAAAATTCATTTTCATATTATAAACTCCTCTCTAGGATTTGACATGCAAACTTAGTAGAATGTTTCTGTATAGCATTGCTTTTCTCAAATGGAAACATTTTCTTTCCACATGAAGTGCATCTATCCTGCTCATCTCTAACCAGTTAAAATGCAGATCAGTACTAGTTGTCTGCTGTCCACCTCTCTGATCTTACTGCTTTTCATTCCCCTGTTATCTGTTATATATACCTTCATTCTGTCAGTTCTGCATGCCTCATTGATTTTCCCTCCCTTTTCTCCTAGACTGTCTCTACAGAAATCTTGACTCCCCAGGGGTGACTGTTTTTGAAATAATTCTGAGTAATGTTTTTAAAACAACACTGCATAAAATTCTTGCTGATGAGTATTAATCTCCTACTACTCACTATGCCCAGTCTTCTAGATATAAATTAGATGGAGAAATCTAATGCTTAGCAGAGAATTATAGCTATAAAACCAAGCATTTCACCTACAAAATGATCAGACATCACCACAGTATAAATTATTTACATCTTAAATACAATTAATTGGCACCCTGCAATCATTAACTGACACACATTAAGGCATCTTAGGAATGTACTTTATGATTTTACTGAAGAAAAAAGTAAAAGTAAAATAAAAAGGGTGGTGGAGAGAAAGCTACACAATGACATCTGCACTACTAAGGAACATTTCACATAACATGCTTCATTATTTTCCCTTTTATCATCCAATGGTAATTTATTTACATTCTACTACTTTCTGTTCAAGATCTGTGGAAAATTTTCTAGGCATAGCCTAAAACTGCCACACCTTGCAATTAACAGATAACCACTTATACTTCCCCAGCTGATGTGGAGGAATGCAGGAATCTGCACATAACCCTCTCCACCTCCAATCCTTTTACATACCTTGTAGGACAAAATTTCTTTGAACTGATGACTGAAAAAAAAAAATTAAAAAGACCAATTCAGTTAATATGTAAAAAAGCAGAGGTGCAAAATACAAGCATCATTACATACTCAAGCACATGTTAAACAAAATATCATTGCCTGTATCCTACAGAAAGGCATTAAACAAAGCCCAGAGACCATTACAATTCTAGTTCATCAAAACAGGAAGAGTGTATTTGGCATTGTCTTTTTTCATATCGATAGTCAGGGTTGGAAGGGACCACAAGGATCATCTAGTTCCAACCCCCCTGCCATGGGCAGGGACACCCCACACTAGATCAGGCCTCATCCAACCGGGTCTTAAACGCCTCCAGGGACAGGACCTCAACCACCTCCCTGGACAACCCCCTCCAGGGCTTCACCACTTGCATGGGGAAGAACTTCCTCCTCATGTCCAGCCTGAATCTCCCCACCTCCAGCTTCATTCCATTCCCCCTAGTCCTATCACTACCTGAGATCCTGAGAAGTCCCTCCCCAGCCTTCTTGTAGGCCCCCTTCAGATACTGGAGGGCCACAATTAGGTCACCTCAGAGCCTTCTCTTCTCCAGACTGCACAGCCCCAACTCTTTCAGTCTGTACTCATAGGAGAGGTGCTCCAGCCCTCTGCTCATCCTTGTGGCCCTTCTCTGGACACCTTCCAGCATATCCCATATCCCTCTTGTAATAGGGGCTCCAGAACTGGATGCAGTACTCCAGGTGGGATCTCACCAGAGCTGAGTAGAGGGGAAGAATCACCTCCCTTGACCTGCTGGCCACACTTCTCTTGATGCAGCCCAGGATCTGATTGGCTTTCCGGGCTGCAAGTGCTCATGTTGAGCTTCTCGTCTCTCGTGCTCAACACTGAGAGCTTATGTTGAGCTTCTCGTCTACCAGCACCCCCAAGTCTCTCTCCTCCGGGCTGCTTTCCAGCCAGTCATATTTTACTATTGATAAAAACTCTCTCTTTAAATCATTACAAGGTGATGTGACAGATTTCCTGGCATTTCCACATTGTCACAGAAATACTTTGCATTACACGTACACAACCTCTAGACATGTATTTTGTTTGCATCACAATAGTAGGTAGAACTGAGTAGGCAGGCAGCAGGGGGAAGTGGACAGGCTATCATCTTTTATGTTCTATCCAAAAAGGGGGGAAAAGCAAACTCCAAAATGTAGCTCAAGCCAGAGCTGAAAATTTTCTACATTGCCTTATGATACTAAGTTTCAAAATCATAGTGAATAGAAAGCCATAATTTACAGTCTTGCAGCATCTACAGCAATGGAGGTTTTCTAACATAGTGAGTATTCAAAGTCTTCACAATCTGAAACTGTAACTGGTCAAAAGTTGAAGAGCCTCAAGTGCCATCAAGGCACATGCCTGCTGATTTTAGAAGGCTTAAAATGTTATTGTTGCTTCTTTAAGAGTACTTATTTGTCATACTGTGTCACAGGAGAAAAAAAAAGGGACACAATAAGACAGAAGAATTACACTAAGAAAATGCTGTTCAATGTGAAGTTTATCATATGGACAAATCCTAAATATTTACTCTCCAAGCACTTCTGTAAGAGCACACTTTGGTATTATTAGAGAAACAAAAAATATATGACATGGATGCATAAGGGGGTTTTTAGATTTGTTGATTCCTTTTAAGACAGCATGCTTCAGTTTCTTATTTTAGGAAACACATCTGTAAGGCAATGCTGTAATTCCTAGTAGAACTGAGGCTGATTCATCTTGAACATCCAAAATGCAAAGCTCAGCTTTATGAAAGAACCCACAGCTCTCCTCCCCCATCTAGTTCTGCCTCAGAAAGCTGTTAGCCTCTTATCTTCTTTCACTTTATGCTTACCTTCTACATTTTATTTATATCGAAGGCATTAGAATTCTTAAGTCTAAGATCTCTAAGTATCTTCAACATGGCAGATTTGAAGACGACAAAATATGTACAGCCCAAGGTATTAAAAATATGAACTGAAATACAGGAGGGCTTGTCTACTTGGGCATAAATCAGAAGAGTTTTACAAGCAGTAAACTGTGGTATAAAGCAGACCCATTTATTTAAGGTGATTGCTTACATCTTTTGTCAACACCAAAATGTCAATTACCCTTCTTACAGTGATTTTCAGCAGTTTTCTATTAACTTTGTGATTTCAAGGTAAAAGGCCTGGATATCACATTGATTCCTGCATACTGTATCTACTTCTTCCATAGTATGAAGTCTTCTGTACTATGAGTAGATAAATCCAGAAAAAATAACCCAACATTATCAATCTGTTTCCTTTTCAGGATTGGCTGGCAAAGAGAAAGAGAAGGAAACACTCTCATTGTAACTGTGAACCAGTTTAGCCAGACACTTGCAATGATCCTCAGCTGATTGATTCAGTGTAAAGTCCTGCATGTGGGAAGGAATAACACCAGGTACCAGTACAGATTAGGGGCTGTCCTGCTGGAAAGCCATTCCATGAAGAATGAATTCTGAGTTCTAATGGACATCAAGTTATCTACGGGACAGCAATGTGCCCTTGTGTTCAAGAAGGCCAATAGTCTCCTGAAGTGCATCATGAAAAGTGTCCAGCAGGTCTAGGGAGGTTCTTCTCCCCGTCTGGTTTGCCCTGGTGAGACCATACCTGGAATACTGTGTCCAGTTTTGGGCTTCCCAATTCAAGAGAGACAGGGATCTGCTGGAGAGAGTCCAACAGATACCCAGCGGAGGGCTACGAGGATGACTGTGGGACTCAAACATCTCTCCTGTGAAGAAAGACTGAGACCTGGGGCTGTTTAGTCTTGAGAAAAGAAGGCTGAGGGGGGAATCTTATCAGTGTCTACAAATATCTGAAGGGTGGGTGTCATGATGAAGGTGCCAGTATCTTTTTGGTGGTGCCCAGTGATAGAACAAGGAACAACAGGTACAAGCTAGAACACAGAAGGTCCCACCTCAACATGAGGAGACACTTCTTTATGGTGAGGGTGGCTGACCGCTGGAACAGGCTGCCCGGAAAGGTTGTGGCGTCTCCTTCTCCAAAGACTTTCCAAACCCACCTGGATGTGCTCCTATGCAGCCTGCCCTAGGTGTTCCTGCTTTGGCAAGGGGGGTTGGATGCTATCTCTAGAGGTCCCTTCCAATTCCGAACATTCTGTGATTCTGTTCTCATTTTAGTACTTTCTTCCTGTATTTAAGTTGATATTTCCAGGCCTATCTTATTAGCTTTACCTTCGTGGATATTTAAACTTCACTGTGTTCTGGATGAAGCCATAACAACAAGGGGAGATGACAAAGGCTGCCCGTGCCTTGATACAGTGTTCAATCACCATGTCTGTTGCCACACCACATGCATGCAGAGCCACCTAGAGTGTTAAAAACAAATAAAAAAAGAAATAAGCAAATTCTTTACAGCAACATTCTACATAAAATCCTGTTGCAGTGGGTTTTTGGTTAACTGAATTACTTAAATGTATGAGGAAGTTTTTGCTATGAAAGCTATTATGCCAAAGGCCTAGTCCTTAATTCCTCAGTACTTCCTTCCTCTACTTCATATCTAAGGCTAAGGAAAATGTAGGACCTATTCCATTAACAAGGGACCCACCAACACTGAAAGAAGGGTCACTCACCAGAAGCACTTAAAAGGGAGGAGCACTGCACTTCAGTATCAAATAATTAAAAATGAAGCTCCAGAACAATATTCAAAGAAGAACTACCGTGGTAATCAGCCAAAAATTTTCATCAAGCCAAGAAGACTTAGAAGAATGAACTATTTCAAAACTGGATTTCAATTTAGCAGTATGAGAAAGTAACAGATACACCTGAAGGTCATGTTTAAAGCACTACATTTACACATACATTTCGATCATTAGGTTGGAAGGTACTGAGGAAAAACTTTGGAAAACAAATACAGAAGGGGAAAGTGTCAAGTACAACTTGCCCTGCTTTTTTTTCCTCCTCCTTATTCTTTTCTTAGCTCTTGATCTAAACCTAGAATACCACTTGATCTCAAGAGCTACCTGCAATCATTGATCTGTGTTTGGGGAACACACAGGTTGCACCCAAATTCTTCATGTCTCTATAGGAAGACAAGTTACTGCGGTACTCACTATAGAATAGAATAAACCAGGTTGGAAGAAATCTTCAAGATCATCATGTCCAACCTATCATCCAACACCACCTAATCAACTAAACCATGCAACCAAGCACCCCATCAAGTCTCTTCCTGAACACCTCCAGTGACAGTGACTCCACCACCTCCTCGGGCAGCACATTCCAATGGGCAATCACTCTCTCTGTGTAAAACTTCCTCCTCACCTCGAGCTTAAACTTCCCCTGGCACAGACTGAGACTGTGTCCTCTTGTTCTGGTGCTGGTTGCCTGGGAGAAGAGACCAACCTCTGCCTGACTACAACCTCCCTTAAGGTAGTTGCAGAGAGCAATAAGGTCACCCCTGAGTCTCCTCTTCTCCAGGCTAAGCAACCCCAGCTCCCTCAGTCTGTCCTCATAGGGCTCTGTGTTCCAAGCCCCTCACCAACTTTTGTTGCCCTTCTCTGGACATGTTCCAGCAAGTCAACATCCTTCCTAAACTGAGGAGCCCAGAACTGGACACAGTACTCTAGGTGTGGCCTAACCAGTGCAGTGTACCTCCCTGCTCCTGCTGGCCACACTGTTCCTGATGCAGGCCAGGATGCCATTGGTCCTCCTGGCTGCCTGGGCACACCGCAAAGAAAGCCACACAGCTCTCCTAATCAACACCTGTGGTACCAAATGGGCCATCTGAAAAGCAGCTATTACCTTCTCTTCCTTCTTCATGTTCTCAGTAACTCAAGGAGCAGGCTTGGTGCTGACACATTGCTGTGTTTTCACTGAAACAAGGACATTTTTGAGGCACATTTTTGATTTTATGCAGCACTGCTGATCTTTAAAACTGCATTGTTTTCTCTGGTTGTTCTTTACTCCAAACTTACAAGAAAGGTTTAAAACTGCAAAGCTCAGATTTTAGGGTTTAAAGACATTTTTCAAGGTACAGCAATTGGAAGATAAAAATCTTTTCTCTCAGATATAAATTAAAACAAAGAGGTTTTTGTTTGCAGACTGGTTGATGTATGCTCAGCTAAGCAGACCATTAATCATCAACTGACTGTAAGTGAATACAGATGGTAACAAATGTTCTTGTCTCAGGCAGAACATTAAAACATTAATATGAAAAATAATTTCACAATGCAAAAGTTTTCTGTTCATATGAATTTAAAAACTACTACAAAACTGGTTTTACATCAGAAATAGATTCTTGATATCATAGCTATTATTAGACTGTCATGGAATAAAATTATGTTACTTCCTCATCTGTCCAAGCAGAACACAAAGACCAGTGCTTTGCTTGCACATTTGGAAAAGAGACCTTAAAACAGCAACAGATCAAAACAGTAGCTCTGCTGAGCTCATATGAACTTTTACACCAATTAATTTCTTCTTTAGGCTTTTCAGGATCAATTTAGTTAAGCAAATAAACATGCAATTCAAGATGGCTTTCTCAATATGCTCTATACATTAGGCTCACTATCTGAAACAAAAAGTGAGGACTAATGCAGATAATGCATTTGATTCACAAATCCATACATCTCTATACACAGGAAAATGAAATGGCCCCTGAAGAGAACAACAGAGCTACTGCAGCGTAAGATCATTACCCTGTACTACTCCCCTGGTGCAAAAACTTCTCAGAACAGCCCAGCGCACATAGAAAAGTGAAGGGAAAAGTAGGTTTCATGAAACCTTAGGATCACTTCCATGACCTCAAACAGAAAAGAGCTCAACACACCCCAAAATTACACACCTCACCCCCCAACCAAACCTTACATTTTTCAACTTGTTCTCACACATTAGCTAACTGTGAGCACTGTAGAAGTACTAAAACCAGCTAAGGTCTCCAAGAACTCTCTGGGTGTTGGCACGTCAATCAACACTGCACACAAATGTTTGGAACCACTGTGTGGTTGGTGGTTGCACTACAACATCTAACACTACAACGCACCACAATGCTTGGCACACAGGCACTGCTTCAGAAGCTTCATCTTCATTACCTCAGCAATTCACAAGGGCAAAAACTTCACGTGGAGCAAAAGAGAAATGGCCAACACATTTATTTTAACCTGCTTTTGAACTTCTGGCAGATAACAGGTAAGAAAAGAGATTTGATGTCAAAGCAGCTATAAAGCATATAAACATGTTTTAAACTAATACCAGAAGCAGAGAGATGACAAATTCTGCCGCATTCATTTTTCTGTAGCTCTTTATATTTCAAGTATTACAACCAGCTAATTTCTTGTCATCATGTTCACCCTCACATTTCCATTGTAATGTTTTGCTGAAAATGAAGTCATGCAATGAATGCACAGCTTTTTAAGCCTCAGAAGAAAGGTTTAGAAATGATGCATTGCCAAAGTTTGCATGTATCCATGCATTATGGTATTACGTTGTCATTCCTCTATCAGACCAGCATTTATGACACCATGAGCACAAGCCCTATGAGGAGAGGCTGAGGAAGCTGGGATTGTTTAGCCTGGAGAAGACAAGGATCAGGGGTGACCTCAATGCCCTCTACAACTACCTGAAAGGTGGATGTAGCCTGGAAGGGGTTGGTCTCTTCTCCCAGGCAACCAGCACCACAACAAGGGGACACAGTCTCAAGCTGTGCCAGGGGAAGTTTAAGCTCAAGGTGAGGAGAAAGTTCTTCACCAAGAGAGTCATTTGTCATTGGAATGGGCTGCCCAGGGAGGTGGTGGAGTCACCATCCCTGGAGGTGTTCAAGAGGAGATTGGACGTGGCACATGGTGCCATGGTCTAGTTATGAGGTCTGTGGAGACAGGTTGGACTCGATGATCCTTGGGGTCTCTTCCAACCTTAGTTATACTGTGATACTGATACTGTGATGATACAAAGGCAGATAAACTCCATATTATCTGTCTTCCAACACTCCTGCTACTGGTCAGAAAACCAGCCAGCTCTTGTTTTACATGTGGCTGCAAAAGAAAGCTAATTCTGAATTAATGAGCACAACCTGATGAATGAATTATGTATGGTATGATACAAACTAATTCTGAAGCTGAGATTGATACTGGGCTCCCAAAATGGGAAAGCTGCAGGTTTGATAGTTGAATAGATTACAGAGTCAGGTCAAAGACAATGAAATCACAGGCCTGGAAATAAAGAATTTCAGAGTGAATTTTTCTGACATACAGAACCACAGAACAGATCTGGTTGGAAGGGACCTTAACGATCACCCCGTCCAACCCTCAACCCAGTACTACTTTTCATGTCACAAAAATTTAAAAAGGGAGAATGTCTAGGCCCAAAGAGTTGTAAGAGAAGTTAAATCCAATTGGCAGCTGGTCACTAGAGGTGTCCCCCAGGGTTCAGTGTTGAGGCCTGTTCCCCTTAATATCTTTATCAGTGACCTGGATGAGGGCATTGAGTGCTCTGTCTGTAAGTCTGCATATGATACCATGTTAAGCAAGAATGTTGATCTGCTTGAGAGTAGAGAGGCTTTGCAGAGAGATTTAGACAGGCTAGCTGGCTGGGCTAAGGCCAATGACATTTAACAAGGCCAAGCGCACAGCCTTTGGGTCACAACAACCCCATGCAAAGCTCCAGACTTGGGGCAGAGTGACTAGAAAGCTGCCTGGCAGGAAAGGACCTGAAGTGTTGGTCAACAGCCAACTGACTATGAGCTAGCAGTGTGCTCAAGTGGCAAATAAGGTCAACAGCACCCTGGCCTGTTTCAGCAATCGTGTGGCCAGCAGGACCAGGGAAGTGACCATGTCCCTGTACCTCGAATACTGTGTTCAGTTTTGGGTCCAATAAAGACATTGAATTGCTGGAGCATGTCCAAAGAAGGACAATGAAGCTGGTGAAGGGTCTGGAACAGGCTTTGTGAGGAGTAGCTGAACAAACTGGGGTTGTTCAGCCTAGGAAAAAAAACAAAGGCTGAGTGGAGAAGTGGAGACCTTATTGCTCTCTACAGCTACCTGAAAGGAGGTTGGATGGAGGTGGGTGTTGCTCTTTTCTGCAAGTAAGAAGTGATATGGCAAGAGGAAACAGCCCAGAGCTGCATCAGGAGAGGTTCAGATGGAATATTAGGAAAAATTTCTTCACTGGAAGAGTGGTTAAGTCTTGGACTGGCTGCCCAGGTAAGTGATGGAGCCACCATCCCTGAAAGTATTTAAATGACATATAGATGTGGTGCTGAGGGATGTGGATTAGTGGCAGACTGGCAGTGCTGGGTTAACAGCTGGCCTTGATGATCTTACAGGTATTTTCCAACCAAAATGATACTATGATTCTACAAATATACCACTTTTAAAAAATTAAAACTCCATGGAGATATTTCAGTTAGTATTAACTTTAAAAATAGGCTCCAGAAATGAAGACAGGAGCTCCAATGATCATAGAATAGAATAGACCAGACCAGGTTGGAAGAGACCTTCAAGATCATCGTGTCCAACCTATTATCCAACACCACCTAATCAACTAAACCATGCAACCAAGCACCCTATCAAGTATCCTCCTGAACACCTCCAATGATGGTGACTCCACTACCTCCATGGGCAGCCCATTCCAATGGGCAATCACTCTCTATGTGTAGAACTTCTTCCTAACATCCAGCCTAAACCTCCCCTGGCACAGCTTGCCCTTCTCTGGACATGTTCCAGCAAGTCAACATCTTTCCCAGAACTGGACACGGGACTCAAGGTGTGGCCTAACCAGTGCTGAGTACAGGGGCACAATAGCCTCCCTGCTCCTGCTGGCCACACTGTTCCTGATGCAGGCCAGGAAGCCACTGGCCTTCTTGGCCACCTGGGCACACTGCTGGCTCATGTTCATCCTACCATCAACCAGTACCCCAGGTCCCTCTCTGCCTGGCCGCTCTCCAGCCACTCTGACCCCAGCCTGTAGCACTGCATGGGGTTGCTGTGGCCAATGTGCAGAACCTGGCTCTTGGATGTGTTAAATCTCTGGCATCTCATTTCACTGAAAAACTGTGACACATTTCAGACACAGAATTCAGCAGATTATTCATAAGATCATGATTTTTTGAAACAGATCTCTAGTTCATCCACTGAGGTGTATACAACAATGTAGCACAGAAAATAAAGCTAGATATTTTGAGATTCACACTTGGAAGGACCAGGCTAAAATAATTTACCCTCTCCTCTTTCTTCTGCATTGTATTTGATTTCCTTTATTAAATAAACCAACCAAACAGTTAAAACAGTACTGTTCATGTGCCATAAACCTTCAGCTTTATATATCCTCAGCTACAGACAAAACAGGTCCTCGGATTGATGATTTAAAGACCAGTCTGACTCACGCTGAAAGCTTAGGGCTTACTGCAAAAGTTCCTATTCTGTTAACAGAACATAAAATAGGACAGGAATTTTTGCAGTTACAAGGTATTATTTATGCCTTACTCTTCCTGCAGAAATCTGCAGAATTCCTACAGAATTCTGAAGAGGACATTCATCTCATTTGCTTTCAAGGTCTAACACAGATGCTTTGAATCAGTTTTCAAATCACCCACTTTGCTCTTGTAGAAGCAGATTCGTGCTTCGGTCTTCTCATTTACAGTTAACTGGGTGTCAGGTTGTCACCTGCTGACTACAACAGGAGTGCTCAGCATGAGTCTTAAAAAACTGAAATCATTCTGCCTGAAGTTATGCATTGAGTACACACGTACATCATCAGTATAACATTCTCTGTCATGATAGTTCCTTCTCACTTCAACGCTGCACCCTCTTGAGTGGTTTGCTTTATCTTAATATAGTTTTACTGTCACCTAACTATGTTTCTAATCTCATTTTATTGTATTCAGGCTTAATTTGAGCAACAATAATATTCTCTTCCTATCTTCAAATTATTACATCCTTCAATGAACCACTGATTTTAAAACAACCTGATTAAACCACGAATCTACCCCATATTTTCATCAAGATGGTCAGGCAGCCCTCATATTTTTGTATGTGATTGGAGTAGACACCTCTCTCTTCACTCATGTAATACAAAAGTGATGCCAACCTGAAACAAATAATAAATACAAAACTAACAATATAGATTAATGTAGAAAGGGTGCTTCTCATAGCATCAAAAATACCTACCTCTAAGGACATACAGAACTTTCTTCTCTTCAATATTTTAGTTGCTTTAAGAGTAATTAAGCAGATATGAAAGTTCTGAAGTGGAAAAATTATAGTCACTTACCCCAATATTAAAAGTCCCATTAAAATAGTCCATATTTGCTTGAATGAACCAAATATTGCTTAAACCTAGTTCATCACTTCTGTCTTTAGCATGGATCAGAGACAACTCCTTATTTTCTATGAGCACCACCTAGATTGCATACACAGAGAAAGTAAGACAAAAGAGAACTGAGAAATAAAAGTACAGCACTGCCAACAAGCACAGAACATTGCCATTTAGTTGAGAAACCCTCTGTATTACTTGTGGCATAGCCTAAGATCTCAAAAAAAAAATGATTAGCAGGAAAGCCAACCACAGTGAGAGGCATTTAATACTTGTCAGCATCAGTCAGTTTGCAAATATGTTATCTTTTCCTGTAACTTCCCCCCACCTCAGAAAAGCACCACACACATTCAAAAAATTAACATGTTTCAAATGTAAGCCCTCTCCTGAGACAGCTGTGTCTTGGTATTTATTCTCCCTACGTGCCACATTTTTAAAGGGGATTATCAGAGACCAAAAGCTCAAAGTCTGTACTTCTTATTCAGAATTTACCTGGCATGATGGCATCATATGAGCAAGAACAATTCCAACATGACCCTGTGAAAACAAAACCAAACAAAATCTGAGTCACCTCTCAAGTGGCCCCAGTCACTAACTCATGACATAAGCATCCTCTAACCAGTCACGGAACCCTTGAAATCAGCTAAAACATTAGTGTTTGTACTTCTGGCTTGGGTAGCAACCACCTAGAACTGCAACTATAAAAGCTGACATAAACTGTACCATGCAAACACAAATATACATTACCCCTCCGCTGCAAAAATCCACAATCACATCTCCAGGCTTAGCCAGCTTTGTCACCACTGACACCAAATTATTCAACTGCTGCTGCTTCCTCAGAGCCCGGTCTCTGGACATCTTTCCTGGGGATGGCAGAGAAAACACCAAAGCAGTCATCACCAGTTCTCAACACTGATCATTTTAAATGGGTAACAGCAAAGCATTGACAAAGATAGTTGTGGCCAAGACTAAAAACTGGCTGGAACACTTGGGAATCTCAATCCACTTTGACCTAAATTCATGAACATTTGGCAGGGCTTCTCTACACCTTTAGCACATCTGAAAAATTCCATTCCAGTTCTTGCTGTTAACTTCTTATATAAACTTACTATAAATTAATCAAAATGGTATATGCTCTAGCCCGATTATATTCCAAACCTGTGAATCATGCCCAGAAACAGAGCTGAATCCACTTACAGCAAGGTTGACAAAATAAATCCCTATTTATTACATCTCTACACTCTCCTTAAATGACTTGCTTTTAAAAGTTGTACTCTTTCTCCTGTCAATTTTCACTTTTCATACTAAGCAGTCTCTGTTTACTTTAATGAGTGTCTGTGCAAGGAGGTAGCTCTCAAAGTGACTACTCCTGTCTGGCTTTCCATCACAACTGTATCACAACCAGAAATAGAAAAAAACTATTAATTTCTTTCTTTCTTGAAGTCCAACATACCATTGCTTCAGATATAATTAGGTTCAGTCAGAACTTACATATTTGTTAAGATGCACTTTGTCTCAGTGGGGCTAACAGAGTGCTGACATATATATGTAATACAGTTCTTGTTTGTCCAAAGAGCAGGGTTTGGCATAGATACTGACAGCACAAATATTCATCTTTACATGAAAAAAATGTACTGAAACAACTCTCTTGAATGATTTTTTATGAAGGAGGTTTAGGTGTACCAAACAATCCTAGTATTTTCTCATGGACAAGCATGTTTTCTACTTGGAGCACCATGGTATGATTGAGTATGGGCACTCTCTGGTTGAATTCATTAACTCTATCTATTAAAAATACATAGATTTTACCAGTACTGAGGAACAGTTCAGAAGAAAACCCACAAATCAGTGAAGTTTCCTGGTTACTACAAAAGCAGCAGCAGTCTCATCATCATCATAAAAAAATCCTAGCATTTATTATACAGTTTGTTCAAATCTCTATCCTGAAAACTTATTCTGTTGTGTATTTTCTTTTAAATAATATTTCCCTTTACAAATAACTCACCAACTTGAACAAATACATCAGGTAAAATTATCACTACATTGCTCTACATAGACTGAGAAATCAGAAGAATCACTTTTTAAGATACTACATTGTATACTTCCAGGACAAAGAAAAGAAAAACTGTGAGCAGAAAGCAGAGGTAGTAAGGCAGAGTTCATTCTGCACAGATATTGTACAGGCAGTCATTGGGAAAAAAACAAAACCAAAACCAACAGAGAAATTAAGCCTTTAAAAGGGATTCCTGGGTGACTGGACTGTATGGTCACATCCCGACCTGTATCAGGAACAGTGTGGCCAGCAGGAGCAGGGAGGTCATTCTGCCCCTGCATACTGCACTGGTTAGGCCACACCTCAAGTACTGTGTCCAGTTCTGGGCCCCTCAGTTTAGGAAAGATGTTGACTTGCTGGCAGGTGTCCAGAGAAGGGCAACAAAGTTGGTGAGGAGTTTGGAGCACAAGTCCTGTGAGGAGAGGCTGAGGGAGCTGGGGTTGCTTAGCCTGGAGAGGAGGAGACTCAGGGGTGACCTCACTGCTCTCTACAACTGCCTGAAGGGAGGTTGTAGACAGGCAGAGGTTGGTCTCTTCTCCCAGGCAACCAGCACCAGAACATGAGGACACAGTCTCAAGCTGTGCCAGGGGAGGTTTAAGCTCGAGGTTAGGAATAAATTCTACACAGAGTGATTGCCCATTGGAATGTGCTGCCTGAGGAGGTGGTGGAGTCACCATCATTGGAGGTTTAGGAGACTTGATAGGGTGCTTGGTGCCATGGGTTACTTGATTAGATGGTGCTGGATGATGGGTTGGACGCGATGATCTTGAAGGTCTCTTCCAACCTGGTTTATTCTATTCTATTCTATATTAAAGTGTGTACTACTTGGTGAAAATTAAGACATGGAATGAACATGCTCTCTTCATTTCTTACCAACTTTGTAAGTATAAAATAAAGCATTCTACAAAAACAAAACCTCTGCTACATTTCAAACACTTCCTTACGCTTTGTGAAATTTACATCAAGAAGAGTTTCAGGAAACAAAAATGTGTAGAATGACTGTGGATATGAGATATGTACCTTATGTAAAACGAAATCTATATTGTAAGGAATCACATCTTTGACATGAATAGACCCTAGGAAAAGCCTTTTATGAAAGATTATAGGAGAAATTCTAATTCCTTGCATGCCAAGTATCTATTTCAACTGCTCCACAGATTGCTTCTAATTTTTGCTTCCATTTGATAAACTAATGTTCAAATGTTCTCAACACCTGAGGTTTTAATTGTAGGTAATGGAAGATGCAGGAATTTCACCATGTGAAAAATCAGTGTCTTAGCTAGAAAGTCAGTCAGCCTCTGACATCAAATAATTTGTTAGGCAGACAGGAACTGTGATATTATTACCTACACACCCCTATCCCTACGAATCACATGGTTACATCTTCTGTGTACAAGTATATGTATGTATATATGCTTGCCCACGTGCAATCACAAGGGATTGCTTCACTTTTAAAAAGCAGCTGCTGTCTTTCACATAGCTTTAATCTAACTGAGGCTGCTGGAACAATAAATGAAAACAATCCAGCAATCTCATTTGTATTTGTCTGCTATATTGTATGTGTAAAACACAGCTGTGGCAAAGGGTACACAGTGAACAGGGATATTTAACCTGATAATGCAGGCTACTACTTGCGTCTGGTTTCATCAATCAACAGATCTTACTAGGTTTGTTTTAATTATTTCAATTCTACCTGATGAAGTACTTAAAATAATCATTGCTCTCAAACAAAGTAGCAGCTTCCAGATGCCTTCCCCTGCAGCAAGAAACATTTGACTTCTTTCACCTGATAAGCACATTAGCAGCCAAGCAAGGCCAGACTTCCCAACAAATACACTACACTTAGAGCCCACTAAAATCTGCATCTGGCCATGATTACACAACTGTAAGAGGTGTGACTGCAGCTTAGATAGGTGAATCTGAGCTTGCTTTAAACAATCCAGCTTGGACTGGACCTAACACTGCTGTGTCAGTTCTGTGTTTAAGGCAAGCTAGTCTTACAAGATAACTTCTTTGGCTCCTATGTCGCTAAAACCACAGCTATGAGCTTAAAATTAGCTCAAGTATTGCTCAGAAACTGCAGGCACACATCTAACTGATACTGCAGGTCCAGAACTCGTGGGCAGCAGCAGCAGGCACAAACAGCAAGAATAGATGTAACTCCTGATCAGTACTGGATAAAAATTTTATGTTCAGCTAAACCCAGAAAAATGGGTTCTCCAAAAGCATGATAAAAAAAATAAACAGAGGGGGGTTTGTTTGACAGAATTCAGTAGGGTCTTATCCTTTTAATCTCAAGACAGTGAAAGCACTGAAAGAATTCCTTGCTTAGAAATACACTGTGAAGATAAAGTCAATTCTGTTCTCAAAAATGGGTTTGAACATAAAATTTGCCTTGTGAGTTTTGGCGTCCTCATTTACACTGTAACTCATTTTTAACAGGGGTTAGTTCTCAGAAGCATTACCTTAAAAACAAACCAAAGAACAAAACAAAAAAACCCCAACCAAACAAATAAAAACCCCACATCCAACCAAAACTTTCATCTTCACAAATTGGTATCCTTCCTGTTTGGTGGAAACAAGTAACAAATGTATTTAAATATCAATTGAGATATAAAATTGCAAGCTCCCTTGGTGGAAAGCCTTCAGAGTTCAAGGCTTCCTGAGCTCAAATAACTGCTGTAATTAATTTAATGGGATTTGCTCTAAATGCCTTTTTTTTTTCCCCCAGGTAGCTTTTGTATCACCCTCTCATATCCACTTTCAACTTCAATCTTCCTAATTGTGAGAGGAACCAGGCAGACAATTTTGTTTCCAATTCCTGCCTCTCAACAGGCATTAGCACAAACATTCTGAGTTATTTTCCTGCACAGTGCTGAAGGACAGACTGCACCTGCTAGGCCACAGACAGCACAAAAACAATCTGTGCAAGCAAATGCTCTTAGTTTCTTATACAATTTCTCTGTCCTTATCCTCCAACACTTTTTTTTCAGAAAAGCTTGAGATTTATAAATACACCAAGTACACCCCCTGAAAAATGCCATCAAGTTTTCATAGAGAGCAAAGTTGGCCAAATAGATCCTGGGAGTCACTACAAATCAAAAAGCAAGGTTTCATTAGCAACCTCATTTCTGCTTATAGATATGTAAAGGGTGAGTGCCAAGAGGATGGAGTCAGGCTCTGCTCAGTGATGCCCAATGACAGGACAAGATGCAGTTACACAAGATGATGGCAAATGTACTGCCTCTCTGATCAGTAACAGCCCTGATAGTGCAGTCTTAAATGAAAAATCCTCCATCTCTACTTTGTCTACCATTCCTTTGTCTCTACTACTTCTTTTTGGGATCCTCAACTTATTTCTCTGCAACCTGTTACATTGCACCATATGAAGTAAATCTCACTCTGCTTATTCACACGTGCCCCAGTGCTGCATTTCACATTTACATTTGTCTCCACACAGCTTCCTCCTTGGATTTCTCAAGACACTAGGACACCGCCTCATCCAGCAAACCAGTATTTTAGGCCATAGAAACAGAATTGTTTCAGACTTACAAAGACTGCTTGCAATGATTCTTCTAAGATTTCATATGCACATGGCCATGACTGAAGCCCTCAAAGTGTAAATCATTTCCAGCTGTAAATTACTATGCAAAACTCAACCTAGAAGGTAAGCTCTACTACTTGTATCATTTTCCCTAATTCTGGATATGGCATTTAAAGAATCCTAAGGTACAAAAGGAGCTGGCAGGTGAGCTGAAAAACATTAAGAGGAAACATAGGCAATGTAGAGCAGCATTTACAGTGAGCAATCTCTGCTTCCTAACTCTCCTACACAGGTGACTCAAGACAATCTATCATGATTTTATCATTCTCTGAGAAACAGGAGCCTGCCCTAGGTGATCCTGCTTTTGGCAGGTGGGTTGGACTCATTGATCTCTGGAGATCCCTTCCAACCCCTAACATTGTGTGAATGTTCCTGAGAGCTAGTTACATTCATGAAGTTACTTCCGTGCACACATGTAAACCAATGGCCTTTAGCATTTGGGTGGGTGAAAACAAAAAACCCCACCCATAACATGCCAAATAAAGCCTATTAACTATCTCTCTGGAGAATGTAGAGCCTGCACTTTCAGTTAACAGATAAGGTCAGAAAAGAAATCTCACAGTACACATTAGTCTTTACTACATAAAGCCTTTTATGATCAAATGTAGTGTGTTATTTTAGCTGCAGTTAAGGGAGCAGGAGGCGAGAATGCTACAATGCATGGTTTAAAACATATAGATATAGGACAGTAACAAAAAGGACAGGAAAGACAACTAACTCCATGAGGCTATTTTATTGTTTTTTTTTCCAGATAGGAGTCTCTCCTGATCTTACTATCCAGTCTGCTCTTTATTAAGGCAAGCATTGCAAAACAGCTTTACCACTTCAGGCATAAACCCCCCTGTTCATCTCATATACACTATCTTGGTATAGTCTCAAAAGGTCAGACAGCTATAGAAGCTTTGACAGCCTAAGCAGGAATTTGGCCTGCTTCATTTTTTGCATTAGAGGATTCTAAGCAGCAAAAGAATGTCACCTTAAAAAAATAAAGAAAGATCAACAGATGCCAGTGGAAATAAATAAAAATAATAATGTTGGGCTCCCCTAAATGTAACTATGTCCTACTTACAGAAGTTTTTGGGTTGGTTTTGTTGTGTAGCTGCTGTTGGTTTTTTTGATCCTCAAAACAAATCTTCTGAATACCCAGCAGGAAACAATTACACACAAACATCTAACACTATTTGTGCACATCTAACCTAGACTTTACACTGTCTTAAAACTTTTTGATACTAGATTATCAAATCTCTGTATGTACTCCAATTAATGAGTGTTGTCCACAGTGGCATGTACTTGCTAGAACCATGATCTTCAAAGTTTCTCCACATTGTAATGTTGCCAACAGCAATCTTCAGGAAAATCATGTATCAGAACCTTTCTTAGAATACTAGATTAACCCAAAATTGTGAGCTACCGCTCCTTTAAGCTGACCATGTTCATACTTCTCATTCTGAAGCCCTTGAGATTCCTATTTTCAAGCTACTTTTCCATAATCACAAAGATTAGGAAGTTCTTTTGTTCTAAAATGAAAGCAGGCAATAGTACACAATCACAAGACTGAAAGAAAGATACCAAACGCTGTCATGACAGAACTGTGAGGAAAAAAAAGGCATTGCATTTACTCTTCTTTGACTTATTTTACTCACATTTATTCATACACTGCCTCTCCTGCACTCCTCTCTTTTCCCCTCACCTTTCTCCCTTACTCTCACTTCTTTAGAGTGAAGATGCCATGAAGAGAAATCACTGTGTTCAGAGTTCATAAATAATTACAGGGCCTCACAACTGATCCCACTGGACTATGTGACTGCTTGGGGTCCCTTCCAACCTGAATTACCTTATGATTCTTTGATTGGATTTGTTACAGGTAATATGAGGGCCAAACATCTTGCTCAAAGAGCAGGTGTCAAACAGCACAGCAGACAGATTTCTAACAGCTTTACAGCAACGTTGTTCCTTTAAATTTACTTCTCCTGTCCTCCCTCACCTTAGCTCCTCTGTTTGTGCTACCTGAGCAGTCAGCCCTTATGCCTTTATCTTGATCTCCTGTGCCCAAATCCATCTATCACTTGAGTAAGATGTGAGAAAGAAAGCACATCAATACAAACCATAAGAAGTGAAAGATGATAAAACCTTTTGGGACAGGATAAAGGAAAGGGAAAAGCAAGCTCTGCTGCTGTACTAAATGTGGGCAAGCTCTCTCACTGTAAAGGAGAGCTGTGTCATCTAGGTGCAATACTGTACCAAATCTCAGCAACATGCAGGCTTGTGAGGCTGCTCACTCTCTACAAAAGTTCTTCAGAAGATGATGTCACTGCGTAGCGAGGAAAAGAAGAATCAAACTGTTTCTCTACCTTGCACAAGCCTAATATACTGACTGACAGCTACTGTCTTGCTGAGAAACAGCAATAGCTAATTCCTGAAGAATTCAGTGCTCACCAGGGGCTAGGAGAGGCTTACTCTTGCAGAAATAGAAGAGCTCTTTCCCCCACAGGAACCAGAACCAGCTCCTGCTGAGGTCAGAACAAGGGCCAGAAGCCCTTGCCACCTACATTCACAGCTAGCTGTTCAGCAGGACCTTGCCTCCAGGGGACCAATTCTCTTAGCTGAGAGGCAGGCTCCTCACAGCGCAGGCAGGAACACAGCAGATTTCCCTTTCTGAGCTCCCTATGCTGAACATCTATAACTGATTGTTAAGGGTAAGAGCTAAACATATCTGTAGAGTCAGGAGTAATGAATCACAAGCAGTTGAAGGAAAGAATGGAAGACACCTTCTGATAGACATGTTCTCATTAATGCCTATTGTAACTTCTAAACAAGCACAGCATAAAAAATTCAATATTCAATATATTAATAACTTGGAGGATTCCTTTCTCTGATTTATTTATCCATAAGAGACAGAGCCTGAACTAATAATTCAGAAATAGGAAAAGCCATGATTCATTTAGCCCTCCTGTGTCAAGGCAGCTGAACAGCTGGCTGCTGGGCAAACAACAGTGCCTTTGACTTCACTTTATACCTCATGCCTGTTTACTGTACTAAGAGTAATGGCTGGAGGAATCCCCCCAAAACACTTAGCTGATGAAAAGGAATGTCACCCTTGAAATTTCATCCTGCATTTTAGTCATTACAAAAAGGGCTTGATGACCAATTTATAATTCATTTTCATTTTAATATGCAAACCACCACATCATTTCACAGTAGCTGGATACGACTTCCAAAGAAAGGAACTCTAGTTCACACAGAAAAGCCAAGGGTAGAGGCTTCTACCTTGTCTGATCTACACTACAATTACCACAGCACTTGTAGCTTCATTCTATGTAAATCTGCAGTTTATGAAAATTTTATTCTGGTCAACCAACTTTCCTGTATTAAGTGAGTGTATCTGGTACTCATGTGGTTTATGTTAGTTAGAAGGGCTGAAAAAACAGTCAAGAGTTCATAGGAAATACAGGAATTACATGACTCAATCATAAGGTTTTAATTCAGTAATACTAACTGCTTGACCACTTATTTTCTCTTAGCAAATTTGAGGGGGAAGAATTGACATAACCCAATTTAGGCAATTAACACAATTTATTCCTTTGAACACCTAGCCAACTAGGATATTTTCTATATATTTTTTAAGTCAGTCACCAGCTTTGGAAAAGTGCTCCTTTAATCTCTGATACTGAAACCCAAGTATCTATTTTCTGCCAGGTTACTGGTTTACTGCTATAAATGTTGATGGCCAGAACTGAAGTTTGTATACCCCCCAGAACTGCATTCTATAATAAAAACCTCTTTTGTTATAAAAGTATATATGGCAGATTTTTTTAAAATAAATAAATAAAATTATTTTCAATTAGCATTTCTCTTCCCTTAAGTCTTTTCCCTCCAGTGCTTTCTCATCCTATGAGCACAAAAAGAGCAAGCCACAAGCAGCTGAGATATCACTACTTTGGTCATAGTTAAGTTCCTGTTACTGAATGCTAGCTGTGCAATTTTGCAGGTTGCATACCACAGCCAAGTACAGTTGGTAAGCAGTTCTTTGAGATGTTTAGGTTGCTCTGAGTATCCAGTTTGGGTCAGAGCCAATAGATAACCTTGGAATTCTCAGATTTGAGGAGTTCTGTAACTGCATAGCACCAGCCCACTTGCTAAGCAACTCTGGCATTTCCTATTATGAAAGCAACAGGCTTCAATATCCCCACCACCTTCAGAGCTACTAGAATCAGGGCATTTTGCAGAATGCTTGTCTTTAAACTCCTCCTTTTCATTGTTGTCAATAATCTAAAACAACTATTCAAATCCTTCCAAATTAGGTATAGCACAAATTCACTATAACCAGCACAAGCTAATTATAATGCAGTGGACAACAAACCCCTGAAATTCATGGAATAAATATCTACTTTTTTCCTTTAAACAAACAGAAATAATGGTGTGATCATCTGGATCATACTTCACAGGAACAGGCATCCACTATAAATAACAGCTACTTCACAGAATCACCAAGGTTGGAAGAGACCTCAGACCCCATGCAGTGCTACAGGCTGGGGTCAGAGCGGCTGGAGAGCGGCCAGGCAGAGAGGGACAGGAACAGTGTGGCCAGCAGGAGCAGGGAGGTCATTCTGCCCTTGTACACTGCACTGGTTAGGCCATACCTTGAGTCCTGTGTCCAGTTCTGGGCCCCTCAGTTTAGGAAGGATGTTGACTTGCTGGAGCGAGTCCACAGAAGGGCAATGAAGTTGGTGAGGGGTTTGGAACACAAGCCCTATGAGGAGAGGCTGAGGGAGCTGGGGTTGCTTAGCCTGGAGAAGAGGAGACTCAGGGGTGACCTTATTGCTGTCTACAACTACCTGAAGGGGGGCTGTAGACAGGCAGAGGTTGGTCTCTTCTCCCAGGCAACCAGTACCAGAACAACAGGACACAGTCTCAGGCTGCGCCAGGGGAGGTTTAGGCTGGAGGTTAGGAGAAAGTTTTACAGAGAGGGAGTGATTGCCCATTGGAATGGGCTGCCCGAGGAGGTGGTGGAGTCACCATCACTGGAGGTGTTCAGGACGAGACTTGATAGGGTGCCTGGTGCCATGGTTTAGTTGGTTGGGTGGTGTTGGATGATAGGTTGGACACGATCTTGAAGGTCTCTTCCAACCTGGTTTATTCTATTCTATTCTATCATCAAGTCCATCCCATCACCACAGACCTCATGACTAAACCATGGCACCAAGGCTGCTCAATCCCCTCTTGAACACCTCCAGGGATGGTGACTCCACCACCTCCCTGGGCAGCACATTCCAATGGCAAATGACAGAAAGATCATGCAAAGTTAAACAATCTGGCCATGAACAGAAATTTTTCTCAGTAGATCAAAAACATGCAACATGCAGACAATAACATTTTACATCAAGTTTATAAAGGGAAAATGTAATTAAATTTCAACCTGTTTTAATATGCTTCTAAAGGACTACACGTATGGAGCAGCACAGAAGTATCAGCTTTTGTTAGACAGCACTTATCCACAAATATACTCCTAGGAGATTTTCAAAACAAGTATAAAATATAATTTAGAGACAATTTGGATTTATCAATCCAGAAAGCTGCCTAAAGATAGAAAATATTTTCATTATAGTTAGTCCAACGTATGGCCATTTCAGAAACTCTGGTGAACAAAGCTAATTGTGCATAGATTTTTCCACTACAAACATACATGCCTGTGAGAAAAGAGCAAGAGTCTTTCCTTACCAACATTATGAAGAATAAAAGTACTCTAGCGTGCAAAGACTGTCCCAGGTTAACTCATTCTTATGAAATCCAAAAGAAAGGCAAAAATTTTGTTTCCAAGACAATGAATAGATACAACTGGCACTTGTTGCCTAATCAACAGTTCTAACAAGAAAAAGCTCCTTCTAGCTGTGTCTCAAGCAGCTTTTCACAGCATGGCCTTTTATATTATTCTTACATAGTTTATGAAAGCAAATAGCCAGGAAAATCCCTTCAGCTACCTTTGAGACAGAAACCAGGATTTAATGAAACTGTGGGCACCAGCCCAGCCCTGTACTCCAGTCCCCCAGGCTTTACATATGAAGAACATCAGGAAACAAAGGCACGATTTCATCTGGCCCTTCTGTAGCAAGCAACTCTGAACAGCTGGCTGCTGGACAAACAGCAGCGCTTCCAGCTTGGCTTTGCATGGCACTTCTGTTCCCTGTGCAAACTATCAGCATTCTTAAGCCCAACTAACTAAACACTAAGGTCACCCATAAACAGTTCTAGCATAAAAATTCTGCACTAAATATTTCAGAGAAGGAAATGGACAATAGCATCTTCCTGCTCTTTATGTTCTCCCTTTGCAGAAGGCAAAACAGTAGCACATTTCTCTCCCTCATCCCCTCAGTATATTTCAATTACTTCATTATACATGAACAAAACTCAGCTAGCAGTGTTGAGGGGATGGAGGGAGACAGCAAAACCAGACAGCACAGACTGATGTCATTCAAACAGCTTGCTGGATTCCCATAAATATTTGAAAAATTGATCTGAAGCCAACAGAAATGAAACATTATGAACTCTTTTCCGACAGAAATTAATCAGCTCTGTCATCTAAACTGCCTTCAAAACAGCCATCTGCCTTCAAAAACTTTAAGATATATGTAATACATATATATAATCTCCTACTAATCACCAGAAAGTAGGTTCATCAAAGATCTGCCTTAATGAAAAATGCACCACTAAACACAGTAAAACAGTAAAAACATGAAGTAGTTCCAAAGTAGTATAGAACATATACCTAAGGTGTTTAAACAACAGGCAAATATTCGTAGGGCATTGTGTAGAGAAGGGTCTCTGACACAACCTTTAGGTGCCAGTATAACGACAAAGGAGCCAAAAGCTGGAAAATACACCAAGTAAACAGCACAGCAAACCATCACAGCAATGATTTTTTTTTTTTACATGAGGCCTCTGCAATTATTCTGATACAACCTCTTTATCCATTTTGAGCTACCACTATGACTTGATGAAATCTAGCCAGGTCCTCAAAAACAGCAAGCATGCAAAATTTCTTCCTTTATATATAATGTAAAATTTTGAACTTTTTGTCTTCTCAAGCAAGAAATCACAGACTTCACATATTGATAAAAAGCTGATAATTACAGCACTGCTCTTTACTATTCTAACCAGGGAAATCAAGCACTGCTTCTGCTATAAAGATGATAAACTGCTAAGTACATGCAAACTTAACACTGTTTGCAGCATCCCCGCAAGGACTAATGAAGACTACCAAGCAAGAGCAATATAAGATATATAAAAGCTCTGTCCTACATGGATTGTTTAGTATATGTGAACAAAGTTTGTCTGTCACACATGTGCACAGACAAATTTGGCTTAAGCAAATAAGATATGAAACTCAGACAGCACTACAGTCACCTATTTCAGGGCCACTTCAATTGGGTTCATTGTTTGTCTTATTTCTTCTCCTATTTTTTTTTTTCTAATTTTTCTTATTCACTAACTCCACACAGAAAACTCTGCAAGATTCCTACTGAATCCCACTCTACCAACAGTGAAGGTACTGACAGGCAGAATTATTTCTCTGGACCTAAAACTGTATGGCAAATTGAGAATGAAAGATCCCTGTAAAGCAGCTCACAAGGAAATCGAAGCTCCTTAGAGTATCTGAAAGAAACTGAGAAACATGGACACCCTTCACCTTTGCATGGACACCACCTGTGAGAGCAGGGCACATACTACTGTGGTATTTCTGAGACACAAGTTCTGCAGATGACTGAGCCCTTAGTGCAGCACAAGCATTCAGAGAAGTGGGAGCTAAAGGGGGATTGTCATTGCAAGCAAATTCTGCACAAGGCCAAAGACAGAAAACTGTTTCGGCAGTAACTTAAGACAGAGACAGCAGAGCACAAAGCCTAACCTACAAAGAGGAGTCATCAGTCAGTACTGCTATATACAAGTATAATACTTAAAATGGGCATTTCTGGTGTAAGGGCAGGATTATTTTGAGGCTATTTTATGGGATTATTTTATTTAGATTAAGCCACTTCTTGAGTAAACCAAACTGAAAACAAACAAAGCCAGAGCAAGCATCTCTCATCACACCAGAAAAATTCTATTGCAGAGGAGTTATTTTTCAAGGGATAAGTGTTTCTTACAATACAACAAAGAAGATTATATGTGACCACAGGAGTATCCATAACTGAGCATCCAGTGATTTTAAGGAGTATTTTTAATTGCCAAATCCAAGAAAACCTGAGCTGTGATGGCAACCACAGCATCCACCATGTACCCAGTGCAACAGTGAGTGCTGGCAGGGAAGTGCAATAGAGTCTCCAGTCACTAAAATCTGAGGAAGGAAGACAAAGCAATTGACGGCTCTCAATCAGTTTCCCCCCTTAAGTACAAAGTAGTCTGATAATCAATGGCTGTTGTAAAGCCCATTTCTTCTCTTTTATTGCAGCTTTATAGAAAATTAGAATAACGTAGTATGCTTCTAATTTTACTCATGCTACAGCTGCTAGATGCCTTAAGAACAGACCACATTCCATCAGGCTTGTTTTTCCCATAAAGCTGTTTTGATCTAATGACTAAAAGAATACAGAGTTAGTTTTGTGGGAGGGGTTTTTTAAAGGAATTAATTATTATTAAGTTGAAAACACTTCAGAAAAGTAACAATAAAACTGAGTCGAGGACTATGCTCAGTCCCTCTCTGACACAGAACAAAACTAAATCAGATGAGAAATTAGTGGATTATGAAGCATTTGACCATGCAGCATATTTGTGAGACAAAACTGAAGGAATACACTAAATGGAGTCCTTTAAAATGTATTTCTTAGATTTGCTACTGTGCAATATACAGAAAGCCAAATTGTATTACCTTAACAAACAACATAAAATTAAAGCTGTGATTCTACTGAAGCTCTTGTTGCTCCGTTCTCACACACAACCTCAAGAGGACTACTCCTACATTTAAACAAAGTCTATGCTTGCTTGCAATAGGGAATGATAACCTCTACAAGTCACTGTGAAAACTAAATTTACTAAATAAATGCCCAAACCAAAAAGATGTTTCCTTGTACAGTTTTAACTAACATAAAACCACTGGGTTTTAAGCAAGTATTTCCCTATGGTGTTTATTAAAATGATGAACAACTTGAATTAGGTAAGAAAAAATTACCTAATTATTAAAGATTAACTTTTACTTGCAGGACCTTCAGGAAAAATTACAGCACAAAACTTGCTCGTGTCCCTGATAACAAAATCATAAACATCTGTTACTTGTACAGATCTGCATGTTTTGAATTTGCCAGAAAAACAGATGAAGCTAGATCTACAAACAACCAGTGTCCTGCAGAAAGTCAGCTGCAGTGATTTTCAGCCCTACTGTTTGCCCTTTCAAAAGCTTACCGACCAATCTTTAAACAAAATTTCTGATCTTATGTCTCAAATGGAGTTCAACATTCATAATCTCGGCCACATGTTCTAGTTGCTCCCTACCAGCAGAATCAGCTGAGGCTGTAACCTTTATGTCACAGTTCAGAACATAGAGAGATGTACAATACATGTATTAACCATGAAACAAGAGAAAAAACCAAAACCAGACAAACATACAGCAAGAACAATCTAACCTTTGTTTACAAAGCAATTAAGCACCAAAATGTCAAGAAAGCTTGACTGAAGCCACGATTTATTCTCTGCATCACATCTTACTTAATGTCATATAAAATAAGTTACAGACAATTTATAGTTCCAACGTACATCAGCTAGGCTAAAGCATCCAGTAACAAGCACAAGCAGAGGAATGTCAAATACGTGCTGCAGATAAGATGGAAAGTAATCCATTTGGCAGATGGTTTTTTGAACAGCATAGAACATAGGATTAAGAACTGTTCTGTGTCAGCTCAAACTGGTTTTCGGGGGTTGGTTTTGGAAAGACAGATTATTTTAATTAAGAAATCATTTCCAGTCTTTCCCAAACCAGATGAGAGTACAGTGAAGAAATTATAGCAATGTTTCATCGAAGTGGTACAGCAGTAGACTGCGCTCAAAAAGATGCATTAGCGAATATAGGGACACTAACAATTCTTAAAGATCACTATATACCTGTATATGTTGGCTGTCATATTTTAGATCAGGTAAACTAAAAAGGAACCACATGAAATTTGCAAATTTCTGTGATAGTGTGAAAAAAAAAATATTTCTATTGTCAATATTCCTCACAGAATCACCAAGATTGGAAGAGACCTCAAAGATCATCAAGTCCAACCTGTCACCACAGACCTCATGACTAAACCATGGCACCAGGTGCCATGTCCAACCCCCTCTTGAACACCTCCAGGGACGGTGACTCCACCACCTCCCTGGGCAGCACATTCCAATGGCTAACAACTCTCTGTGCAGAACTTTCTCCTCACCTCGAGCCTAAACTTCCCCTGGTGCAGCTTGAGACTGTGTCCTCTTGTTCTGGGTTACATCACAGAAATCTGAACTTCATTTTGAGGATGACAAATCTGAATTGCAAAGAGAGAGTCTAGCAAAGAGAGAGCCACAGAGGGCTCAAAGACTTCTACTGCTTACACTTTAAATGACAAAAAAAACCAAACAAATTAATGGAATTAACAATGGCTATATCAAGAAAGCATAAAACATTTACTTGATTTATTACTTCAAAATGTATCTGCCTCACTCAAAAACCAGCACAAATGTTTTATGAAGGCATCCAAAACTACCTGACCCACCGTCTATTACAAGAATAAAAGCTTCTGCAAACCTGGGGGGAAAAAATATGAAACAAAAAAGTTATCAGAACTTTGGATATCAGACATTTTCAGAGATTTTTTTGGTGAGTAGTGTGCCAGAGAAAAGAAAATTCTGAGTTTAAAGTGACTAACAAATGAAATTTGTTTGGAAAGTCTCTGTCTGAAATTACAGGACCTTCATGTAAAATGTGGGGCTTGCTTTCGTATTTCCTACACGTAAAGCACAGGAACATTTATTTTCGCTTACTTCCAGTTTGCTACAGAAACCACCAAAGAATGTGAACAATTTCAGGATTAGCACACACAGAAAAGATGGACAGCTACTTTATGGTTCAAGGGCCAAATCAACTACAATTGTAAATTCAGAAGCTGTTCAAGAGTCCTTGAATCCTTAGAACCCTTTGTTCTAAAAGTGATGTAAAAAAAAAAACCAACTCCTCCAACGTCTGGCTTCATGACTTTTCACAGTACATGCTTAGAGTTTTGTATTTCCATCATAAATCAGAATGAAACATATCCATATACACTGATCCATAAACATATTTATGACCTCCTGTAAAATCATTATCTCACAATAAACTTCCATACTAAAGATAAGTTTTTGCTACTACCTAAATGTAACACCACTCTGGACCCTGTCAAATTTCTGGAATACAGGTAAATTTGGTCTGGAAATCCCAAGTCATTATTTTTGAAACCACTGAAGTTACTATCAGTATTCTACAGAATCTTCAACAAGCAAGACTTAAATTCTTAGGCTATGTGTTATTGCAGAGATGAATCTACAAATGCCAATACTAAGCAGGTATGCATTTTGTATTAAGACATCTAAAGAATGTGCTAGGACTGTCAACACTTTCATGGATCCTCCTTCTTCCCTTAAACTTTAAAGGTGAAATAATGGGAGAGGAAAACTTATTTTACAAACAGTTAATCCAGCGCAGGCACAATATTCAGAGTCCATCATGATCAAAACCTATTCATTCTTACTTTATTACAAATTATACAAAGTTTACATTTTATCTGAGGAGAACAAGAAGGGTCATTGGCTAGTATAGTAACATAGCAGCAGAGTGCAGGTTCCAGCTATTTCACATTTCTCTTGTGCACCTCTTCAGCAAGGCTAGCTAAGCCTGGTGGCTCAGATGTTATGTGGCTTTTACTCTTGCCCCATGTCACAGGTCAGCTCTAAATTTTAACAGCAGCGATATAAACATCTCCAATCTACAAGGATACAATTAAAGTCTCCCTGCTTGGGAAGAAACTTGTGAAACACCTGGGTTGGAAAACAACCAATGAGCAATTACACTACAACCACCAGCTCATTAGAAGAGATTTGTAAGTTACAGAGAAAGTATTTCAGAGGCTGCACAAACAAGGGGAAAAAAACCAAACCAAACAATTTGATTCTAAAAAGCAAACAGGAAAAGAGATTAAGATGAACATTAAGAACGCTCTCCTGTGGTTTTCTAGTTTCAAAATATGCTAAAAAACCTAAACACAAAATAATCCATCTCCTCCTGTTCTGCAACCTCTTCCTCCTCTTTCCATTACAAAAATTCACTAACCAGACCTAGGCCAAATTCAATCACAACTATCTGGGAAAACATAAGTAATGAGAAATGTTAAAAGTGTACATCCCTGTGATTATATGAATTGCATCTGTACAGTCATGTATACTTGTCTAACAAACAACTGCAACTGCTTGAGAAAAGACAGAATGAAGACTTGACATAATGCATACACTTTGTTAAAACAAACAAAACCACAAACCAAACAAAAACCCAACAACAAAAAATAAACCCACACGCACACACAAAAAAAACCCCAAACAACACAACAATCCTTAGCATGACCGTGGGTGTTTTCATTGGCTGATTTACAGTGATTAGAGATGCAGTGATCTCAGTCAAATTGTTTTGAAACCAGTCACACTGCTAAATTGCCTTGTTTCGATGTTAGTCTAGAGTTGGGCTCAAAATATTTTCATAGTGTTTATGGGAAACCAATCTGACAGCAATGAGATGGTGAAATGAGCGGAATGGTGATCAGCCTTTCAGATGGTCAACACTGGAAATGAAGAACAACTTGATATTAGATCTAAGATACCCATAACTCTCTGGTGAGCTCTACATCCTTATTTTTTTATTCCTTAGGAAATTACTCTGGAAATGAACCAAGTGAAATCAAAGCACAATTTGATATACGGAGGAAGTGGCAGAATCAGGCTCTTGTAAGAAGAACAAAGGACAGATTCCCCAGGCAGCAAGCTCCTCTGGGATAAGGACTTTAATTATGGGTACATCCAGTATTAAGCCCAAGAAAGAGATTCTAGGTCTGGTGGAAGCCTAAAGTTATTAAAATATGCTTGAGTACTGTTCTGTTAGATAAAAATGCAGTGTCTTCATGTTGCAAAGCATTGATTCAGTATCATCCTCAGGGCTCAAAATAACACTTCTAAGTCCAGCCCACCTCTCCCCCTTTTTTTTTTTCTTTTTCCAAATTTCACTAGTACAGAAATGCTTTAATTTAGATAACATTCTCTCTCTCTGTAGCATGGTTTTCAAGCCAGGTCAAGCAGGTCTCAGGTGTCCTTTCACAGCTAGCATAGCATTATCTAGGCACAAGTTCCAAACTGTGCGCTAATTCATCACAGATACAGAGGAGCATGCCAGTCTTTAATTCAGATCAGACTTGTACTGCAATGAGATTTGGCAGGAAAACCACTGCTTCTGTTGAGAAACTGAAATACTACAGGAGTACAAACAACAGAAAAGTCCCTGACCTTAGAACTCAGTAAATTAACAGAAGCCTACTACAAATAGAAAACTCAAAACAAGCAAATATGCACAAACTGGAAGTGAAGGAAGTGACACTAAAGCCACCCATGACTACAAGCATGGTGCAGGACTCGGGTAGTCACTCTTATTAACTGGATTGTTCTGCGGCACCATACTGCAGAATTACATTGCAGGACTCTCTTCAACAGAGGATGCTTTCGAGTGCATAGTAGAACAACATAGAGAATACAGCACTAAATAAATGTAACTAAAATATTTTTCAGTGTGACTATTGTTGCCTTATCTCTTTTGCCATTTTGCTAAATGTAAAAGTAATCTTTTTTAAGGTCTGGGGGATACTCTTCACAGTAGGCTAATAACAAAAAAAAAAAGAGTTTGACTTCTCAATGCAAACCAATTCTGCTTTACATCCCAGTTAAGAAGACAAAGTTCACTGATTTCAGAATGAAATGAATTAACTTCCATTAAACAAGCAACATCGACACCTGTGAAAAGCCAGCTTTCAACAGCTTTCAGGTAACCTGCTAACTTCTACATCTGAAAATAAAAATTCTCCATTCTTCACACTACCAAGTATACCTTTTTTTAACAGAAAGATCCACCAAAGCATCTAGCCAGAGGATTTGGAAGTGTACTCATCAAAAAGAAACAAACATGTTGAGTGAATTTGGAGGAGTACAGACACTGAAACCCCTTAAAGGCATTTAACCCCTAATAAATTCCCTGACACTTAGATATTTAGCAGTAATGCTAATCTTGTTATAAGTAAGGTCTGTTTAATACAGTTAACAAGGTCTAATGAAAGCACAAATTGATTTTAAATATGAGAAAAACATTAGAAATGTATCCACATTAATATCACATTTGTCATTAAAGTCCACCAAATTTATCTTGTGCAGCAAGTCTAGGCTGGAGGGGCGGAGAAAGTTCTTCACAGAGAGAGTTGTTAGCCATTGGAATGTGCTGCCCAGGGAGGTGGTGGAGTCACCGTCCCTGGAGGTGGTCAAGAGGGGATTGGACGTGGCACTTGGTGCCATGGTTTAGTAGTCATGAGGCCTTGGGTGACAGGTTGGACTTGATGATCTTTGAGGTCTTCTCCAACCTTATTGATTCTATGATTCTAAGTCTACTTTCTCAAGCTTACCTATGCATATCTGACACCTTGTTTCACTTTTCAAGTTACTACTTCTGAACAGAGATTTCATCACATTTTTTCCCCCCTATATGGGGGAAAATGAACTACAAATATAAAATCCCTATCAAATCCCCACCACTGAAGCATGCACTGTGAGTCTGGACAACATATACAAGTAACTTGTGTTGATGATATAGAAACAGAAGAATGACACATAAAATTTCAAGCAAAATATACCAAATATCATGGTAAAACACAATTCAAGTTGAAGGCATAGTTTAAGGTTTTATACCTACAAACTGCCTTATTTCTTGCACAATGCAATCCTGCTATGCCACAAGTAACAGCACCATGTACCTTCCTAACTGCATCAGCTGAACTTGCACCCATCCAGGATGCAGCAGGAAATGTTGGCTCATGAAGGTCTGGGACATAAACCGGTGTTTCCCAACGTCTCTAACTGATGAAGGACAAGGCAAGGAAGCTGCTTTCCAAAGGCAGTCATGAATACCACATACGTAGTCTAGAACCAATTACAACCTTTCAGTGCAAGCTTGAAAATTTCAAGTAGAAAGTCTAGAACAGCAAGGGGGTTTTGTATAAAAATTAGCAGTTTAGGAGGGCATTTACAATTTTTTCCTGCATCCTCTTGCTAACAGATAAGTAAATGCAGAACACATGCAATGCAATTGAGAGCCAAGATAAGAACTGTCTGGTTCACCATTTCTTCATGGAAGCACTCAAAATTGTTTATACTAAGAGACAGCTCAGTCTTTGGAGGGGAGGATCACAGAATCACAGTATTTCAGGGGCTGGAAGGGACCTCAAAAGATCATCTAGTCCAATCCCCATGCAGAGCATGATCACCTACACCAGATTACACAGGAACACAACCAGGTGAGTTTTGAATACCTCCAGAGAGGGAGACTCCACAACCACCCTGGACAGCCTGTTCCAGTGCTCCATCACCCTGACAGTGAAAAAATTTTTCATCATGTTTCCTTGGAATTTCCTATGCCTCAACTGCCACCCACTGCCCATTGTCTTGTCACTGGGCACCACTGAGAAGAGCCTGGCTCCATTCTCTTGGGACTCACCCTTTACATGTTTATAAACATTGATGAGGTCACCTCTCAGTCCCCTGTTCTCTAAGCTAAAGAGCTCCAGCTCCCTCAGTCTCTCCTCATATAGGAGATGTTCCATTCCCTTAATCATCCTCATGGCTCTGTGGTTGCTTTATTTCCTATTTCCCATCACTAAAGTGCAAGAATACAGGAAAGATTTGCAAACAGGATATTCAAATGCATTTAAGCAGATTTCAGAGCACTTTACCAATCAGACACATTAAGCAATACCAGGTAGAGTGTGCTGATGGAACTACTAAATGAACACTATCTCAACTTGCCTACTCACTATACTTACACAAGTGACTTAAACATCAACACAATGTCACAGTATCACAGTATAACTAAGGTTGGAAGAGACCCCAAGGATCATCAAGTCCAACCTGTCTCCACAGACCTCATAACTAGACCATGGCACCAAGTGCCACGTCCAATCTCCTCTTGAACACCTCCAGGGACGGTGACTCCACCACCTCCCTGGGCAGCCCATTCCAATGACGAACGACTCGCTCAGTGAAGAACTTTCTCCTCACTTCGAGTCTAACCCTCCCCTGGTGCAACCTGTCCATCAGGTCTCTGACAGATCTGCAACAGTTTTAAAGTAACCTCCTGGAACAAATGGAAATAAAAGAGTCTTATCTCTGGATTTTTAGGTTAATGTTCCACAACAACAGGGGACACATTTTATTGCTTCAGATTAGATTTTACTGATTTTAATTCTGGGATTATTCTCCAATAAATCTACAAAGAGCCAAGTTTTCTACTTGCCTTTGCTCTTCCATACTTTAGAAGTTTTTTTTAAGGATGTGAATTTCCTTTGATATTGCTATGGTAAGATGCCAGAAAGTTGACATGAGGCATGCGTCAAAAATTAGCTTTTCAGAAGCTATTCCAGACCATCTGGAGATGATGCAACTCAAGCACAAAATAATTAATACCACCTTCACTACAACACCAAACACAGTAGCCTGGCCTTTCCTTCATGCAATTAAAAGCTTGGAAAGTATCAGATTACTCAGACTACGAATCACTTGTCACAAAACAATTTTACTTTTTGTTGTTGTTTGGTACCACTATTAGCTTTGGGGTTTTTTGCGTTGTTTTTAAACATAGCCACGCTGTCTTCCTTGAAATTGCTGATTAGAACTTTAAATACACAACTGCAGCCTAAGAACTCGCTTCCAGGAAGAGCTAAAATGAAACACCTGACCTTATCCCATGTGGAATTGTATCCGAATAAAGTAATACATTCACGGTTTTAACATGGAAATCTACAGACACTGGAAGTGCAAATGGAAACCATTAAGTAACTTCAATAGACAGAAAAATTCTGCCTCATCTTGTGTTTTGTCACCATTTATTTATGGATTGGAAACAAAATCTGTACCTCAGATCTGCAACAGATAAAGATTGGGGGATGGAAGAAGGAGGGATATGCAGCCCCTTGTACAAGGCTTACCTTTAAGACTAAGCACAACACCTGTGTTTCAAAAGCGTATTTTATACACTCAAGCCTGTTGCATTGCCCCCATAAAATGCCACAAATTCATCAATTCCATACCAAATATCCATAAAGAGCTTATAGAAATTCACTAGTACCTCAGGGGTGCTGTGCTTTTTACATTGCAACGAGGCAGTCTCATCCTCCTAATGTACGAAACACTGAACACTGCAAAATAAGGGTGCTCAAAATTTATTTACTTACAGCTCTGAAGGAAACTATCTAGTTTAATGACCACAAAATGGGAGTCCACTTTATTTTCATTTAGGAATTGACAGAAAATCTGGGTAATCACAAATTCCAGAAACAACCAGTAGCCTAAAAAATAACTCCTTAAGGTTATTAAATATTAAGTAGGAGAGATCAATAGAATCTCAGTAATGCAGGAAAACAAGAAACTGTGAACTATGAACACAGGCTGAACATCAACACCGGTCATGAATAAATAATCTAATGGATTATCCCAAAACCATTTAAAAAAGGTAATGTGAATCATCTGTGAAGTATTTCAACTTCCAACAAACTTCTCCCCTCCAAAACCTGTAACAATCATGTTTTTAAAGAGACCTTCCCCAGCATACCATGTGAGTGAATGTCAATAAACTTGAGTGAAAACACCATATAAATTCATTCAATATGTCTGCAGTATTTTGTTACCAAGGAAGAGGAGAAAGAGACACACTCAGGCTGAGTTTCAGTCATTCCCTGGAAGTCTTTTCTTTGTCCTTCTCATACTTAGTTACCCTTCTGATCCTAACCTCTGCACCATTTCCCACTGCTTACAATTCCTTTCTCAAATGCAAGATTATAGCAGGAAGCGAAGTTGTGAAAGGTTCAGTTAAGAGAGAGAATCTTTTTTTGGCTTCTTTCTGGAGAAGATTTGAAAATGTCTGCATAGGCTAGACAGCTCTTCCACATTCTGATTATTGCCCTCTCCTCCTAGTGAAGAAGGTAATATTTTTACATGCTCAGAGTACTGCTACAAAAAAGAGATTAGTGATTAGCTGCTTAAAATTCACTTCTTTACATCCTTTCAGTTGCCTACTTTTTTGTTCTGCCACATCAAACAAGTTATTTCCTTTTACTCTGAATTCCAGCCATAACCTAGCTTTCAATGGTACCATCTTTTTCAATTACCAAAACGTTGGCCCTGGAACTATGCCAGCATTTATTGATCAATTTGAAAAGATACTTTTAAATTACTTGTACAAATCTTCATGTTGTCATGTCGGGGGGGGGGGGGGGGAATCCCAGAATTTTCCCTCATTCTTCTATAAATATTCTTTGTACTAAAGAACACAAACACCAGCAGAAGTTTTTGAGCTGATTAACTTTCCTTCTCCTTCACTCCCTGCTCAGCTATTATCTTTATTCTTATACTTGAAAACATTCAAGTCAGCAAGCATCACTCCGCTCGGTATTTATTCAGCACCTAGCACAAGAGACTGCTGATAGGTCCTGCTCCAACACAATGAGTATGTTAACCGTTAAACGACCAGTTCTAATTTTAAGGGGGGAAAACTGGTTTAAATCACTTTTTTCCAACAGGTGGTTCCACATTTCGGGTTTAGAGGTTACAGAGCTGAGACCTGTCACATGGAAACCATCATTCTCTTAGTTGAGGGGTACAGCTCCAGCCAGCTAGTTTCTTCTTTCTTATCCAAACAGATTTTGCTGCCCTCCTGTGGCCTGAGAGGATTTTAAGCTTCCAAGTCACAAACCAGCACACGGGTGAAACAGCCAAGACAAACTTGATTCCTCTAGACCAGCTCACACTTTCCTCTTGAAAGACATATTGTACAGCTCCACATTAGGCTTTAAAGAAAGTAAAAAAGCCAAAATGCTGTTGGAGAAGTAATGAAGGTCTCCTGAAGCCTCTAATTGAAAAGACTGCTTAGGCTTTGTAGCAGAAGCACAGAGATCAGTCATGGTCACTTAACAGTTGAGCTGATCAATTTAAAACTCAGCTGTCCCTCTGTTAGAATAAGGAGAAAACAATACAAGTGACTTAAAAAAATACTTTAAAGAAAGAAAAAAAACCACCAACTTTAAATCATTGTGTTGATTATGCTACACAGCTCTATGTGTCAGGGGACACAGCCTCAAGTTGTGCCAGGGGAGGTTTAGACTCGAGGTGAGGAAAAAGTTCTTCACTGAGCGAGTCATTCGTCATTGGAATGGGCTGCCCAGGGAGGTGGTGGAGTCGCCGTCCCTGGAGGTGTTCAAGGGGAGATTGGACGTGGCACTTGGTGCCATGGTCTAGTCGTGAGGTCTGTTGGGACAGGTTGGACTTGATGATCCTTGGGGTCTCTTCCAACCTTAGTTACTGTGATACTGTGATAATGTGAATTATAAATCCCCAAACTCTCAGGTATGGCCAATAAAGGACACATGAAATAGCTGAAGGACACAAGCTCCACAGTGACTACACTCTTATCATTGATGGAGTTGAGATTCAAATCTAACCTAATGCAAAAACTTATGGAACAATCTTCAAATAAGCAGAGGAGGCATTTTACAAGAAGAAATATCAGACTTCTGCAGCAGATGAAATACTTCTTTTGAAAAAAAATGTTGGGGCTATAGAAAATAATTAACTGAACTTTATATACTGCCTTCTGGAAAACAATCCCTCAGAAGCCTAATATATTCACATTTAACAAGGACTTGTAAATTGTAAGCCCATACCTCTAGGAATTAAGTTTCATCAAAAACTCAACTCCAGTTCTTGGGATACTCAATATTAAGGGCTAAGTGCTGAAGCACTTCCCTGAGCATTTACTCTTGGTCCTTAAAGCAAAGCATGAAAACAAAGGTGCCACTTTTCAGCATGACTACCAGCAGTATGAAAAGTCCATTAATCACTCACACCATAATAACTTCTTACAGAACAGGCCAAGCACCAATGAGAATGTGTCCTAAATGAATCAAAATGCAGCTGTTAAAAGTCTTTCTAATATCATTTTCAGCAAGATACATTGGCAACTGCTGATTTTGCTCTGCAGATCTGCACTATTTCAGTGGCTGCTAAGAATATCATATCACTTCAAAAAAAAAAAAGGCAACAGACTTCAAGCACACATTAATGACCTTGTATCCTTCCTAATGCAGAAACACTATTTTCACGAGGCATACAAAACTTCCATGTTTCCAAAAAGTATCTGATTCAGCAAAACATTGTACTTAAAAATCATTATTGCATGCTAGTTTAACTTCTCATTTAAGAGCTTTGCCTCCTGTCTCCAAACAGGCATCTAAAAATACAAAATCATGAATTCCCTTCTTTAGCTTGGTAACCAAGACAATCACAAAGAAAAATAAAGGGAGTACAGAAATAGGAGGAGCCATATCTAGTACCATGGATGAGTTATCTGGTTTGATGGCATGCATGATTTATTATTTCCAGCTACACACAGGCCATTTTGTATCTAAACATTTATAATTACATTCAACTTCCCATCAAAATTGTCTTCAAGCCAACTATGCAGTGCTATACCCCAGAACAGTCAAAAGATCCAAAGAAGTCACCTATGAAATCTAAAATCTTGTCTTTTTTAAGATAAGCCACATAAGAATGAAACTAGAGTCATAAGCTTCCGTTTTCTTACGTTTACCACCTCAAATACCAATGCTGCCTATATTAATTCCATTTTCCTTTCTCTTTGTTACTGAAAATTATTTACTAAAATATTTAGTGTAAGAATACAGGGCAACCTGGCTCCTTTGCCATCACAGCTTTTCTAGATCTTTAATTGTAAAATACAACACAAATATGTTTTAAACTTGTTTAAACAAGCACAGCAAAACCGTAACTTTAAGGAGAGGTTAATGAGAAGCAGCTTCAGCTGAGTTTCCCTTCAGTTGTTACCCATGTGGCGTGCAGGCAAAGAGCAATCTGATTTGGAAAAATCAGTTGAAGAAGGATGAGTTCCTGCTTCAGGATCCTCAAGACACTGAAATAGGCTACAAAACTATTGAAAAAAAAAAAAAACAACCACCTTCAAAGTGTTTCAAGAAGTTCTGACAGGCTTGGAAGGAAAATAGAAAACTTTAAAGTGTTTCTTCTAACCCATTTTGGTTTATAGAATCAATGACTGCCTGGATCTCATTTTAGGAACGCTGTTGCTTTGAACATTTAAAGTAAAAATTAATTTCTCTTGCTTATCAAAATTTGTAATAAAATAATAGATTCCCTGTGACACCTTTGATTCTTAAGCATCATCAATTCTTATCTCCGAAAGCATCTCTCACGTTTAAAACGCTCCAAATACAGTAACATTGTAAGAGAGAAAAAGACAAAACTAACTAAAAAAGCATCCACAAACAACAAAAATCCCCAAACTAACCCAAAAAATCACACAAAAACCATCAAAATAAACAAACATGAAATCTCACAACAAAACCCAACAAAGTATGCCCCATCTTTACAAAATAATTCTAGAATAAACTCAAGCTACACTGAATCAATCTTGACGACAGTTCCAAATCATTTAAAATAACTCTGCATCTTACAAAACATTCATGCCACAGTTAGTATGTTAGCCAGCTTTTTCAGCAAGTACAAATAGTTTTAATATGGATCCAAACTCACAAACTTTTAAAATGGTTAAAGGAGAATGACATCATTTAATGCTGGTTTCCACCAGCGTTGTAAAAAACAATAGAATACAGCAACCAGTAAAACATCAGTGATCAAGTGAAGTTAGAGAATGGTTGATAACCATTTGGCATAGGGGTAATACCTAAGATATTAATGTTATGTCCAAACACCTCTGTCAGAAGCCATGCTTTGCAATGGTTGATAGATCAAACCAAGGCTCTTACCACTATTTCAAGCACGCATGTGGCACAGTAAGAAGAGCTTCATCCTCATGTCATTATTCTTTCAGTACTACAGGCAAGCCCTCCCATGTGAACGTTTTGTACTTGGTATGTACATAAATAACTGAATATGGCACCTCCAGTGAATTTTATATTCAAGCATATATTAAAGTACTCCTATTAATGAAAGTAGGCCTTTCCAAAAAAACCCAAAAAATACCTGACAGTTAGTCATATTTCATCCAAGGAGCTCTTTTCTGACCTACTGCAATTCCTTCATTTAAGAAAAAAAAAGAGAGCATTACTGACAAGACTACAGAATGTAGTTTACTACTTGCCATGTTCATGCTGTGAGCAGTTTCACACCTTGGAAAGAACAGCATAAATTCATTCACAGCACCACGTTTGTAAGTAACTACCATCACATGCACACTCTGTCAGTCTAGCTGGTAATTTCAGAATGAAATACCACAAACAAAGCACTTTTCTTCTTTTAAGCACTTCCTACTTAACAAGTATTTTGACCTAGGAGAAAAGAAGCAAGACTTCGAAAGACCATTATTTCTCATTCTTGAATGTCACAGTTGAAAAAGTTGTTTTAAAGGTAAAACAATATATAACCTTTCTTCTTCTTTCACCTCACACCGAACACAATGCTTGATGAAAAGATGACAGAATAAAGACTTATATCCCTATATATCATCAGAACAATAAAGCAGCAAACAAAGGTTATCACTCTCCACTGCCACATACTCTCCCTCTACTCTTAATGGATTTTGGGTGAACTTAAAGGAATTATCTCTAATAGTAACCAATCAAACTGATCTTGATATCCACGAAGCCTTTGCAGTTAATACAAAATTAACCTGAAGACAAGGAATAGTTTCATGCACACAGGGGACCAGGAACACAACAATGGCTCCAGGGTTGACTGAAGCTCCCAAAAAGGTAAAAAATCCTTTCTACTGCTGTTTAGTATGAACTGTGACACCACATAAAAGATACATTCCTTTGTTGGTCACAAATTGAATTAAACATAACCTCCTCTTTCCCAGACATCACATTTAACCAGCTGTAGCACACTATTCCCATTCAGCATTCTTCTTTACACAAGATCATCTTCCCAAAATTTCTGTCACCACTCTGTGAGGGTAAAATTGAAAACACTGCCTATGCTGACATACATCTGAAACAGTCTATTCTATTTCATTCTGCTTCAGAAATATGATTGGAAATGAAAAGTAACATAATCATGTGATCATGAATGTTGCAAGCTTTAGTTTTGCAACAGTAAATAATCCCTATCCAAAAAAAAAAAGAACAAATTTAAATGTATAATCTAACTAACATGTTAAAACTGCAATCAGCAGTAATTCTTTTCTGTAGAAAACAGACATGACATCAAGGTGCTCCCAGACTGAAGAATTCAATCCCACATACATGTAACACAAATTCTGAGATATCTAAGCTGAGACAGCAAAGGTGTTTGTCACGTATGCTATTATGATTTGTCAACAAGTTAAATTTACTAGGGCTAAAAACCAAAGTGAGTTTTAACTGAAACACTCAGTACTTTGTCTCAATTGCTATTAACACCATTAAGAAAAAAATTATTTACTAGTTATAATCTCTTTGAAGGGGGCCTACAAGAAAGCTGGTGAGGGACTTTTTAGGGTATCAGGTAGTGACAGGACTAGGGGGAATGGATCCAAGCTAGAGGAGGAGGGTAGAATTAGATTAGGAAGAAGTTCTTCACCATGAGGATGGTAAGACACCAGCTTGCCCAAGGAAGTGGTGGAAGGCCCATCCCTGGATGTTTTTAAGGCCAGGCTGGATGTGGCTCTGGGCAGCCTGATCTAGTGGAAAGTATCCCTGCCCATGTCAGGAAGGTTTGAACTAGATGATCCTTGAGGTCCCTTCCAAGGCTGATGATTCTGTGTGCTCCAGGACTAAAAGCACAACCATGTGGACTTTGCCTAAATCAGAAAACAGCATCAGCACCACTGTGATCTTGGTTGGAAGGAGGTGAAATGCCTCCCTTGGCACCCTGTGGAGTTAGCAAATCTTCCCCAAAAAATTGAACTGAAAACCAATTTCAGAAACTGATGTCATCAGAATCATTCATCAAAGTTGACAAAGAGAGCAATCAAGCATGTGGGAAGCAGCAGGACTTGGTTCTTCCACCAGTCAAATGGTGATCCAGCACACAATGCCCAAATACAGATTCAGTATATGTTCCTGTATGTCAGGTACCTTTTTCAAATTTTCTTTCAAAGAGAAGAGACACCTTGGCAAAACGATGAACTAAACTTCACAGCCAAAACCCTGAGCACTGGAAATAAGCAAAACTGTTCATTCACTTTCCACAGAAAACATTGAAACTTGGAACACCCAAATTCAACACACAGAGTCCACCCTGAGCATTTCAGCAGTCAGGTTACAAAGCTATTTTAACAGAAGAAGCATATCCAAAACATCCACTAAGCCTGAAGAAGTATGATGACAGATACAAACCAAGTTTTTGGTTTTGTTTTTTTCTCTTCCAAGCTAAAGGAAAGAAAGAATCAAAAATTGAAGCAGCATGTACAGCTTCCCAGTAAAGACTTCTCTCAGGACAAAACCAGAGGAAAATAGTTCATGTTAAAAGAATGGACACTTTATATAAAACCATAAATCTGTTTGTGGTAGACACGAGGTTTTTGTCATGGCTTTGTGAAATACACATAGATCCAAGCCAGAGGAAAACAAGTTCAAATTTGACCTTATTTTTATAGCCTGGCTGCTGTAGATGGGATACATGCTTGTATTCATAGCTAGATATTTTACAAGAAGCATATTATTTGTAAGTGGCTATAGCTCTTCAGTGATTCCTAACATATTCTCTGATGAATTTCATGTATTATCATTGAAGAGTTTCTTCACGTTGCACATATATTTCTGTGTTCTTTAAATCAGGAGTTCTATGTCACTGAGGCTAAGGACTCCAGTATCCAAGTTATCTTGTTTACACAACAAAACACAAACCTTTCTCTTTCCCTGTAGAAAGTGGTTACCCCCCACTAACTTCTTCCTGATACACATAACACCTACTGTGCAACAGAAAAGGTATTCAATATTCATGACACTCATTAAAACAGCAAACCCTGTGATAAATCATTTTCCTTGTAAAACTATAGCCACTGGGCAGCAGACTGCCCAGCAATCCAGCAAAGCAAACAAACCCTACGTGGCATGAGACACTGTCACAAAAGGGAAGACTCACACACATAGCTACCAAACTTTGCTAAGGAATATTATTTTTATCAGAACAAAATCAGCTGTTGGGAGAAACAATCCACATACAACACTCACGTTGACTCTATTAACATCATGCAGTCAGAATTTACTGTTCTGGATAAGAAGAAAAATTTAGGAAAACAAGACACAGTGGGGGAAAAAAAAAAAACACAGTTCAGGAATCAAGTTTTAGTTCCAGTTTGGTCATCAGCTGTTGATGACCTGAGGGAAGGTGTCTCACCATGTGTCCCAGACTGAATTTTAAAACAGATTTAAAACTGCTTGGTAGTTTTACAGCACTCCCAACCACACTGAGAAGTGACATATTTTCCTGTGAAACAGTTAACTATCTTCACCAGAAGAAGGCACTGTTAAATACATAAATAAAACCTTACCTTCTCCAGGATTGACTGCAGATGGTAGAGTGGACCAATCTAGGGTCCACTTGGGGCATGGATGAGGAGAAAACTTTGCTTCAATACCATTTTCCTATAAGAATGGGGAGTAAAAAAAATGAAATTAAGACATCCTTTACCTCATCCTTTACCCACTGAAGTTGGTAACAATACTCCCATTGACTCTAATAATGGCATCAGATCACATTGTGCAACACTGCCAACTAAAATGAAACCAACCAGGCAGTTGACTCTACATTATTATGTGGAATGCAAATTATGTATTTCTCTCATTTTCTCAAGAAAGTTCTGTTAATGTTCTTCAGGAAATACTGTCAGCATCTAGGCAATAAATATTGAGAGTTATGAAACATCATGGAGAGTTTTCTTTAACAAAATTCATTAGAGTTCCCAGAAATTCAAAGCTCTAATCAAATAGCAAAAAGTAGAAGGTATACAATAATGAAGCCAAAGATATAAGCAGTGGTTTTTTGTCATCCCTTATATAAGTACTTTTTAAAGAGGAATTGTCCTGAAGGGCCAGAAGCCTCAAAAATGCTCTGAATCAGACAATGGGGCAGGAGCCAGGAGGTCTGATTTTTTCAGGAGATTGCCCACATTGCCCAGGCTTGTCTGAACATGCCCTGGGGTCCAAGTGGGCCAGGTGTGTGTGCCTTTGGCCACATTTGGAGTAAACTGATTCTATAGGTTAAAGTATCAGGTTTTTATCTTTTAAACTTTGTTGTCACTGGTCCTCATTGTCTCAGGAAATCTATAAATAGTAGCTCAAAGAGCCAGTGCCTTGTCTGAGCTCTGGGAGAAGTCACAAGCCTTGCTTGCCTTGCAACTTGGAATCCGAGCTGCGCTTCAGTTTACCCAGAAAAACTGCAAGGCCCCTTGCTGAAAAGCGCTGTAAAGCCCAGGAGCAGACAGACATGTTTTGCCGGGCCAAGAGACGAACCCCAGAGGAGTTGAGACCCCAGGACAGTTTCGTTTTATTGGAAGAAGCAACAAAAACCGCTGAGAGGATTGCAGCGGAAGAACCTCTCCAAAGCAGGCAAAGCTGTGAAGCCAACAAGCCCTGCAAGCCTCGGCAGCAACCTCTTTGCTACAAAGCTTTCAGATATAAAGCTTTTGGAGATAAAGCCTGTATGTGCTACAGCACAAAGCTGAAGAAGCCAACAGAAAGTGCAACTGTATCCCTGCAGCTTTCACCTGTTCAAAGCCATTTTGGTTTTGTTTAAATCCCGGCGCACGCAGCGCGGTACCACGGTCTGTGGATTATAAACGTTACAACTGAACGTACTGGACTAAAGTGATTTGCAGTGAGTAATTGAGAAATTTGGTTTTTACAAGCATCTGTTAACAGGTCTGTTGCCCTAGAGAGTTCTAGAGTTTCCCCCCTGCCCCTTTGTGGGCAAAGCTGGCCGGCTGCCGATATCCTTCTCTTTTTGTCTTTACAGTTTAAATTACCATTTGTTGTTGCTGGATTTTTACTGATATTGTTTGAATTGCTACATGTTCCTGCTGGTGAGGTATCTGTTCCACAACAGAGTATTTTGAACCACTAAATGGATTTTACTAATATTTTCTGCAGGATTTTTTTATTAATAAAGTCATTAATATTTTTATTATGCTTTCTGCCTATTAAATATTAATAACCACCACACAATTGTAACAGGAATACAATATTGAGATTCAAACAAAAAGTGACTTTGATTATTCAGAACTTTCCAGCAGTCCTACCTTTGCTCAATTCCTGAACTGGTCCAACATGATGATAGTAAAATCACACCTGCGTCAATGCCTATTACAAGAGGGATATGGACGTGCTGGAACGTGCCCAGAGAAGGGCCACGAGGATGATCAGAGGGCTGGAGCACCTCTCCTATGAGGACAGACTGAAAGAGTTGGGGACGTTCAGTCTGGAGAAGAGAAGGCTCTGAGGTGACCTAATTGTGGCCTTCCAGTATCTGAAGGGGGCCTACAAGAAGGCTGGGGAGGGACTTCTCAGGATATCAGGAAGTGATAGGACTAGGGGGAACGGAATGAAGCTGGAGGTGGGGAGATTCAGGCTGGACGTGAGGAGGAAGTTCTTCATCATGAGAGCAGTGAAGCCCTGGAATGGGTTGTCCAGGGAGGTGGATGAGGTCCTGTCCCTGGAGGCGTTTAAGACCAGGCTGGATGAGGCTCTGGCCAGCCTGATCTAGTGTGGGGTGTCCCTGCCCATGGCAGGGGGGTTGGAACTAGATGATCCTTGTGGTCCCTTCCAACCCTGACTATAATATCAGATGGAACACTGGCAAAAGACTGTTCAAGGCTGTCAGACTTAGCTTCTGCACTTCTAGGGAATTTGGAATTTTACCTATTCCAAATCAAGCAGATTATTACTATTAAAAACACCTCATTTAAAAGCTTACATTACCATTAACTTAGTCATAGTTGGCCTTGGACCACCTATAAAGTGACTGTCTTGGTTCTCCTCTTCCAATTCATCAGAAACTGAACAATAGTCTTGTGGCTGTTCCTCTGGAGCAGACATCACCTCTGGAAGCTGGAGAAGCTCCATATTGCACTTGGCAGCAGCTCTTTTTACTCCAGGTACTTCCTGAACTCTTTGATACCAACTGGATATCAGGGGCAAATTCACCAGATTTTTGCCTTGTTTTCTGCTGGAAGCCTAGGGAAAAAAAAAATAAATGGAAAGGTTACTTCTTACCATAAATTTCTTCCTACAAGCCTCAAAAAGGCATAAGCTCATGAAGTGAGCTTGGTTCCATGCCAAGCATGCTTACTCAAAGCATGGGAAATACAAAAAACTAGCTAGCTAAGAGCTCATGAGGGCCTGCAGGTGGAATTGCCAGCTGGTCATTCAGATTTTATCTGAAATTCCCACTTGCTTAACAGAATGCCAAGTTTACACCAACCAATTTTAATCATGATTTCAGTCAGTAATAGGAAAACACAATTTACATAATATTCTTGATTATCTGCTGCTTCATAACAAGGGAATGATTTCTTTTTGTTCCTAATCACAGAAAAAAAGGGGGAAAAAAATAAATAACTTGCAACAAATACTGAGCTCGAGGCAAGACATCACAGTACCTGAATGCTGCTCTTCCTCACAGACACCCTGCACCCCTTTAAAGCTCAGCCACTGACAGCCGGGTTTTGCTGGCAACTGCAAGCCAGAGGCATGTGAGGTCCCTGAGCTGTAGTGAAGTCTTTGCACCATCTCTGTGACTTTTACCTACACCAAATCCAAACCTCTTTTTGTTTAGAATTATATGATGACGAGATGAAGTGGCCTTCAATAGAAATTAGAATTGTAAGTGTAGAAAAGAAAGAAAAAAACAAAAGACATTAAGTAAGAATACAGTGCAAGTATTACCAAAAAAAGATATCCAAATCACATTTTTAGATGAAGACCAGCTAATTTTATAAAGGATGCATTTGGTCTTAACTAACTATTGTCCAGGTAACCAAATGTTTTAGAGCAGTGAAGATCAGCCTCTTACAGGGGAGGTGGCGAAGTCACCATTCTTAGAGACACTCAAAAATCTGACTGGACACAACCCCAGGTAACCAGCTCCAGGTAACCCTGCTCTGAGTAGAGGGATTAGACAAGCTGATCTCCAGATGTGCCCTCCAACCTCAACTATTCTGTGATGCTGTGCCTGCTTTAAGCAGAAAATTAAAGATCGTGATTGCAGGAGAAGGCAGAAATGGCCATGCAAAAATGGTGCTCCTGCACATACCTATCCTGGAAGCAGAAACTGATAAAGAACACTTGAAATGACAAAATTTCAAGCAGCTTTCTTGCATGCTATGGTTGTAATGCTCCTTAGCATAATCACAAGTCATGAGTAATTGCAAAAGGAGGATAACTGTGTGATTTCAGTATCTAATTCAACATCCTACTAGTAACACAAGCATAAATACATTAATTTAGTTAAAGAAGGAAGTTATTTTGGAAAGCAATTCTAGGAGGCAGTGTTACACTTGATAGCAAGTGTTCTAAATTGCAATTTTAAACATGACTACTGGCTTCTCCCAGATGGAGACCAGAGCTTCTTATTCTATTAATTTTGAACAGTTTCAACTAATAGAAAGCCTAAGAAAGCAAACTTCAGAAAGATTACAGAAATGGAATAAGGTAATGAAATACAACTCAGCTTCCTTAGCTTACTTTTGGTAATTACAATTACAATCAGTTAGTCAGGTCCCCTTGTGTGTACTGTATACTTCCCAGACATACCCACTGAAGACTTCATTATTATTCACACCCTTAAAGCAAAGTGGAAGTGGAACTGTAATGATTTTTTGCAAACACATCCCAGAAAGTCCAGTTGTAACTGGTAAATAATGTTTTATTACAGAATTAAATTCTGGTGCTTCCATCTATGAAGAATGGTTTCAACCCACTGCCTGCAAGAAGCTTTCAGACCCAACTTACTCCATTTTACTGATAACTGTAGGGATCAAGATAGAGAAAATGATCATCCATCAGAGAACAAAAAGAGGGCAACATAATCCCAGAGCTTTTATAATTTAGGTTTAAAAAGGAAACTGAAAGCCATTTTTTAGGAAAATCCTTGGTACAAGCTAACAGATCATACAGTATATGGTCTGTAAGTTGCAAACCACCAGGCCTTAAGGGTCACATAGGAAAAGCAAATAGATACAGCAATCTCAGCTGTGTCTCCAAATGTACCACAAGACACAAAATAGCCCTACCCTCAGAAGGAAATGCTGTATATACCCACTATAGAGTGTCCATACTACTTTGCTACCAGAGTGGTTTTCCTCATAGTGCTGTGAAAATCTCTTGATGTGAAGAAAAAGACAAGAATTAAGACAACTGAAAACCACTCATTGGTGTTTGCCCAGCATTGGGAACATGCTAGGTTGACTGCAGAGGAGAAGAGGCAGCAAAGGCATCTTTGAATGGAGCACGCTCCTGGCGTTTCCAAACGCACAACCCAAAAGAAAACCGTTCAGCTCCCCTAAAGGAAAGTGTGAACTTTCTCTCAGTATGCTATTGGACCTTACAGGTAACATGTCTACTGGAAAAATAAATTAAGTGGTCCCAGTGTCACAAGACTGAAAGGATAACAACAACTTTCCAGTTATAAACTTCACTCAAACAGCTTCCAGCAACCTAACCTTTCACAGGGAGCAGCTCCTTTCACTGCAGTGAACAAAAGACTGTAGTAATATGGCAGTGGTGTTTGATCACCCAAAGGCACTACAAGCACAGCTTCCAGGCCAAGATGTTACCAGGCAAAGACATTTATTACATTACACAGCAAGGTTCTATACTCTTTTAGGAAGCATGTGTGTCACATCTGAATTGGTTATTTTCTACTGGCACGCATGCAATTGAAGCATACAATAGGTTAAAATAACAAAAACTTTTCAACACATCCAACCAAATTCTGCCAAGTCTCTCTCTCAGTTACAAGATGTTTACATTCTTTTCTAAGTCAAAGATTAAACATAACCTTCCCTAACTGAAGAAAGAAAAGGGGAAATGTAGGGGAAGATTTGCCCTTTCTCTCAGTTACGGATAAGGTGTGCACTCCTAAATCAAGGGCAAAACATAGCTGTTCCAAAGCTATCTGAAAACAACCCTTCTCCTACAAAGGACCTCCCATTAACACTGGAGAAGAGTTTAATAGCAGCAGTCCTATAAATGACAAAACCACACATCACTAAAGTTTCAGGGGATGAAGCGCACCCCAAGGAAGTTGGCTGCCTAGACACAACCCTATTTCTGAATGGGGTCACAGTGACCAGACCTTGCTTGAAGAACACAAACTAAGTTTTGTAAAAACAAAACTCTGCAGAAGAATAAAAGGGTTGCTGATAAGTAGTTGTTATGCTGTCTCCTAGGCACCCTTCTTTCTTTAGAGATGTGCAATGGAACCGGTTTATTTTGTTGGAGGGCTTGATAAAAAGCTGGGTTTCCTCCCAGGCAAATCAATCATTCCTAGGAACTAGAAGGAAACAGCAGAGATTAACACTAATTAACCTATTATGTGGAGAAAACTGAAGCAGAAGTCACAGCACACTGCATTTTAAAAATACTGGTGGACAAAACAAGAAGAAAATAGTATTTTTAAATGAATCTCAAGAAATTACATACCAGTAGCATGAACAAATGAGCTTTTCCTAGCCAGTGAGTGTTTCCCTAGTCAATTCCAGAGTACCTCTTCAGCTCTAGTAGGAGCACAGCAAGCCAATGATGAACATCCGTAGTTTGCATCTCTAGAAAGCCACCATAGTTCCTGAACCTTTCCACCTCCCTACAAGGCATTGTTCATTTTTGAGAAGGTACTTGTTCTCTTTTAGGCTTATCTATCCACGTCAGGATAAAGTCACATAAATTTGTAAGTCTTTGCTGAGAAGAGTTCCAATTCAGATAATAGCCAGATAGTACAAACATAACAAACTGAGTAGGAATTCATTTTGCTTTGCCCTCCAGTACACTGAAGCCAAAGTTAAAATTGGTTCATGCTTACCTACTTTTTCCTACCCATATTACAATACAAATCTCTCGTGAGAGACATCCCTTCCAGTATTTTAAGATTATTATACCCTTCTCAACCCTCCCTCCTTTTTAAATTTGCAATTTATGATGGAATCAAAATTCCAAATCACAAGAACTTCCTCACAGATAAACTGGTCTCATTTAGTAAATACCCATCGAGTCACATATGAATCTAGCACACTAAATTCAAGCAAGAAAATCCATTCATGCTTACCTATTTCTGCTTTACTCACACTAGAATGCACTTTAAGTGTCCATTGTAAGTATTTTCATAGTGGAATTTTCTAGGCAACTTGCTGACAAATTATTTCAGCAGAGTATTTTAGCAGTTTGAATACTGTTTACTAAGTATTGATATGCTATACGTTTAAGAGTGATCACACAATCACAGAATGTTAGGGGTTGGAGGGGACTTCCAGAGATCATCAGGTCCAACTTCCCTGGCAACGCAGCATCACCTGGGGCTGGCCAGACAGGAGGCTCCACAAACTCTCTGGGCAGCCTGTTCCAGTGATTTTGCCTATCTCCCTTTTTTTTTTTGTACAAAACCAAAGACAAATCCTCTGTTTAAGGTTCAGTTCGTATTGCAAATGCCATGACACATTTCAAATGAACACATTTTACAGTTTTCCAGTTCTTAGGAAAAAAAATACATACATGCTACTTAATATTTGCAGAGTTTGTTGTCTTACCAAGAACTGATGGATGCAAGGCAAAAGCACTACATCTGCCAAGGTAAAATAAAGCCCTTCTGCAAAAATGTGGTCCAAAGGTGGAAGGTCAGAGGTTTTTGTTCTCCTGATGTGAGAGGCCTCCCTGTTGCCTACATCTGATCTTTCCTGCACAAGTAGCTTGGAGAAAGCTATGCTCAGTTCCAAACTTGGGAGTGGATGTTCCTGCATTTCCACTGCTTTTCCTTCCTCTGTTGCTTCTTTACCAACGGCAGACATTGTAGACTTGGCACCTGCCTTCTGTTGTTGAAGTTTCTGCCTTCGAATTTTGTCATCATTATGTACTCGGACAGGTTCTCCAAGCTTCTTTTCAAGTTGTAAAATATCAGGAGGAATAGTAAGACATTGCTCAGGAGATGCCTTCAAAAAGCCTTCAACAGCCAGAGGTATGCTGATCTCACAAAGTCTGGTCCACTGGCTAACCTGTCAGACAAATTTGTGTAATTAATGTTTATACAGAAGGAAAAACAAAATCCAGGATACCATTTTTTGCCCACTTTAAGCAAAGTTTTGAATATATGCCCTGATAATCTCAGAAACTCACATTTTGTGTTACTTTTGCAACAGCAGACTCAGGAAGCTAAATCTTCTATATGGAACAGAATGAGCAGTTATCCAGTATAGCATATTTTTATTCCCTATTATTTTCATAAGATTAGGGTGGCTGCATAACTCATGAAAAGCAATGCTGTTAGCTATACATACACACACACACATATATATATGTATGTGCCATCTTTACCAAGTGCTGGTAATAAAACCACATGACACCAAGCAGTTTTTGAGTGTATTTATTATATAGAAATGCCTCATGTTAGTAATTTTTTCTTAGCAATCAATATAAAAAGAAAAATTAAGTCTAACCAAACACCACCTGAAAAAGTTACTTGATTCTTATATTCTTGTCCTCTTGTTCTGTAAAAGGTTGTCTTTTCTTACTCAGTTTGCTCACTTTGCAGACATCTGAAATACTGAATCAAGTAGTTCCAAGAAGTGATTAGAACCAGAGGTTTATGTAGTATGTCACAGAATTTGTTTATGCTAGTGCTAAATGGACTAACACAAGGATATGCTTCCTCAGATCAGTTATTCACCAAGAGGGATGGACTGGGTTAGAGGCATAGCAATAAATAGCAACCATGGATGCAGTGATCATGAGAGAGTGGGGTTCAGACTCCTGAGAGGAGTGAGGAGAGTAAGTCTGGAGATGGATGAGCTGCCAGATGAATAAACCACTGTGCAACAAACAGGCTTAAATATCAACCCAGAGGGCAGCAAAGGGAGCTCTTTAGAGGGCTATGCTGAGGCCTGTTCTATTTAAGTACCTTAACCAATGACCTGGAGATGGAGATGGAATACAGTCAACATCAAGGATGACGGTGATTTGAGCAGGGCAGTCAAACTCCAATAAAGAGCTGCCACTCACAGGAGCCTGCACAGGCTAGAGAAAGGGCCAACAGGAATAAACATGAAACCCAATAAAACACCCTGCACCAAGGATGGACTAAACCCCTGTTATGGTACAGATGAGGGACTGGCTATCTGGCCAGTAGCAGCTCCGCTGGAAAGACCCTGGACATCCAGCTTATCCTGCTGAGCATAAACTAAACCTAAGCAAGCAGTGCACCTTTGAAGTGATGAAGGCTAACAGTATACGGTGTTCTTAAAATCAACACTTATTAATTGGGTATTTCTTACCTATTTTTAGAATCCTAATATTTTTGTGCTGTTAAAAAGTAGGGTCCTTAAATTTAGGGTTTTTTTTATATTTATGCCAAAATAGAAACATTTCTCCAATGATGAAATTTCATTTTCTAAGTAAATAAAGTTTCTTTCCAGAAGAACTTAGTTTACATCAATATTGAGAGTCTACTTCAGAGTATTTAACACTTAGAAAACCCCACCCTATAAAGGTATCTAAGACAAAGAGATTCACTCACTTCAGCACAGGCTTTTAAGCAGGTCTTCTTAAAGCCTAAGAGTTCCACAACATCTGTTTTAGATGGATCTGCCTCATATGTTTTCTGTATTATATGCCTTAAGACAACAGAAAGCCCAGCTCGGCAGAACTTGCCATCTTTCACAACAACAGCAGGTAAACAGCAGCTCTGCACAACTGCTGGAAGCTGATATCTGGAGATGAAATGGACCTCAAGATCACCAAGGACATTCATCACAGACTGATCATCCACATCTTCACCAGTTGGCACTAAGAAAACTTTGAATAATTTGCAGTCACAGTAGGATAGCAAAAACAGTGAAATAGATGTATGAAGAGGAAAGATGCCATCTCTGTACTGATGAGAAAAATCCAAATACAAATGCTCTTCAGCAAAGCTATCTTTCATCTTCCCCGAGCCGAAGTTCCTGAAATACAAATCAGAACACAACATCCATTAAATACAGAATTTAGAACCAAAAAAATGGTTTGAAACAGTGGTCCCTTCACCATTTGCTAAAACTGCTTTTAATGTGAGTTCACTATTAAAGACATCCTGCCTGAATAAATGGACTGCCGGTTCCATATATACACTGTCTCTTCACATCCAAAGCATTGATAGGGAAATGATTCATGCAATTGTTAACTTCTTTTAAACATGTTAATGTATTTCTGACATTAAATAAAACATTAACTTTTTTTTTTCATTTTAATTTTTTTTTTAGTATGCAAGCATCTTATAGAAAGGCTTTTTCCCCCCCATGGATAATCTCCCACAACATTAACCATATGCCACAGAAAAAAGTTCCTGAGTACATAGCTACATCAGTCAGCTTCCTAATGCACACATATGTCTTTCTGTAACTGTCAGAAAGCAATATATAGGGTATATAAGCCACAGACTTATGTATTAAAAACTAGTCTAGAGCCTGGCAAGATACTAATTGAAGGTCAGGAGGATACAGAAGAATGAAAAAAAAAAGCTTTCAAGAATACCACACTAATATCTCAAACACATAACTGCTTAAAACTGTTAAATACAACAGTAACACAACTGAAATCAGTCTTCTCATTATATTAAAAACTTAAATTGATTTTCCCCATGCTTGGTTGAAAATTACATTTCTTTCCAATTAAACTATTCCCTAACAATCTAATATAAAACAATGATGAAATATTTTTTTCTGCTTGATCACTCAGTAAGTTGTTCATTAACTTGTAATTCACAACTCCTACTGAGAAGCTGAGGACACTAGATGGCACTCTTAAAACAACCATTATAGGAGAAAGCTTTATTATAGCAAGAGAAAGAAATCAGAATGCTCTTAAGAAAGGCCAAAATCTCTCTATATGAAGCACAAGTGAAACAGCATCAGTCTTTCAAATAACTGTCTAGATTAATAAGGTGTCTGTACAGTTACATGAGTATGATGTAACTATTTTAAAAGAAAGGAAAAAAGGGTTTATTTGTCTACATCATTGGATTTGGGTTTGGGCTTTTTTTCATGTAGAGCTGTACATCAAATTTCCTATTTTCTATAAAACTATCACTGGACCAAATCAATTGTCCAAAAAGAGGCAGAGGAAGAATAAAACCAAGTCCACTTGATATTAACAATATAATAATGATTGTTATAGTATTTTTAAACCATTATGTGGCTTGGTCTCAGAACAACAGTGGCTCACCATAGCTGTTTTTCTGCAGTTAATACACCTGCCACACAAAGAACAGTACAATAAATAATGAAATACCTACTTCCCTAAAAGCTATTTTATTTGGATGAATCTTGACAGCATGTAAGTTGAGACAAAAATCAATATTCATAAGTATAAATTTGTGGAAGAAATTCTATAGTAAAGATATCATTGAGAAGCTGAGTCAAGAACAGTTAGTCTCACCTGCTAAACTCACAATTAGAATAGCATAGAATAGCCCAGAATAGCCCAGACCAGGTTGGAAGAGACCTTCAAGATCATCATGTCCAAGCCATCAACCAATCCAACCCACCTAAACAACTAAACCATGGCACCAAGCACCCCATCAAGTCTCCTCCTGAACACCTCCAATGATGGTGACTCCACCACCTCCCTGGGCAGCACATTCCAATGGGCAATCACTCTCTCTGTATAGAACGTCTTCCTAACATCCAGCCTAAACCTCCCCTGGTGCAGCCTGAGACTGTGTCCTCTTATTCTGGTGCTGGCTGCCTGGGAGAAGAGACCAATATCTGCCTGTCTACAACCTCCCTTCAGGTAGTTGTAGAGAGCAATAAGGTCACCCCTGAGTCTCCTCTTCTCCAGGCTAAGCAACCCCAGCTCCCTCAGCCTCTCCTCATAGGGCTTGTGTTCCAAACCCCTCACCAACTTTGTTGCCCTTCTCTGGACACATTCCAGCAAGTCAACATCTTTCCTAAACTGAGGGGCCCAGAACTGGACACAGTATATCCTCAACTACAGCACTTCCTTCAATATTAAATAGTAGCCTCACATACATTTGGCTGTTTTTATTTTGCATGGGAACCTGTAGAGCATACAACCCTGTCTTTCCCTGGCCACTTCAGACACACAGACACATTCACCTTACAAATCACTTCACCACTGAGGTTTTTTCTTCTGATTCACCTTACTGGAGATGAGTAGATTTTTTGGTCATTTTTGGCCATCATGATGTATGCAGCTACTAAATATCCTGGTAAATTCTAAAGAGCTTTCTATTTCCAAACTACATTATTCTGTAGTTTCCAACTTTCTTACAATTTTTTCCAAATCCATCACTCAGGGCTGCACAAGAGAAACATTAACCTTTTCACCACACAGGAATTCTTCATAAGTACACTGGTCCTTGACCATTTTCATCCAGAGCTGCAGCTCTGAAGCTCTGTTTCCCCACAGAGCACAATACCTTTAGACTAAAAACAAAAATTAAATACTTAAAAGATGCCTAAACAGAGGTACTTAGTCATGCTACTGATTAAATGTCCTTCTCTGAAAACTGGTAGATGAAAGGGTGGACATTAACAATGTCAATTGTCCTCCAATACACTGAACAAAATTACTTCTATCCAGCAGCAATGAGTAATAGATAGCAACTATCAGTCAGTCCTAGAGACAATAACTGATCGCAAAGAATTGTACTTGTTGGTTACTGGTCTGCTCTGTATTCAACCTAGTAAATGCCACAACTGACATTATCCAGTTAGTCCACCTGTGACCTTGAAATTTGTCTGGCCAAATTCAACTCCTCTTAGCTTCAGGTCTACAGCTATCACATATGCAAGTCAAGCAAACCAGGTAAACGAAGATGAGGATCTTGCTGAGGCAGAAGAGGTAGATGTTACCCAGAGCTACCCACTCCATCCTCTTAAACAAGAGCCAGAAAATGGGAGTATGCATGTAGAACACTTCATTTAATCCACAGTATTTTAACTTTGAGTCACTTCTCTGAAGCATTTTAGGATTCTGGATTTTGCACTGAAGCAAAGGCACATTCAGGAAAGGTCTGTTCTTCTAAATGCCTCGAAGAGAACCTCCAGGAGACAGCTGGTCTTGAGAGTGATTAATCAATTCTGCAAAACAAGTTTTTGCAAAGATACACAGCAATTTACCACTACTCATCTGCAACATGGTGAGCTATGCCAATGAGACTGAATTATTTTTCTGAACCTAAATGCACCTCTACAAAGACAGAAAGAACAGTGACAGTCACAATATACCTACACAGCAGTGCTGCGCTCATTCTAAACAATCAGAACAGTCTGCAGAATTGATTGAGAACAAATTATTCTGGGGAAGTGAAGATGGAAGGTCCAAGACTTTTCTTCCCTCTCAGCCAGAGCAGCAAATTAATGTCATTCAGCATGGAGCTGCAGCAACTGCAGGTGACACAGAACTCTGTAAATTACTTGTTTTGACAGTGGCTCAGACCTAGGTATTGTTAACTGGTCTTGGTACACTGGATCAGTATAGTATCCTGTAGTTCCAGGACTTCTCCACAGTCAGTTCAGACTCCAATTTGGTTCTTCCTTATATTCTCCTTCCTCAGGTAAAGCCACCTAACATAGGCTTGGTTAGTACTCAAAATAAGCTTAGAATCATAGAATCAATAAGGTTGGAAAAGACCTCAAAAGATCATCAAGTCCAACCTGTCACCCAAGACCTCATGACTACTAAACCAAGGCACCAAGTGCCACATCCAATCCCCTCTTGAACACCTCCAGGGACGGTGACTCCACCACCTCCTTGGGCAGCACATTCCAATGGCTAACAACTCTCTCTGTGAAGAGCTTTCTCCTCACCTTGAGCCTAAACTTCCCCTGGCGCAGTTTGAGACTCAGGCTGAAGGTTCAAACCACAGCTTCCTCAATCACAGTCACAGACACTGCAGCCAGGGACCATGGGACAGGGCCTAGGTTATCCATTTGGCCATTCTGGTTTGAACCTTGCCCTGTCACAGCCCTGCCAGCAGCACTCAGGGGCAGGGAGCAGCCAGCAGTGGGCAGCGGAGGGGCCGGGCGCTCTCACTTAGATAGCCTATGAGAGAGGTTCTCAGTTACTACCCAGGGCAGCACAAGTCACTGCACTCAGTGGCAAACAGATCTCCAGTAACCCTCCATGGAACTGTACATTTCAGCCCCAGGAAGCACAAAGAACCAGCAAACAGGTCTACAGAGTTAAACATAATGCTTAGTACAATTTGCAGTTTAGCTGCTCAAAGGTAGCTGTGTTAACCCCCAAATAAACCCAGAGTTTTCATCACTCATTAACCAGAATTTCAGGGCTCTTAGTGAAGCTGCAGTACCTGCTGCTGAATTTTCTGACATCTTTTAAAAAAAAAAAAAAAAAAGTAATTTCTACATTTTCTTCTAGCTGAATAGGCAGTTAGTTATTTTCAGTAAGTATTCCAATGGCTAGATTCTCCCTTAGCTAGATTTTATGCACATAGTGCTCATTCATAAAACATGCATTAGCTGCACATTTTTGTGTTTGTTTTTAAAGTACTCATGAGAAAAAAAAAAAAGAAACAGATTCTTGTATCAAGGAGGGGGGGCAGAAAAAGGGCTAAGATAAGGCAGGTGTTTCAGTCAGAGTCTCCCCATATAGAGCCAAAAAAGTGCAAGTACTCCTGGTACCTGACCTGAAGGTCTTTGCACTATACAATCCTCTTGGTTACCAATACAGTCCTAAACTCTTATCATATACTGTACTACTCTGTTCCTACCAAAATCCCTTTCTCTTCTCAAATTTGCAGTGCTACAACACTGAAATTGTTTTCTCAGAAACATGCTCCCTGTTCTGCTACTGAAATGGTCAATTTAGATTTGTTATTAAACTTACTGTGTGGAGTGGAAGAAATTCCATTCTTAATTGGTGTCCATTCAGGACAGTAAGAGTTTTTCATTTCTGCTGCTAACCTCAAGGGGTGAGAAGATGAACTTCACTCATTAGGAAAACAAAAGAAATGTTGCACTGTTCCTGTTTCCATCTTCACAGAATTGTCAGGGTTGGAAGGGACCTCAAGGGTCATCTAGTTCCAACCCCCCTGCCATGGACAGGGACACCTCACACTAGATCAGGTTGCTCAGAGACACATCCAGCCTGGCCTTAAAAACCTCCAGAGATGGGGCTTCTACCACCTCCCTGGGCAAACCATTCTAATGTCTCACCAACTTCATGGTTAAAGAATTTCTTCCTAACATCCAATCTGAATCTACCCATTTCTGTTTTTCTTCCCCCATTCTCCCCTAGTCCTGTAATTACCTGACACCCTAGAAGTCCCTCACCTGCCCCATTTCCCCTCCTTTTCCCCTCAAATTCCAGAGCACCTGAGCTTTGTTGGAGTCTCCTCCCACCCCAGGTATGGCCACTTGACCCTCCCTGCCCACTCCCCTTTTAATCCCCCCACAGGAAAAGCAGAAGCCCCAGGCTGAGCCCATCTGGGCTGAGGGATCCCCTTCTTATCACTGGTGAGTCCCCATGGTGCACACTGCATGACATGGTTGGGGACAAAGACTGGGGGGCCTGGTGGCCCCCTGGTTAGGTAGGAAGAGGGTTGATGGTCTCTCCAGTATCATAGAACTCTTAGGGTTGGAAGGGACCTCAAGAATCATCTAGTTCCAACCTCCCTCCCATGGGCAGGGATACCCAGGTTGCCCAGAGCCACATCCAGCCTAGTCTTAAAAAACTTCAAGAATGGGGCTTCCACCATCTCTTCTAGCTGTTTCTCCCCACCTTTGCTATGTCCAGTGTAGGTCCAGGGATATGTCTCCCTTACACTTGCCCAAATACTTGCATCTAAATTCCAAGGAAGCCCAAATATTAAATTATGCTTAAACTAATAAACTAATGCAGTCTTAAATATCCAACTAAGTATACTTAAGGCTTTTAACTATTGATGTAATGAAGGTTAAGATGCACTTGTTAATCTGCTTCAACTCACCTTTAATTCTTCACTTTATTTCACCCAATTGAATATATAAATTCAGATCCTCAGACAAGAACAGGTAAGCTTATAAGTGATATTTCTGTTGGTGAACAACAGTTAGGTGACTAAGTGCTCATGTTAAAATCAGCCACCAAGTGAACACCCTTAAGAGGGAAGCAGTAGAAGACATTTTTCAGAATTCCAAGGGTTTATACTTGGAAGTTCCTTTTTTACAGCTAGATTGGCTATAAATTGTTTCTAAACTAATTGTTACAGATCCACAGATTACATCAAGTTGGAAGGGACCCTAAAAAGTCATCTTGTCCAACCCCCCCTGCTGTCAACAGGGACACCTCCATCTAGATCAGGCTGCCCAGGGCCACGTCAAGTCTGATCTTGACTGTCTCCAGGGACAGGGCCTCAACCACATCCCTATGCAATTTGTTTCAGTATTTTACTATTCTCATTGTAAACAACTTCTTCCTTATGTCCAACCTAAATCTCCCCTGCTCGTTTAAAACCATTGCCCCTTGTTCTATCACTACAATCCCTTCTAAACAGTCTTTGCCCAGACTTCATGTGGATCCCCTTCAGATACAGCTCTAAGGTCTCTCCAAAGGCTCTTCTCAAGGCTGAACAGACTAAATGCTTTCATCTTGACATCACATGAGAAGTGCTCCAGCCCTCTGATCATCTTCATGGCCACCTTTTGGACCCACTCCCACAGGTCCATGTCCTACTGAGGTTGGGGGCCCCAGAAATCTGGACACAGTACTCCAGGTGAGATCTCCCCCGAGTACAGGGGCAGAATCACCTCCCTCAACCTGCTGGTCACACAGCTGGCAACATACAAGATTCTCAGTGAGCAAATGACTTTTCTTTCTGTCTCCCTTAAAAGTATCAAAAGCTTAAAGGTTTGGGGCTTTTTTGCCAAAACATAGCAACTGCAGTATTGTAAGAGAATTCCTCCTGCCATCTTGTCTCAAAGCACAGATATTTATAGTCTTGTTTCCTGTATAGTTTGTTTGTTTCTGAGGTAGTTGTTTCCCTGCACTATCTTGGCTCTGCAAGGTACATCTTCTTTGTGGATTTATGAACACCCTTTCCTTTGAAAGGCTTAACAGCCTACCTGGTTGCCCATTCTCACTGAAGTATTTTCATATAACTACTACCCTTCCATTAAACAGGATACAGTCATGAATCCCCTGGCAGCTTCAAAAGTAGCCACAGACATGCATAATGAAACAAAACACGAGCACAGAGCCACCAAAACCTACAAGACGTTACATGACACACAGTATTTTCCCCAGAACATTTTTCTCCCCTCAAATCAGACTAAATTCTGGGGGAAGAGGTGGGGGTTTTATTCTGTACTGGCCTTATTTACAGTAGCCACTGCTGAAAGAGGCAAAGGGAGAAGTAACAAACACCACACGATTTGCAATATAACTTAAATAATACTGTTTATCTTTGGGATATATTTAAAAAAAAAAAATCACTTTGGCTATTTAGAAATAATAATAAACACTAAGTATACTTTTCACTAACTGAACTATTTGTTACCATTTTCTTTTCCCTTTCAACATACACTAAACAACAGTTACATTAGTTTCACAAAAAATGTTGCTGTAAAAGAACAAGCGTTCCCCAGAAGAATTTAGAGGATTAAAAATAAGGATATAAGCATCCTTCTTCTTTTAGTTCCTGGCAAAGACCTCATGTATTTGTTGATTACTACATGGTAAAGCAGAACTTTTGTGGAACATACTAACATTGGAGAAAGGTTTAACCCAAGTAATTTACAAACATGGGTTTCCTCCAGGAAATACTGAGCTTGGTTGCACACTAATATTTGTGCTTTAAGGCAGGTAGCTTTGGAGGCTGGAATGACATTTGTACCTGGATGATGAATTTACTGATTGAGTTTAGAGCCACCACTGAAGCCTCAAATGAACGGAAAGAGAAGCATACCGGCTTTTCATCAAGTGCTTCAAGCCAGGCTACCAGGCAGGTTTATCAACGAAGTCAAAGTTGTCAATGGCTCAAAAAAAAGTAAGACCCAGGCTATGAAGAAGAGAAGCCAAACTTTAGAAAGACAGCACACTAAAACTCAAGTTACTGCAGAAACAAATTACGACTGATTTTAAATGCTTTTGAAGATCTACTCTGTTGAGGCCTTCACTCCAAGCTTCTCTCAGCAGTTTTTCAGCCCAGGAAAGTCAGACCCAGTGGCGACCGCTGCCACATTTTCTTATCCAAAATAACTTAGCCGTAAAACACCGAGTGTCAGATAAACGACACGAAAGCTGAATCTTTCCTGCTCTCGACTATTACTGGTCCTCATCGAGGAGCACCTCAGCAAGAAGCTTCCAGCCAAGCCTCCGTCACAGATACCTGTAGGCAAAGCGAGGCAGAAGTAGCCACCCCGGCTAGCAAATAGGGCGGGAAAGGAGCGGAAAGCTGGGACTGCCCAGGGCTGCGCGGAGGGCGCCTCGCCCGCGGAGGGCCCCTTGGGTTAACCCCTGAGCCGCCGCACACCCGCCGGCTGCTCTTAGGGAGATGCAGCTGCCGTCACCGCGCGGTAACCGCCGCAGAGACCCTGTCCCCTCCAGCAGCACCCGTCTCCACGCGCGCAAAACGAGCGCCAACTACCGCTTACCCACCCCTCCCGCAGCGACTGCCCGCCTCGCCTCGCCTCGCTTCCGCTGGTCTGCTCCCGACCCTGCCCCTTCCTGCGCCAGGCCCCGCTCAAGTCCGCACACTTCGTCCCGCCCACAGCATGGAACTGCTGTCTCAGAGTGCTGGTTGTGTGGGGGAACCTTCGCGGCAGCGGACTCGGCTCTAAGGGGCGAGGGGAAGCTGCCCACATCCCTTCGCGCGTTCTCCTTTTTTTCTCCTCCGGTTAGAGAGTGGCTCTGTTGGGGCAGAGCCGGGCCCTGGGAAGAGACATTCTGGGAGGAAGCAGAAGAAAGCCCACAGATACGCACACGCTCGGCGGTCTTTGTCCCCTGTCCCAGGGTGAGGCGAGAGTTGAATCTCCTTGTGGTGCGGATAGGGCCTGAGCAGGGCGGGGCGGTGGCCGCCTTGGCCCTGTGGGTGCCGGCGACCCTCTGGAGGGACAGGCTCCTCCTGGGCACACGGGCACGCCCAGTGCTGTGGCCTTGAGGAAATCAGGACGGTAACGGGTGGGAGAGGGTCGCTAGCGCCGTTTTGGGCTCTGTCAGAGTGGAGCCTTTGGCACTGCTCTGCGGCACTTAGGGCAGCGTGTCCGGCGGGTCTCACCTTGGGGCACTCTCGGCCGGGCTAAGCTGGGATTTCGCGTTCCAGTTGGGTGCAGGCGGACTCGGCTGTTAGCGCTGGAATGAAGCGCAGAGGTTCAGTTCCTTTTTGGCCACAGGAGCTGGCAGCCGCGCGGTTCCGTAAGGAAGGCGGCAACTGGCCCGCGGGTGAGCACAGCAATTGGGAATAAACAGACCGAGTAAATAGGGAAGATGTCTGCGTAAGACAGGGCTTATAACTTTAAACCACGGTATAGGCTCTAGCTGGTGGCGGTTTATTCTCTAAAGGATTTTATTTTAAAAGACTTTCAGATGAGATGCCCTTTTCATATTCTTTAAGGAAATGGCAGGGAGACATTGGCAGTAAGTATGTTGCAAAGGATCAGGTTGTGGCTTTCCTCTGACTAATTTAGGAGTTCACGTTTAACTAAAGTTTGGTTCTTCAACCGAGAAATTGCCAAGAGGATGATATCCAGGGAATTTATAAACCTAGTAATGTTTGGTACACATTGAATTAGGGAAAGACAACAGTAGTAGCAATATATGAAATTTGCTGGTGACCTAAGCCAGTGATCAGTGTCATCTGTTTAAAGAACATCTGTGGGTCCATTTTTGCAGGATATTGAAGCTTGGTGATGGTAGAGATTAACAGATCTCTATTCCATAATTATGATTGTTGCATTTGCTTGAATAAATGTTTTCATAAAACTGATTTTTGTGGCAGCACATCTGTGCATGAGGACAAAAACGTTCTGTAGAAAGGTAAGGCAGATGTAGTGGGAACTTAAAACAGAGCTCCAGTTGCAAAAGAGGAGTGTAGAAATAACACCCAGGAAAGTGGGGATGGTGTTAGGAAAGCCAAAGCTAAGCTAGAATTGAGGCTACCAGGTGATGTCAGTGTAATGTGGTACTGTTTAGCAGGAAGAGGATTTACAAGGAAAATACGGTGGTGCTGCTGGGTGGGACAAGTATTTTAAGGGCAGCAGGCTCAAAGAATTCTTGGATTTTTAAGAATAACAACTTGCTAATTGACTTTCCTTCCTCCCCATGGAATTAAACCACTTCAAATAGTCTATATTAGGAGGTTATTCCATGATTGTTGGACTGGATGACTTTTAAAGATCCCTTCCAACCCAAAGTATTCTCTGGATCATATGATTGTACCTTGTAGTATTTGTTAATCCTATCTTGGATACTTTTGAGAGTTTTGTTACCTTGTTTTTGTCTGTCTGTCACAAGTCAGTTCTCAGTAGTGAAGAGGTGTCAAACAGAGACCTAAGATGAGGAAGGTGCTTTTAGAGTGAGGCTAATGGGTTAATGATTAGTTGCAAAAAGGTGCTCTTGAGTTCCTGTCCCTGCTCCACAAATCGTCTGCTTGTTCCTTTCGGTTACTGCTTTGTGCAAAACCAGCTCTGCTCTGTGTTCGAGGCTGTAACACAGCCTTCTAATCTTACGGTTGTGTTAGCAAACTGCTACACAAAAGATAGGATCAGACTCTCTCATTTCCTATTTCTTTTTCCTAAACAACTTTAGAATTATTTTCTGTACAAAGATTTGGCTTCACCAAGGAAGTCAAGGAATGCTCTTTTGTAGGAAAACCTATGACATCATCCTTAAAATGCTGCTGTTCTTGCTCTAAGGCTGTCAAGTTGTCACATAGTGAATTCACCACCAGAGGAGCAGTTTATGAATGAAGCTATGAATTCATGTAGTTGCAGCTTAGGTTTATAAGTATCAAACTACTGTTCTGATCTATAAACATCTGAAAAAGGCCACTACAAAAAGCAGTAATTTGCCTTTTTGGATCAGGCCAGTTGCCAGTAAGGAGAGCATGCTTATCAATTTACTTTTTTCAGCTGATGCTGTTTTTAAGGCAGGTATTGATGTGTTTATCTTTCCATTAAATGTAGTTACCTTTTTTTAATTCACAGATTTAAAACATTTGAAAATAAATGCCTGAACTGATCATACTTCATCTGTTTAATAAGCCTAGTTCCCTGCTTTCTCATGAGAAGTTTACTGTGATATGTTAGCTGTACCTGCCAGTGACATTATGATTTACTAATGAGAATAGAGAAAGAATTGCTGCAGTTTCATGTGCTAATAAAGGAATAAATGCAGAAATTTGGATTTTAACAGTTCTTTTACAATAGAGATCTTTTAAAAGCCAGAGTTAGAAATAAATCTGGGAAGTGTTACCTTCACAAAGACAAAACTGCAGCTGATGTGCTTACATGGGATCTCTAAATACTACAGGCATCCTGAACTGGCTGCTAATGACTGTTGAGGCTACCTGTTCATTATATACACAAGTTTGTACTCCTAGAAAGCCTCGGAAAAGAACTTCGAAGATTTTCTTTAACAGGGAATTATTCCAAATTTCCAAAGTTGGTGTTTTAGTTCCAGTGCTTTCATTCAACAGAGAGTTCAGCAGAGCACTAATTTAAGATTATATTATGGCACTGAAACTTGGAAGACATATTCACATTAAAAAAATAAATGGGAGAATTAGTCTACCTACAGACCTCAGGAGCAGCCTGAAAATGCATGAGGTAGATGCATTAAAAAAGAGGGTGTATGCTTTCCACATGCATTGAATTCACTTTCTGTAAACATCAGAGAGAGATTGAATTGTCTGGATGGGGCTTGCACTGCAGTCTCTGCATGATCAGTCAAAGCAGAGTAACTGGTGTGTAGTACTTACTTGCAGAAGTTCTGTGACCACCAGAAAATTATTTGACAAGTAGCTATTTGACAAGTAGGAAGAGAGAGAAGCTCTTGAAGAGGATTGTTAACTCTCTGCTGGGTCCATTGATAAAATCCCTATGAAGTCTGCTGTGTGTCAAACTCCTTGATGATCTCAGTAAAGTGATTCTCTGGTGTCTTGTGAAAGCTCAGCATGAGATAAAGGTTCCTGGAGACTTCTAGGCAAGTTTTGAGGGAGCAGGCTGCCACTGCTGGTGTTTTGGCCAGAGAGGTAAAAGTTCACTGCCTTGAATATCAAAAGGGAATTCATCAGACAGAACCTTGGAAGCTCCAGCTGAAAAAGCTGTCTAGGCAGTGCATTTGAGCAGAGCTGATGAAAACCTTTTCAAGAATGTCTTCTAGATTACTGTATGAAAAAAAGTGTCTCAATGTGTTTCAAGAGACTCGACAAGATTATTAACCACAGCACTTCTCATAGATTTTTGGAAAAGAGGAGGAAGCTTTGCTTCCTGGTTTTTTTGGGTTTATTTTTCATTAAATTGTTAATTGTCAATTACTGATGAAGTCACAGAGCTATCTGTCTTTGCAGGGAAAATTTTTGATGTAAATACTGTTACAGCTTTTGTTAAAGAAATCAATAGAAGGCTCTAGAGTGCAGGAATGTATTGCTATGAAGTAAACATCAATTTTATTTTATTTTTTATTCATCCTATTTTTTCCCCTCACTTTATTCCATTTACATTGAACCTGTGGCACCTTGGAACCCTGGATAGCCATTACTTGACACAAAAACCTAGGCTGTCACAAGAGAACTTGGATAAACTGCAGTCTGAGTTATAAATTTTCTCACTGTCTCCACTAAATTTAAAAATGGACAATAAATTCTGTTTGTATATGTATGAAATAATGTTATTTGGTTTATATCTCATATTGCATGTTGTGATGAGCTGTTCTCTTCAGAAGTTTCAAAAGTTAATTTTTCTACAAGTAAGATAATTTTTTTTGTTGCTGGTCTTAAACAGAAATTTCTGTGTGTGCAGATGATGTTAAGGAGAAGGGTTGTGATTGCTTTCCTTGAAGTGTACAGTTATTTTGCATAGTTTTTCAATGATCTGTATGTATGCAATGTCAAGAGTATGGAACATTTGTTTCTTTCATATAAGTATGGTGAGTGTAGTTTTTGCACATCAGATTATGAGAAAGAACAAATTGGATACCATTTCAGATGTCAAGCCAAATTTAAGTTCTGTAGCTCCAGGTTTCACAATCAATTGTCTTCTAATGGTGATAATTAATTCATGTATCATCATTGCTGTGATTTAATACAATTTCATTTTACACAGAAAAATATTCTGTGTGATAATTGGCCACATGCTGTTTGACTTATGCTCAATACGAATAAAGTTGTCATTGATACCTTTTTTTCTTGTCCCCTTCCTCCAAGGACTCCACTATGGCTGCTACAGTGAACTTGGAGCTTGACCCCATTTTTCTGAAAGCCCTGGGCTTCTTGCATTCGAAGAGTAAGGACTCTGCTGAAAAGCTGAAAGCACTTCTGGATGAGTCTTTGGCCAGAGGAACTGACTCGAGCTACCGTCCATCTCAGAAGGTATTGATATTAGAGAACATTGGTCATTTACATGCCTTCTTGAAGCTCCTGCTATTCCTGCTTTGTCTTTTATAGCTGAAAAGTGAAAAGAGAATCAAATTGAGGGAAAAGTAATTAATAGAATGATCATATTCAATATTGCTCTTTTATGCAACGTAATCTGTACAACAATTGAAGTTAATGGGGGGGAATCTCTTTACCTTCTTGGTATACCAAGACCTGTAAAAGAGCTGCCCAACACTATTGCAAGTGTTTTGACTTTGTAATGGTACTTCCTGTATTTACTTTTATGCTGGTTTTGGCATTTTTGTTTGTAAGATGTCATACATGCTGTCTAAGGTTAGCCCAACATCGTGTATTTCTCCAGTTATAGTCACAGGTAAAAGATCTTTGAAATGCAGATTATTTTTGCCACAGATAAATATTGTACAAAAGAAGCTATTTATTGACAAAGCTGGATCTCTTTTCTTGTAATTCTGTTGATGAAGTCATATGAGATTGAAAAGCACCAAATGTTTCAGTGGTTTGCAGGCTGAAACCATTGCCACCCAATGGACAGTCTTGGTTTTTCATCTGCTGAAAATCACTGGGCACCTACTGGAGGGATTATTTGAATCTGAGATTAGCATATGTAAGTGGGGATGTCCTCATATTGCTGCATATTGCCTTATGGATAATGAGGTAGTGTTCTCCTCCAGGATACTTAGAAGTTGGTCTGGTATGTTCTATTGATGATCTGTATGATGGTACATTAGTGTTATTTCATTTCTGCGTGTATGTGTTTCTGAGTAACTACAAGGCACTACTACAGCTGCAGCATATGTCATGCTTGTACTGTGTGCTCTTAACTTCTTTCTATTCAAATGGTTAACTCCCTGAAACATACACTGCAGTTCCCTATAAGACAAATCTCAAAAGTCTCAGGTGCACTCTCAGTCAAACCTCAAAGAAGTGTTAGTTTGTGGTGTAAAGAGGAAGCACGAAGCTGAAGAGTAGTGCAAAGAGGCTTGGGAAGCCAAGCAAGTAACAGCTTGATTGGTAGTCAACTGCCCTTGGGTGAAACTGAGGCTTACCCCAGAGGAAGAAATTTTTTGTTCTCCTCTTTCCAGTGTGTCTCTGGTATCAGCTGGACTGCAAAGCTCAGAAATGGAAAAAAGTAGAAGATTTCCTTTCCTTGCATTCTCAGGCTGCAGGCTTAATTTGTGGTTGACCATGAAATCCAAGAACAGAGTGAGCATAGGATTACCAGAGTCAGGTAGATGAGGAAATCAGTTTCTGAGTGGATGCAATAGAAAGTCAACAAACTTGTGGGAAGAGGGCGCAGCTCAGGGCTCAGGATTTTCTGCATTGTACAGCAGAGGATTATTCCCTTAGCAAGCTGGGATGCGTATTGGGGTAATTAATCACTCATTTCCAGACTAACTTGCTTATTTTCTATTGCTGATACTAATACATCATTAACAAGAACTATTGATTTCTGTTGATCTAAATGTATTAATTTGCTAGGTGAATATGGGCTGAGATTAAGTGGAGGTCAATATTTTTCTCCATGAGAGAACGATTTATTGATGTTTGGTGACATCACATGTCAACTTATGTTTTCAGCTTGCACTGAATTTTGTTCTCAGATCCATCTGAAAATTTGTCTTCATTATCTCTTTGAATTTTAAAAGCAGAAAAGTTTTCTTTTTTAATCAATGTTTCAAAGAGGATCTGACTTTGGAAAAGGAGCACCTTTTCCTCTGGTAGGTGAGTGATAAGGGGAGGTTTTGATAATTGACTGCAGCTTGAACACATTAACTTGACAATGTGAAAATAAATTCTTCAACCAAAAAAAGTGTGTGCATGTGTATATATAGAGGATCAGTGGTGTAGGATATGTTATTTGCCTATTAGTTGTATAACTAATTCACACTAGGAAGTAACTAAAGTTAATAAATCAAGTGGGGATTGTCTTAAATTTTTGTTTCTTTTATTTCAGGAAGTAGAGCAACCAAAAGTGTCTGTTACCAAACCAATTTCCAGTAAACAAGAGCCTAAAGCTTCCTCAAGTTTGCCTTCTGGCAACAACAATGGCAAGCCCACTGCATCAGAAAAGGTGAAAAAAGAAACAGAAAAGAGGTCTGATAAAGTAAGTCTTTTTTGTTCTCTAATGAAATAATTTGGGTTAAAAAACTTGATGATGTTTTTAGGTCAAAGTTCTTGGGTTTCACCTCTGTAAGTCAACTCATCAGATTGTGCACAGCCTGTGAGCTGCATTATCCAATCCTGTTGCCATTTAAGCAATTCAAGAAAAATCTTGTTGTAATTATTCTGCAACTGTTTTCCCTGCTCACTGCAGGGGAGTTGGACTAGATGACCTTTAAAGGTTACTTTCAACCCAAACCATAATGTGAGTGTGTTAAATATCCTCAAAGTAAGAAGTTATTCAAATGTGATAAGCTGAAATGTGGGATTTCCAAAGCTTTTTCAAGGATTTTGAGATGAAGTACAAAAAGTGGACTTGAACTTCTAGTTCATAAGTATTTTGGAGAAAAATTGTATCTAAAGAAAAAATGTTGTGTGTATGCAAAGTGCACCTTCTAACACTGCTAACCTCCATCATTTTCTCCAGTCATTTTCTCATTTTAATAATATCCATTAGCTTTCTGCATTTTCACATTCTCTGTGTCTGTGTGTATATAATAGATGAAAGGGGATGCTGCTGAAGGAGCTGATACAACAAAGAAGGCCAGAGTAGAGAAGCAAGAGGCTCGTTCCTCTCCTATTACGGTTCAGACAAGCAAGGATTTATCCATGCCTGATTTATCCAGCTTTGAGGAAACCAGTGCTGATGACTTTGCTATGGAAATGGGATTAGCCTGCGTTGTTTGCAGGTAAGTCAACGTGGCTTTGCTGCAATTGTGTGGTCACCTTTCTTTTTGAGTCTTCTATGGAGTTAATGCTTCCTGTAGTTTTTATTCTGGAAATCACTTAAGCACATACCCCAGGTTAATAATACATTTAAGCATCCTTCGTGAATGTGAATGGTCTCTTGAAAATGGACTGTGTAATGAGAAAACCAACTGTTCTCCTTCAGGAAAGGGCAATTGGATAATAATGAAAGTAGATATGTTGCAAAACGTACCATGACAAATACAGACTTTTCATTATCAGAAAACAAGTTAAAATATTAATGGCTAATGATAAGTATTTCTTTGAAAATCAGTTCTCTTCTGAAAACATTTTCAAGTGGCATTATGATGGCTTCTGCATGTGTTGCTCCTAGTTTCATAACCATTTGACATTAATTTAACATGTAGACATTGCTGTTCCGTTAAACTCTTGACATGAGATATATTTATTGTTATTTTTTACTTTTCAGTAAGAACTCTAAAATTAGATCTTGGTAACATTCCACTAACAATACATTTAGTGTTAACAGACATAAAAGTTGTGCTTTAAAATACCCACCCTGGCATCAAATCACTTGAACTGGGATTTGCTTTTACAGGTGATTTGTATCACTATAAGTGCCCACTGCTGCCAAAAGACATAGTTTGACTATTCCAGTTGTACATCCTTCCCTGTCTTGTTTTGGGGGTTGTACTGCCCACACAAGTTTGTGATCTGAATCAGCTTCTTGATCAGCTCCCATTTGTGTTTTTCAGTAGGTTTAGGTTTCAGTCAGTTTAGTGAGTGTAAATGCTTTCGCTGGCATATGTGTGGGTGCAGGAGTATAGAGCCAGGACAGAGAGGAGGGTTTTTTCTCTAGGTTTTTTTCTCTTGGAAGGTTTTAGGAGCAGTATGAGTTTTAGCTCAGTTGGGAAACTTCCTTCAGTTATTTCCATGGTCATCATTCTTGTGCTGATAAGGAGGTGCCTTCAGTCCATGGAGGACAAATTCTTATCATTATATCTAATTATACTGTTAGTCCATTGTGGACTGATGAGATTTTGTCTCACATCATTCCCCTGTGTTAGCTCAAATGTTTAATTTCTTATTATAGACATTGAAAGAAAGAAGAACAGGTGAAACATTTGAAGTACAAAATATTTATTGAGGTTTTACCTTTCTTCCTGCAAATCCTATTCTTTGCTGTCTCTAAAGGGGCAAAGCCTTTTTCAACAGTATGTTAAAAAACTACTGAAACTAGTATGGCATTATTTGCAGGAGATAATAAATAAAAGTGGCTTTTTTTTTTTGTTTAGACAATCTTGGGCTGCTGTGAATTGGAAATTCTGCATCTTCCCAGGAAAGCAAACAAACAGCAATAACAGAAACCACATACAGGCACAAGGAGAAATGCCTGTGTCCAACATGGCCAAGACTTAGCTTTGAAAAGCAAGGCCAGATATGTGGCTCCCTTGGCTGTTCCACAACCAGTGTTCCACCTGGCTGCTGAAGCTAATCATGGTCCTAAAGTCATAGTGCTCCTGCAAAAGATGCATCTCTCCCTGCTAACTGAAATAGCTGTCATTAAGCCAATGCCAGAGGGAGGAAAAAGAACAGCAGGGAAAGAAGTAGCCTGTTAGAGTTAGGATGGCAAGTTGACCAATGCTCCGGATTTGTTTTCGTTTTACATAAAACCTGCTGGAGCTGATGGCCCTGTGCTTCTCAGTCTCCAGCTCACACTGGATAGGATGTTTTTTTAGAGTACTCATGCTTCAGACTTTCTGAATCCAAGCCATTGGTTAGACAGAATTCCATCATCTGCTGCTCATCTTTCAAGATGGGACCCTTTTTGGGGTAGCTATCTTGAGCCAAAACACGGATATGCCAGTACATATAAAGTGTCAAAGCACTCTGTAAAGTAACTCAAATATGAACAGTGTTTATAAAATGACATCTTTTAATACCTCAAATCAATTGTGAATGAAAACTTTATATCCACTTGCAGAGTGGAAGGGATTTATGGCCAAAGGGTTTATGTTTTTATTGCTTAAGAAGACAAACTAACAAGAACCCAGCTGTGGATTCACAAACTGAGTATTAACTATTCCTCTTTTATAGATGTAAAACCCAAACCAGAGACATTAAATGTTTCTTTTAAGATTTGCCAGGTGTCAAAAGTATTTTGTAGTGATTAGGAGTATTGAGCATTGATGCCTGTGGTGTTTTTCTTCTTGTTCCTTTATAGCAAATTAGACATAAAGAGAGAGAGTATTAAAATAACTGCAGGTCTTACAAAACCAAGACCCACTGGTTACATGTCTTTCAGTCATGGGGAAGAAACACTACATGCAGTTTGCAGATGATAGTGAACTCTCTTGCAAAACAAAACAGAATTAAAAGCCTAGCTTTGAAAGAACAACCTGTATTTTTTTGGAGTACTTTGAAATCTGTTTTCTGCAGGTGAAAAATCACCAGCTTTGTTTTTCAGTCATATAATTTAAAAATAACTGCTTTAACTTGTTTCTAAGCATGAAGAGTTCATGTTTTTTTAATCAGTCTGGGATTGGGGGTTTTTGTAATTTTGAAATAGGGTGAATCCTCCCTCTTGAAACATGGAGTTCAGCCATCACTGCTTTGTTCTGACCCAGTTTATTTAGGAATAGCAAGCAAACAAAGCAGCTTTTTGAAAGTCCTGCCTCTAAAATAATGGGCCCTGGAATTTTAGAAAGCTTTCTCCCTCTGTTTGTAAATATCCAATTTAAAAGAAAAATATTTCTTAGAAAATGCTCTGATATCCTTATGGACAATACCTTCAGACTTCATTTTCCTGTTATATAAAGAAATAAGGTATTACCTTTCCCCACCCATCTACAAATAGAGTTTCCATGGTTACCTAGGTACCTGCTTCTTGGGGATATGAGCAAAAGCAGCTTAGCAATTAAATAGCCTGATTTGTCATCTGAAAGAAGAAATCATTAGGAAAATGGTATTTGGCTAATTCACAGACATCCTCCCAGTCATGTGTATATCACTAATTTGTCATTTATACAGCATGATTACTTTCACCAGAGGCCCACACAATATTAAGTCCTCATCGCCAGCTTACATTTTTGCTTCAAGGCAGGCCTGCACAGTTAATCCTTCCGATTCCACCTTTCAGTGATTCTGGTATTATCTCAGATTCCAAATGTCTTTGTGTAGTAGGGACCAAAACACAGTATCACTGAGGTTGGAAGAGACCTCAAAGATCACAGAGTCCAACCTGTCACCACAGACCTCATGACCAGACCATGGCACCAAACGATAGCTGGTAAAGCATCTTCAAAGTTGTATACAGCTTGGATGATGATGCTTTGAAATCTTGTAGCAGGGTTCACTCTTGTCACTCAGAAGTTATTTGTTCTTGAACTGTATTGCTCTGCAGCTTACAGCAAAATTATCCAAATGTAGACTAGGTCCTCATATGCTAACATAATGGTGAAGTCCTACATGCTGAGATACCCATAACATAAAATGCCCAGGTGAAGCACATCAGGTAAGACTTGCTTTTCTAATACAAAAGTCAAACAGGGAAATCAAGTGACATATACATATGTTTAATAGCACAGAAGTTTTAGATCTTTTATTTTTTTTTAACATAAATTGCCTTGAGGAAAAAAAAAATCTGAAGTATTTGTCAGGGAGAGCTTGTACAGAAGGAAAAGGAATGGATTTCATGTGCTATAGGTAGAAAATACATGTGGAAGCAAAAAATTTTCCTACTTTTTATCTCGAGCCTTGCAAAATTTGCAACAATTAGGTAATCCTTTAAATACCTTCTCCCATGATCTGTTCTTAACTATTTGCTCTGCAGGCAAATGACAGTTATTTCTGGGAATCAGCTAGTGGAGTGTCAGGAGTGCCATAATCTCTACCACCAGGATTGCCATAAACCTCAGGTGACAGACAAGGAAGTGAATGATCCTCGGCTTGTGTGGTATTGTGCCCGCTGTACCAGGCAGATGAAGAGAATGGTAGGAGTCAGATTTTTTTTGTCTTGTATGAGCACTGCTTGAATACAGCAGGCTATTGCTAATGCATGAGAGTGTTTTGTGGGTTGCAGAAATCTCTGGAAGCATGTTGGAGAACCATTTTTCTCAGCAGTGCTTCCCTTGCTACTGCATTCATTTGTTGTTTTTTTTCCAATGTGGCATGTCAAATAGTATTTTAAAATGTGCTGCTTAAACAAAGCTTTTCAAAAAGCAGAAGGTGAGTGAAGAAGAGGGAAATAGGTTTATTTTCCTTCCTGGTAAGCATCAGTCACTTATTTCAGGTGATACCCCGTTTTTAGTACCAAATAACCCTACAGTTTTAGTTTTCTTCTCATGAATGGAGATTGGACATGAATGGCTTTTTTCCTATAAAACAAGACTGCAAATTTCAGTACAGATCTTAAGTGCTGAGTGTTCTCAGGCTTCACAATCAGCAGAGGGTAGCACATTCCCGGGGTGGGGGCAGAAATCTCTTTATTTTGATTGATTTGCGTGTTAATTTCTTGACTAAACCAGACTAATCATTCCTGATCCCACTCATCTTATTAAAAGAAACAAACATCAGAGTTACAAAGCATCTCAGGGTGCATTGAACATTAACCATTACTATTCAGGACTCTGGTTCAAAGCCTTTTATACAGGAGAAAATACGTGATGTTTTTGAACTGTTCTGTAACTTAGCACATAGTTATCTGTTGAAATGGCTTTACTGAGATACAAGAAAAGAAGGCAATGTAAGGTCCTGGCCTAGGAGTTATCACCACTGATTGAAATACGTGATTATTCTGATGATCACTGGGCCTCTGGAACTCGGAAGTGTTTGGCTGACATCAGTTACTGCCTAGGACAGCCATTGCAGGCATTCAGCATTTGCCTTCAATGTGCCCTTTCCTGGTTTTGTTTTAGCACAAATTCTACCATTTTACCTGCCACTTCCTAGGTTTTACAAATCCAAGACTCACCAGTTACATGTCTTTCAATTATGGAGAAGAAACACTACATGCAGTTTGCAGATGATCGTGAACTCTTGCGGCCTGCAGCCCAGTACTGCTGGATTGCGTCCTCTCTACCTCAAGTTCACCTGTCCTTGCTGTATTTCTGTGAAGGCCTGGTGCTTTCCTGTTCCCCAAGTGGCAACACTTCAGCTCTTTCTAAGCTGACATAGCAAATCCTATTCAGTGTGCTTTTTGGCTGGACCTTGTCCCCAGTACCATACTCAGCACTGTCTCCACATCCCCCAATACCTTTTTTGTTAGGCAGCATACAGCTTGAAATGATAAAGGCTTGATTTGCAAACTGTTTGCTCATGCTTCTTTTTTAATGGTCAAAATGATAAATAATATGTGACTCATAACTAATTTGCATTTTTTTTTTCCCCTTCCACATCTACAGGCTCAGAAAACACAAAAACCACCTCAAAAAACAGCTCCTGCAGTGGTTTCAGTTGTACCAGCTGTGAAGGATCCATTGGTCAAGAAGCCGGAAATTAAGTTAAAACCTGAGACCCCACCAACTTTTCTAGCATTCAAGAGAACAGAAGTCAAGGTAATGCAGCTCAGGTTTTTCCAGGGGAAGAGTTTACCTTTTTCTGCATAGATTTCCATTTTTCATGTAGAGCAGTCTTTTCTCAAAAGAGCCACAAATGGAACAGGCAGCTCTGCTATGTGTATTGAGGACTGCCATAGCTTAGTGATTTTGCAGTAACCACTAAAAGGTTAGCAGAGGGGCTGGGGGAATCGATTACAATGTAAGTCTTTAAACCATCCAATTCTTGGCCATTGTTTTTATGTTGCAAGGGAGAGAACAGAATTTACTTTATAGATATTTTTCAGTTACATTCTGTACAAGTATAAATCCTCATAAATGTTATTTGCAGCCTGTAAAGCCAGTTGCATCATGGGCTGCATCAAAAGAAGCATGACCAGCAGGTCAAGAGAGGTAGTCCTCCTCTGTTCTCATGAGACCCCCACCTGCAAGTGTGTTCAGCTCAGGGGCCCTCAGTGTAAGAAGGACATAGACCTTCTTGAACAGGTCCACAGGAGAACCATGAAGATGATCAGAGGGCTGAAGCACCTGTCCTATAGAGACAGACTGAGAGAGCTGGGATTATTTTGCCTGGAGAAGAGATGGCTCCAGGAAGACCTTATAGTGACCTTTCAGTACTTAAATGGGGCCTACAGGAAAGATGAGGAGTGAGGGACTTTTATCAGGGAATAGAATGATAGGGTATGGGGTAACAGTTTTAAACTGAAAGAGTAGATTCAGATTAGGTATTATTAAGAAGTTCTTTACTGTGACAATGATGGCAGACTGGAACAGGTTGTTCAGAGAAGTTATGGATGCCCTCACTCTGGAAGGCATCAGGCCAAGTTGGATGGGGCTTTGAGCAACCTGATCTAGTGGAAGGTGTCCCTGCCTGTGACAAGGGGGTTGGAAGCAGATGATCTTTAAGGTCTTTTCCAACCCAAACCATTCTGTAATTCTAGGAATTGTATAAAAGATAGGACTTGTGCACTGTGGTTAAGTAACATGCATATTTTGAGAGAAGGTTTTTCCTTGAGGTAATAGTGGACTTGGCTGTGCTGGGTTAATAGTTGCACTCCATGATTGTGAGCATCTTTTGCAGCCTAGACAGTTCTACATAGCTCTGATTGTATAGTAGGGAAACTTTAGCTGATTTCATGAGATCTAGTTTATGAGGCTGCTGCTTATACACCTTGCTTGCCTTTCTGTTTCTCAAAGGTATTTATAAATATTGTCACAAGTTGGTCAAAGGTGGTAAACCAGAAGCAGTGTAGTAAATAACATAGTAGGCTAACAAAACATGACCCTTATCTTGGAAAACACATCTTAACTCAGAAGCAAAGCAATTATCTGTGCGCTCAAAGTTATGTTTGCCATTGCTCTGCCTGGATGCAAACCATCATGAATAATAATGATGGCTATTGCTCAAGCTTTTACACTTAGGAATAGCTTTTTTCACCTCAGCAGTTATTTATGTGCCTAAACAGGTTGTAAGAGTGAGGTTCAATTTCGTCAATCATCTGTACTGTTTAGAAACTGCCCAGGTATATTATAGAAGGGATATTACTTGAATAGAGACTCAATTTCTGTTCTGCCTTTGGGTGTAGATCTGGTTTAATGATTCAGTGTGTGTATTAACCCCATCTGCAAACAGGATAGAATAGGGTTAAGGTCTGGGAACTGCTGCTAACGTATATAGCACTTTGCAGGCAGAGAGAACTTGGTTTGCAGGAGGCTTGTGCTCAAATGGGAAGACTACAGGAAAGCAGAAGAGTGACCTTTTTTCTTTTTCTTCTTTTTTTTTTTTCCCCCTCTTCTTTTTGTTTTCAAAATCATATCTATGAACCAAGAGGTTCATAGCTAACCAAGCTAAGAACCAAGAGGGAGGGAAGGAAAGGGAAGAAGTTTAGACACTGCTACTTTGGCCAAGCGACTGCAATGAAATGCAGTACTTACATGCTTAGTGTCTGATTTTTGGCTGAGCACCTGTCCTCGTGTTTAAAAAGTGGCAGCAGGTAACTACAGTGAACAAAAAAAAAGGTGTTGGCTTGCCACCCTTTTTTATACTTCATAAATTTGAGCTATTTGTAGTTAACCATCTTTCCACATTTACAATGCCATGTGGTAGCCTGCTAGCTGTGTAGAAAAATGGAAGAAAAGGTAATACTGCTTTTCTGTGGCCAGGAAACTCAAAGTTAGCTGCACCTGGTGTCCTTTCTTGTTAACATTTTCTTGTTCACATTTTTAGCTGTAGTGACTAGTGATAAAATACTGTCCACTGGGTGTTGCTGGGGAAAGCCCTGAAACAGGGGTTCAGTCTATTTCTGCTTTGCCATGTTACACAAACAGATTACTATAATAAGAATGCTTTATTTGTTGTAGACTTCAGCAGCCATTTCGGGGAACTCAGCCAGTACAAGTGTTTCCTCTTCAGCAACCAGTGGCCTTACAGGATGGGCTGCTTTTGCAGCCAAAACCTCCTCTGCCAATCCATCAACTGCCAAACTGGGATCAGCAGCACAGAATACCGGTGGGAAACCTGCAGCTTCTTCAAATAACCAGAAACCTGTGGGTTTGTCAGGGCTGGCAACTTCCAAAACAGGACTAGGATCAAAAATAGCTTCTGCCAACAACAGCACAAACCCTGTTCAGCTGAAGCCTCCTCCACCTCTGACACTGGGGAAGACTACTCTCAGCCGTTCAGTGAGCAGTGACAATGTCAGCAAAGTTGGGCTTCCTAGTCCCAGCAGCGCTGCCCCAAGCACCAGCAGCCAGGTGAGCAGTGGGAATGGCAACAGTGGGACTGTGGGTAGCAGTGGGGGCAGCGCAAGCAAAACCACATCAGATACTGGTAATCAGTCAGCTTCCCTAAAAGGTCCAACTTCTCAGGAATCTCAGCTCAATGCCATGAAAAGGTTACAAATGGTCAAGAAGAAGGCTGCTCAAAAGAAGCTCAAGAAATAGCATGGCTGCTTGCTAATTTTGTCGGTTGTGTTCTGTGAAACAGCAACATTGTTCTTTAAGAAAAAGAAAGTCCCCCAGTCACTGGGCTAAAGCAGCCATTAAATCAGGGCAGCCCAAAACCTGTGTTACAGAGGTCAACCTTTGATAATCTTAGCATTCTTTCAGACTTTGGAAATCTATCAATTGAATATGTTGGAGGAATTCACTATTACATGCTTCTGAATTTTAGCTCTAAGGACCGAAACTTGAAATTGTAGAAGTTGGGTATTTTGGAGTATATCAAACCCAACCAATTTATGTGGACACTTAATAAATTGGAGTTACTGAAACTGTCATTCTTAAATGTTATTAATAAAAATATTATGAACCTGGGAAATCATTGATGCTTTTCTTTTACCCAATTTTCCAATCCTTAAAACGCTTCAGCTCTTCAGAGTTGTCTATATCGTGCAGAGGTAACAATTTATACAGTTCCCTAGGTTAAAAAAAAAAGCTGTTCTTTTAAACAGTTAGGAAAGTTGACAGTTAAACAACACACTCTATTTAAAAGTGAGGATTTGGGGTGGCCTATTTTGGTTTTATGCAGTGAGAATGGATAATTTGTTGTCATTCTCTGAGGGAGAACAAAAGAGCATTGGCAGAAGATAAATTGCCCCTGGGGAACACCTCTGGGTACAGACCTCCAATTAGTCTCTGCACCCCTGATCACAACCTTCTGAGCTCTTTTGTTCATCCAGTTCTCAATCCACCAAATTGTCCACTCATCTCACCATTCCTTAAGCTTACCTTTGAGGATGGTGTGGGGAGACTGTCAAAAGACTTGCTGAAGTTGAGGTAGGCAGCACCCACTGCCCTCATCTACACAGCCAGTCATGCCATTATAGAAGTCTATTGGATTAGTCAAGTGTGATTTCATCTTTGTGAATCCATGGTGATTCATGCTGATGGTGAGGTTGGCTGTCCTGTAATTTCCTGGACCCTTCTTGCCCTTCTTCAAGACTGGAGTAACACTGGCTTTCCTCTAGTCCTCAGGCACCTCTCCTGTTCTCTATGACCTTTCAAGGATGATGAAGAGTGGCTTAGCAATAACATCAGCCAGCTCCCTCAGCACTCGTGGGAGCATCCCGTTGGGGCCCATGGATTTCTGGATGTTCAACTTGCCTATGATCTCGAAACTAATCCTGCTTGACCAAGGGAGCCTGTCTTTCATCAGGCCTTCTCTTAACTCCAGGGACTGGGATTCCTGAGGGCTGTTTTTAGCAATGAAGACTGAAGCAAAGGAGGCATTCAGTAACTCCCTCTTCTCTGTATTCACCACCACCAGGGCACCCACCTCATTTAGCAGCAAGCCGATGTTTTCCCTAGTCTTCCTTTTGCTACCCATGTACTTGAAGAAGCCCTTGTTGTGTTTGACATCCTTTGCCAGGTGTCCTTAACCTTCTAGTTTAACTGTTGACTCTAGTAAAACCTATCCCTGCAGGAAGGTTCCAGGTGCTAGCTGCCTGTCTTGCCTCTGAGTACACATCTAGTTCTGCTTTCAAGAGTTCAAGTACCATATCGGGGGTGAACAAAGGCAGGAAGATTGACCTTTGTTTATAAATTGTGATCACTAGTGCCACTTAAACTACCCCTGAGACATTCAAGTGTATCCTGACATTTTAACATCTGTAACTGGCATGGACTGACTGTAGGTTATCTCCTATTCATTTAGACTAACTGATGCAGTACCATTTAGGCACATCTTTCTCTTCCCTCCAATAAGGCCAAGTCTAGCTGTATTTGCTGACATCACTGTGTTTGCAGTATCTGAAATAGAGCTGTAATTTGTATTGTCATGACTATTCCACTGGAACTTTCCCAGCTTCCTAAATGAATTTTAAAGCTGTCTCCTGTTGGTATAAAAATGTCAGTTAGGATTGTGATTCTTGCAAGCATTATTTCAGGAAGGATTTGTAGCATAGACCTGGTCTTTTAAATGAAGTGTTTAGCATGACTATGTAAGAAAGGCAGTGCTTTCTGCTTCGAAGTTAGGGTGGAAATAACAATTGTGTTTTCAGGAGGGGAGCCTGTTCTACAGGATTGTTTGACTGGATTTGCATGTCAGGTTGGGGAATCTAGTACAAGGCAGGAAGGAGGAAGGCCCTTGAATTTTGAGAAGCATACCTCATATTTAGAAAAAAAACCAACCTGGAAAATAGTACTATGGGTTTGGGTGTTTTTTCCTATCCCCAAGCCAAATTGCTCTGCAACTTGCTATAAAAATAGCTCCTTGACTTCCCTTATCCATTTTCTAAACTGGTATAGGAATATTTTGCTTCCACTTAAATGTGATTCTGATACCCTTAGTAAAGTGAAATTACAGGTTACTACAGTTCTAGAGGTGGCCACACTAGGGGATACTAGTGATATCTGGGTCGTAAGAGGAAAGATCTAACACAAAGTTCTCTACTTTGTTTTAGTAACACAAGCTTTTATCTGTAACAACTCCTGACAGACCTCTGACTGGACACAGCAGTAATAATGGTCATGACCTCAGGAGCAGCTAGAAAAGAGCAGAAGTAAGCTGACATTTGGAAACTTGGAAGTGTCATTTGAAATGTTCTCAGTGTTTTTATAGCGTGTCTGATACATCGATAAAGTGGGATTCATACTAAGAATGCAGCACTTTATCTGAAGCAACTGTTTGCTCTACTAATTCTGCAGTGATGCTTTCTGTCATTCACAACAGAAGGCAGATCTTGGATAGCACATAAAGCTCTTTGCTTCTTGAAAAAAAGTTGAAGGGAAAAAAAGAAGAAACATCTTTGCAAAAGTAGATTTTTATTATTGCAATAATTTAAAAGACTTTTTTTTTTTCCCCACCATTTCTGAACAAACGATATTGTAAGAGGAATTATCAGTAATCTACAGGCACAGTGATTGTCATGGTTATTTCCTATTGCAGGTGTTAGGTCTGCTTCATGTATCTGCGTTTTGGTAAGCTATTTTAAAATGACAGCCAAAGTACACGGTAGTGTTTGAAGGATGCAATTACTCAGTGAAGCTTTCTAAGAGGCAAAATAAGAAGGGCTAATTCTTCAATCTGTTGGCATTTGAAAGGTGAGTCTTCAAAGTTCACAAGCACTGTCCAAGCACAGGCAAGATAGGGAAGCACGCTATCTGGCAGAAGCCAGAGGTCACAGCCAGAGACTCCACACTGTTCTGAGGCTTGGACGTTTTTCTAGGTTCCAGGTTATCAATGGCAACCCTTAAAAATATTCCCTGAATGGAGAAACCTGGTCTTGGAAGTATTTGTACCTGCCTGCTGTCACAAGGGTTCAAGTAAGTAAAATGCACACTTGAATAAATGCAAGATCAGTCCATTAAACTGCAGCTTGTCCCTGCTTCAATCAAAAGTAAATCATTTTGTAATTAATCACAAAAAGGAAGCTCATAGAATGCTGTAACTTTCTCTACATTAAAGAGCTGCAAAAACATTCAGTATTCTTAGGGATTTCTGGAGCCCTAATGTAGCTCAGTTTCAAGTATTTAAAGCGCTGCCTTAACCAAAGCATGTCTGAGCTAGCATGAGTTGTTGTAGATCTCCTTAATGTAGGAAGGCTTTGGATTCAAAAAGACTCTCTTAATTATTTGCAGTTGTAGTTTGTATTAATCTGTTTTAAAGAAAAATAAAAGTTTGCACTGCATCTGAATTACCAGGTGCTAACAGCTAAAACTTTTGAGTTTCTGCAATAAGGTCAACCAACCTACCTGGGTATACAGCACTTTATTACCATTTCTATATCCCCAGTTATGAGCCTATAATAAAGTCATATAAATTATCCCACAATATGAAAGTTATTATGGGTCCTAACCATACACTGGGGTTTTGTATGACCTCCTAGGTGTCTTCAAGTCTTACAGAAGTTCAGTGACACTGAGGTGGCCAGCTCCAGTGTATTTGATCCTTCATTCCTTGTTACTTCAGGATACCTAGTGAATAGTTTGGAGAGTAGCATCTGAGTACACTTTGAGACACCTTCACAGAGCCTGATTTTTCATAGGGAATGTACCCAACACTCAAAATAGAAGCTCTCCCTATGTCTCAAGCTGAGTTTTTGGGAATCTTTTTTTTTTCCCTGACTCTTGCCCTTCATTAATTTCACTCTCTAAAATAAACAACACTTCATCATTGTGCTTACATGACTGCATTCAGTCTGCTAAGTACCATTCAGCCATTTCTAAAACTGTTTCAACTATTGCAAAATATAGGTCATCTCTAGATAAAATATTCTGAATTGTAAGAGATACTGAAAAGTCATCTTAAGTGCATCTTCTTCCCTATAATCTTAAAACAAGCACCAAAGCAGTGCAGGCTTTTAGTAGGGGAGAGTCTTCTGAGCTGCTACTCCCTCTCCAAAGCTTTATTTTCTTCATTTAGTTAAAGTAAAAAGTCCTATAAAAACTTCTGCATCCATTAATAAAATGAATGAGAACCCCTTGGGGTTTTTTTGGCTTGCTATGGTAACAGCAAGATTTAAGTGCATGAGGTGATACACAGGCAGAACATGTTCTCCATTATCACCGCTCAGTTGGACTGCAGTAGTTCACAGAGCTTCATGTACCAGCTTCTGGACGTCTGTCTCCGAGAACTTGGAAAGTTTCTCTATCGTGTGGTTCTCATCTCTGATCCACTACATTCATCTTCAAAGCAAAACTGAGAACTTTCTTTACACTTACAGGAAAATAATATGAACATTTGGGACACAAAGGAAGATGAGAATAGGTTCATTAGTGTACCACAAACTATTGTTTGCATCAACTCTCCTAACTTTTGTCATCCTATTACATCTCAATAAGGGTTTTGAATCACTTCATCTTCACGCCCCACACTTCAACTGCAGGAAGTAGAAGCTTACATAAAGGCTTTAGAACAATTCCTGTATACCCTTGATCAGCCATACACACCCCTCAACCCCCCCTTAATTTTAACAGCCCTGTCATTTTGTCAGTAATAAGCGATTTTACGGACAATATCTCAGAGTCGTTTACCTTCAATTACTCTGTCTGCTGCAGGCGCAGTCACTTCTTTGTTTCATTTCGCAGTGCTCAACACAAGGAGGTACTCACCACTGGAGGACCTAGTAGTCAGTGAACCTAAAGAAGTACTACTTGACATTCAGATCCTTCCTTGGGATTTGTAGTTTTCTGTGCTCATTGAAGATGCAATATGAGCTGTGTTAACCCTCAACTGTTCTGAACAGAGTTTGGCAAAACACAGGGCTTTTGACTTTGAATTGTGCAGTGAAGCAGTTCATGGATACATTCTTCACTGCTCAGTCTAACAGCAGCCATATTCAGAATTACTTTTTATTCCACCCCCCTGGAAATTTTGATGCATCTTAAATCCTAGCTTATTCACTAGACATTATGATCCCTGTGTCTAACCTAAGTAATCAGCTCGTAAATATTCATTGAAAGGCACTGCTTAATGTCCTAAAAAGTAAAATAATGATTGAAAAAGAAAATAAATTTCACAATTCTAGTAACAAAGGTTTTGTTTGACTACACAGATCTTGCACTATGAAGCAGTTAGTGAGGAGACCCAGACTTCAAACCTGGGACAGGTTCATATTGCTGCTGATTCCTATCCTATGAAGTAGTTGTGTAATACTTTTGAAAATCATAACCTTTTTGATTTCACAGTAACCTGTTTCTTGTGCCTTGTCTTTCCTTCCCCCAGTTTCCATATCTAACTAAACATGCCTTCTTCCCTGGGACCAACCACTGGTGCCACTGCCTTTGGTATGTTTTAAGTTGAAATGTTTCCTAAAAAACAAGAAGAACCCCTTTTTCTTTTCCCACCTCAGTAATCTCCACTGAGAAAGAAGGTTCATCACAAAAGTGACAGAAGGTGAAATTAGATGACCAAAAAGCTCAAGTTTTAAGGCGTGTTTATGTTCATTGAGATCACACTTCAGCCTGAACTACAGCATCCCTGAAGGCTGAATTTGTCCCTTTTCAAGGCTAATTCTCTTCATCTTGAATATTATTTGCTAAATATCATGGAAGAGAAACATCATTTTAGTTGTGATTTGTACTTGTAGGTTGACTAGATGTAGGACACTTTGACAGAAGAGAAAATTATGGGGTAATAGAAAAGCAAGCTCTTCAGGCTGTTAATCAGAATCAGTCTTCCTGTTAAATGTTTCCTCTCTCAGGTCTTGACAAGGTGATGGCCTTTGCAGGATAGAGGTTCTCGGTATCATCTGTGCGCTGTACCAGATACCATGGCTTCTGTCAATCACTTGTGAGTTGCCTGGCTGGCTGCAAACCACAATAGCTGATTATTTTGTCTGCTTCAGAGGAACTGGCTCAATGGGCCTTTCTGTTCCTAGGCGTATGTCATCTTCCCGAGATAATTAGATGGTACATATCCTTTCTGACCTTTCGCTTCTGCTAGCCACCATTCTTTATTGCCACTCAGGTCAGAAAACCGAAGTATCCTAACCCTCTGGTACTCCTGGAGACTGAGTTCCTGATCATTTCTTGCTTGAAATGCATAAACAGCATAGAAGGTCTGTAAAAGGAAAGCCACAAAACCCAAAATCTGAATTTAGAAATGCAGCCACATCTTACCCTGTCATTGTGTTATTAGTTTGAGTTCTCTATACAGAAAGTATGTAGTAACTACTTGGTCTACAATCTCTAGACAGACTGCAATGAACAGAGCCCACAATGAAAAGTAAAACTGAAGGATCTGGGGAATTCCATATGAGGAGGAACAAAGCAGGCTCTGATACAGAATCACTAAATCAACCAGGTTGGAAAAGACCTCAGAGATCATCAAGTCCAACCTATTACCCAATACCTAACACCTCCTGACAACTAAACCATGGTTCCAAGTGCCACATCCAATCTTTTTTGGAACACCTCCAGGGATGGGGACTCTACCACCTCCTTGAGCAGCCCATTCCAATGGCAAATTACTCTTTCTGTGAAGAACTTTCTCCTTACCTCAAGCCTAAACTTCCCCTGGCACAGCTTGAGACTGTGTCCTCCTGTTCTGCTACTGGTTGCTTGGGAGAAGAGACCAACGGCCACCTGTCTACAACTTCCTTTCAGGGAGTTGTAGAGAGCAATAAGGTCTCCCCTGAGCATCCTCTTCTCATTGCCTTACTGGTAAAGTTACCAGCTCACACCAAGTGCCTGTTTCTGTCATGTGAAGCAGCTTTGGGTTGGATGGAGAATTTTCCAGCAAGGTTTCCTCAGGGAGAATCACCTTATTAAAGCTGTATTCAAATGTGGCACACAGATCACTTCTGTGCCTTGCTGATCAGCATTGCCACAGCTTTCTTGTCAACAGTAAGTGGGAAAATCCCCCAAACTCAGCTATTTTGCTGGTTCCTGCTCCACAGGAGAACCTTGATGGATTCTGTGTGGGGTGGGGTAAAGCAGTGGTGTGCTTTCTGCGAGACAGGGCTGAGAATCAGTTTAACTGATTCTCTTTTTGTACCTCGTAGCTGAGATTCAGTTCAACTGATTATCTTTGCCTCATAGCTATTTAAGAAAGGCAAAGAACCAAGGATAATGAATTCCTGTGTCATACTGACATATTAGTGCCAGTCTTTTGCAGTCTAAAAGGAAACCATTAAAATTATAAGTGGTGTAATTCTAGATTTGAAATAGGAACAAGAAAAGAGGCATAGTGTGTATCGTACATACCTGGAGATCATCCATATCCTGAAAAGCATCAGTGCTTGTGCCACTAACTGTGGGATTTTCACAGAAGTCAAGAGATGAGCTGCTGTCAGTCCTCTTGTGCCCTGGACTTCTTGAGCTGCTGTCAGCAGAGGGCCGTGAAGAGACAAAGAGGCTGATGTTATCAAAATCATCATCACCAAAGCTATTTTCTGTTACATCCTTCTGTGCTTTGGCTGGATTGTAAGGCCTCAGGAAGGAGGAATACACGTAGCCTTTAAGGACTAGACACCAGAATAAAAACAGAGAAAATACTGTTAAAACCATTTCACAACCAACTGTTTTATGCGGGTGACGGTATGACAGAGCCAAGCATATGGGGCCAGAATGAAAATAAATCAACATCCCAAAGGGAGGCTGTTATTGGGATGTTTGTGCAGTGAACTTACTTCCTGTGTCAACAAGCCATCTGCTTGTACTTCCAAAGGGGTCCTTTTGCTCCACAACAGCCACCAGTTCGCCTTCATATAAATCAATATCAAATTCCTGCGTAGCATTGCACTTGCGCTTAGCTTGGTATAGCAGCTCTGTGCTGTAGGTAGACAGCAGCTTGGACCTGTGATCTTCGGTTTGACGTGGGGGTTCAAGCTGAAAAGCAAAAACTTTGTTCACTGGGAATAATGCTGAAGCCATTTCTAGAGCAGCATGGATTCATAAAGCCCAGTGTATGCTGCACGTGGCAGCTGCTCTCACATTTTCACATGCAGTTCAAGGAGTTACTTACACAGCTGTATGTAACCAAATCTCCTTTTCCTATGCAGCAAGGACCGGTCCAACTGCTGTATTAATAGGTGAGCAATAAAGGGCACATTTTAAAGAAATGCAGGAATTTCATTAATTAAAGACCTCTTAGTCTGTCTTCTGTGCTCTAGGAGCCAGCATTCTGCATGTGGACTGTCACTTGCTTAATTGCCCATTGTGATTGCCCATTGGAATGGGCTGCCTGAGGAGGTGGTGGGGTCGCAGTCGCTGGGGGTGTTCAGGGCGAGGCTTGACAGGATGCTTGGTTGCATGGTTTAGTTGATTAGGTGGTGTTGGATGATAGGTTGGATATGATGATCTTGAAGGTCTCTTCCAACCTGGTTTGTTCTATTCTATTCTATTCTATTGTTTTTCTGTGGCAATGATCTTTGAGTCCTTATGTAATATCTCAAAAACAGCGTAATCCAAAACTCATCTGAGGTGTGCTAAGGTCACATAACAACTTTCATGATAAGACATTAGATGAAAGAATCGGTGGTACCCAAATGGTCTGCTTTTTGTGTGCCTTTACTTCACCAAATGAGGGCAAGGTGCTATTAACTGCTGCAAGCATATTCACTCAGAGTGCGGTTAGAGGGCAGGGATGCTGCACATCAGTGTGATCCTAACAAAACACAGAAACAGGAGCATGTGTGCCTTACTGATACTAAAAGGAATCCTACAGCTTCCTCAGTGTCTGGTGGATTTTCTGAATCTTCTTCTGTGGGGGCTGTATGTGTGTGCACGTGTGTGTAAACACCAGTACACATAACCAGAGCTGAGGATGAGGGAGAAAAACATTCTGAATTAGAAGGCTAAGACACACTGATACAGTATTTAACTAAAGAAGTAATCAAAGTTTACATATACAACCTTAGACTGAACATGGCCTTAAAGACTTCAGAGTTTCAAGTTGATTTTCAAGATAGTGGCTGGAGAGCTCCCAAACAGAGAGGGACCTGGGGGTACTGATTGACAGCTGCCTAAACATGAGCCAGCAGTGTGCCCAGGTGGCCAAGAAGGCCAATGGCATCCTGGCCTGCATTAGGAATAGTGTGGCCAGCAGGAGCAGGGAAGTCATTGTGTCCCTGTACTCTGCATTGGTTAGGCCACACCTTGAGTACTGTGTCCAGTTCTGGGCCCCTCAGTTTAAGAAGGACGTTGAGACACTTGAATGTGTCCAGAGAAGGGCAACAAGGCTGGGGAGAGGCCTTGAGCACAAGCCCTGTGAGGAGAGGCTGAGGGAGCTGGGATTGTTTAGCCTGGAGAAGAGGAGGCTCAGGGGTGACCTCATTGCCCTCTACAACTACCTGAAAGGTGGTTGTAGCCGGGAAGGGGTTGGTCTCTTCTCCCAGGCAACCAGCACCAGAACAAGGGGACACAGTCTCAAGCTGTGCCAGGGGAAGTTTAGACTCGAGGTGAGGAGAAAGTTCTTCACTGAGCGAGTCGTTCGCCATTGGAATGGGCTGCCCAGGGAGGTGGTGGAGTCACCATCCCTGGAGGTGTTCGAGGGGAGATTGGACGTGGCACTTGGTGCCATGGTCTAGTCATGAGGTCTGTGGAGACAGGTTGGACTCGATGATCCTTGAGGTCTCTTCCAACCTTAGTTATACTGTGATAATAACAGTGAAAAATGTGATGAAAAGATGAAAACAGTGAAAAATCTTAAGTCACTGTTCAATGGAGCAACTTCATTGCAACAACCTGAATCAGAGTCCCGATGAACAGACCATCTAGATATCATAAAAATGGATTTGTTCCAAAAGTGATCAGAAGAGGATGCTTCATGCACAATTGGGATGTATGGTACTCACCAGAGAAGGGACAGGTTTCTTTTTTTCCAAGCTCAATTTTCTCTCAATAAAGGTTGCACTGCTGTTCTCTTTTACAAAATTCAGCTTGTGAACCTCTTCCATCAACTGGTTCTGCACTTCACAGATGCTTGAGGAAGACAGCTGCACACACAAAGGTGGGTTAGATTTCATGAACAAAATGGCAGGGAGATTTGAGAGAGCAGATTTGGTTTAAAGGGCTGAATGCTAGGAATCAGGAAATCTGAGAAGTTACTGTGATTTTCTGCAAAGCCCAGAGTGTGCTAGGTAGGAGATGAAAAGAAAAGAAAGGTCCTTGTTTAAAGGAAGCTTCTAATGACTGCTGTTAGATTTAAAAGACACACTAATTTCAGTTAAATCGTTAAAAAATACTCTAAGCAGTGATGAAAATGAGCAGCCTTGCACTAATGCTACTGAGCCACCTGCTTTCAGATGCAAATGTGCATCTCAGCAGCTGTCAAGAGTGGCCAACGTGCTGTAAGGTTTGGAGTAATTTACAGCTGTGTGTTTGTGCAACTGGGTGATGCCACCAGATTAAAAATCACTGGGTAGGCTGAAGCTCTGTCTGTGGCACTGGATAAGTGCTTTTGGTCTGTGCCTAGCCACAAATGCATTTACTGATGTAAACAGAAAAAAAGATAAATAAGGTAATTTTGTAGGCAGAGCCTCCCAGAAAACAATGCTCAGTACAACAGCTTTTAAAACATGAAATGGTTGAATTACAGGGATGCAATTTCTTCCTGTGGGAAAAGCATTCATTTTCCCATTAAACAGCACAGCTCCTGACCTTGCTTTCTTAATTTTTCAGCTGGCCCTGACTATAAAATGCTGCGTGTAAGCCTTGGTGGAAAGGAATACTCCAGAACCGCCTCACTACAATGTGTTTCCTATCTAGAGTTTTGGTCCAGTTCAGGTGAGTGGATTGGGATGTGTGGAAAGCACTGCTGCAGCTGTCTTTCTCAAGGGGATCAAGCCCTCTAGGCACAAGTACAACAAAACTGAAACACTAGGATTTTTACACAAATTAAGAATATTTTCTCAACTTCAAGCAATGATCACAGTGCCTGGAAATAGTAGAGTGGGCTGGAGGTGCTGATGCCTTTCTGTGTAGTTCAGACAGGCAACTTCGGTACTTCTGCCTACGTAAGTGAAATGATTTGAACCTTCTGTCAATGCCAACACAGACAAAGGTATTCCTCACTCCCTAGAGATGTCTGCAGGAGCTTCTGCAGCATTTTTGGGTTTAAAATCAACTTGCTTTTCATAGAAATCCTAACCTGCATCTCTTCTGCTGTTACCTGTGACTCTTCAGGCCTAGCAGCCACAGGAGTGCTCACCCACGTTCTTAGAATTTCTCTTCCTGTGTTTTTTGGGCTACGCAGGGTAGATGCTAAGAAACAAAGGCAGAGATGCTAGCAGCTGCTCTGGTTTTGCCTTACTGTACTGTTCTTGCCCCACTACTATCACTGTAGCAGCTGGAACAACTGCATTAGAATAATTCTCAAGGAGAAGCCGAGGCCAGACAAAACTTAAGCTCAACACTTAACCTTTGCTGAGCTTGTAAGGAAAAAGAAAAACCCAAACCTGACTGTATTTCGCAGGACAAATGAAATCAGTGTAGCTTGTAGGTATGTGTCCTAAATCCAAATCCCACAGAAAGAAAAAAACCAAAGAAACAAAAGGCAGAGCTACGCCTGTTTCTAATGTACTCACTGGAACAGGCACTACCACAGCAGAATTTGACTGAAGTGCTGCAGATATAATCTTCCTGAGGAGGGTCATGAAGCAATGCAGGCAGTTCAACACAATTGTTTTGGCTGCTCTGTTGAAGACCTGAAGTTCTTCCACTAATGGTGCATTTAGAGCCTCATAGTCTTTCTTTGCCAGCTCCAGCTCTTCACCTGTTGACTTCTGAAGGTAGCTGTTGTAGTCCAACAACTTGTCATAGCGCTTCTGGATGAGCTTCTGTGGGCCTGAAAACAAGGCTTGTAGTGCCGAGAGAGGAGTCAAAACAAGCTTGTCCAGCTGAGCCATCTGGAAGGGTATAAAACAGACCTGCTTACTACTTTATTCATACAGTCCTTCAGACCCACTAACAGTTAAGCCTGATGGCAGCTGATCGAGCAGTCTGTTAGTTACTCTTCACAAGGTATCACAGTATCACTAAGGTTGGAAGAGACCTCAAAGATCATTGAGTCCAACCTGTCACAACAGACCTCACAACTAGACCATGGCACCAAGTGCCACATCCAATCTCCCCTCGAACACCTCCAGAGATGGTGACTCCACCACCTCCCTGGGCAGCCCATTCCCATGACGAATGACTCTCTCGGTGAAGAACTTTCTCCTCACCTCCAGCCTAAACATCCCCTGGCGCAGCTTGAGACTGTGTCCCCTTGTTCTGGTGCTGGTTGCCTAGGAGAAGAGACCAACCCCTTCCTGGCTACAACCATCTTCAGGTAGTTGTAGAGGGCAATGAGGTCACCCCTGAGCCTCCTCTTCTCCAGGGTAAACAATCCCAGCTCCCTCAGCCTCTCCTCATAGGGCTTGTGCTCAAGGCCTCTCCCCAGCCTTGTTGCCCTTCTCTGGACACATTCAAGTGTCTCAATGTCCTTCTTAAACTGAGGGGCCCAGAACTGGACGCAGTACTCAAGGTGCGGCCTAACCAATGCAGAGTACAAGGGCACAATGACTTCCCTGCTCCTGCTGGCCACACTATTCCTAATGCAGGCCAGGATGCCATTGGCCTTCTTGGCCACCTAGGCACACTGCTGGCTCATGTTTAGGCAGCTGTCAATCAGTACCCCCAGGTCCCTCTCTGTTTGGCAGCTCTCCAGCCACTCCGACCCCAGCCTGTAGCTCTGCTTGGGGTTGCCATGGCCAAAGTGCAGCACCCGGCACTTGGTGTTGCTGTCAAAGGCAAAGGAGAGGCAACAGCCCTGTAGCTTAACGTGTCTGCTAAGGGTAATGGTCCCTTGGAGCATGCAGCCTGCAGTAATGCCCTTAGTGTGATACTGCTGTGAGGAAACTGGGCAAGGAAGGGTGAGCTGATCCAATAGAACTGGAATTTCGATAAATGAAAGGCCCATGCCAATATGCAGTCTAGAGGCAATGAGGTCTAGTTAAATGGCAGTCTCATAGCCTTGAACACCATCAAAGCTTTTTTCTTCCCCCCCCTTTTTTTTTTTTCCCTGGAAACAGCTGTAACTCAATTCCTGTTTAAGCAAACACATACAATCACTTGATTTGATTAAATTATGTTATGCTTGTTGGTTTTATCTCTAGTAATCAACAAAATTAGACACCTGGTAAAAAACCCAAAGACTTATTCAGAATTTTTCATTAGTCTCTAATTTTCTCAAGGGATTAATATTGCATGAAATAAAAATTTTTTTTTTGTAAATCACTTGTTCAAATACAGCACAAGGTTGTAGTGAGAGAAACTCATCATCATATTAAAGCTCCTGGATGATCTACGTGAATTAAGTTGTTGGGCTGAATGTGAGACTAAAGGAGCAGCTGTTCCTCTACCCTCCATACCTAGTTTCTATTTTATTTCCACCTTAAAACCTGTCAACCAATTGTTAGAATAGAATAGAATAGAAGAGAAGAGAACAGAATAAACCAGGTTGGAAGAGACCTTCAAGATCATCGCGTCCAACCCATCAACCAATCCAACCCATCTAAACAACTAACCCATGACACCAAGCACCCCATCAAGTCATGTTGATGCATTAAGGGAAAAAAAAAATACCCAAACTGTTGGATCAGATTTCTGGAAGAGGCTATTATGGATTTCTGCTCTAAAGTAGAATGAGAGAAGAAGATATTCATTATTGACATATGCACATAGGAGAAAAACCTGAGCTCATTGCTGACATCTCCATTGAAATGCCATTTCAGGATATCATGCAAAGAACACTATGGGTTGTCCAGTGAGAATAGAGATTCATAGATTTATAGAATGGTTTGGATTATAAAGGACCTTGAAGAAGTTCCAACCACCCTGCCATGGGCAGTGACACCTTCCACTAGACCAGGCTGCTCGAGGCCTCATTCAACCTGGCCTTGAACACCTCCAGGGAGCAGGCATCCATGACCTCTCTGAGCAACCTGTTCCAGTGTCTCACCACCCTCACTGCAAAGAATTTCTTTCTAATCTCTGGTCTAAATCTGCCCTCCTGAAGCTTCAATCCATTCCTTCTTGTCCTATCACAACAAGACCTTGTAAAAAGTCCCTTCCTGGCTTTCTTGTAGGCCGCTTTCAGGGACTGGAAGGCTGCTCTAAGGTCTCCCTTATATCTTATATATAACATCCACTCATCAGGCAACGTCAGAATACAGGTGTTTTTAGAAAACCCTGACACACAGGAGAGAGAATCCTTGTAACCTTGTAAATCCAAGACACAGAAATAAATAGATAATCAGTAGAGATCACTGTGGTTAATAACAATATCCACAGATAGAACAACTAAGTTTAAGATTATCTTTTTTGGTTTTAATTACATTGTTCTTCAGCACAGTAGGGTCATAAACCAACAGGAGTTACAGATTTATTTTCTTCTGAAAAGAAGTTTTCTGTTGTAATTCTTGTGGAATTGCTTATGCTTTTCTTTGATGTTTCTGCAACTGGAGGCTTCTTCCATACTGGGCACACTCAGCACTGCAGTGATAGAGGGGTACTCTTCTGCGCTTGATGCACTCATTCATTGTAAATACATTGAAAATATCCTGCTAATTATTGACATTAATCTTGGAGATTCTTTTCAAATGTGAGGACTTCAAAGGAAAGGAAATCAAACATCTTTCTTCCCTGTTATTATCTGGGAGGATGTGGTCTGTGTCAAAGATCCTTCTGTTTCTGGGCAGATTGTGTTTTCAGTGTTTTGGGAAGGATTGAATGGCTTTATTTTAGTCAGAACAAATCTAGGAAAATATATATAAGAACATTTCTACCTCTGAACTTTTCCAGCTTGTGCAGCTGTCTGAAGAAGCAGCCTGCAGTATTTTGAAGAGACATTTTAGTCTATCTTAAGAGAGCCGGGCATTAGAGCTCATTTGAACCCTGAAAGCAAGAGACGAGTTGAAAAGCTATTACATTATTTTTCAATTGCTTGGGCTATATTCAGATTTGTCATGGTTTCCCTATATGGAGGATAGTAACTTACTTGGGAAGGTAATAAAGCTGAGATTTTCACAGATCTGTGATTCCAGGAGCTAGTAGTTCACTGGCGCAACACAGATCATGAAACTCGCTCTGCAACTACAGGTGTTGGTAGTAACAATAGCAAAGCAAAGATCAGCTGCTCTTGCCTGAAGCCCAGTTTAGCAAGTTTAGCACAGTTTAATTCAAAGCCCAGAATTTAGCTTGAGAAGTTTTCTTTAGGTGTTGCAGGGCAATCACAGTGTGCTTACACATCATTTCATCTTCTTACAGAAACCAAATAAAAAAACCCCAAAACCCCCCAAACAACAAAAAACCACACTCATCTTTCCCAGTGGATTCCTGATTTTTTTGCTCTTTCTGTCCTAGTCTTCCTCACATACTCCTGTTTTCTCACACATAAAGGTAGCTATGTACCACTGGACGCTGCATAAACTTACAAGGTCCTCACAGAGATTTGCAGTGTTGTTCCATTTTTTCAAACAGTCGTTGACTTGGTCATCTTTGTCCTCCAAGATTTCCTGGAGTCTAGCTATGTTCTGTGCAGCCAGATGTATAGAGTCCTAAATGAGAAGATAGCAGGAAGACAAAACTGTATTATGATCTGGTTTAATATACTGCGTTCGCTCGTGCAGACACTGCAATGAAACTGAAGGAATCAAATCTTTTCTATCTCTGTGCAATTTCCAGCCATTCTGGGATGGTTTACTATCTATTCCCAACATAAACTATTGAGGAATCAAGCTGTTAATGTCCAGCTGAAAAAATTGTGCCCCAACCTCATGAATGTCCCAGTGGAAGTTAGCTACTCCTCAGCAAGAAGCCAACTCAACACCCATGTACACTAATGCCACTTTTGGAGTACTAGTAGGACTACAGTGGTATTTTTCAATTACTCTGAATTTTAATCTTAAGGAAATGTGAATCCATTTGGATAAGGAACTTTCAACACCATTCCAGGCAAGAGCCCTTGTCAGCTTAGCCCACTGACCTTCTACTGGTTGCTAAACCAAATGTTTACAAGCAGCTCTGGCCATCTGGCTATTGATCTTACCTACCTTCCAGACAAACTTTGTGTCCAGTTTGGTCAAACTTACACTATGAAGGGCCTCATGCCATGTACAGAGTTGGCAAGTGGCCCATTAGAGGGAAGACTTGCTAAGTTACAAACCACATCTTTGGAGAGGGGGATTAAAGCAAAGACATTTACAGCACTTGAGCACTCTGTGCTAATGCTAGCCCTCAGCACAACCCAGCAACGGGATGAAGGAAGGAGTCCACACACCCAAAAGATGTATTTTTTGGACACTTTATTTAATGTGACTGTAAATTAAATCATCTTTTTTTGGTTTTTTTGAAAAGCAACTGGCATTCCACTGCAGCAGAAGTGCATGACCCACATGACAGCTTCACAGCAGTGACTGGAAGTGGTAACTGTGCCACCAGACAGCACCTTCTTTAGTGTTGCTAACCAGTGGCAGAACTGCACATTAAACTCGTTATGGTTTTCAGCCACAGATTTCAGAACAGCCTGTACCCACCTGTAGATGTTGTGAGGAGAGTGAAATGTTCTTCACACACAGTTTCACAGCCTTCTCTAAACTTCGAAACAACCTTTCTTCCTTATTAAAAGTTTGATCTTTCACCTAAAACAGATGTTTGCACTGTTATTTTGGCAGCCCAAAAGAGAAACATCCAGAGTGCTGCTGAAGAAATCCGATGCCTTCCCTGAACTCCTCCCTTTGAAAACAGAACAGATTTGCCTCTAATTCTTTCAAACCCCAGCTGAAATCCAAGAAAAGGCAAAGGTAAAAGGCAACATGACAGAGAACTTAATTTTTAATCCTCGTGGAAGCAGGGAGATGCTTTACTACAAGCACACCTATGCATGCCAATAAAACTTCTCCTTTTCTGTATAGCGTTGCTGTACTTGAGGAAACAACAGTGGAAATTGTAGGGTGTTTTCCTCTCCTGGCTTTACTTGCCTGGGTGCTTACACGGTTGATGAGGAAGATTTTCCCTAGGCAGGCTGTAGATGGAGCTGTTACCTCTAGAGCAATGCCAGCTCCTCAGCTAGAAACCTCAGCAGCTGGAAATAGGCTTCTACTTCTTTTTTATGCTAGCTGAAAAAAAACCCCAAACCCAAACCCAAACCCAACCAACCCCATCTGAAAATAGATCTATTTCTGTCTACTTTTTTACACGAGGAATCTGAGAAATCTCAAGTCTCATTTTCAGTGGTCTTGCTGTAAGGGTACCATGGTGTGTTTTAGAGATGTGAATTGGCAACTTTATTAGTCTAATTAAGCAGGAGAAGGTTAAATCTGTAACAGATGTATCCTGATTCTAAAATTCATCTCAAATGCTTTAAGCATACTTAAAAAAACAAACCCAAGTAAACATAAAGCAGAAGCTTATACAGAAAGAAAAGAAAAAAAGAAAGAAAGAAAGAAAAAGCACATCTTCTGTTAATCAAATGCAATTCCCTGGTTTTCTCTGATTTTATAGCCATGCTGGTCACCCATTCTGAATACAAAAATTTCCATGGTACAAATAAGCGAGCAGACAAAATAAATGTGGGTAGTGTGCATCAAAGAAAGGAGGAAATCACTGATAAAAAAAAAACAAACCAGGAAAAAAAGTAAAGTCACATCTAGAAAGGCAAGTGGCTTTGTATAATCAACCATGTCATGCAGTGAGGTGCACTGGGTGCCATTTTCAAGGTCAGTTGTAATTGATTTTCTTTGAAGTTTAGATTTAAGCTTTCCTGGAAATGTTTATCCTGCTAGGGTTTGAATTGCAGCCTCAAAATTATGAAGAACTGTCTTGCTTTTGGCCCCCCAACACTCCCCATTGGATTTATCATAGAGGTCTTTGCCTCTAATAGTTTTGATGGCTTTAGGTCCTTGTACAACTAGAGGCAAAACCCCATGGCCTTTCCTAATCAAAAGTATTGCTCATCTTCCTCGGTGGGTTCAGAACCTGTGGAGCGAGACGAACTGAAGACGTTCTCAGCACCAACAATAACTATTGTCACTCTATCTGCAAAGCATCTCAGGCTGAGTGTCACAAAACTATCAGTCACTTCCTCTCTGATGAAGATCAGAAACTGGAGGAACTCTTAGATAAAAAAGAAAAAGGTGGAGAGCACATTAAGTTGTTTTCTATTTCCTTCACAAAGATCTTTCCTGTCTTCTCAAACAGTCAGAAAATGACTTAATAAATGATGCAGGAAAAAAAGCAACACCACAAACCTCACTTCCAGCATGTTTTTAAAAATGCCCAGTGCAAAAGTAGAACTGAAGCTGTCAATGCAAATCTGCAGTTGGATGAGTCAGTACCTGAGGCTCTCCCCTTGTCAGTATTTTCAGATGGCTGGTGACCCTCTTGGATTTCTTGCTAATGGAGTGGATATTCAGCCGGGAAAACTTTTCTTTAAGGGTTTCATCATCATCATTCCTCTTATACTTCAGCACTGCAGACAGAGAATATCATGACACTAACAATCTGTGTTCGCAGGGCTTTTCACAGGACTGGACACACAAATATTTGAGAGTAGACACTTTGATGTCACTTGCTATAATCTTGTGTGAAAACGCCTGGGATGATGAAAACCCTGTTACCAGTGCCAGAAGAGTCGAGTTAGGCAAGTCTGTAAGAAATACTGCTATTACTGCATCTTAATTATTATCAATGTTCACAACTGCATTATGGACAATGAAAAGGGATAGAACATGACTTCTTTCATCATTCATCAGATTGAGGGAGGTTCTCCTCCCCCCTCTACTCTGTCCTAGTGAGGCCCCACCTAGAATATTGCATCCAGTTCTAGGATCTCCAGTTCAGGAGGGACAGGTATCTACTTAAAAGAGTCTATTGGAGGGCTACAAGGAAGGTAAAGGGACTGGAGCACTGCCTTATGAGGAAAGGCTGAGAGACCTGGGGCTTTTTGGTCTGGAGAGGAGAAGACTGAGAGGGAATCTAATAAATGTATATAAATATCTGAGGGCTGGGTGTCAGGAAGGAAGGGGACAGCTCTTCTCACTTGTGCCCTGTGACAGGACAAGGGGCAGTGGATGTAGACTACAGCATAGGAAGTTCCACCTCAACATGAGGAAGAACTTCTTTACTGTAAGGGTCACAGAGCACTGGAACAGGCTTCCCAGAGAGGTTATCGACTCTCCTCTGGTGACTTTCAAGACCCATCCAGATGCATTCCTGTGCAACCTGCATTACATTATATGGTCTTGTTCTGGCAAGGGGGTCAGACTCAAAGATCTCCAGAGGTGCCTTCCAACCCCTAACATCCTGTGATCATTTTCATCTTTCTGGAGATAGCACAGCTGGCTGAGGACAAGTGACATTAAGGCATCTGTTACCTTCTTGAAATCCAGTGTACTACACAACTTAAACCAAATCTGCTTAAGTGATGTGACTGGAGTTGAAACCTCTCTTGTAATTGCCAGCCCAAACCTACAAAGATAGAAGAACTTACTGTGCCTTTTTCTTACCTAAATCTTTCCTTCTTTTAAGTTCATTGATGTTCACATTAATGTTTTTCATAGCAAAAAGGGCATCTTGTAGCACCTTGTGGTCAGGGTGAGAAGCAGGAGTTGAATTCAAGAGTTCACAGAGTAACAAGGGATATTTCATCACCCGTTGGACTGGTTTGATCATCAGGGATCCCATGTCCATTAGATTTGGCTTTCCTCTATAATTTATGTATAAAAAAATAAATCCATCTCATAAGGAGAAACACCTTGAAGACAAAAACTTATTATTTTGGTCTAAGCATTGAAGCTGCTGCCTTTAACGTCCTTCCCTTGGGCTTTCCACAACAGAAAATACCAAAACCAGAGCTGTGCTTTGCACTGAGTCATAGAAGTGAAATTACCACTCAAGTCAAGAAGTAAAATACATCTGTCAGGGAACAGAAGCCATTGTAAATGAAACCCTCCTCTCACCCCCTCAGTGAGAAATGCACACCAGGACTGAGCTTTCTGTATTTGCAGCAACATACCAGACTATTGCTTAGACATTTCCCCTGAAACTATCCCGCTCAGTCTGGGGGTGCATCTGGTACAACTTACACACCACAACACCCAAGAAGGGAGAGTAGGTGGCAGAACAAATAACAGGAAGTTTGATAAATGCACATGAGCAGGGCTATTACATCCTGCTGTGGCCCCTCAGGCTTCAAATTGCTACTTCTCCCTGCTGCATGCCCATTCAAGCTGCATCCCTTCTCACAACATCTCTCAATTCACCACAGTGACCCTTAAGTTTCACTGTCTTTTACTTGTGGTTCTTCTTTGCTGGATGCCAGTAAGTTTTTCTAATGATGCCTGAGCCTCTGAGGGTACCAGATCTGGTCTGGCAAAATGCTGAACATACAAAATGTTCACCCAGACTTGATCCAACCTGCTGGAAGTCACCTTCCACAAAGGTAATGCAGACAGCTGCATAGAGTGGGAAAAGGATGAGGGTGGGAAAGCTGCAACTTCCAGCAGTGCACAGAGATGCTCTGTAGCTCCAGGCTCCATTCTCACTGATGTGGCAGAGGCAGCAGAGCAGCTTCCCCAGGCACTCAAGTGGCTCAAGGCATGAAGGCCACCCAAGCTCTCTGCACCCCATGCAGTGGAAATAACCATCCAACTGAATTCATGATCCAGCCCCATGCTGGACAAAAGCCTTTGCTCACACTTTTTAGAATGAAAAAGGGAAAGAGGCTGTGCAGTTTGCAGGCCATCATAGCAGCCTGGGAGGAAACAGGGAAAGGCAGGACTGAGCCATATGTGCCTTCATTGCCTTCCATGTGGCTGGGAGAAACATGAGGTCTTCTCATTGTAGGTAATGCAAGGTGGACAAGGCCAGCCACTGCTGAGGCTCCAGCAGCAGGGCAGACACGTCAATGGCCTCTCCTCTTTACACCATGCTCCTGAACAAACCAGGCAATGCTCTAGCACCACTGCTGGCATGAACTACCTGTGACTCACAGACCTCCGCTTTGTGTGAGCTGTTGATAAGAGCATGAAGAGCACTAAGGTAGTGCAAGCTTTCCATTTCCAAGCCCAAAAAGGCTGCTTTGGAGGGGAAAGGGTTGTTTGACATTAACTATGCATGAGTTAATGCTAGGCAAAGGATTTCTGAGCGTGGAACGATGGAATAACACAATGTAGAAGGAAAGTACAAAAACCAGGGAACAGCCACTTGGTTTTGCAGGCTGACATCTATTGTTTTGTGCTGCAGCAAGAGTAAAAGGAGAAAAAAAAAGCTTTCATTCCCACTTTTAGATGTATAAAAAGTACAAGAGCCAATCCCTACTGCTGACTAATTAACTAACAATTTGAATGCCTTTGAGAAGAGACATCTGCATATTTAAACCATCTCTCTCACACAGGCATTATCTGTAAAAAAGTTCTGTGTGGAAAAAAAAAAATTAACAGTAGATGCCTTTTAAGGCTTCTTGATGTCCTCAAACCTTCTCATCATTTCAATCCCTCTCATTTCCCCTGTATCCAACATTAAGTATAGAGAGCTGTTTTCCCTCCTTTCAGCTGCTGGCAGCAATAATGGGGAAAAAAAAAAAGAATCTTAAATTGTTATTGTTTTCTCTGAAAAGCCCCATGAATGCAAATCTATAAAAGCTGCCTCATGAATGGAAAAAAATCTTCAAGTGTCTTCTCTTTATGTAGTTGCACTTTGGACAGCTGCCCAAGTGATAAACAGCCTCTGTTCGCCTATCTGCATGACACAGTCTTGCAATATGGTTTGAGAGATAGTAGGTTTGTTATAAGATAATGACTCCCTGGGGCACTAAATGCCACAAAGTTCAACTCATCCCATTCTCCCCAGCAAGATTAGCTGATGATAGCCACTCTCCCTGGACGAGTCCCATTTGCAACGCGCCCTGTAAGGACACACCCGGCCGCTGGGCAGGACACGGCCTTGCTGCAACCAAAAGAGAGGAGTAACAGCTTGTGACATCCATTATGCAGAAAATTAAGTTGCTAATTCATTTGTGATGCTGCTTCAGCCTTGCCCCCCACCTCAGTGTTATTGTGAATTTAGCAAGTATTCTGGGTCAGATGTAGCTGCACTAATCTCATCGCAAATGATTTCCATAGCTCTGCAGTGCATGCAGCTGGCTGACTACAGCGAGCTTCGCGGCATACCCGGCCTCCCTCCCCCCACAGAACAGTCACAAATGCAGAAAGATTCCTGCCTGTTTTAAGAACACATGGTGGTGAGCTATGCAAAGATAGGTGATTCAGGATTTAGTTCCATTTGCTCTCATTACCCAGCAACGAGGTCCAGTGGCACACATCTATCAGCACAGTACAGCAGGGCTGAGGCCAGTGTCTTACTCAGCTTGGTAGTTTAGAAATGGTGTGCAGGCATTGTAGGCTGCAGTGCGACTTCAGGGCTCAGGCTTCACGGTTTACTGTGCGTGAGTTCATTTTAGTACAAGACGTGTAGGGCAAATAACTCACTGTGCCATAAGACTCTCATGCAAACCCAGGGAATTCACTGAGGCTGCACAGTTGTTAAGCCAAGCAGAATTTCACCTATCAAGCTGCTAGCAAAGGGCAGCAGTGTCTGGTATTTATGTAATTGTTTTCTTGATCATGCTTGAATGAAAAGCAATCTGGGAGCAGCAACATCAGGAACCATTTGGGGTGAGTTAACTCTGTATTTTCCAGTTCAAGGTTAACCAGATTTTTGGGAGTGGTGTTGCTCAGGGGCTGCTGAGACTGCTGAGTTGCAGGTGATAGCATTTCTGAAGTGTTCTGCTGGTCAGTGAGGAGTGTAAACACCATAGTACCTTGAGAGGAAGCCAAGCCTGGGGAGGGTCTGGCAGCTAAACTTGCGTCACCACACTCCACACAGCTTTATAAAAGCCAGTTTAAACCCAGAAAAAGAGCTGTATCCTCCACTGGAAACTGAAGGAGAAAGCTGATCGGGCTTATGCAAAGCAGAGCAGCCAGGCTTGTGCTATTTCTATATGTACTGCTGTCTCACATGATCTTAGTGTGACTCTCTGGATATTTCATTCCTCTTGGAGCCCCACTCCCTGGGAGGCAGAAGTAGACAAGAATGTCCCTTATCAGAATATTATGCAGAAAAACTATTTCCTTTCATAGATTAAAGCCTGAAACCCCCAACTGTAGAATTTCAACATGCAAATCCTTCAAAGCATGTTTTACACTGCTCTTATTTACGTTGTGCAATTGACTGGCTGATTAACAAATTCTCTGACTTTACAGATCTTCCTCTCCTACCAATATAGAGCACAATTGGTCTTCTTTTCTCTCTTAACATTTCTGTCAGGGGTTGTACTCATTTTCTTCAGTTCAACTTCCTCTGACCTCTCCCGGCAGGTAGTTTCAGGAGATGCTGCATTTCAATAACCCAAACCTGCTGGATGTCCAGAAACTGCAGCTGAGATAAACTCTCCTTTACAGCTTTTCAAAGATGTCATATCTAGCACAGAAGTCCATTCACCACAAGTTATTGGTGAGTAGTGTGGCCAAGTGCTGAAACAAGTTTGTTCTTTTCTGATTTTCTTCCAGTCACTGTCAGAAGGAAGATTCTAAGCTGGATTTCTTATACAGGGCTCCCAAAGGAGTCGTCACCTTAGAAATAGCTTTGCCTGTGAACCTAACATGTAAAGGTGTACAGAGTCCTATGCAAAATGATTTCAGAGTGTCTGGATTTCAGTGACTGACACTATGTTGTTGACAAGCACTCTGGCAGACATCAGAGCTCTCCAAATACATTTATAAGACAGTGAGGTGATAATAAAGGGCTCTGAAGGAATTGATAACCAAATTAAGCAGCTTCATAAACCACAAGTTTTGAAAGATACTGCAAAGCTAGGACAGTGGTAATTAGAAAACTACACAGGCTTAGAGAAATAGGATTGAGTCTTTATCACCTATATCCTGGAAAAAATCTATGGGTAATAGTGACACAGAAGGCTTGTGTTCTTAACATTTCCAGTTTTAAGCATCCTGAAGATAAATTAAAGATATTTTAATGATGATTTTACATTTCCAGTTTTAAGCATCCTGAAGATAAATTAAAGATATTTTAATGATGATTTTACATGTAAGAAAGGCATAATACTTACTCCTCCTCATATATCTTTCTGCAAAAGAGAAGAAAACAAAACATACATTAGATTCCTCCTAAAAGGATTTATACAGAGCAGAGGCCAGATTCTCAGATACACTTCAGTGACACAGAGCAGCTGTAACTGGCCAGTTAACTGAAGTTTATAGCTGCTATGTGTCAGCAGAACTGCACAAAACAGCCAGAGGGTACATGTGAATCTGGCCCTATATCTTTTTGAAAGGACAGCCTCAAACAGGAAAGGATTGTCAGAAAGCTGGATTTGGCTACAAGACCCAGGCTTGTTCTAACACAATTAAAGAAGGAAGTTTGGGTCTCTGGGCTGACAACAGTAACATGAAATTCTTAATACAGAAAGTAAAATTAAACATGAACTTTTTACACTTTACCTGCATTCCTGTCTCTTTCTGAATAAGAGTACATTTTAGCCTTTTAGGATGTAGGATCAATGAAGCTGTTAAATTCATCAACTGAAACATCTTCAAAATAGGGTAGTGTTGAAAGATATACTGAAAGCAGCAGGGGCACACAATTGTAGTTTGGAAACAGAAACAAGCACAGAGAGTATTTTCCTTATGGTTTCAGTTCACTGAAATGCAAGGGATCCAAAATGTCACTCCATCTGGGCATTAGGCTTTCCTGAGATCACATCATTAGCCAGTGCTTTTTGACTGCCTGCACCTTTATCTCCTTGCCCACCAATGCCTAACTGAGCATCTGGAAGCTTTCATTACTTCTGCTCTGTCAGCACTTTGCATGCTTATGACATCCCTCTGTCCCTGTAATAGTTGACCAAGCTACTTCAGGCTGAAAGCAGAGCAGGTAGTTGCCAGCATCCTTTCATTTTTACCAGCTGCATTTCTTTGGCTAAGCCAGTAAACAACATCCTCAGTTTGCATAATCACTGCTGAAATACAGGACTCTACAGAATTTGGATTTGCACATCTCTCCAAGGCAGACACCTACATTTTGGGATGGAATTTCTCCTCTTCACTCAACAGACAGAACAGGAATTTCACCATGGCTAATGAAATTTGATTTGTCTGTACAGATGTGCAGAGTGCCACTCTCAAATTGCTCCTGATACAGAAGTTGTATTTCACTTGGCAAGTATTACTCAGCTGAGTAACACTACACCATTTACATTTCTGTTTTAATGGAATGATATTATTTCCAAGGGGGGAAAAAAATGTTTAAGAAGTAAACATTCTTGAAGAGTAGATGTCACCAGCCCCCATATTTATTATGTCTCACAATGGAAAACAGCCTATAACTTCTTTGGTAAAAATGCTGCATAATTTTCTTCTTGGTAGTTAACAGGTTTAGGTGACCACAACTCTACATTTGAGTGTGAACTTTCAAGTCTTAATATTTGAATTGGCTGCACGCTTTAGGCACTGGGAAAACACAACATAGTATACACACACCAGTGCTTTTCTCACCAGTTCTTGTTTAAAGGCTGATCAGGAAAGAACAAGACAAAACAAGGCTTCATTGTGTGGAAGGCTTTGTCACTTCCTGCTAGCAAAGGCTACCACTGCTCAGCACAAAATATCCTTTCTCTACACAGATCACAGCTGTGATGTTGGAACAGGAGCTCCTCTTGCTGGCTCTGGAATTCAAGTGGCAGCATCCACCCCAGCATGTACATGGATGCTATCCTTTATTTCCTTCCGTGTTCCCTTGCTTCATCAGCAGGGATGAATGAACAACGGTGTCAGCTTCTCCTAATTAGCCAGAAAAGAATATTGTAGGCATCAGCAACTAAAAAAAGAAAACCTTAGGGGAGATAGCTGGCCATCCTTTAGCCCAAAAACCTGAGTCTTTTTCTTTCAACTTCCAGGGTAGCTAAAACCTAAGTACCCTACACATGTACTGTGTTATGTATTAAGTAACTGGACATGTTGCACAAAATAAGCCTTATTTTCAACATAACCTCTCTTCAAAGTGAGTATCTCTCTTTTAACGTTGTTAATATTTTCCTTCACCACTCTTTCACCTTGATAGAATTCCCATCTCTTAAGTCTCAACACAGACTGCAGACTAATCACTAACTGGGGGTGTTGTTGGAATATCTGAAGATCTGTTGCTGCTGTGCACTCCATTATCTGTGATAGCTGTACATCTCCCTAACAAGAATCTGGTATGGGCCTTTCCTGGAGCTGGACCGAGACCTCTGACCTGAAGGCTACGGTGTCTCTTGACAGCTCTGTGTGATGCCCTGGGGAAAGTGAGGGGGCAAGGACATTTCTAGGTGAGAAGAGAAACATTCTCCATGGAATGGATGAACTAGTTTCTGTGACTGGCTGCAGGAGGAAGCTGAACTGGCGGAAAGATGGATCCATTATTCTGTATAATTCCCAGTTCTCAATACATTTCCCTGAGGAATGGCACTGAAGCCAATGGCACAAAACACCTTCCATTGGTGGGACCTGGCAGCTTGCTCCAGTACCAGTGGTTCTTAAATACCCCCATAGTGAGGGGTCCAGCAACACGGAGTCACTGCAGATCTCTGGACCCTTGTGACAGGAGCCAAACACCGGTGCATGTGAGTATCTCCATTACAGGCTATTGTAATTCAAGCACTAAGTTGCTGAAGAGAGGGCAGTGAGTCTCTTGGGAGCTGGGCAAGGTGTTTGCAATAGCCCATGATATGATGCAGCATTTTTTGCCAGTATGGGGCACTGAAGCTAAGGGAAGAGCAACCTTTCTTGAGCTATTTTTGGCCATCTTAGAGAGAGAGAAAGAAATCTAATCATGGCTCCTGGCTTGTCATCTTTTCATGAAAGCACCATAAGCCAGAGCTCCCAGCAAGCCTCATAAAACTCCTGATTTACAGGGGACCTTTCATCTACATCCATTTAAAATGTTCCCTGCCAGGCAACGGACTATGGACGGAAATCATCGTTTGAAAAGATCTTACTTTAAGGACTGTACACAGTGTCTTAAATGCTGCTTCAGTTCTTCATCCTTTTCATAGGATTCCAGCATGGTGTGTGCATCGTCGTGGCGATAGCAGTAGATTTTATATGTGTCTTCCAGTGGGCCTTTAATCTGCAGGAACACTTCCCCTGTTAAGGAGAAAAACAAAGCGTGTCAAGCCAGACAACAGCATCTCAGAAGGAGTTTTTATTATTCCACCACATTAGCCGTGAGCTAAAAAGGCTGGCTCCCACTTTACTTCCCTTAGAAACGATCTTGCGTGTTTATGTGCATTATTTATTACATGTATTTCTCAGCTGCTCATCTTTGTCATAGCCAGGCACCATTATATCAGTGTTAATGCACAAAAATTCCCTCAGGAAAAGGCATGAAATCTCTACACCTCGCACCACTTCACCCCCTAATTCACTGCCCCAGCTTAATGCCCCTTCAGCAGAAACCACACAGGAGAGCTGAACTGTTCAGGGAGGATTGTTTTTGTGTCGTGGGCTGGCAGGAGGGAAGAATGTAAGCCTGTTAATTTTTCTTTTGACTTTTTTTTTTCCCAACAGAATATGAAGTTAAATAGGTTATAACAGGAATAATGACTCTATTTCCCATTAGCCATTTCACTTTTATCTGTTTTGCAAAATCCTGAAATGGCAGCTGTTACGGCCTAGAACAGAGATTTTTCTTCACATGACAAAGGAATAACTTCCATTCCTCTGCTACTTGAGTAAAAGCATGTGGATCACAGCCATTTTTATCTAGTATCTTGGTTTATACACAACTGAAGGGGGGAAAGTAGTTCCATTTCCAGTCCTCAGAACCACCATTTTGCCTCAAAGAACAGTTGGGAATTTTAGAGGCGTTGAAGTAGTCCTGCACCCATTTCCCTTTTAATTCTGATGCCTAATTCTCTCAGCCTAAAACTCCTGTGGTCCCTTTCTGCCTAAGAAATATTATCCAAGCAGAGAAGGCTTGTTTCATCTCTTCTGCTGAGATACTCAGCCTGTTCTCACACTCTTACATAGCAGCACCCCAATCAGCATCCTTGGAAATGCACATAATAAACAACAGCAATGGTGAAAACTCCTGTGTTGGGCATTTGCTGAAGATTACATCTGTGTGGCAACCAGTCCAATGTTTTATAAACATTCCCCTCAAGTTATAGCAATGATTATTAAAGTTAGAAGCCAAACACTACGTTAATTGAGAGCACTCCATTCATTCACAGAGCAAGTGCCAAAGCAGTCAGGCATCCTGCATGTTTCATCCTGACCGGAGTGGGCTGTTTCATAACACATTGCACGGAACTGCTCCATCTTAAGTGAAAAATGATTCAGTTTCCACAGTAACAAAGCTCTGGGTTTTTTCCCCTAGCAGTGAAGGTTAACTGGGCTGTCTAATGTTTTAAAGTGCAAATATGGGAACAACAATGATGGAGCTAAGACCACGTGAGTTTATGTTAGTTACTGTAAGGCAAATCAGCAAAGCACCAGCATCCTGTAGTTACATGCTCTTTAGTTGTCTGTCTTCACTGTCTTGTGCTTAATGCTAATGCCAATGGCTATGAACACACACTGCATCTGGACTTTTCCATCAACTCTCTGTACAGGCCTTCATTAGCCAACCATGTCAGGGAAAACCTTAACAAGCTTTCTCTTGATCCTCCCATGACACCTGGTTCTCAGTTTTCACTAACTTTCAGCAGAGCTCCAGGTGCTTAAGCAAGGCCCTTACCATGCTAAGGCCTCAACTGAGGTTGTGTTTTCAGTACAAAAATAGACATACAGCTCATTTCAGAATATACTAGAGGCTGAATATTATCATTCCATTCTCCAGAATGAAAGAGATGAGCAAGATCTGTTAACTGATGCATTGTGTCACAATGACAGATACTTTCACTGATGCTCAATGATGAGAAAAATTATGTGCTGATTTCACAGAGGGCCTTTTAAAAGCAGACAGATTTCATAAGTCTAAAATCCTTCTTGTTTCTGAGCCATACAGACTAAATCAGATGAGCTTCAGGTATATCAGTGTGGAAGCTTGTTTTATGGACCAAACCCACAGTGTATTTGTGCACAGCTTTAGAAAGAGAGAGTCATTTGCGCACTGACAAATGCAGATCTGCCCCATGCCTCTCCTTGATTGTGGTGGTCATCAGTCTCAAAGAGAAAGTCCTAGAAGGAAGGCTTGAACAACAGAAAGTTTCTCCCTGTATCTTTCAGTGGTGCTTTCTGTATGTTCAGCAGGGGAAGAGGGAGAAGAGGTCTAATAGGTAAAGCCAGGGTAAGGCTGAATCTTCATATTCCTTCATAGACAGCACCCAGAATAGCTCAGGCTAGGAGAAGGCTTTTGAAGACAATCTCTCAGTAGTCCCCTTCTCCTATGCTTTATGGTGAAGCAGCCACACACACACAAACTTGATCACTTTTAGGATGGTAATTACCAGAAGATGCACTGCAAGGGCACATCTTATGCAGTCCAACCATCTGTCAATCCACAGGAACAGGCTACAGCCAATCTGAAGTAAGACCTCTTGAAATGTGTAGTATGGCTAGCAAGTCCTTAGCAGCAACTGTTTAATTTTTGAAGTCTGTTCCTGTCAGACATTACTACTTGTCAATGTGGACACAGCAAAAAGCGTGGAGAACGTGGACTAAAATAAGACATGAAGATGAGCAGCCACATTGTTTTGGTTTCAAACCACTAGATGAGCAAGTCTTTTCAACCTCTCCATGATTAGGTTGCTTTCCAAAGTAAGATATTTCAACTCAAGATGTTTAAATATCATAAACATGGTAGAATATGATGGGTGTGTTAAACATTCTCAGCCTGCTTTTTGTGTAGGCTGGCTTTACACTGATTAAACATAGAATACATAGAATAAACCAGGTTGGAAGAGACCTTCAAGATCATCGCGTCCAACCCATCAACCAATCCAACAACACCTAAACAACTAACCCACGGCACCAAGCACCCCATCAAGTCTTCTCCTGAAAACCTCCAATGATGGTGACTCCACCACCTCCCCAGGCAGCCCATTCCAATGGGCAATCACTCTCTCTGTATAGAACTTCTTCCTCCCATCCAGCCTGAACCTCCCCTGGCGTAGCCTGAGACTGTGTCCTCTTGTTCTGGTACTAAAGATTCTGAAAACAAAACCATCACCTTGATGTACTTTCAGAGGATGACAAACTTACTAACTTATTGCTTACAGTGATGCAAGTATTCTCCCTGACTTTGAAGGAACATCTCACATCCCTGACCTAAGGTAGCCAACTCGGTGACCCACATTTCCATGGTTCTTTGATGCTGGAGAAACACACCCGAATAGATGGACAAAATTGTCTGTCTTCTGGATACGGCAGGGAAGGAAAAGAATGATTCTCTTGGCTGTGAGCAAGGCACTTCCTGCTAGAATAGAACATTGCTTATTAAGAATATGACTCATCATGATGCACTTTTACTGAAATATGGCCAAGCGACACAGTTGCATCCAGCTACGTTAAGCTGTTGCCTTGGCAAAACAGATTGAAACGTGCTAGGATTAATACTTCTCCCAAGCCTCATATGTTTTAATGTCATGTTTCCTAATCAAAGGGCAGCCAAGATTTTTTTTACCCCATTATTTGCATGGAGTCCTTTCTATAATGTGTGGGATACAGTCAGTTTAGAGAAGAAAGAACCCCTCTGACCTCTGTACCACGGCTGGAAGTTTTTTAAACTGAACTGGCTGACTTTGCATGGTAGCAAATTAAGAATTCTCACCTGATCCTTTCAGGTAGACCACCTACTGCCTCTGCACTGAAAAAGCAGTTACAGGAGAGCTGAGGAGTGGTAACTTATTAAATCTCTCCAGCTGTGCAAATACATCAAGCGAATAGATCACAGCCTTAACATTCATGGCCTGGCCTGCAGAACCTCTGACTGTTGTGATGCATCCAGGGCAAATCTATTAGCTGGAAATACCCATGATCCCTGCAGACATTCCTGCCCACATTGCCACAAACTTATTATCTGTCACAGCTTTCTTGCATATCAACCATGTTCAGCAGGTCTAGGCAGGTTTTCTGCCCTGGTGAGACCACACCTGGAATACTGTGTCCAGTTTTGGACTTCCCAATTCAAGATAGACAGGGATCTGCTGGACAGAGCCCAATGGAGAGCTAAGAGGATGATTGTGGGGTTTGAGCATGTCTCCTATGAAGAAAGACTGAGAGACCTGGGGCTGTTTAGTCTTGAGAAGAGGAAGCAGAAGGGGCATCTTATTAACATCTATAAATATCTGAATGGTGGGTGTCAAGATGAAGGTGCAAATCACTTTTCAGTGGTGCCCAGTGATAGGACAAGGAACAACAGGTACAAGCTAGAACACAGGAGGTCCCACCTCAACATTAGGAGACACTTCTTTATGGTGAGGGTGACAGATCACTGGAACAGGCTGCCCAGAGAGGTTATGGAGTCTCCTTCTCTGGAGACTTTCAAAACCCTCCTGGATACATTCCTGTGCTGCCTGCCCTAGGTGATCTTACTTTGTCAGGAGGTTGGATTGATCTCTAGAGGTCCATTCCAACCCCTAACATTCTGTGATTCTGTAATTTTGTGTGACTCATTTAGAAAACTTAACCAACCTCTTACACGAATGGTATCACCAGTAGATACAGGTTCACAATGTTTAGGGGGGAGTGGTGTGTGTGTTACCTGCTTACTCCAGTTATTGTTAATGCTTTTCTTGGATGGCACCATTAAGAGTATGCAATGTGGTGTAGGTGTGAGCAGAGTTAGGCAGGCAATATCAAAATGGATAAAAAGGATACTATCAATATGTGGCATAACAGTACTGTAGTTTTCTCTTGCTAAACTCACTCTCTCCTTCCTTCCTCCCCCTCCACATCCAGATGGATGGAAAAAGAGCACCATGATCACAGGAGCACAGTAGAGCAACTGGACAGGTTTCACATGTCATTTTTCCCGGGTCATTATGGACAGCTTGTAGCACATTAGCCTCTGGGAGTGGTACTAGTTAAGTCTGATGAGGGCAGAGAACAGGAGAGTGTTATGTTTATTCTCTCACATAGCTTTGTAGAACTCAAGAGGACAGTAAACATACCGATTATTTGCATGGGTGGCTCCACATCTGTCGTGGCTTCTTCCAACAATGACAGCAGTTTGGCTGATACTTGATGGACCAATTCAATGTTGCTAAACAAGCCATCCACGTCAAAGCGAGCAATCTAATGGAATACAAATATTAAGCAGCTACTGATGAAGGATAAAGAAGGACACTGAGTATTGCAGACCTTCTCTTGCTATGCCCCAAGTGTTCAGCACTTCAGGAAGTACCACTTCTGCAAAATCTCATATAAACATCCTCCTTGGGACTTCAAAGACACACAGTTTCCAGATTAGTATAATATGGTTGAGGCAGTTAACAAAGGGCATGTTATCAAGTCCTTTCAACCTTATTTTGAACTATTTCTAGTTGAAAGTCTCTACCTAGGAAGGAAATAAATATTATCATCTGAATAAAGAGAGGATCTTTAGCTGATGTAAAAATACTTGTTTACTTTCCCACTGGGGAGAAGAATAGTTGACAGTGGGTTGGATTCCCTGATTACAATTGCTAAGAGAGGCCACTACATAAACGGATATCTTGGCCCTTTGGTGCCAGCTATGAGGTACAAACAATTCCAGGTGGTGGTACCATTTTAAGTTAGTTGTCTTATAAATCCAAAACCACAATCAAGATCATATCATTTCCACTGAAACAAACACATTTACAATTTTGGGTATTAATATATCCTAAGGAGCTTCCTACAGAGCCTGGGCACAGTTTACACCACAGAAAATTTGGTTCTGTGTCTCCGCTTACTATAGAGCAAGTAGAAAAGTTCCAGAACACGTAATTCTCAAGCAGTAGTTATTTATGTGCTTGCACAGCAAATTAAGAGTTAATATTTGGGGACAACTGGAGATAGCCAGTGGCAGTGTACCAACACGGAGAACAATGGCAAGACTGATTTTGGCATCCATACTGATACCCTCAGAACAGCATCTCTCCATTAGAAAGGGAATTGCTGACTTACATAGCAGCTCACCACATGCCAGGAGGATCAAATTGCATGCTATTGTAATAGAATCAGAAATACACTTTCAGTACTAATGCTGTTAATTTCTTTATAAGAATTGTAGGAGCTAAAATAATGTGCTATCCATTTGGAAGTAAGAAAAAAGATTCATTGGTAGGTCAATTTTCCAAATGCTGTCCTCATCTAAACACATTACAAACCTTCAATATGGTAGTTTGTCCAAGAACTAGCCTTAAAACCATGTAAGATTCCTGACAGCCTTTCAGAAATGCCATCATTATAATCTCTAAATTACTCTTCCTGTGTACATCTAGCACAGGACTTCTGACCTCCCATCCAATACAGTGCCTACATGGTATTTGGGACTGTGCTGTGCATGAACACTGACATGTGTTAATAGAGTGACAAAGGACAGAATCAAAAGGTATGTTTCTAGCTGTCTGGAAAGGAGCAAAGGAATACAGCATGCTTGGCAAAAAGCTGAGCAAGTTCAAAGAAGGAATACCCTTGCTCAGTGCTGGCCAGGCTGTGGAGAGAGTCGAGTGGAGATTACATCTAAGTAATGAACAAATGAGGAGGACTAAGTCAAGAACTCCTTAAATTATGCCAGTAGATGCCAGCTCTTCTGCAAATGTGTTGGAACAAACTCAGACAGAGTTTTGAGAAAGAAAAGAGGTCCTGCAGGAGCTTAAACTGCACAGGCTTTAGCTGGCCACAGCGTTTCCTGAAGCAGTGCCAGTGCTGTCTGAAGACACTTTGCCCTCTGAACCTGTATTTTGTCATTAGTTTCAAAAAAGCTCTACATACAGAATACTTGGGTTAAAATTGTTTCTATTCTGTATTAGCAGCAGATAACATTTGTGCAGCCTCTGTGAATGCCAGGTTGCAGGCCCCACAAATACCAATCTTTCTCTGGACAACCTGTTCTATTCTCAGCCTTGGGCTGCACAATTTTTCTACAAATTGAAATAATGCTGAGGGAAAGGTGCTCTTTGAAGTCTTAGCTGAAAAAGAAGATGGGTAACATGGGCCTAATGAGATCATTTGCCTGAAAGATGGTTTATGAGCCTTCCTTTTTAAATGCACCTTTTCTGTGTAAAATGCTAATTTCTGAAACGCTCACTGGGCTGTCAGGAATGGTGGAGAAACTCCACCAGAGCTGTCTGAAATGGAACAACTGAATTGAACCACAGTGGGGAAGTTCATGCCATTCCAAGTTGTTATCATGGAAAATATTTGGGTGTATTGGGGTTTACTGCTTGTGGAGCTGCCAGTAACGGCCAGCCAGGGCATGTTCCAGGGTTTGTAATTACAGAGGAGAGGTGGCAGCTACACAGGATGGGATAGAGCATCCAAGCTGTTCTCTGGGTGTGCACCTTTCAGGCTTCATGCAAGTGCCAGAAGTGACTTCCCACTCTCCTTGCTACAGCCCTGGGACATGCCTTCCCACAAAGCTAGCTACAGACCCACTCCCAGCACCACATCACTCTCATGCTGACACTTGTGCTTGCATTAAGACTGTTTGCAAGCAGAATGCGGGTGAGCGGAGATCTTGACGTCACTGCCTCATCCTCCACCCCCAGCACTCACCTGCTTGTTTCTCAGAGGCTGAATCACTTCCTTGATGCAGAGATCCAGGTCGCTGATATAATCTTTCTCTGTCTGCATGAGTTCTGCAATGATTTTCACCCTCTTGGCCATCATGCGTCTGTTGACCTGTTCTTCATCCTCCTGCAGTGATGTGGCAGGGGTTGAGGACCCCAGCTGTGGGGCCATTTTTTCTGTTTAAAAGAGGGAGATATGTGAGGAGTATTGCAGTCCCACATGCTCACCCAATTTGCACTGCACAACCACAGGGAAACCTAACTGGTCCCTGTTCAAAAATCCCAAACCACCCTGGGGAGCAGAAAAGAAGCATAAGAAATGGCAACCCTCAGATCAGATGGGTTGTCCCATCTCTAAAAGTGGGCATGGGTTCAGTGAAGGAAACTGTCCAATTGGCAGTAAGAGGATAACCCATCAGTGGTTTCCCTGGCTTTGATGGAGCACAGGAAGGATAGCTGATGGCCTTCTATTATTTGAAAATACAATCTTGGTCTGACATCTATTATGATTTGGAGGACTGGAGAAAATATGCTCCTGTGAAGAAACAGACTGTGTTCACTATAAATAATCTTTACTAGAATAACCTCTGTAATGTTGAGTCTGCTCATGGGGGCTGCAGGTACTGGAAGACAAACTTTCAAATGAAGACAGTGTCACTAGTTGAGTTGCTGGAAGATGTCCAGAGAAGGCCAACAAAGCTGGTGAGGGCTTTGGAGCACAAGCCCTATGAGAAGAGGCTGAGGGAGCTGGGGTTGCTTAGCCTGGAGAAGAGGAAGGTCAGGGGAGACCTTATTGCTCTCTACAACTACGTGAAGGGAGGTTGTAGCCAGGCGGGGGTTGGTCTCTTCTCCCAGGCCACCAGCACCAGAAGAGGAAGACAGAGTCTCAAGCTGCACCAGAGGAGGTTTAGGCTGGATGTTAGGAAGAAGTTCTTCACAGAAAGAGTGGCCATTGGAATGTGCTGCCCAGGGAGGTGGTGGAGTCACCATCACTGGAGGTGTTTAGGAAGAGACTGGATGGGGTGCTTGGTGCCATGGTTTAGTTGATTAGATGGTGTTGGATGATAGGTTGGACTCAATGATCTTTTCCAACCTGGTTAATTCTATTCTATTCTATTCTATTCTAATGATGACAATGAAACCTGTAATTCTGTGTAAAACTATTTCTTTCAAAGAGGCAAAGGAATTACAGGAGAAAATGGGAAAGCCTTTACTGATCAGTAGCAAACATTTCATGGAACAACAGAGATCACTTGGGTTCAGGACATTCTTAACTATTTTTCTGTACTTAGGACCTAGGATATCTGATTTGTTCCAGATGCATGGACAGTTGAACTCAATGATCTTAGAGACCTATTCCAACCAAAGCAATTCTCTGATTCTGTGAAATATGAGTCTTCTACAGTTAGGTAATTTATGTATGCTACAAGGCCTGCACAAAACCTATTTATTTGTAATGATGCTTGTCCCTTTTGTTGGTTGATAAGCCAACCTGCAAACATTCATGTCAGCTGTACAAAGTGCACCAATTTTTATCTGAAAGTCTGTATTTTTCATTAGAAAAAAATCCACACACACAAATAACAGTGAAAGATTTCAGAGGCTTTTCTGGTGTTTTCTTGCTAGCCACAAGATGGTGCAGAATACCAACAAAGAGGACTTAGCATTACCATACTCATCTCTGCATTACTCAGGTCATGCTTTGACAGCAGAGGCTTTTATTGCTCAGTGGCAAAGGACATGAATCTCTGCTGAGGATCAGGCTGCTGCACCTCTGTGTCAGCTTCTGTACAGAGCAGATCTAATAATGAGGCAATAACAAGCAGCCTCTGATGCTTTGTTTGCTGAGAGCCAATACTGAATATCTGGCAGTTCTCTGAACTGATTGTCAAGGGTGAGGTCATGAGCGCTCAAGTGGGTGTGCAGCTCACCCCTACAACACCGGTCAAGGCCATGGATGATAACCTGGAGCTGGAGTTGTGGTATCACCAACCAGCTTTCATGAGAGATGGCTTTGAGCTGTCTTCTGCTGAGAAATGCCAAATACTGCAAGCCCAATGTATTGTCATCCCCAAGTCCTTCTACAATTATGCTGGCCACTGACATTCATAAAGGGTACTTCTGTTATCAATGCTGCTCCCATCAGGTTTTCTAGTAAAGACTGGTGTGACCACAGTTACTGCTTTACAGAGCTGCTTTGGGGATTGCACCTCTACCTCTGCACTCCCAGTTTTAAACAGTGATGACAAGGAACCCAAACAAACCAGGGGAGGAAGGCTGTTTTTTCAGACTTTTTTTTTTGTATTTAGATGTACTGTCTACTTTGGGTTTTGGCTTAGAAATCTGTGTATAATATAGGCATGAACATTTTGTCCACAGGTTTGTATATGGACAACAAAAAGGAAACGTGGGGATGTCTCCTTTCTATAAGGCTGGGTGTATCAAAAGAATTAAAAGCCAGATCTTGCACTAGTGATTCCGTGCTGGCATGAGCACATGGCCTGCACAGGAGCTCACACTGCCGCACAGTTCATCCACCAAGGCTGCCAACCAAAGCCTCTATCACTCTTTCTCCTCAACTGCACAAAACAGACTCTGGCCTGTTTTACTATTACTCCACAGCTCCCTCTGAGCAATTTTCTGCTAGGGCTGCAGAATGAGACCATTTTGATAACATGGAAGTTACTTTTTCCTTTAAAAATTTACAGTATTTAACCACTTACAAATTCACCAGAAACACGTGAACAATCCGTTTCCATTCCAGTTCTGCACCAAAATCAGCATTTTTCTTGAGGCTGGGTGTGAAAATATTTGCATATATGTGTGACTGTATGTGAGAGTTCAGGGCAGCACCTGAGAAAGTGCAGAGAGCACCAAGCATACTGGAAGATCTCAAAGTGTCATTTTGTCTCAGATACAGCACTGCTATGATATCAGATGGAATTTGAAGGTAAACACAAGATGCTGTGCAAAAAGAACTTTCTAATCTTTTATACTGGTGGCAGGGGAGAGCATTATATGAGCAAAATAAAGCCACTGTATCCCACTTCAGGCTCGAAGCTGCAGTCCCTCAAGAGGCTGTTCTTTCAGTTTATGTCATTAGATCACCCTGATCAAATTTGATTCTTGAATTATGTCAGGGCTCATCTATTATCCTTATTGCATGATAGATAATAATGCCAAGAAAGAAAAACTGTTCTCAACAGGAAGAAATAACCATGAGAAATACCAGATAGATTCTGTTTCCTTATAGAAATCATTCTTTTAAATAAATGTATGCTTTTGTTAAAAGCAATATAATTTTCCATTTTCACTCAATACCTTCACTTTTTTTTTTTTTTCATTTCAGGCTTGTCTGTCTCTATAGAATGCAACAGCAAGATTCTGAAGTGATGATTACAGCCAAACTCTGTGATTTCATGTTTGGCTGATCGCTTTTGACCAGTTTGAGAACATCAGTAGCTTGTTGAAATCCTTGTGGAGTAAGTGAAATTTTAATGAATGCACAAACAGCAAGTGCATCTCAGGAATATAAGCAGACTTGTTTCTCCCTGGTAATGCATGCCAGCATCAGGAACAGTATGGCCAGCAGGAGCAGGGAGGTCATTCTGCCCCTGTACACTGCACAGGTTAGGCCACACCTTGAGTCCTGTGTCCAGTTCTGGGCCCCTCAGTTTAGGAAGGATGTTGACTTGCTGGAGCGTGTCCAGAAAAGGGCAACGAAGTTGGTGAGGGGCTTGGAACACAAGCCCTACGAGGAGAGGCTGAGGGAGCTGGGATTGCTTAGCCTGGAGAAGAGGAGACTCAGGGGTGACCTGATTGCTCTCTACAACTACCTGAAGGGAGGTTGTAGACAGGCAGAGGTTGGTCTCTTCTCCCAGGCAACCAGCACCAGAACAAGAGGACACAGTCTCAGGCTGCACCAGGGGAGGTTTAGGCTGGAGGTTAGGAGGAAGTTTTACACAGAGAGAGTGATTGCCCATTGGAATGGGCTGCCTGGGGAGGTGGTGGAGTCACCATCACTGGAGGTGTTCAGGAGGAGACTTGACAGGATGCTTGCTTGCATGGTTTAGTTGATTAGGTGGTGTTGGATGATAGGTTGGACACAATGATCTTGAAGGTCTCTTCCAACCTGGTCTGGTCTATTCTATTCTATTCTATTCTATTCTATTCTATTCATTCAAGAGAGAGGATTAGCAGGAAGAGACACTGCTGAGGATTAACTCTTACTGCAAGAATGTGGCTCACTTGTCCTCAGAGCTGCCAGGTCTGGAAAAAAGGAAAACTGTCAAATGGTTTGTTAGACAACTGTATCTTATGAGCAGTTTACAGTAGGCATAAAAATGTACAGTAGGAGGTAATGTGTGCAGTTGTTGCTTTGTGATGTCAGTTATCTACAGGAGTCACCTTTCTGGAGGACTGTGCTTTGGAGAGGAAGGTGATGACTTTGTTTTTCCAGCTGCATATTGAACTACACAGCTTTCATTGCACAAAACAAGAGTGTTGCTCTGTGATGACAGAGGAAGCAGCCACACGTCTTACGAAAGCAAGTGGGAAGTTTAAAAATATCCCCCAGATGGAGACATCCAGCAATGCAGTGAGAGCATGGAGGAACAGAACTTGAAATGTGGAAACACAACAGCTCTCTTCTAGGCTCATGGGAGATACTGAGGAATCCACAGCAAATGAGCAGAGGAGCAGCCATAGCAGGTTTGCAAGATCCAGCACATGCAAATTTCCTTGGCTTTCCTTCTTGGATAGTGGAACGAGCAAGTCTGAGAGGTCTGCTCTATCCATCCTTCCAGGTAAGATGCTTGGGTTGGATAGTATGGTTGCCTTAGGGGACGGGATGGTCTTAGGGGTTTCTCCCTATCCAAGGCTTTCCGTCTGGAAGTGAAGGTACCAGCACAGAATATAGCAACAAGTACAGTGCTGTCGGTGCATGAAGTGAGTCAAAAGCCTTTTCATTTGGAGGATGCCAAAGGAACTCGGGTACGGGGATTTTGTCTGGCACAAGGGAGCAGTGAAGGCAGAAGTTTTCAAGGTATAAAAAAACAAATTGCAGCATTACTGTGTTTTCATGTGTGAAACCTGAGTCTCACACCACCCTGGATAAAATTACTCCACTGTGAAATCAAGCCCTCAGATAGTCTGTGCTCTCAGATAACCTAGCTATTACACACAGGAATGTACACCAGCTTTTATGAGCTGGATTTGGGAATGAAACACAGGCAGCCAAGTTCAGAGACTGCTGCTGTGGCAGCTTTCCTCTCCCGCCTTATATCTTCCCTCCACCACAGCCCCAGTTCTGCCCATTACATGTCTGCTTCCAGTGCAAGTGCCCAGCAAAGCTGTGGGACACAAGGACACTGGGATTGTTAGAAGTGAGGGATCCTGAAATGGGTGAGGGAGCAATAGGAAGAGATGGAGTCTCCTGCTGCATACAGAAGTGCATCACATGAACCAACACACAAGGAATTTCACTCCCTCTCCCCTTGTGAGGGACCACTTCATAGGGATGTCATTACAGTTTTGCACCAGAATCATTGCAGTGCAACAGTATGGTGCAAATGTGGTGCAAATTGGATCTGCTGAACTCCAGACTGGGCACTGAAATAGAAAAAGATTGGGAGAGGGCTGTGGAAAATGCCTTTTTTCTTTTACTTTCAGGCACACATCACAGCAGCACAGTTCAGGAGCAGGTTTGTTGCACACAGCCTGCGAGCTGCACATGCAAAAAGCCTCTTTTCTGAGCACAGGAGAACACCGCAGGACCAGAATGACCTTGTACCAATCTTCCTGGGCAGCAGGTTCACTCATAAAATCTGCATCAGAGATTTCCTTGCAATTAGGTCACTCGATCTTTGATCATTCCTCTGTTCCATAAGGTACAGAAAATATTTACATTCAACGAGCAAGTCCTTTCTTCAATTTCTTGACAGCAGACCGCTTTAATTATACGTGTGCTGACAGGACTACAGAGAGATCCCATGTGACCACAGGGGAAAGGAAGAAAGCTTATCATCAGGTGACAGAAGAATGCCCTTATTGTTAGCACCAATGCTCACAAATAAGCCTTTCTCTTGTGTCATATACCGGTATAAATACACCGCTCCCGTGCCATGGAGCTAATATGTTAATAAAGTAAGAACTAAGGGAGAGCTGCATTTAAACCACTTCTCCTGGGACATGTGCCTCAAGATTTGGCACAGATTAGCTGTAAGAACTGTGAGCTATGTGGCCCACAGTGAAAAGTATCCCATTAATGAAGCATTTGCTAATAAGCTCAGAGGAGGGTCTGTAACCCTCCTTGGGTCCTAGTCTTCACTCCTTTACACCAGTTCCTGTGACTAGTTATGCTGCAGTAGATTCTAAGAGTCCGCAAGGCAGGACTTGATTGTGCCAAGTGCTGTGCAAACACAGCAGCACAAAATGGATTCTGCTCTGAAATGATGAGCTCGTTTCCCAGCCTGGCTGCCACTGCAATAAGTTCAGGGAGTAACTCCAGCCATTATTGCAGTGCAAGTTAACAGAATCAGATCCTCCACGCTTAAATTTGAACGAGAGAAAAAAAATAGTATTTGCTAGAATGTAATTCCTCATCACAGGACAGAGAGGGGCTATTTTTACCAAGTCATCTCCTGCACTAAGGAAATAATGTGGACTCTCACTCCTTGCCGCACTTAAGCAAAGCGGCCGCTCCAAAGATCAATACATTTTGCAATGGAGTAGGATGTTGTCGGCATTGTAGTCCATGGAAAGTTAATCAGTAAGTGCAGTGCAAAGCAAATAAGGAACTGGGGAGAGGCGCCGAGGATCTTTACTCCTGGCAGGAGCCCATGCAGGAAGAAGCAGTGTGCTCTGCAGGCAGGCAGGAGGATGGGATGGAGGAAGGTGCCCTGCTTGTGATGGAGTGAAGGGAGATGAGTTGCTTCTGACTGGGCTTTTGTATAGGGACAGAGAGCAATCTTCCAGGAATTTGTATAATCTGGAAGGTTTCTGTGTTGTTTCTGGTGTTGGTTATTTCTCATTACTACATTAGACACAGGGAAAACATACAATTTGGGGTTCAGATACGAGCTCTGAGGCAATATATTGTGGTAGCTGCGTGATTTGAGTCACTGTATCTATTATGTCACTGATGTATTTTAAATTGAAGCATGTGCAAATCATTTAAAAGTGCAGCTGACCCACTCACAGCTAAAGGTGTGAGATAATATGTAATAGATTTGGAAAGCAAGGAGTATTTTCAAAGCATGTGTTGTCTTGCTGAACACTGCAAATGTGATTCCTTCAGGAAACCCACCCTTTTCTGTAACTCATTTTTCACCTCAAGCACAAGTTTGGTGTATTATTAACAAAAGCCAACAATCTGTATAAAAACCTAAAAGACATTGAACTATGTTTTTAATTCTTTTTCATGGTCTGCCCTTTTCAGTTGATTGCCTCTATCCCCATGATATATTGTATCTTAACCTACCCTGATCTTGCAAACATTTACATGCCAATAAGTACATCAAGCAAACTCCTCTTGCCAAGATACATAGGTACTCATGGAATGGCATCTTTAAGTTAATTCAAAACTGGTCCAAACATGAATTCAATACATGTGTATTTCATATGCTTACTTTTACAGGTGCTACTGATGACTTTTCACTGTACAGAAGAGACCAACTCCTACCCCCTAAACAGCTATATTACATTTGGAAACAGAGCTGTAAGTATCATTTTGTGCCATTGCTTAAGGATAGCATCAAATTCTTCATTACTCTTGGAAGGTCCTATGTGCAGGATTTTCTAGTGAATGTAGAGCGTAGCTCTGTATAAAAATACCACAGGAGCTGTGTCTTAGCTCTTATAATGGCCCTTGATATCACTTCTGCATCCACTACAAACATTAGTGAGTATATCTTCTTTAACTCCATTCTTTCCTCTTTAGAAAAGTAACACTTCTGTCCAGTTGATGTAAAACTGTGGGAGAAAAATAATGCTTGATCATAGTATTTCTGGACTCATCCAACCTGAGCTCTTGGTAACTGTATGGTTATACTGTCACCTGAAAAATCAAGCCTTAAGACCCTGAGCTTGCATTCTTCATTACTCAATTCTGGTGTCAGTATCATGAACCTGCCATTGGTAGCAATCACCTTATTGTATTTACCTGCTCTATGGGGGGGGGAATTGATCTAGATGACCTTCAGAGGTGCCTTCAAACCCCTACCATTCCGTAATTTTCCCCTATCTAAAATGGGGCTACAGGTGCTTTGTTATCTCACAGGATGAGCTGAAATAGATGCACCAATGCTTGCCAAGCTCTCTGAGAATATAATGGTTACTTTGCATCTTATTTCCTTTTTGAAAAGAGTAAAGCCAGAAGGTGTTGCATGGCTATTCACACCAGATAAGGCATTGAATAGATGCATCTAGTATAATAATTAACCACCAAAAAATGCTTTATTGTGTTTTTAATGAATCCTTAATTTTAAAGTGAAAAACATTTACAGAAGTTTGCACCTTTGACAATGCTATTGTGCTCATGTTTGTAGACTTACCAAGTAAACCACCTTGGTTACCCAGGAGACCTGGTCGGCAGGCTCCCTTCCTCACTCGTTTTGGGTTCTGTATAAACCAGCAAAATTTTAAGAGAAATCCAAGGGGAGAAAAATGAATGATCAGGAGTTTTTATGTTTGATTGCTTGTTCACTCGTTTGAGGGAGGATTTTTTGGTTTGGGGATTTTTGTTGTTGTTGTTTACAGGCTTTTATCTGGGGTCCTACATTTCTAGCTCACTAAAGCTGCACTTTGAGTCTATACTTAAAAGCTGCTAGAAATGGCTGATGGGGGACAACAACTTTCTACTCAAGGAACAGCTTTCTACTCAGGGATGATGATGGGCAACAACACATTTCTACTCAGGGAACCATTTAAAGTGTGCAGAGGGCTGGAAGGGCCCTTGAGAGCTATCATAGCCGTGTTTCACTTTGTTACAATACTGACATAGGCACTGAATTGTAAAGACACCTTGGTCCCATGCTCTGCCTTGTTGGCCTGCAACAAACATAGAGATAGGGCTCCTGCAGCCTCTGATCTGTCCCACTCACAAGAGATTCCCCTCTTCAGGGTTAGCTCCTGTTGCATCTCACCGTCTTACACATCCTTATCTGTGCTAATACCTACCCCAGCTCTGAAGACTGTGCGTAGAAAACATATTAACAGGGGACTATTGAAAGGAGAAGCAACTAAACACAGAGCTTTTCCTCCAGTTCATACAGGAATCAAGTGCAAATTGCTACCATTTGGATCTTTTTGCAAAGGGTGATCAGAGAGTCATGACCAGATGATACACAACAGACTATTTGTGTCACCAACACAGTTGTTGGGCTCTCTAATGAAAACAGAGAAGTTAAAACCTTTGTGCCAGCAAAACCACTTCCCCCATGCTGGAGTAAGCTGCTCCACGTCCACACACTAGGGAGAAAAATGGAGAACACGAAGGTGTACAATCATAGCACATCATCAGCACTGGCAGGTAGCACATTAGGTCTGGGATCCATGATCATTTTCAGATTCAAGCACATCCAGCTCAACAAAATTTGATCCAGATCAGGCCTTGGCACACAACCACTTTTCTTTCTATTGCATCTGTAAATACACTCAATAGGAATTTCTACTGACTTTGTATTTTCACTCTGAGGACAGGAAACTCCTAGTATAAAGTTTGCAGGTACCTTGCTAACCCATCACCTTTTCTGCACAACCATGAGCAAGCAGAGTGAGTTGATACTAAACTGGTGCTTTGCAATAGGTGGTCACAGCAGTCTCAGCTGGTGGCAGGAGCTGTAAAGCCGGATTTACTATCACCTTGGACTGCTGCCATAAACATAACCTCATGCTCTGCTGTGACTACCTAGGCTTCCCCACCTCCTTTGCTCCAGACGTTACTTGCATGAATACACCTTACACAAGACAGAAAGACCTCCCACTTTTTGCTGGATACTGTTCTGATAACCTTGACCTCACCTCAGCAACCCTCTTCACAAGTAAAAATCTGCTGTTCTGGTGGGATGTGTGCCAGGAGCTCACCTGCCCATACATAGTGATCCATACTTGTACTCTGAAATAACTCCACCACATCCCTGCAGCACCTGCCTGACAACTGAAATTTTTTCATCTTCTCATTGATTAGCTATCACGAGGAAGGAACAGCATAATCAATGAACTGCTCTGTGGTTCTCAACATATGCAGCCCCTAGAGAAATCCTATTATTTTCAGGTTTATTGTTTTATTTTCTGCTTTATTGTCTTTCTTAAGGAATGCTACTTCCTAATTAAGTGCATCAAAGCTGTAATACAGCAACCCAAAGTATCTTCCTATTTTATTTCCTCATAAAGGATTATTGTCACAAGAGTGGCTGTCAGCAGGTAGTTATATCACTATTAGTAGTACAGTCTTATATTATAATAATACTCAAACCCTGCATTTGTGATGTGACCTTGTTGTTCAAGTCCCTGGAAGCCCACAGAAATTTATCAGTTTGTGTTCCAGAGCACTCCCAGAAATAGCCATAGACATTCTTCATTCTTTTCCTCTATTTGTGGAATTGCATTTAATTTTTTATTGGCAGGCCCAATAGAGACATATGTTGCCAATTTCTGGTCTGGATGCAGTTTGGTTATTTGAAAAGAAACCCTCTCCATAATGGTATAATTTCAATCAGCATCTCCATCAAAACATGTATTTGGACATACTTCAGTTCAGGCTTGTACAATCTGAGCAACAGATAAATGCATTATAGATTCTGGTGTTTTTAAATGAAAGGAAAATAAATGCCCTTGATGTTTCTAATTACTTAGCATATACTCCACTTGATACAACAGCCAAAGACAGGATGGAGCCATCATATTTTCACATTACTATTTGCCTTGCAAATGCATTCTCGTGACAGATGAGGAAAATCCTGGACATATATACATTTTGCAGGGACATACCAAAGCCTTCAATGGCATTTTGCATCCTGCCTACATGACTACTTAGAAATTTAGGGGAAACATTTCACACCCTGGAAGTGGCAGATAATGTTGAGAGAGGGCAGTTGCACACTCATCTGTCAGTGCATGGGGGCACAGACCACCATTCCCTTCTTTATCTCGAGCGTGCAGCTTGGAGAGCATTGAGACACCACCCCAGCCCAGAGCATCCCTAGTAGCAGAGCACCAAGCAAGCTTCCACAGTACCTTGCAATTTCTGGCTGTACTCTGTCCTGTCGGATTGACTCCTCCTCAAGGTGCTGTGGTCCCCCGACCCGGCGGTGCTTTCCACCACAGGCTCAGTCTTCCTCCGCTCCCCCATGTACAGCTTGTTCCTCAGCAGGGCCAAATTCCTCTTCCTGCCCCCCACGCCCTCCTTCCCTGGACAGTCCATGCTTGCCATGGCCAGCCTTACTTGGTGAGAGCAGGGGGGCAATAGCTCGATTCTTAGGGAGATGAACTCGCTGCCCAGGTAAGGCTGGTAGCTTCGGGCTTGGTTTTGGAGCAGGGGGCTCCTCGGGCTCCCCAGGCTGCGCAGGGCCCCAGGCTCAGCCCTGCCACCTGTGCCGGAGCGGCTCCACCCCCGGGAAGCTGACGCCCCAGGCAGTGTTTGCATTCACCTGACTTACGTGCAAGCAGGCCTGGCGGGGCCTGTGTCAGAGCCAACCCTAAACCGCAGCCCTTCACGTCCCCTTATCCTGCTGCAGGGCATACTCCTCACCCTGCCGGGGGCTGTGCTGGCACACACACATACAGCTTTGTCCGGGCCACCCCTGCCGTGCACTGGCCCGGAGTGCCACAGGGAACATCCACACTCCCGCCAGCCACCTTCCCTCGAACTGCTGGGGCAGACGGAAAGGGGAGGCCAGCCACCCCTTTTGCCCCATACTCCTTCAGGCCTCCCCCAGGGCTAGTGCCCACCCGGCATCTTTGTCAGGACCCCAACTCCTCGCATATCACATTGCATCTGCCAGGCTCCCAACCCCACTAAGAGGTGTAGCCTTCAGGCTGGACACTCCTGATCTGCAGGTCTGAAGGGAGATCAGTCCCCCAGGACAATGAAGAAAAAGGCTGAGGAAGAGACAAAACTCCTCAGGGAGGGCAGAATTAATGTGGAGCCGATATTTGTCTCAAACCAGGCTGTGTGCTGCTTTACACCGCACACAGAAATGACACAAAAACCTGCCAAGAACCTGTGGAGGCTGTCATAACAAATCACCATGCTCTAATGGCCGGGGAAGTGGACACCAAAACAGCTGCTCATAATACCTCTGGATCAGCCCCTGGAAGAGATCTTATTATCCTGTCTGTTAGCAGCGGCCCCTGGCACACATGCACTGTCTAGTGATCCTCCATAGCACTGGCCTAATCAAGCTCATGTAAAACAGCAGGAGCTGCTGGCATATAAGCTTGGACCGGACTTCTCCTGGGAAGAGCCCCAACAGCCATCAGTAGCAATCACTGCTGCTGCTGTGATATCCGCCCTTGCTGCCCTAGGAAACGCCTGGTGGGAGCCCCGTGGTGCAGCCTAATCGGTGTCAGCCTCACGCACATGCATTGCCACAGCATCTGCTGGGGCACACAACTAGTGTTCCTCTGACATATGCTGGCAGAGCATATTGCTTTAGCATTGCCACACTGTATCCCTGTAGGAACGGAGTAGTAAAAAACTATAGTAAAAAAACAAACAAGCATGCAATGTAGTAGCATAACTTCATTTTCAACTTCTGTTTTTCTTTAAGAAGCTGGTCCTGTGATGCAACCTGCCGATCAAAGCCCTTTATTTCTTCCCAGCAGTGAAAGGAAAAAGATTATGAAACTGTTAAGCAATTTACGACGTCAAATTGGAGCGCTGTGCCAGTGCTGCACAAAGTGTCCAGACCTAGCACCGCCTGGCAGAAGAATAAAGCAGGGAGGGGAATACTGGGAAGACTTTGTGCTCACACAGAGAACTCGCATATTACGTAGGCAATTCATGTGTTACGTCTCATCTCCTCTTTGATACTCCCTAAGAAACCTCTTGTTTTACAGTCAGACGACAAAAGTTCCTTGAAAGGCAGAGCAGTGGTAACAGCAGAGGCGCAAGCAGGTCCCGCCCAGTGACACCCTTGTGACAAGCATCAAAGCCCCAGCGACAAGTAAACAGATTAAGGTGGGAGTTGAGGGAGATCAGCCACCCCATTTTCTTACACTGGGGACTTCCTGAGGGTTGTTTGTTTTTTTCTGCCCAAAGCAATGGCTTGGCATTCAGCGAGGGTGGTAAAACTGGTTTAAACAGCCACCACCCTCACTGGCCCCCTTCCCTGGCTAATTTGGTTCCCACTATTGCTGGAGGGTGTAAGCATCCGCATTTGAAACGAGATGGAGAAACTGATCGGGCTGTAAAGTTACTTCCCCCATCCCCCCTTTCCCCATCCCTATTTTCCCTCTGGATTTGTGCTCCTGTTCAGTTCACTAGTCAGCTACCCAACAGTTGTGGCAGCATGAAGCAGGGGATGATGTAAGCAGGTACAGGTAAGGCTGAGGATTGCTTAAGCCGGCATTGCCCACAGAAGGTATTTTCCCCAGCCAGGATTTTAAGATGTGCTTTCCAGAAGACAGAGGTCACATCATGTATATGATATTTCGTTATATTTATCTAAATTAAGATGGCTCAGGGGAGAATTGGGAAATATATTTTGGCTGAGTAGAAGTGGAAGAATAACCTCTGTAAAATTCTTGACTTTGTAGACTCTACCACATATGCAGAGTTACAGCCAAGGTAGGATAGCATGAAGTTTGCTCAGGTGTTTGTTACAACAGCAATCTACCCACATGCAAAAGTTGTCTTCCTCTTCCTCCTCAGCTCACTCAGAAGGTATGAAAAGGTATGTATCCGTTCAGCAAGGGAATGGTGGCATGGAGAGCTGTCTGTGGTTTGTGCTTGCCTTTGTGCTTGCACTGGTTTATCTGGCGTCAGCTGACAACACTATTTCTGAGGCAGCCAGGAGCCCAGAGCTAGTTTGCAGTTTGGGAATGTAGTACTTTCACAACCTCAAAGTCTCCCTTCTGTGCCATTCAGCATAGAAAAGGCTGAAAATTGCACGTCTTCCAGGGGCATTCATTCAGGACCAGTGGCTCCCCTGTCCTCTCTGGAGGGAGGGAGCTGAGAGACACATCTTCACGTTAAACCCAATGATTGTTTTATACTAGTGCACTGTGCCAGTGCAGTCAGTGGGAGAAATATGACAAATCAATCCTGCATCTTTGAGCAAGATACCCCTGTAAACCCTGATTACTGTTCGCTGTGCTTTATCCAGACTGGACCAAAATGCCACAAAAAGCATGGTCAGAACTGCATGTGAAGTACTTGACTTCAGCTGCCACTCATAATAGTACAAGAAACCCTCTCTTAATTCCCAGATTATTCCTGTTCCCTTCTGGCCCTGGTAACAGCTGATGGTCAAGCAATATCAAAGCCATTAATCTGTAAGACAAGAGGTAATAATTTGCTCTTTTTACAATTAATGTGAAAATCTCTTTTAACCGCTCAATGTTATGCTCATTTCACCCTACAAAGCAAACCGAATCCTATTGATGTGAGCACTCACATAGGAGTCATTTGCACAGAAGCCACCCTGCTTAAGAGACAGAACAGGTGCTGTTCTGAAGAGAACAGCAGAACATGGAAAATATTGGCATTGTGTTCCCAAGCAACTGTATGAGACACGTGTTAAGAGCTTATTGTTGTACAGTCAATGCTAACCTTTATCTTGGTCCTGAGCTATAAATGATCCCGGAGCACCATCAAGACTTAGGGCCATTAAGCAAGCAAATACTTATTTGTTTTCTTGTAATACCTCACAGCTGTTACAGAAGATTTCTTTATAACTTAGTATCCCGGGGCACAGATGAAAAATGTCGCTATGGGTCGCCTACTGTGCATGTTCCCTTTGAGGAGGCACAGACCACTGCTGGAGCCCTGCAGCAATGACGCCAGACTGCCATTTTCAAGTCTGCTCACTGCGATGCCCAGCACAGTCACCAAGCAAAAAGAGATTCCCCATATGCAGAGTGACCTCACCAGCCAGCACAAATTTTGCCCAGGGAAGGCAACTACTCTTGACATGCCTCAGAGAAGCAGAAAGATACCATGGTACTGCTGCAGAAAGCTGTCCTTCCTTCCTTCCTCTCAGGTGGAGCACGGCAGCAAAGAGCACAGGTGTCTCTATAGCTCCTTGTTTCCAGACAAGTAAGCCTGGGTGCATATAAAAGCAAGCCTCTATCTCTTGTCACTCTGCCTGTATGCATGAGTCATAGCAAAGATGTCTTCAGAGGGACAAAAAGTTGAGGCTTTGATAAGAGCAATCATGTGTAAGGCCCACCAAGGACTTTGAGCACACTCCACCTGTATGCAGCTATACTGGTAACATAAGAACAGAGTGACAGGTGAGGATAAAAGCAATAAAAAGGGAAGGCTTAAGAACAGGTAAAACTGGAGTCTACACATTGATTTTTTGCAATGAATGCATCAAAATTACTTTGAAATATGCATAGGAAGAAAAACTTCAAACACCTTTCAATAGTACAAAAAGAGAAAAAAGCCTGTCTTGTAGGTGAAAAGTTATTTAGTGTGGCAGCGTCACCTTCGCTCCTGCTGCTGATCTTGCCAGACTGGTGATTCCTGCAGAGAAACAGGTCTTTAGAAGTAAGTACACAGCAACAATTCCTTTTAGCCCTGTTTATAGTGTTTCTTGTCTAAATATTTGTAGGAGAAATTAGTAAAGCATATGCCTGCCAGGGCTCAGGCTAGGCTGTAGATATTTTTAAGAAGGGATGACTCAACCTATCAGGCAATGCAATCCATCTCCTCCAACTGTGGCGCTTCCTTACTCCAAACAAAGCCTATGTGCCAGTTTACACATACAAAAGGCTGACCCGGTTTCTTCCTACAGAGAGGGACCTGTCTCTCAAATGAAACACCTACCAGAGAGGAGAGGAGGTGCTGCGAGAAGGGTCAGCAGTGCGTGAGTTCTCCTTGTAACACCAGTGTATCCATCACTGTCCAGCCATAGCTTTGTGTCAGGCTGTGAAACAGGCTGCACATCTAAGGGCAGTGCTGCTTTGAAAGGGCTAGGGGGTGTGGAGGAGAGGGGAACGTGCTGAGAAACCCAGCAGCCTTTTGATTTTTTCGGGGTTACAGCCACAGTTATTTTCCAAGGAAAATAACCTGACTCTGTTGATCAAGTAGATGGCAGTGTAATATCAAAGCTAATGAGGAAAGGCAAGACAGCCAGTGACGAACAGATAAAACAAGAAGATGATGAATCTTCATTATTATGTTTAGAAGTAAAATAGGGGGGTGTAGAAATTATCAAAGATGAACTTCTTTTCTGTGGGATTCTTTGAGAACTTTATGTCTGTCAATTCAAAAATCAAGCAGGGAAAGGAGACCAAAAAAGAATATTATGGCAACATTTTCCTTTTAGGTTCCTATTTTGAATGATTACAGTTTTGAAGCTTCACCTTAAAACTTCATATTTCCAGACTGTATTTTTACTTTTGAATTGGAACCTGTTTTTCCCCCTCTCTTTTTGCATATGTGCATGCATATGAAAGAACAAATGAAAGAATGAACAGGAAAGATTATTTAGTGGTTTCTGTTCTGTGATGGGGAAGTTGCCTTGGAGTAACAAAGGTAAGAGTCTTAAAAGACCAACCACCACAACAGTCTCAGTTCATACTTGTAAATAAGTTTTGGTGGGAGTTATGGTAGGCTGAAAATCTTTGGTTCATGGGTCTAAATGAACCCCATACAGATGCCCAGGAGGGAAGAAATGTGTATATCCTACTAACCTTGACTCAGCCACAGTGTCCTACCCTCTGGACAGGCAAATCACTTTCTAGGCAGAGGTACAGAGAAATTAACCTGGCAAGCCAATCCTCACAGATGTTATGAGGAGCCTAATGAAAAGCATAGTTAAAAACATAACTAACTGTTCTATTCAGGGGGAAAAAAACCCCAACAAACCAACAAAAACCCCAAAACCAACCAACCAACAAACAAAAAACAACAGAAAAACAGGTTATAAACTTGAGATCCTCCTGTACACAGTAGGAATATTATGACTGACAATGAATTTTTCATAAATACAAAAGATCAGTCTTTTTAAAGTAATAGAGTTACTGATGAGAGTTCACCACTACAAAAAAGGGTTCACAGTCTGACCCAAAGTACTTAGTTTCTTTGAGATAGAAGCTTCTGTCTTTACTCACATTGGGGTGGAAAGTATTATAACCTGATAAACCTAATACTAGTTACTAATATACATAATTTGTTCCTTTTAGTTCCATGAGGTAGTCTTTTGCTGCTCTCAAGTATATATCTGTATCTGTATATCTAAATTTATAACTGATATATATGCATTATATCAGACCATAAAAAGCAAATACATGTGTGAGCAGGATGCACATAGACACACTCTCCCAAATCCAGCTGTATCCCTGGTTAGTGGCTCCAACAACTCGTTCTCCTTCTGCTGCAGATTGTCAGTGCCAAGATCTGCAGGAGTTTTCATGCTCCTTAAGCTGCTTTGGCTGAAAAGCAGCTTGGCTAACTTAGCCCATGTTCCTAAACTGCTGCAGAGAGCCTTGCTTGGCTTGATCTGAACTAAGGAGCTGTGGTATGAGCTGATCCATCAGTGCACTGGTGAGATAGTGACAGATGAATGAGTGAGCAATGGCAAGCAACTACTGGCAGGGACCTGTTCCACCGAGGTGGCAGGATGGGGAGGACACCCGTCCATGACTGCTGGCCTTTCGCAGTTGGGTAGCAGCAGCATAGAAAGCTGGCAAGAATTGATTCCTTGATTGATGGTTTTATAAGCCATGGAGATAGAAGTCCTACTACAGCAAAATTTAATGATAATGATGTGATCACCAGTCAAGAGTAAACACACTGAAATAGCACATAGTGGTATTAATGGAATTCTTCAAAGCCTTATTAGCTGAAAAGATTAACATGATTTTCATTCAGGAGGAAAGGAAACAGTTTTCTTTTTTTAGTTGTAATACAGATAGTGCTTTCTGCATTTAATTTGCACAGCAATTTCAAGGGCAAAACATTCATTTTATATATGTGTGTGTGTGTAAATATATAAAAAATAACTCTAAATGTACACTGCCAAGTATAAACTTTAAGGGTGTCCTTCAGGCTTAGGTGATTATACTGCTGCTCAGTTTTTGCTCTACTCCAGTGGCATTCTGCTGGAATGAGATTCACCCCTGTGCAGAGGGCAAGCATAAAACCTAAGTACCATGTAAGTCCTACTTAAGACTTAAGGACCTCGTTCTAATTCCATTAAAATAAATATCAATATTTTCATTGTCTTTCAGTGGGAGCTGTTTCAAGGTCAATAAATGGGATCAGTCCTATACATGCCTTTTGCTGGTCCAGTTGGAATGATACTTGAAGGAGATAGATGTAAAATGAATGGGAGTAAAAAGAGATGAAATAGCACCTTGGTAATAAAAGCCTTGGCAATTCTGGGACTTTGCCTAAGGTAGATACCACAACCAAAACATTAATTTCTTTCAAAAATTCAAGAACATTAGATAAATTTATTGTAACCAGAAAGCTGGTCTTACCCAAATCTGACTTGAGGAGTTCTGTGTATACTTCTGCCATATTCTGGGGAGTATCATCAAATCATAGAATCATCAAATGGTTTGGATAAGAAGGGACCTTAAAGATCATCTAGTTCAAATCCCCCTGTCATCAGCAGGGATCAGGTTGCCCAGAGCCTCATCCAACCTGTCCCAGTGTCCCACCATCCTCACAGTAATGAATTTCTTTCTAATATCTGATTCCTTCAGTTTAAAACTGTTATTCCCCATCTTGTCACTACAGTCCCTCATAAAAAGTCCCTCTGCATCTTCCTATAGGCTCCTTTTAAGCACTGGAAGGTTACTAATACATCTCCCTGGAGCCTTCCTCCAGGGTGAAGGACTCCCAAATCTCTCGGCCTGTCCTCACCAGCAGGAGCTGCAACCCCCTGATTGTTTTTGTGGCTGTCCTCTGGAGCTGCTCAAGTAGGTCCATGTCTTTCTTGTGCTGAGGACTTCAGAGCTGGATGCAGTTTTTGAGTTTCATTGAAAGCCAAGGAAAGGGGGAAAATCACCTCCTTCAGTCTGGTAGCGATAGAAGACCGAGGCAAAAAAGTCACTGAGTATCTTAACCTTCTCCAGGTAACCAGGCCTCCCATTTGCTTTTGGAGAGGGCCTGCATTTTCCTTAGTCTTCCTGATGTACCTACAGAAGCTTTTCTGGTTGCCTTTGATGTCCCCAGACAGATTTACTTCTATCAGGGCTTTGGCTTTCCTAACCGGATCCCTTGGGCTGCTCAGACAATTTCTCTGTATTGCTGCCAGGCTACCCGGGGGGGGTTGGGAGGGTGGTGTCCCTGCTTCCACCCTCCATAGGCTTCCTTTTTGTGTTTGAGTATGTCCAGGAGGTCGGTATTCATCCATGCAAGCTTCCTTGCAGTTTTGCCTGACTTTGTTGGAATGCATCACTCCTGATCTTGGAGGAGGTGATCCTTGAACAATAACCAGCTTTCTTGGGCCCCGCCTTCCCTCCAGGACTTTATCCTTGGGTCCTCTACCAAGCAGGACATTCAAAAGGACAAAGTCTGCTTTCCTGAAGCCCAAGGTAGTGAGCTTGCTCTGCACCTTCCTCACTGCTTTAAGCATCTTGAACACCACCATTTCATAGAATCATAGAATTAATAAGGTTGGAGAAGACCTTAAAGATCATCAAGTCCAACCTCATGACTACCAAGACCTCATGACTACTAAACCATGATACCAAGTGCCACATCCAGTCCCCTCTTGAACACCTCCAGGGATGATGACTCCACCACCTCCCTAGGCAGCCCATTCCAACAGCTCACAACTTTCAGTGAAGAACTTTCTCCTCACCTCGAGCCTAAACTTCCCCTGATGCAGCTTGAGACTGTGTCCTCTTGTTCTGGTGCTGATTGCCTGGGAGAAGAGACCAACCCCCTCCTGGCTATAACCTCCCTTCAGGTAGTTGTAGAGAGCAATAAGGGCTCCCCTGAGCCTCCTCTTCTCCAGGCTAAGAAATCCCAGCTCCCTCAGCCTCTCCTCGTAGGGCTTGTGCTCAAGGCCTCTCCCCAGCCTCGCTGCCCTTCTCTGGACACCTTCCAGCAACTCAACATCTTTCCTAAACTGAGAGGCCCAGAACTGGACACAGGACTCAAGGTGTGGCCTAACCAGTGCTGAGTATAGAGGCAGACTGACCTCCCTGTTCCTGCTGGCCACACTGTTCCTGATGCAGGCCAGGATGCCATTGGCTTTCTTGGCCACCTGGGCACACTGCTGGCTTATGTTCAGCCAGCTGTCAATCAGCACCCCCAAGGTCCCTTTCTGTATGGCTGCTCTTCAGCCACTCTGACCCCAGCCTGTAGTGCTGCATGGGGTTCTTGTGACCAAAGTGCAGCACCTGGCACTTGGACTTGTTGAATGCTGGACTCTGCCCATCTGTCCAGCCTGTCAAGGTCCCTCTGCAGAGCCCTCCTACCCTCTAACAGATCAACACCTGCTTCAAACTTGGTGTCATCTGAAAATTTACTGATGACTGACTCAATCCCCTCATCCAGATCATCAATAAAATCATGGTCACTGCAATCAAGGCTGCCCTTGAGCTTCACATTTCCCAGCAGCCCCTCCTTGTTGGTAAGAACAAGGTCCAGCATAGCTTCTCTCCTTGTTGACTCCTCTTTTGACTTGGAGAAGGAAGTTGTCATCAATGCATGCCAGGAACCTACTAGACTGCTTATGCCATGCTGTATTGTCCATCCAACAAATATTGGGGGTGGCTGAAGTACCTCATGAGGGCTAGGGCTTGTGAATATGAGGCTGCTCCTGTCTGTCTGTGAAGGTCTGAAAGGTCACATGGCCTGTAGCAGACTCCCACTATAATGTCACCCTCCCTTTAGTCCTAACCCATAAATCTCGATCAGCTCCTCATTCACACCAAGGCAGAGCTCCACCAACTCCAGCTGGCCATTGACACAGAGAGCAACATCCCTTCCTCATCTCTCCTGTCTGCCCTTCCTATCCTAGTCAGAGGAGCCACCCCTCCACATCACTGTAATGCCAATTGGATCGCAGCCCTGCAGGCTTGTGCACAGCTCTAAGTCCTCTTGCTTATTCCCCATGCTACATGTATTTGCACAGAGGCATTTAAGTTGGCCCCCAGTGAAGCTGACTTACCATCTGGAGTGAGTGCACACACTTTGAGCTGCCCTTGAGGTTCTCTCCTGTTGACCTGTGATCTCTCTCCAGGCTCTTGGCATCTGATACTGGTACCAAACTGTTAGGAGTAGAATGGATTGAGGTCCTCCTCCCAAGGCAAATTGAGGTCAATATAACTCACAATGCTGAGATATGCAGCCAAATATACTTAAAGCTTTATTATTATTTCTGCAGTGCTAAGAGAATTTTGGATACCTTAGAGTACTGAAACATCATGTTCTCTGTTCTGGCACCAGTAACAGCGTTTCTGTGTGTTTTTCTGCTGCATGATTTACCTTTGCTAGATAACACAATGGCATCTCTTTATGCACCTAAAAGGTGCCTGCACAGAAACTCCTTTATATCTCATAAATTCCAAGTGTTTCACAGCTGATTTCCCATTATGGATGAGAAAGCTTTAGATAAGAGCATGCTGACAACACCAGGCAACAGAGAACTCTGTGCTCAGACTTTGTGCATCTTACAGAGACTCTGGGCCACAGCTGTATACTTCACTTCCCAGCTTGTATAAGGAAACAAATATATACTTAACTCCTCCTGGAGTAACCTTACATCCAACTGCCAGCTTTGCAAGAGTAAAAATACTGTGTGAGTGCTCAGCAAGTGATTTTCAAAGGTTCTGACCTTCCATAAATGAAATCCAGATTCCTCAGAACTACACTGAGGTAGACAGCTAGGCCAAGGGTAGATGTTAGGTTTTAACCTTCCCTGTTTCAGCAGCAGGACAACTCAAAGAAAGTGCAAGATACTCTTTTTATATATGTGGGAAAGTCTCTACTTAAAAAAAAAATAGTTATTTCACATGAAAGTCAGGTGACATGCCCCCTTGGCAAACTTAAACAATGGAGTAACTTCAAACAGAGACTGCATGAAGAATTTCACCCCACATGTTCAGTTGAGGAGGCTACTCCTGAAAACCTCATGTTTGATGAATTCAGTGAAGAAAGCTCCTGGTGAAACACCAACAACTGTTTTGCAGCTTCAGTGGAGGTGTGTCGTGGGCCTGCAAAATAACCTCTTTGCCCTCCTGGAGATAAATTTGGGGGCAAATTTAGCAAGCAGTGGTACAAATCAGAGGAGGCAATAGCTTTTATTTTACCCAGAGCCTTCACTGTCATGGAACATCCACACAGTAGAATACAGCTCCCTCCAAGATCCAGAGCAGCAACTAACACATTTCAGAGGAGTTCACTACTCCAAGACCTACTACCCATATTGACAGATGAAATTGATTTGAAACCCTCCACAACGATCAATGAAAAGAGAATTCAAAGGAATCAGATCATATGTAGGGGTAATAAACTTCAAAACCAACCTGAATACAGATGAGAATCTAATTGAACTGTCAGCAGGCTTCAATATAAAAATGCATCTACCATTGGGAATCCATGCACACAGCCCAGCTGTAAGTGGTGAGGCACAAGCTAGCTTGGGTGACATGAAACTGCTTATGTCAGGAAGAATTGAACATTTCCCTCCCCAAGGAGCAGTAGAGTAAGGGCTTCACAGCGATGCAGGCCTCTGGTAAGGAGAACAACCCTTCTAGTGTCACTCCTAACTACATTCACACTTTTGGCAGTGATGGTGGCCTGGAAACATCTTGGTGTGCGTGCACCTGGGATACCACCTGCCCCGGCTCCTACTGGAGGACACCCACCACCTAAAGTGATTTTTTTGGGCTGTTGTGAACTCAGGTGGAGCTGCCTCTTGAGGCTGGGCCAGTGCAGCCTCCTCTACAGCGTCTCTCTTGCTCTGAGATGCTGACCCTGGCCTTAGCAGGAGGAAGCAGCCACCAGGAAAGCAGGGCACTGCCCGGGCCCTGTAATAGCTACCGCTACAGGAAAAGTTTCCTCCACACACAGGCGGTTAAACCCCGTGAGGGTCTACGCCGCCATTTTGGGCCTCTGGGGACGAACGATAGTTCCCTCCCTCCAGTGGCGCGGGGCGGCGGTTCTCCCTTCCCACCGGTGAGGTCGCGCGCCCGGGGCAGGGAGCTGGCACCTGGCGCGGAGCTGAGCGGCGCTGAGCGGCGCAGGCCCGGCGGCCGCGCAGGAAGGGGAGGGAAGGCGGCGACCGCCATCATGCGCGCGCCGCCGGGGCTGGTGCGGCTGCTGGCGGCGCCAGGTTGGGGGCGGCCGCTGCGCCGCTGCTTCGGCGCCATGGCCCGCTACGGCACGGAGCAGCGGGGGCGGCCCAACTCTCCTGATTACCGCCTCTACTTTAGTAAGTAGCAGCCCCCGGGGTCGAGAAACCCCTTCCTCGCGGCGTGCACTGTGGGGAGAAATGGCGGTGGCTCCCCGCTTACTGCCGATTTGGATTTGCGCTGAGCCTTCTCTCCCCTCCCCCCCCCCCCCAACTCTACGGGCTGCAGCTTCTGTGGAGAGCGAGAGGCTCTCCGGACAGATACGCTTTTGCAGGGGGTGCAGGCTCGGTCCTGGCTGCTGGCGTGCGCGGCCCAGCCGTGCCTGTGCCCGGCCCCGCGAAGGCCCTTGCGGCGTGAAGAGGTGCTGTGAGGCCGCGGGCGAAGCGCTGCCGTGCTGCGGTGTTGGCGGCGCTCTGGGCGCAAAGGCCATGGGGCGCACGGGGACCTAGTGGACAGCGTTAGCTGTCGGAGCTTTGCCTCCCCTCATCTCTGAGGTGTGACAGCCCAGTGGGAGCATGGTCTGCCTCTGTGACCATGCCATGCTCCTCAGAAAACGTCACGGGGAGGGAAGGCTGGCATCCAAAACAGGACTTCAGCTCCAGAGCGCCTGTGGGGCCAGCAGCAGTGAGTGGTACCGAGGAGGGTAAGGGCAGGGCTCAAGGGGGCTTGTCAAAACCCAGTGAAAGCTCCTGTTGTGCAGTTTTAGACTTAAACATTTTAGTAACAGCGTTGTCTTGTCCGCGTACCGACTCTGTGGCCCTACTTTTGTGCATGTTTGGTCTGTTAACTTACAAGAAGTTAATTGTAACGTGCTCTAGTGTGACGAGAAGTGGAGGCGTCATGCACCAACAGTGCCCTGCCAGCAGTACCCGGCCAGAACTCTCTTGTGCTCAGTCCCCAGAGGGATGCCAGTGAAAAGAGCTCATCTAGAGAAAGTCATTTTAGTTAATGGAAATGAGCAGCATACTACTAAACTTTGTTTTATTTGAGAGGAGCGTCTGCGAAGCTTCCTGGAGTTGCAAAAGCAACAAACCTTTACTTCTCTTTGCTGATGTGGTCAAAGTGCAGTCCAAAGCTAAATGAAGTCCGTTGTCTGCTTTTATCCTTTTTCTGTGAATAAGAGTGCTAGCAGAGGAGCAATTCCTTGGGATTTATGTTAGCACTGTCTATTGCTGATACTTCTGTTTTGGACTTGCAGTATGTTGACAAGTTTGAGTAGCTTGAAAAGATTCAGCAACTGCTCCAGTGAATTTTGTTCCTTTAGACAGTGTGAGCAAGGCTGAGGTGCAGATTGGGCCCCCATTAAGTTAATGTTAATCTCTGGTATTTTGGAGGCTGACATTGCGTGTCAAGGCCCTGAGCAATTGTTCCACCCCTCATTTACTCTTTTGGTCAGAATTTGGGGAATTTTCTCTTTGTGATCATGAAACTCAGTTTATTGGAGATATATTGAAGCTACGAGGGCTTAATTCATGGATCACTCATGGAAATGAGGTTTCCTTAGTTTTTTTTTTTCTTCCCCCTCCCCCCCTGTTTTTTTGCTTTTCCATTAATGGCTCTTCCAGTGAGAAGAGAGGATGAAAGGATTCTGTCATTTTTACATAGCTTGCGTTACCACAACAACCCCATGCAGCGCTATAGGCTGGGAACAGGGTGGCTGGAGAGCAGCCAGGCAGAAAGGGACCTGGGGGTCCTGATCAGCGGCTGGCTGAACATGAGCCAGCAGAGTGCCCAGGTGGCCAAGAGAGCCAGTGGCATCCTGGCCTGTATCAGGAATAGCGAATAGTGTGGCCAGCAGGAGCAGGGAAGTCATTCTTCCCCTGTACTCAGAACTAGTTAGGCCACACCTTGAGTTCTGTGTCCAGTTCTGGGCAACTCAGTTTAGGAAAGATGTTGAGATGCTGGAATGTGTTCAGAGAAGGGCAGCAAGGCTGGTAAGGGTTTTGGAGCACAAGCCCTATGAGGAGTGGCTGAGGGACCTGGGATTGTTTAGCCTGGAGAAGAAGAGGCTCAGGGGAGACCTTATTGCTGTCTGCAGCTACCTGAAGGAAGGTTGTAGCCAGGTGGGGGATTTTCTCTTCTCCCAGGCAACCAGTGACAGAACTCGAGGGCACAGTCTTAAGCTGTGCTATGGGAGGTTTAGTCTGTATTTTAGGAAGAAATTCTTCACGGAGTGATTTGCCATTGGAATAGGCTGCATGGGTAGGTGATGAAGTCACCAGCCCTGGAAGTGTGTAAAGACTGGATGAGGCACTCAGTGCAATGGTTAAGTTGATTAGAAGGTATTGGGTAATAGGTTGAACTCGATGATCTTGAAGGTCTTTTCCAACCTGGCTGATTCTGTGATTCTGTAGTCAGAAGAATAGTATTGAATACTAAAGCAAGAGGTTTTATTCTAACGATTCATTGTCACGCAGTCAGATTCCTTGTCTGGAATGTATGTTGCGTTTTTAAGTCCTTGAAATTAACCTTCAGAAAAAGTTTTAACTGCTGCATAACTGTGGCATATCATACAGTTCTGTAATGCACAACAGTTAGCAACACTGGCATTTTATGGCATAGCTTTGGATTTGTAATGCTACTTTTTGGGTTTCTTTTTCAGAGAATGCAGATGGTAAATACATTTCGCCATTCCACGACATTCCACTCTTTGCTGCATCTAAGGAGGTATATGTTTATGCCTTGAAAATTATTTCAAAATGATGACAATTTTGTTGGTATTCTTTGGGTAAAAATGTATTGGTTTTTTTGTTTGTTTTTTTTTTTTAAAAAAGCATTTTTTGTTGTTTGTTTTTTTTAGCCATTAACATTACAGCAATTAAATATGTACTGCCAGAAACAACAGCTTTAGCCTAGGCTGGTTCCTTGTTAATATGGACACAAAAAACTCCACCAAATTTCTCTGCTGAGTGCAGCAACTTGCAGTGAAACATAACAATGACTGTGTAGACAAACACAGTTGTCTAAGTCTCCTAGTGATTGAGAGCAGGGGAATCCTCACTATATCTTGTGTTAATTCTCCTCTTTGATGAGGATTTCTATGCACTTCAATTAATTTTCTACTATTACTCTTTTTCAGTTGGCTTTTTTTTTTTCACATCAGCAATTCCAGTGTACATTCCGTTGCAGTGGGAGATGTACAACACGTGCTTACATAACTTAGGGTGTATTCCTTTAATTCCCCAAAGGAACATCATAATTGGGAGCCAACAATAATGATAATGCCCAAGAGAGAAGTGGTAATCACAGCTCTGGAGAATTACAAGGCGTGAGGTGCAGCTGAGCACTTTCACATCTTGTTAGCCACACTCCCTGGAGTTTCATTATGGCAATAATGAAATGCCTGGTTTGTGTGCCACTGGTGGGAACTGCCAGTCTTTGGTTTAGACTTAGGTATGCTTGTTACACAAACAAGTTGGCAGGATTTTGGCCATTTGCTTGATTCATTGGTGGGTCTGTATGGATGATAGGAATAGCGAGAAAAGTCATCAGTTCTAATGTGTTCAGATTGAGACTTCTGAACTAAAGAACTAATCTCCTGAATTATTTAAAGTGAGAGATTAAAAATGTGCATGAGAGCTTTCTGATCAGTGGACCCTGAGCGTGCTGGTCAATGGAAGAGGTGAATCTCATTCAGAGAGCCCTTACTAAGATGGTCTGTTCAGTGGGTGCTACTGCTGTAAAAGCAATAGGCATTTCAGTACACATTCCCTGGGGGCCTTGCTGTTCCTGCATCTAGAGTTTAAGGCTTGTCAGGGTAGATTATAGTCTATGATATTGTTTTCCATAGATTAAATTGCAGTACAGCAGTGTCTGATCAGTGTGGAGAGGCCTTCATTTTGGTATGTGAGCAAGGAAGGAACACAGTATAGGGGCCTGACCAGGGAGCAAGAAAATGAGCCTCTATTAGAGGAGGACATAAGGAATTGTCTATTATATACTTTTCCTACTGTGGTCTAAGCTTTGAGGACTTTATTTTATGAGGGATATCGGCAGCCTTATTTAATATACTGGTTTTGTTTACTTATTTTGTTTTTTATCTTTTTGAACTGAATGGAGGATGACAGTGTTTTTAATCAGTTGAGAGACTTAAATTGCTGCTTAAATTTTTTATTAGTTGGGAGAAAGTGGATGTGTCCTTGTACATTTTTATCGTCCTCTCTTAACGTCTGGTAGGTTATAATTTCACAATGAAACAGAACTGAATATGTAGCCTAAAAAGTTACAGTTTAGGCCTTTGCACTGACAAAAGAAGTTTCAATTGCATAAAAAAATGACTGTTGTCTGTGATTATTTGAATCCAGTATTGCTCTCTAATGTTGTTTATACACTTCTTTACTTCACTCTTTCCTGACAGGAAAAAGAAATTCCAGCAAAGAGGTCAAAGACTACTGGAACTGAGGTACATCTAAGCCTTTTTAAAAACTATTTCCCCTTTTGCCTTTCCAGCACTGATATTCTGCAAAGTGAACTTGCTCTCACAGAATATAGTTGACATCTCTTCAAATGCACGTCTTAGCAGGAGGAGGAGGCTTAAAGGGATTTAATATTCTCATCTTCGAATGGGCCAGAAATGTCAGCATTCTTTTATTCATCGAGATGTTCTCAAAGGCAAACACTTTTATGCCACTTTTTGAAAGGTTCATTATGACTATTGTGGAGTAGATCTGTTACATTTTTTACTATTGCATTCAGAAACATTTGCAATAGAACCTTTGTTAATGAAATATTCATTATGCTCTGTTTGTGGGTAATCTTTGCTGTGTACACAAAACTTCAGAATCCCCACATATCTTAGGGCAGAAACTAGATTTAGTATCTGCTTTATAGAACTGAGGATGTGTTGTTTTTCTGTACTCATCTGTGAAGCCCAAAGAGAGAAAAATCACATCTGCTAGTGGTTCTGCATTAACCAGCACTGAAGTTAAGCTTTTGGTGACTGGAAGCTGGCCAACGTAGTCCCCATCCACAAGCAGGGCTGGTTGGATGAGCCAGGGAATTACAGACCTGTCAGCCTAACCTCAGTGCCAGACAAGATTATGGAGCAGGTCATCTTGAGTGCAATCACACAGCACTTAGAGGATGGCCAAGGGATCAGGCCCAGCCAGCATGGATTTAGGAAGGGCAGGTCCTGCCTGACCAACCTGATCTCCTTCTATGATCAGGTGACCCGCCTGGTGGATGTGGGGAGGCCTGTGGATGTAGTCTACCTGGGCCTCAGCAAGGCCTTTGACACCGTTCCCCATAGCAAACTCCTGGCCAAGCTGTCAGCCCATGGCTTGGACAGCAGCACTCTGCACTGGGTTAGGAACTGGCTGGAGGGCCATGCTTAGAGAGTGGTGGTGAATGGTGCCACATCCAGCTGGCAGACGGTCACTAGTGGTGCCCCTAGGGATCAGTGCTGGGCCTCATGCTCTTTAATATCACATTGATGATCTAGATGAGGGTATTGAGTCCATCAACAGTAAGTTTGCAGATGACACCAAGATGGGGTCAGGTGTTGATCTGTTAGAGGGTAGGAGAGCTCTGCAAAGGGACCTTGACAGGCTGGACAGATGGGCGGAGTCCAAGGGCATGAGATTTAACACATCTAAGTGTCGGTTTCTACACATTGGCCACAAGAACCCGATGCAGTACTACAGGCTGGGGTCAGAGTGGCTGGAGAGTGGCCAGGCAGAAAGGGACCTGGGGGTACTGGTTGATAGTAGGCTGAACATGAGGCAGCAGTGTGCCCAGGTGTCCAAGAAGGTCAGTGGCATCCTGGCCTGGATCAGGAACAGTGTGGCCACCAGGAGCAGGGAGGTCATTGTGCCCCTGTACTCAGCACTGGTTAGGCCACACCTTGAGTCCTGTGTCCAGTTCTGGGCCCCTCAGTTTAGGAAAGATGTTGAGTTGCTGGAAGGTGTCCAGAGAAGGGCAACAAAGCTGGAGAGGGGGTTGGAACACAAGCCCTATGAGGAGAGGCTGAGGGAGCTGGGGTTGCTTAGCCTGGAGAAGGGGAGGCTCAGAGGGGACTTTATTGCTGTCTGCAGCTACCTGAAGGGAGATTGTAGTCAGGAGGGGGTTGGTCTCTTCTCCCAGGCAACCAGCACCAGGACAAGAGGACACAGTCTCAAGCTGCACCAGAGGAGGTTTAGGCTGGATGTTAGGAAGAAGCTCTTTACAGAAAGAGTGATTGGCCATTGGAATGGGCTGCCCAGGGAGGTGATGGGGTCACCATCACTGAAGGTGTTTAGGAAGAGACTGAATGGGGTGCTTGGTGCCATGGTTTAGGTGATTAGATGCTGTTGGGTGATCGGTTGGACTCGATGATCTCAAAGGTCTTTTCCAACCTGTTCTGTTCTGTTCTATTCTATTCTATTCTATTCTATCAGAAGGAAAAAATATGGAAGGTCTACTCAGCCTTTTTCTTTAAAACCAGATTTGCTTATGCAAGTGTCTTTTGCAAAACAGAGCCCTTTTTTTAGCAGTGCTTTCCCTGGCAAAGGAAGTACCTAAAATGTAGCAGAACAAAGTGAAAATAAAAAATGAAACAAATTACACTCTAAAGCCATGAAGTTTGGGTGTGCATCACAGTCTTTATTTTCTGGTATCTGTTTGGCCAGTCATAATGCAAAACTGTAACTACCCATCTGATGTGAAAGAAATGTCCTAACTACAGATAATCTTAAAGGTCTTTTCCAACTGGAATGATTCTACAAATGTACATTCCAGTCTTTGTGGGCTTCTGATGCAAGTAGGCAAACAAGTATGCAGGCATCCCAGAAGTGCTTAGTCTTTACTTAGAGGGTGAAATGTGGGGATGCAAATGTAGGAGACCATTTCTTATCGTCTTCTTTGGGAGTTAGGGGGAAGAGAGAAAATAGAGGGGATCTTTGTCTTCAGGAAAGCAACTGGGCTCTTCAGCTGCACTCTTCACCTTGGCCTGCTGAGAAATGGAACCCTGTGAGCTTGTATATAGGGAAAGCATATCTTAAATCAGGGGATAAAGGGAAAATGAGAAATTTAATGCCATGTCCTGGTTTCTGAAGACCTTTGAAGCACTGTACTCATTAGAGGACACAGTCTCAAGCTGTGCCAGGGGAAGTTTAGACTCGAGGTGAGGAGAAGGTTCTTCACAGAGAGAATTGTTAGGCATTGGAATGTGCTGCCCAAGGAGGTGGTGGAGTCATTGTCCTTGGAGGTGTTCAAGAGGGGATTGGATGTGGCACTTCATGCCATGGTCCAGTAGTCATGAGGTGTTGGGTGACAGGTTGGACTTGATGATCTTTGAGGTCTTTTTCAACCTTACTGATTTTATGATTCTATACTCTAGTCCAGGGGCTTAAAGGCTACTACTGATACCTTGTGTTAAGATGATTCTTGCACTGAATTTGGCCTGGAAACACAGTGGCATCTTTAAAACTTGTGCTTTATGGTGGCATGCACTTGTTACTTTCAACAAGGGCAAGCCCTCTTAAGAGTGTGTGCTCATCAGATGGCAGTTTAGTCATGGAAAATGAAGGTAATTCTATCGAGTCTCTTCAGTCTGTCTAATGTACTTTAAATTGTTCTTGGCATTCATGATACAGGTAAAGAGGAGTTCCAGTTTTTGACATTCATGGAATAGGGGATTGCACGTTGTACAGGTCTCTGTTTTGCAGCCTCATCTTGTAGTTCTAAGGACAACACTGCTGTTTCTGTAAGAGCTGTTCTTAGTAGTGCAGTCATTTCTTACAACATTTTGGACCTTCCTGAATCTCAATGAAATTTTGCCTTGCAACCACTCTTGATAAATGATCCCAATGCTTTCACAGATGTTTTTCAGCTGTTTGAAGACTAGAGAGAAGTTATTTTGAGGATGAAACTAGGCTGAAAGAAAATCATATTATCTTTCAGGCACAAAAGTACGAGCTTGCAGTCTGAACCACTGCTTTGTCTTAAGCGTTCCACTTGAAATCCATTCCTGCCCAAGGAAATCTCTGTGAAAGGTAGCAAAAGTTTCACATCTCTGTCTCAAAGATAGTTCCCACTAAGGTTACAGTCAAAACTGATTGTTGAGTATGGTCTTCTATATCTAGCAGGAAGAAGGTTTGAAGAGGTCATCATTTTCTTTTCTAGGCAAATGTGACCCATTACTTCTCTGCTGTGGTGGAAGGGTTTCTAATCTACTTGTCATTGCGTGTCTTTGGTGAAGTACTCACATGTCATCTCACTCAGAAGACTCCAGTGTTCCTGAATACAAAATACTATTTAAAATGTTTGCCTTGGTAAGGAATCTGTCCAAGCCTGTGTAGTCCTCTGACTTGCAGACACCCACAAGAGTGTTTAAAAACAAACCAAAACAAGTAGAAAGAAAAGAAGGAGACAGCTTTTGGTTTATTGCATTCTGTAGGTTGTGTGGTGCTGGAATGCCCTTGTGGACTTCAGTTTAATTGCTTCTCCCAGGCAAAAACTTCTGATCAATTTAGCTGGTTAGGTGAGGTATAAGGGATCGTGAAAGTGGTCTGACACAGATGATTTGATATAAGGCTTCATGCTTGGGACAGTGTTTAAAACTGGTGTCAGAGTTGTCTTACTATAAAATTGGTATGTTGCATAGGAAGGGAAGAGTTGTCATAATTTCCCAGAGGTGCAGACTTTGTACTGACTTTCTCTTCTGTCTTAACTGCAGCTTCAGTGACCTCTTTGCTCATGTTAGATGTGTTTGCAGTAGACATGACCTGGGCCACAGCATGTCTGTTTTGTGTGTTCCAAATTTTAGATTATCAATGAAGGTTTCATCCTGATGCTTGAGCTTGCCTAGCCTTTTTCTATAGACGTGTCCAATAGTTGCAAGCCTCGCTTTGTGTTGTTACAATTTAATAAAACTAAGTAAAAAAAATCTTCATTCATCAGTCCAGTTAAAATCTACTGACACACAGTTGCTTTGCAGAGTAAGCTGCAGTAGTGGTTTGATCTGGCATAAAATAAATGATTCCTTAAACTGGACAAAGCCAGTGTTTCATGTTTATTCAGGTCATGGCTGTACACTGAGTAATTTTGCAGGTGAATGTGTCCAGTAACTAGCTTATCAGAGGCTATGCCTGACACCACTTTTAAGATACTGTGGGCAAAATTTACAGTGTGTTTGTGATTTCCTTTTCACTGTAACATTAGGGAATTATACTCTGAAGAGGCAGTCAGTACTTTGCATTTATGCTGGGCATTGCATTTCTTCTTGCATGTTCATTTGTATTGGGAAAGTCCCATTGACTTCTCATTTAGATACAGTATGTTGGATCTCCAGATGTTGGCATTTGGTTTATTGTTTTCTTTGGCAAGTACCATGTAGCTAGTGTTACACTGGGAATGTTCATAATATGGGTGCTCATTTTCTAAGCAAGCTTCTCCACTTATTTCTGGGTTTATTTCATGACAGTCCTTATTTTCTTTCTCCTTTTTTTTTTCCTTCTTATTTTTCCCCCTCCTCCTCTTTTTACCTTTTAAACATCAGCATTTGTTCATACTGCTGATGGACTGAAGCTCATAATTTTCATTCTCTTTAATTCTCAAATGCATGCTGCCATGTTCAGGTGATGGCTGATGAGAATCCCTGCATAACTGCAAATGAACAGAAAAGAAATGGAAATCATAGCTGCTTTTTCTTCCCTCTGTCTTGTGAGCTCAGAGCTTCTCAATAAGGATGGGTCAGTAGCCCCCAAATGTTGCCTCTAATGCATTCAGGAGTGGGTTTCTGGTATTTTTTGTTTTCTTTTGTTGTTGTTTGTTTTGGGGTTTTTTGACTTAGGCACTCTACTATAAAGATGACTAAAGTAATTGTAAGCTTTGGCATATCTCTTCTCTCTGTCATGCAAAGGTGATAGTGAATGGCAGTCAGGCCTTGAAAAGTGGCAATGTTTGTCATTTTATGAAATTCTATTGGGTTTCTGTTCCTCTCATTTTGTCACTTTCCTTGGTCTGCATAGGTTGCTCTACTTCTTCAAATGAGCTGAGCTTTTGGAGCTCAGCATTAAATATTTCAGCCCTTGGGCAAAACCATACCTGTTAAACCCCTCACTTCAAATGCACCAACTAAGGGACTTTGGAAAACTGGGAGAGGAAATAATTGAACAAGAAAGGGAAAGTTAGATAAGGAAGAACTGTTTCTGGGAACGGTGTATTGGAGTCCAGAAGGGGCAGACTGTAAAGATAGTGTCAGAAATACACTTAATGGTTTGTTTGTAAGAATCTTCAGAGCCAGAGCTAGCAGTTATTTTTGGCCATCAGTTTTAGTGGAGAGAATGCTGACTCACAGTTTACCTGGGTACAACAGTCTGTATTTTTCTTGCTTTTCTTAATACTTGCTCTATGAATATGTTTAAGTATACTTGTATCTTTTTATCTTTCTAAGAAGTTCTACACAGAGAGAGTGATTGCCCATTAGAATGGGCTGCCCAGAGAGGTGGTGGAGTCACTTTCATTGGAGGTGTTTAGGAGGAGACTTGATAAGGTGCTTCGTTGCATGGTTTAGTTGATTAGGTGGTGTTGGATGATAGGTTGGATGTGATGATCTCGAAGGTCTCTTCCAGCCTGGTTTGGTCTGGTCTGGTCTATTCTATTCTATTCTGTCAAAAACTCCAAACCTGTTCCTTTTCTGTGTGAAAGTGACATTTTTGCTTGTCACTGCAAAAAAGATATTGTGATACATTACAAATGGTGTTCAGCTGAAATGGAATGCCTTGTTAAAGATAACACCCTGACAAAGCAAGCATACCCTACATGAATTCCTATGTAGTGTACTTAGTGTGTAGTCGTTAGGAAATAAAGGATATCATGTAGACATGCTGGGGGTTCCTTCTGATGTCATCTTTCTGCTGGTTTTCATGTGCAGTGTTAGGACTTAGAAAATACACTCTTGGCTTCTGTGTTGAGCAAATGGATGATTGTTTTTAGTTTTCTAATTTCCATCACCTCTTCAAGGTATCATGGAGCATAAGTACAAGTGTCTGTACTATTCTCTTTAACCCAAGCAAGCTATGTAATACCCTGGGTTGAAAGTCCCTTTGGGCTCTGTCAGGTCACTTCCACTAGCAGATGGGTTCTGTCCTTCTATTCTGAATCTAGGAAACGGTTTCCTTCTCTTTCCTTGCATGCTCCAGGAGTCTGTCTTTCCGAAGAAACATCAGCTGGCAGTTGGCATGAGGCTAGTCTGTAAGGAACTAGTCCATCTGACCTGTTGTACAGTCTGCTGTCAAGAGGTGGAGTCCCTTCTACATTAGACACTTGCAGAGTTGGATTAAATCTGGACTGTGGCAGGCAGCAGTCTCCTAGTCAGACAGCTGACTGCTGTTATGCTAAGGCAGCAGTTAAATGGTAAACTTTTCAAAGCAATGGTTTTCATTTTGTGAGCTACCCTTTTTCTGTTGCTGGAAGATGTGTCAAATAGGCTGTTGAAACAGTCTCACCATTGCTTGAGGGCATAGAACTGCTCAATTTGGGCTGTGGTGAGGTAGAATTTTTTTTTGTTATGCCCATTGAAAGTAAAGATAAAAATACCCATTAGCACATGCATTCACCATCCAAAACTAATCACTGAATGGCATATGCAGATGGTAATCTGTGAACACAGGTGGTGTCTGACACTTGCATTTCTGTTTGCAGCTGAGGCAGGGACGGTTTTGCAGCAAGAGACGGGGCGGGGTGGGGGGAACGGAACATTCAAGTAATTGGAAAGAATAGATACTTAGTCTGGGAAGACAAGAGTGATTGAAAAATTCCTGTGGGTTATTCAGGCAAAGAGAGAAACATGATAGGAAAGAGGAAGAAAACCTCCTGAAAAACCAGAGTATACTCCTTTCTAGCTGTCAATCTAGTAGCGTGTGCTCTCCTCTCCATTCCTGTCTCATCACTCTGAAAGTGTGATTGCCCTATAAATAAAACTTTTTATTTTTAAATGTAAGCACTGCATGAAGTTATTAATTGCTCATAAATGCTTGTGGCAGCTTAGCATTAGAGAGAGTACTTCGGGGGATTTTTCTGCATACAAATTAATCTGTCAGGCTTTCACATGTGAGACTCTTGACAATTCACATTTGATTGATACTGCAAATTATGAAGGCCTGGTCTTAAAGCTGAGTTAAATCTAAGTGATGGGTTTTTGGTTTTTAGAAGAGTATTGTATTCATTTCAGTCCAGTTGTCCAGCTCCAAGAATTGTTTTGGTGAAGACCCGGAGTAACTCTTGATCAGTGAAGGCTGAAAACCGGGATTTACAGACTGCCGAAGCCATGGTCAGGAAGACACACAATGGCATCTAAAGAACAAAACCACAGGACTGTGGTGGAGAGGAAAGACATCATATATAATTCCAGGAGTACTCTGTACATTTTCTACTTGTAGCTACCAGTCAGAACAATTCATTGACCTGCTTGGCAGTTTCCTAAGAGTTTCTTGTCAGCACTGGCTTTCATGCTGTGCATTTCTTTTTTTTCAAGTGTTTCCCAGGTGGATGTGCAGACTATATTTGGCTCTCTTCCAGCCCTTCCTTTACCTGCTGCTACATGTATGTTGCTTTGTTCTCTCTGCCTCCTTAGTGTTGACATCTTTGAGCTCTCTTTCCCATAACTTCCCTATTTCAGCTTTTCATGTATACATAAGCTGTACTTTGCGAAACTGACCTGAATCACCTTTCTCCTTTTTTCCCCTTTTTTGTCTTGTTTTATTTGTTCAAGGCCTGATTAGGAAAATTCATTCTATCTGACATGCAGTATGGGTGCAATACTAACATCTGGCAAATTTAATTCAAACTTAGAATTTGTTGTCAGAATTGTGCATAGGTTGTGATCCTGTGGGAGAAGTGCTGAATGGCAGCTGGGATTTCCCTTGGCTTTTCCTTGCTTTCCAAATTTCAGGTTTGTTTGGCAGGAGAAGATCATACGACCATTAGGATTAGTGGAATTAAACTCTGGTGTTGACCCTGCTAATTTTGTTTGTTGCAGCTGCAGGACACAAGGAGCAAAAATACAAATACCTTAAGAGTCTGCTGGGGCCTTAAGTGCAGTGTAGATAAAAATCAGTGCAAGACTTCAGTTGATTACACTTTTTTTTCCTTTCTTATAAACTTCTTCAATAATACATTTTATCCTCCTTGAACTGTTGATTTTAACATCAGTGAGAATTTTCTTTGACTGTGGTATTTAGGGGTTATTTTAGTAACCTACAAGAAAATAGATTACAGACATTGTTGGACAGTTTGCTCTAGTTACCTGTTGTGATGTACTCTACTTCTTGGTAGTACCTAACTCAGCTTCAGAGGAAACCTTACCGCAGTGACACAGAGTTGTTTTTCTCTTTAGAAAACATCACTTTAGCCTCTTCAGTAAGAAGGGTATAGACTACTTACTCTTCTTCTAAAAACATGGGTTTACAGGTTTATTCTTCCCTATTCTTCTTGAAACAACTTTCACTTAATTTCCCTTAGGAAGAAGGCAAACACAAAAGTGAAATGTCTATGCCCATATCCTTCCCCAGTCATTACTCTTGGATTCATTTTGCCTCATTTCAGCCAGATCTGACAGAGAATCAGAAATGTTAGTAGTTACTGTGTTTGTATAGGTTTTGAAAAAATGAATGTTGCTGAAGAAGAGGAGGGCTTGGAAAAAATCTTCAGGGGAAAACCCCAAATCCTTGTCCTTTCCAGTGCTTGGGGAAAGCCATCTTTGTCCTATAGAAACATCCAGCCCTCTTTGACTAGTAAACCACTGCCTTATGGCAAACCATTCCGTGGACTTTCTGAACATTTTGTGAATGGTAGTACTGGTATGGGAATAAAATGCCATGTGTATCTGCACTAATTGTTGTTCATATTCTCAAAGGGGTGGGGTGGGGAAAGGAAGAACCATGTCATTGTGTGTAACCAAATGAGCTGTACTTAATGTAAAAGCAGCTGGAACAGAGAGATGTGATTAATGCAGGAATACAGAGGAATGAATTTGTCTTCCCATAAAATACTAATTGCCAAGTGGGCTTTATTTTCACTTCTGTCATTTGTTCTTTGGCTTAGGTCCTGTTTAATATGATTGTAGAGGTGCCTCGTTGGACAAATGCAAAAATGGAGGTAATTAAGAAAAATGCTTTGATTATATAGATACTTATGAAGGTTATAACAATGCAGTGGCTTCAAGTAGTTTAACCAGAGTATGGATTACTCTTGACATACAAAATTTTGTCTATTGAAAAGTAATCAGAAGCGGTGCATACAGATACTTCCCTTGTGATTATAAACTATTTTGAGGTTCTGATTTGGTTTTTCCTTTCTCAGGTGAGTGCTGCTTCTTGACAGCCTTTGACTGCAGAATGTAGCACACCTGCAACAGAGTCCTTGAACTGGTTTGCAAAACACTGTCCAACAATTAGTCTTATTCTTGCTGCTCACAGAGCATTCCACTTGAAGGATTTGATTCCTGTCATTTCCCCAGTATAGTGTGCTAGGCCAAATAAGACCAATGGAGTTGCAAATGAAAAAGCATTTCCTTGTCACCAAACGAAATACTTGGGCACCTCAGTGATTGAAGGTACCTATTCCTGCAGGGAGGTATTTTAAAAGTGGAGCCCAGTGGCTTGTTCATTTACTATTACAGTATACAACTTCATCTGTAGTGTTCATGAAGCAACAGATCTCACCAGGATATGTCCTATCTTCCTAAACATTTGTATTAATTATAGGGATGCTTCCCAGATGCTTACAAGAAAATTTGTGGTTGAGCTGTTAAGTATTTTGATTATGAAACACCACCAAAAAACCTTCCTGGCCTGTTCTTTCAGAATTTGGCTTTCTCCTTTCCCTGATGTGGGAAAAATCATGTAAACTCAGTTTACCGTGACAGTTGCCATTGTGTTGTGACAGTCCTTCAGCCCAGACTGTGGTGACGTGCTAATACCAGGTCTTGTCTGCATCTCTGTGTTGAGATTCTGTCATATGGAATGGAGACTGTAGGAAATCAAATCTTGCTTTGGGACTAATATTCCCCACTATTATATTGCTGGTGCCAGACCTCCTGCATACCAGTTTGTTGTATTCCTGTTGTTCTTCCCTTGATTTTACTGAAGGTGTTTTTCATGAGACTTATGTCTGATGTTGTCAGTTACTCTTCTTTGTCCTGATGTAGATCAAGAAAAGCATTGCTGAGTTCTGCTTCTGTCCAAGTCCCAGGTGGCATATTTGAGGTATTCTCTGTTAGGCTATGACCAGAAGCAGGTATAATCAATTATGAAAACAAAAATATGTGGTACTTGGCAGGTTTACTTGTGGAATAAATTCATGCTGTGGGCAGTTTGATGTGATTCAAAAGAGTTGAATTCATTTGGAATGTCTTTGGTGGTGCTTTAGGTAAATGACAAGGGTGCTGTAAAATGGGTATGGGCTAAGGGCTGTGGTGGTCATGCATGAAAGCAGTGTGCCATCTGAGCCAGTCTAACCACTTGGGCCTGCAGCAAATGCGATGCCCTTCACATGAGTGTTTGTAAGCAAGAGCCAAGCTAATGTGGATTGGATTATGGTGTGGAGTGTCAAAAGGATGGTTGTGGTGATGACACTTGTAAACTGTTCGGTTTTAATTAGTTCTGTCCTTCTGTAAGTGCTTCTTTGACAATAAGAATGCTGCCTTCTGATGCTACCTTAACTTCAAGTCTGCATGAAGTTGGCTTTCGGTGACTATGGAGAGCTTTTGCTCACTAAATAGCAATTCTATGCTGAGAGGTGATGGAGAGAAGGGATGTATGCAACAGGAGAGAAATGAACAGAGGGTGAGAAGATGGAACACTTTACATGTTTCTGTCAAAGCTCCTGTTGTCAGAAGATCTTGTGCCAGCATTTGTATGTCTGTTGAACTTGTACTCTAAAGCAAAAGTGCTTCTAAGTTCCTTTCAGTATTTATGCATAGCCATGACAGTCTCCATATAAATTAATGACTTCTCTAGATTTTTGCATGCTTCATAACATTATTTAAAACCTTAGTAAGCTCTTTTTTAAACATGACCCTTGAGATTTAGAGTGAGGCCATCGTGCTTTTAATACTACTTAAACAGCAACATGAATCTTTGGTTGGACACTGAGTTGTTTTCCATTTTACCATTCTCCCTCCCTCTCTCTTTTTCATGACTTGCTTAGATTGCCACTGAGGAACCCTTGAATCCCATTAAACAAGACACAAAGAAAGGCAAGCTTCGATATGTGGCAAATATCTTTCCTCACAAGGGTTATATATGGAATTATGGTGCCCTCCCACAGGTAACATTTTTGTTACAGTGCTGAAAGTTTTCTGTCTTCTCTGTGAATTGCCTTGTAAATCTTGGGTACTGTCTGAATGTAAATCAGCTCCAAGAGGGATGTTTCTCTTTGATACATTTGAAAATTAGGATTTTTTTTCATATTTGCATTTTATTGTGTTCATAAATTTGGAGTGTGGGTATGAATATGTTCTGTGTTTCAGGAAGGAGTTAAATGATCAAGAAATCGCAAATATTTAGTCTGCATCTCTGCGTTGCAGTGACAGAACTAGGAACTGTCATAGTCTGCTATTTAGGAGCTTTGTTGAGTAGCCCTTTTCTGATTAAACAAAGCATTAGAAAACTACTTCTTTAGGATTTTCACATATTGCAGCATGCATTTTAATTGAGATTTCGTAATATCTTTAGCAAAAAGGAACAGCGGCGCTGTTCTTTTTAGATTAAACCTCAACTGCCTTAGTTAGCTTTTCTCTGAACTATGAATCTTGTACTGATCATGACACATTCAAAACTTTGAGCCTTGAGAAAGCCTAACTAATGGCTGGGATTTTGAGCATAATGAAGAGGTTTAAGCTTTTTTTCATTTTTGTGAATAACATGTTGGACTTAAATTAGTACTGAAGAACATGATATCACTTCTTGTCTTTACACTGCATAAACAATGAAAGTTATCAATCCCTTAAGAAGAGAATACCAGGCAGGTGCTGGAGTATAGCAGTGAAGTTCTTAGCCAGCCAGCAGTTTCAGTAGACAAAGTTTCCAAGTTGTTATGGTTGGGAGCCTGCAGTTCCTTCTAATGTTTTGAAATTCCCGTGTGCCTTAGTACAATGCCAAAATTAAACATTTGACTATTTTTCTACACAAAGTATATAATTTTGGACGATGATGCTTTACCTAGGAGAAACGTTAAGCTCTCCTTATTAACTTGTGAGTCAGAGAGGGCTGGAGATAATAGTAATTTTTATTTTCTGTAGTAACTTTAAATTACCAGTTGGATTGTTAAAGTTTTCATCATGTAAGTCTAGATGATACTGCAGATTTCCACTAGCAGTGGTAACAAACAAAATCCAGTTCAGTGTCTTCGTTACCACAAGAGGACTTTCCATCAGGATCAGCAGTTGCCAGAAGTTCAACCCTAGTATAGGGATTAAAGATAGGTCTTTGTTCTTCTCTACTCCATGTCATAAAACAGCAGCTACAAAGTGACAGTAAGTCTATCATTAGTGTAGAAGTTGCCATACTGTCCAGCTTGACATTCTTAGCAAGCTTTCCCCCTGACCTGTAGGTGGAAGGGTGCAGTTGGGCAGGGAAGTAGTACTTTGGAAGTTTTGAGTTGGAATTTTCTCTTGACTTCACTTGAGCAATTTTTTTTGGTGATGATTCTGCTACCTAAACACCTGAGCTTTTGCTTTTTGTTGGTTTGCCTTTCAGTATCACTTGAATTCTCAAGAACAGGTTTGAGGTAGAGGCTTACCATGGACAGCAGGAGCAAACAGTATAGTTCCTTGGGCAGGGAGGAAAAAGTTTTCTAACCTTTTCAAAACAACTTCATTTGCCTCAAAATTCTGACCAGGGAAACTTCTCAATTTCACAATCAGTTGCCAGTAAGTAAACAAGTGCTAGTCTAGTAAGTCAGTCAGTGTGACTTGCCTATGATTCCTTGCTTGTACAGAGCTCAGAGCAGGGATTTGAACTTGCCTCCTGGAGAAGCTTGTTGGTCTTAAGGTGTTGGCTGTTGTTGAGAATGTACACATCTCAAAATACTCAGAAATATTTCATACCTAAATCTTTAAAAAGCTTGTTGGGTGCTGACATATCCACATCTATGAGCTTGGTTAGATCAAAGCCTAGATGTTTTTGAAAGGAACTTACGTTAGTGCCATTGTATTCAAAGAGTATAACAATAGAATTTCAGGATGTCCTAGCTTGCTCTCACAGCCACTTGTAACCAAAGCCTCATGTATTTAGGGTCACTCTGATGCCTTAATCATTGCAGTTTGGTGAAGTGTTGAGCATGTGTTGAGTCACAGAGGCAGTTAACGTTTTTGTTAGTATGACCTCAGCAATTTCCATATTAACTTGTCCTGTGGACGAGTTACTCATTGTCAGTTCATTGGCTGTTTGTTTTTTCTTTTCCCATTGATCAAGCCTGTGGTCAGAAAGCTGATGTTTTTATTAATCATAGTAGTTTAGATGAAATGCAATTGCAGATCAGCTGGTAACTGATAATTCTCTTTTCCTTTGACAGACCTGGGAAGATCCAAACCATAGAGATATCTTTACAGGATGTTGTGGGGATAATGATCCCATTGATGTTTGTGAAATAGGTTCAAAGGTTTGTCTTCATGATGATTAATTTAATTTATCAATATTAATTTTAACAATTTGTTAATGACTTTTGGAAGAGAGGGGCAGATGGAAAACAAGGGCTGACCAAAGTATTAATAGAGGAATGGAGGAGGGAATAGGTGAGGAAATGGTGGGTAGTTAAAAAGGAGAGAAAAAGTATAATTTGGTATAATCTGTATGCTGGATAAAAGGGAAAATAAGAGATTGTCATGCTGGAGTTGTATGGCTGGACAGGGAGTTTCAGGTGATGGAGGAGGGAGTTAAGATTTTTGGGAAAAGGAAAAGATTTTTCTTTTTCCCCTTTTAGCAATACTGGAGCAAGGAATTGCTAGGAGATAGGGCAGCATCATGCACATAAAATTACAAGGCCAGACTCACAAAAGGGGTAGGTTTGAGTTTTATTGTGGGTGCAAACAGAAGTAAATCCCTCTTTGGAGGAGACAGGAAGCTGCTGAAGAGTTACGATGCAATAAGGTGCAGGAAATGCCATTAGTAGGTAAAGGGAAAGCCTCAGGTCATTGAAAGAAAATTCTACATAACTGGAGGCAGCAGAGAATGGAGCAGTCATCTGTGGTGTCAAAGATGGAGTTCTGAAATGAATGAATTTGGGAGAGTGCTGTTTCGGGATATTGTGGTCAAGGGGCAAGGTAGCTTCATTTGAGGAGCAGAATCTAAAGCTGAATTTTAAGGAATCCAGGAAGTTTTAAAGGGAATATTAACTGGTAGGGAGAAGTTTCCCAAGAAAATGCAAAAAAGAGTTGTGCTGGTATTTCTGGGGATGAGGTGTGTGTTTACATGTTTGTATTGGACTCTAGAGGAGGGAGTAGCAAGAGATAATTAAGACTTGAGAGGTGAGAGAAAGTGAAAAGGCAGGAATGAGTGAAAAAATTTGTATGAGATAGCTTTAACTTGCAGGTTGGTGTGAAGATTAAGGAGGTGGTGGGAGTAAGTGGGGTAGAAGACAAGGAGAAATTCTCTAGCTGGTCATCTGCTTAAATGCTGACTGGAGAATTGAGGGTTGATGAATAGCAGTGAAAAAGGCTGGTAACATTAAGTGGGTGTTTGCTGGATTTGTAGGTTTGCCTTGCAATTCTGTTAGCTGCTGGTCAAAAAATGTTGAGGTATTTTGTCTGTAAAATAAAAGGGAAATGTTCTGTGGTGTTTTCCAGATCTTTGTGAAGTTATCTTCTATTTCAGGTTCGTTCTTCTGGTGAGATTGTTCAGGTGAAGGTCTTGGGTGTTTTAGCTCTTGTTGATGAAGGAGAGACAGATTGGAAGATAATTGCTATTGGTGTGGATGATCCAGATGCTCAGAAAATCCATGGCAAGTATTTTTATCTTCTATAATGCAAGCTATGTCAGCTACTTGCACAGCAGAATGATACCCGAGTTTAGGCCACTCAGGGCAGACAGCAGAAAGGCAAGACTTTGTTTTATTGTTTAATTCAGGTGCTTCCTTCAAGGGAGTGCATGTGGGCTTTGACACTAAGCTTTTGAACAGTTCTCTTGGATTTTCAAGAGGACCTGTCATGCTGAAAGCTTTGACTTTTGAAACACAACTGCTTCAGAAAGTGACCTCTTAAACTTACAGGCTTCTCTCCTATGTAATTGTGCACATTAACCTGCTCAGATGATGTAGCTCTCCACTGTTTTCCCTGTTAATTGCTTTTATATTTGCAAGCATTTTGTTCCATTCTGAAAAGGGCTATATGTTTCCAGTGGTTTTGTCACTTGGAGCTGGGTTACTTCCAGGATTTCTGGACTAAAATGAGCTAGATTTTGCCTTTTAGCTTGAAAATTTGCAAACTAAACTGCTAATGCAGCTCAGCCTAATGTCGGCTTTTAACGGTGATTAACTGTGAAGGGGGAAATACCCTGTCCAGGCTTGTTCTCCTTGTCACCTTGCTTCTGGTATCCAAATGGAATTCACATAGCAAATGTGTCTATCTGGAACAGCACAAGGTGCAGTTCTGCTTACAGACTGTTCAATGAGAAGATGATACAGATGTGTTAAAACTGCAAGGAGTTAGGTTATTACAGCACAGGCTAAGTGCAGCTTTTTTTCTGGTTAAATGGGCATTCACTTCCTCAAATGCAGGGTTATTTAGAATAATGAGAATTCAAGGAGGAAGTTTGCCTAAAAGATAGTGATTGTTATGAGGCCAAAACCCATGTATAGCATCAGATCTGTAGAGTCAGAGCCTGCCCTTTGCTGATAGGGAGCACCCAGGCACAAAGTGGACTTTCTGTAAGAATAGGCCTACCCAGTAGCTTATTAAGGAATTAAGTTTTCACCCATTGAGGTTTCCTGGGTTTTGAATCTAAAGTAAGTGTATCACTGGACTGGCTCTTGCAGGGTGCTTTCACATGGAGAATTCTTGGCTTGTGGGAAAGGAGAGGAAGAAGAGAAAATGAGGAAAAGGAAACTCTTGCGTTGACACTGATTAAAATTATTGAGCAGGTGAATTATTATATTGTATTTATGACTTTAACCTCTTTGGCAGTTAGAGGTTAAGAAGTACATCTTAAGAAAATAGCAAGAGTTTGATGTTAATGTTAGAATCGGTTCACACCACTTTTTAATGTGCAATGAAATGTGGTCTGTCAGTGGTTAACAGACAAACAAGAAGCACTTTATTTCTCAGCACTGTGCTGTTTAACTCTCACCTTTTTTCCATGGCAATCTTTGAGAGGGTTTCATGAGAAAAGTGGATATGAGAATTTAAAAGGAGCCCACCAAGTGGGGTTAGAACTCAATTTACTACTAGGTTAAGTAGTTCAATATGAAAGCCTTCTATTTGTTTGTTTTTCAGGTAATGACTGATTTGTGTCAGTTGTTACAGCTTTTGTTTGTGAGGGGACTAAAGTTTTAGTCTAGTTCGAAGGAAAAAACCAAGGGTGGAGAAAGGGATGGGATGAACAAAGCAGTGCCCGTAGCTGATTCCTGTTGTTCATCCTTTCTAATCATAAAATGGGTGCAAAAATTCATGAAGAAAACTGTCTTTCTGAGGATCAGAGAAGTGCAGAAATATTTATCCTGTTCAATGCTATTTCCCTTTGAGATTGGAGCTGCTGTCCAGGATTTACAAAAGAAAGGGGGGGGGAGGGAGGGGAGGCAGGAGGGGAAGGAAAAAAGAAGCCCTCATCTGCTTTCACAAAACATGACTGGCTTGCAGTGTTTTAACAGCAGTCCTTTTTAGTCTGAAAACAAATCTGTTGAAGTAGGCAGTAAAATAAGTCCTTTTATATCTGTTTTACCCCCTTCCCAAAGATGTTAATTATTTCAGCATAAAGGGATAGCAGCTACAGATAAACTGGTATCTCCCTTAGTAATTGACGTGCTGCTGTGTTATCGTGGTGGCCTCCTAGGGAAAGATGAGGCTAAGTGTTGCCTTCTAAGTCTGTCCAGTCATTTTTGTATGATTTCAAATTGGACTGAGAATCATCACATTTGCTTTCAGCTCAGTATGTGCACAGCCCCCAGTGAACATTTGGAAAAGATAATTCTGAGACACCAGAGTGGTGATTACTTGCAAACCCCATCCTGAGCCCTCACAGTGTGTTAACTCCTCTTGCTGCTTTAAGCACACCCCAGGTACTCTGTATATTCTCCTTCTGGGATTGTGATCGTTCTCATAAGTGCAATTGATTTTTCTGAGACTTCACAGAACTTAAAACTGAGCAGTCCCAAGTTCTGAGCAGTTCTCATTGTTTATTCATAGCACTCCACTGTACTCTGTCCTGCAGGCATTTATTGATAAATACTGGTTTAAATTGGAAACCCTGCCTAGAACTCTCTCTTTCACACGTAGCAATGAGGAACTCTTAGTTTATAGTGACAATACCCGGGGACCATAAGCAATGCTTAGCACCTATTCAAGTGGGAACTGTCTCATCAGTGAGAATAGCAGGATTTTAGTGCCTTTTTGGACTGAGTTTGAAAGGTAATTTGTTGGAAATTATAGCAGTTAATGCTGGTGGGCATGGGGACAGCCTCACATCAAATACAAGGTGCAAGTTAGAGGCAGGTATCTGTATAAGAAAGTTTCTTTTAGACTAAAACTGGACTTCTTGAGCTTTATCTGTGTTAGGATGATTTGTCCTTGTGGCTACCTGAAAACCAATCTGCCGTCTTTCTGCTCAGACAGTTGCTAGGCAGATAGCCATGAGCAGACCAAACAAGTCTGGGAAAGGGCCTGAAAGCTCCTGGCACACTGAAACACTAAATCTTGATGGTGTGCTAGGGCTTGGCTGTTTGTATTTTTTGTTGTTGTCATTGCTTTTGGTTGGTTGGTTGATTTCTTCGGGGTTTTTTTTTGTTTGTTTGTTGTAAAACATTAGTCCGGAGAAGCAGCAAATTCTTGGAGTGGGGAGACTGCTTGTTTATGTCATCATTTGGATTTTATTGAATATATTGGAGTTCACATACTTACCTGATGTGCTTTGCTAGGTTGGACTCAGGTGTTTTCATGCAGTAATTTGGTCTGTATGGCATCTTCATGTTGGAGCAGAGGTTTTTGAAAATAGCTGGCAGTTGAAGCAAGAGGTCTGTTTGAAGCAGCTTATGAAAAGTCTGACTCTCCAAAGGTCACCTTACCTTCCCTGAGCAAATTGGACAAATCATTTTTGCTGGATGGCATTTTGATGGCCTGGAATCTTAGCAGCCATTTTTTGCTATTGCTCACTTGGAAAGCTCAACAGGAGTTGATGTCTGCTGGCTTTGTTGTGCTACTGTTTGCTGGCAGCGGGATAGTTAATTGTGCTGTGCTGCCCTGCTGCTTTTCCAGCATACAGATCAGGACTGACTTTACAAGTTAAGTGATCAAAACCTAAATGGCAATAACCAAGTATTTTGCATACTTTGTGCCATCATGTATTGTTATAGACCCTTACATATGAGTGTATTTATATGCAGAGAAGCAGCAGAGGCCCTGAAAACCTTTATTGTGGATTTTTGTAAGCATTCAGTATGAGAAAAAATTAATTATCTGTTCTGAGTCTCCCCTCCTACCCCCTCACACCATGCTGCACAAAATAGGCCTTTATATGGAGTGAGCTGCTGCTTCCTGTAAATGTTTATAAGATGTTATTAAAAACATATGTCCTCTCTTCCCACAGACCTTGTTTAAAAAGCTTGCTGCAAGCATGTTGTTTCAGCTTTCTTTGCAAGAAGCAGCATCTGTTGTACTAAAAATGGTAGTTTTGTGCAAGTGCTTTTGTTGCTCTTTTTTTGTGAAGCCAGATAGAATGGGGATCTGCATTTGCATTGGCTCACTCCCTTCACAGAGAGCTAGCAGCAGTTGTCTGTGCCAACATCTATAGAGATTTTCCTTATTGAGACTAAACTGCAACCCATAATGTCATTAGCCATTTATTTTTAACTTTGGTGTCTAGAAGAGTGGGGCCTGTGGTTGTATGTAGGCAGTATAAAGAAATGACCACCTAGAACCCAGTGCCTACGTCTTGACAATGCACCTGCAAGAACCTGACCTTTCTGCTCTGTCACTCTGAGCAGGCTGTGCTTGCAGAGATAAAACCACGTTAGGCCAGATACTGGGTTACTACTTCTGTACTTGCTCAGCCTCTTTTCACATCAGTGTGAGTGTGTAGCTCTAAGGGAAGGTAAGCAGTCAGGGAAAGAAAAAAACATCTAACAATGTCAACTGCAGAAAAAACATCTATGCTTGTGGGGTGTTCAGTGGCTGTCCTTCATAATAAAGAATAGTGAGGGGAGGGTGGGCATGACGGACAGTAACTTGCAAGCAACTAGGGAAACAAAAACAAGCACTGTATCCCCCTTAAGTCTCCAAAACCCAAATATACAGCTGCTGATATTTCAGGGGCTGTACAAAGGTGTAGCCTTATTCTGTGTAGTCTTTTTGCCTAGGCAAATTATTTTCCAGAGTGTGAAATTCAGAGAGATGATTCTGTCCATGGAGATGGTCATGCCTATCTTAAGGAGGTAATGAAAACCCGCCCCATAGCCTAGTCTAGTATTTGAATCATCTAAAGAAATATAACCAAAGCCTATAAATAAGGAGCAGCAGGTGAGGAAGGGCCAAGTTAGTAGAGAGTAAAGCACTTTTGGTAAGCAGGTGTCATGGGAGTAATAGGCAAGGAGGAGGATTTGACGTACGGAATTAGGAGGTAGGTTTGGACCAGGAACCAGAAAAAAAGTATTGTGTCTGGAGACACAAATATGGAGTTCATCCACTGCTAGGAGCCAAGGAAATTGTTTTACATGCTTGAGAAGCCACTCTCTTTTCAACAGGCACTAGAAATTGTGAGCTCAAGCCTCGCACGAGGGAGCACATGACTAGGGCCTCAGGATGGGAGGAAGGCCATTCCCTTGCCTGGAGAGAACAGCATGATAGACTGGAGGCCAGAAACCCATTTGAATGGGAGCTGCAGTTTTATTAGTGTCCAAATGATGAAGCCTTCCTCCAACCAAGACCCTGCCCTTTTCTGAATAATTTCTCTTGATCTCATTCACCCATTCCAGTGTAAGTGTTCTTGCGCTGTTAAACATGCCCTCCAGCTAGGAGACATGCCTCTAGCACGGCCTTATGTGCCCTCGCTTTGTTCTGGGATTGTGCCAGTGAAACTCCCTAATCTTCTGTAGTCAGATGGCCAGTGGCCAAGTTCAAACTGTGTTTTACTCCAAGTCCCTAAACATGTAGCCCTATTAAGTGTATGCAGAAGAAAAAATGTACATAGGATTCTTCAGAGCTTTATTTTGTTCTTTGGGTAGCGTGTGATCCAGTGGACTTTGGGAGTGGTGTCTACCAGATGCTTGTGAACACTCAACCTCTTCTCACATAGGTTTCATTTTACAGTTCAGTCCACATGCCAGCTCACTTGGTGGTCTACAGGGAATTGAATAATTTGTAGCACAAGACTTTGTCCACGTTCTCAGACTAACTTTTAAGAAGACACTTTAGGATGGAAAGCACATGACTAGATGTCAATTCCACAGACTCAGCAACTCTGAAAATCCATCTGGGATCATTGCCAGCCAGGATATGTCAATGAGTGGGGCATATCTGTGGGAGAAGAGAATGAAGTAGCCAAGCAGTGTGGAGAGAGAGTGAGAGAGAGTCAGGACATGAGAAATAAGCAAGTGACTTGCAAAATGCTTGAGGAGGAGACTAACACTATGGGAGGTAGCCTGGGCAGTGTGAAGTTATGAAATAGATGGAAGACCACAACAATAAAAAGTCAGTTCCTGTTTCCACCAGAAGTGACTGTAGGAGGGAAATAGATGGGAAGAGGAGGATTACACCAGCTGCAAAAAGTATTTGACTTTCAGAAAAGACAAAACCTTTCATTGTATCAGAATCAGTTAAAATTGTATTGAAGGCTTTACCATGTGAACATATTTCCAGAGAGTTAATTTGCCAAGGGGATGGGATGATAGGGACCACCTCACTGCAAGTGACAGGAGTGATGGTAGTCTCATGGGGACAATCCAGTGAAGTTTGACATGCAGAGCAGAAGTAAGCTTTTAAGCTCATGGTCTGTGTCTTTGCTGTAGCAGTACAGCCCTTGGGCAGAATTACGGTGTGACTGTTTAAATCTTTCTGTACCCACTGTGGCAGTGTTCCCAAGGGTGCCCTGCAAATGGCATACATTCCTCCATGTCCTGTTGAGTCGTTGCATGGCAGAATTACAGAAGTAAAGGTAGAGTTGGCTCTTCATTGTGAGTGTGTGTACATATCACGGGGTTATCAGTGGAGTTAGTGTTTAGTGCTCCTGGCATGTGTCTGTCTAGTGTCTAATGGGCTCCATTTAGAAGTAATGTGAGCAAAGGGATGCCTTTAATATAACTTCTGAGAAGTAAAGTTTGTATTTTGATTTGAGGTGCTGGTTTAAAAATCCCTGTGTTGAAATTGGGCTTACTGGCTATTCTTCCATTAAAAAAAATAAATTCCTGTAGTCTCTGCAGTTGCTGGGGAAAAAAATTTGCAATACTGAGATTATTCAGTATGGGAAGCTTTGCCTACTGAGATGAAAGCCTACAAATAACGAGTTTTCTTCTTCTGTCACAAATATGGTCCTTTTGGGCCTTAATTAATGAAAGGGCAGGAGCCAAGTGGTGTACCTGTTTAGTGTGGTTGTGAAATCATAAGATACCAACTATAAGCAGCTAATGTAATAAAGTGAAGTTTCCCCAATATTGAAAGTGCGCAGTGAAATCAAACTGCTTGCAGATCTCTTATGACACTTAAAAACACCAAAAGTTACAAAAACTGTGAGTAAAAATGACCAGTCCACTTTGTTTGTTTGTTTTCCTTTCCCTTTTTAACCTACAGATATTGCTGATGTCAAGAAGCACAAACCTGGTTACCTTGAGGCTACGCTTGACTGGTTCCAATTATATAAAATCCCTGATGGTAAACCAGAGAATCACTTTGCTTTCAGTGGAGAATTTAAAGACAAGGTGAAGATAATCCAAAATCAAAGATGCCTTGTTTTGTCATGTGGCCCCTTTTAATACATCCTACATTTTTTTAATTGTACATGGGGGGAGCTTTAACAAAAATAATTTTCATGAGAGACCTGTAAGTACAATTTATTAGACTAAGAATAAATAGTGTTTGCTGCCTTCCATTTTATTCAGGGAAATGCTTTGGTTATTAAAGGAAGTCTGCAGTCCTAATCCTGACAAGACTTAGACATTCATCTGTGTGTTTGTATGGTTTTCTCACAGCGTTTTCACTCTCCCTGGCAGAGGGAGGGTGAAACCCAGAGAGTCTTTTCAGGTATTCTTTTTTCAATCCTGATCAATAATAATTTTCCTGACTATGTAGTTTTTTAAGACTCTGCATTTTAAACAGACAAGGGGTTGCAGCTTTTCTGATACTTGGTATTTGCTGAAGACCTACTCTTTTCTGGTAATTCTATATAAAAGCATTTGAACTGGTTTTGACTTTAAGGCTGAAAAAATCTTGTTCCTTTTTTTTTTAAGGGGGGAGGGGGGGAAGAATGGCTTTTTGAACTACTTGCAGTAAAAATGGGCAGTATGTGAAAGGAGAGTGGACCTTGCTGAAGAAAATACCTGCCTTTTTCCAGAGGAAATTGGGTGTGATTTGAGTGAAAATCCTTTGCACACTCTGTGGGCTTTTTTTAGTGAAGAATCACAGGTCCCTAATGAGCGATGTCCATATGTCAGTTAGTTCAGCCTTGCAGTGTGGTATCAAAGTTCTAAAATGCCTTCTAAGCACCATAGGCAACTTGACATGTTTTGTCTTGTTAAAGAGATGCCCTGCTCCCCTCTGCACTGAAGCTGACTTTTAAACCAATCAAATGCATTGCTGCAAGGCTTGATAACCTGATCTCTCCCCTGTCCTCCCAGGAACTGCTCTCAGATTTTCCTGCCCTGTAAAGCTGAGTGTTGCTCTGCAGCAACAGTTTAACAGTGTCAGGCCACTGGAGTTGAGACTTGAGGCATGAAGTGTGCCCAAGGTAGCTGGTTTGGAGCATTTGAGTAATTCTTAAGCATTTTTAGAGACCCAGGATGTGGTGAAGCAAACATGGCTGTGCTCCAGCAGCTCTGGTGAAGTTCATAATGTTCCAGTGGCATTTGGCCACGTCACTCCCTGTTAGGAAATGTGAATGTTCTGTTGGCAGCTTTTTGAAAGCCAGTCTAGATATCATCATCTGGACACTGAGGGCTTGTTTTATGTTACTGTTTTGAAGCTTCTTTGTCCCTGTCCTGCCCTCAATACTACTTTTCTTTTCAACAAACAAACAATTAACCAGCTGACATCTTAATGTTATTGCAAATGCTTAAATATATGATTGGGCAATTAATAAAGTAAGTGCAACTTTTGCCACTGGAGGGGAAACCTCAGCTCTGATGCTGAGCTGCCCCAGTAATAGAACAGAAGAGCCAGAGCTCACACATTCTGTCCCATTTACAGTATCACAGTATATCACAGTATCACTAAGGTTGGAAGAGACCTCGAGGATCATTGAGTCCAACCTGTCACCACAGACCTCATGACTAGACCATGGCACCAAGTGCCACATCCAATCCCCTCTTGAACACCTCCAGGGATGGTGACTCCACCACCTCCCTGGGCAGCCCATTCCAATGACGAACGACTCGCTCAGTGAAGAACTTTCTCCTCACCTCGAGTCTAAACCTCCCCTGGCACAGCTTGAGACTGTGTCCCCTTGTTCTAGTGCTGGTTGCCTGGGAGAAGAGACCAACCCTTTCCTGGCTACAAACACCTTTCAGGTAGTTGTAGAGGGCAATGAGGTCACCCCTGAGCCTCCTCTTCTCCAGGCTAAACAATCCCAGCTCCCTCAGCCTCTCCTCATGGGGCTTGTGCTCAAGGCCTCTCCCCAGCCTCGTTGCCCTTTTCTGGACACGTTCAAGTGTCTCAATGTCCTTCCTTAACTGAGGGGCCCAGAACTGGACACAGCACTCAAGGTGTGGCCTAACCAGTGCAGAGTACAAGGGCACAATGACTTCCCTGCTCCTGCTGGCCACACTATTCCTAATGCAGGCCAGGATGCCATTGGCCCTCTTGGCCACCTGGGCACACTGCTGGCTCATGTTTAGGCAGCTGTCAATGTAGGACATGGTGCAGGTCCCTACAGCTGTAGGTGTCTGCTTAGCATCTAGTGCTGATACTGTATTTTTATGTGCATTTTCTGGCTGTGAAGTGAGGGGAAAGTCCTGAACACGTTGGCAGCGTATTTGATAGATAGTGAAGTCTGTTTCTTTTTTTGTAAAAACAAGTGTTACATTTTCCAGAAATTTAATGAGGCCTCAAAGGAGGCCCCTTAAAATAACACATGAAGCAGTATGTTTTAGTACTCTAGTTCTGTGGCTTGGTTTATTTTTTTTTATTTTTTTTATTACTAATTCATAAAACTTTTTTTTTCATTGATGTGAACTAGGATTTTGCTGTTGAAATTATTAAATCCACCCATGAATACTGGAAAGCTTTAATTCACAAAAAAGCTGATGGAGGTGATATTAAATGGTAAGTATGCATCTTTTCCTCTTTGTGTCATGATGTACTAATGGCATGCAACATGTGGCAGCTGTGCATGAACTACCTAAAATTTTTTTACTTTGAGATGCCAAGAATAGTCATGGCTTTGATGATTAGTTGCTAAGAGACTATGAATGTCTAATTGGAGATTTATGATGATGATTTACTGACAAATGGTTCCAAAAATACATTGAGCATATAAAAGTGACCTAGATTCGTTCAGCTTTGGAGAAATGGGCCCAGAGTGTCTGTTCAGGATCATTTTGGGAGAGTGATGACAGAGAGAGTGATTGCCCATTGGAATGGGCTGCCTGGGGAGGTGGTGGAGTCACCGTCATTGGAGCTGTTCAGGAGGAGACTTGATGGGGTGCTTGGTGCCATGGTTTAGTTGATTAGGTGGTGTTGGATTAGTTGATAGGTTGGACACGATGACCTTGAAGGTCTCTTCCAACCTGGTCTGGTCCATTCTATTCCATGTAAATGTCACTGTTATTCCATCCTTCAGTGCTGTATTACTCTGTTGCAAAATTCTGTTGGAGCTTAGCTTTCCCCAGTTTTTAGTTGCTCTCTGGAATGAGCGAACCAAGTTATTGTTCTTTACTAGCCTTTGTCCTGGTCTAAATTAAACTGGACTTATATTAAGTTCTCTGGACTGGTTTACATTGGCAGTTCTTGCACCAGAGGCCCTGAAGAGCAGGCAGATACCTTTGCTTTGTGCTTTCCAAAGGCTGTATGTTGCTGCTAGCTAAACCTGAGGCTAAAGGCTGTGGGGGAAGCTGTGCTTTCAGTCACTGTCAACTTCTAATTTATTGGAATACGTGACATTCTGTCTTGAAGATGGACATTCTGTCTTGTCTTGAACACCTTAGCAGTTGGACAGGTTGGTAGTTCTACTTCAGCCTGGCAAGAATATTCAATGTTTGGCCTTGATAATTTTAGATGCACTTTGAGCTTCAGGTTGATGGAAAAAATACTGAAGATTTCAGTTCTGCTTTGAGGAATTGAACCTTTTGCTGTTTACTGTGCAGGACCTTAAAAACCAAAGTCACTTTTGGTGTGAAAGGATGTACATTAGTGTGGAAACATTTCTGCTAAGTTTTTGGTCACAGAGTTTGTCTGCTCTCTGGAAGCAGTACAGGGGTCTGCTGCTTTGTGTAGGAACAGAATTTTTACCTGTTTTTCCTCCTCCTTGTTAGATGCTGCAGGCAGGTTACTACAAATCAAAGGTGGCCCTTTAAGGCACAAGAGACACCATCTGTGCTAGCCACGTAGGTGTTCTTGAACTCCCCAAGAAGTACCAGTTTATCTCTGCTGACTTTCAGGAGATTTTGTTTCTTAAGTGTGATCCTCTGAATTGTAGCCAAGTGAACTGCCAGAAGCACCAAGTATGAGCATGGCTTGCATTAGTATAGAATATATTATCTAAAAAGGCTCTAAACCCCAAAGAAACAAAATATAGCCATCCTCACACCTGCTCCCTTCTAGCTTTACTGGCTGCTTTGTGGTTTTGGCTTACTCATTTCTTGCAGATACACATTTCTGAGCTCTTTATGTGAAGGTATTTCTTTTTCCTACTGATAAATAAAACGCTTTTAAAATGGTTTTTTGTTTGTTTTTCTATTTTAGCACAAATGTTCTGGTGAGTGGCAGCCCGTTTTGTTGCAGTGAGGAGGATGCCCGAGCAATCGTGCAGTCGGTAAGGATAATACTTACTTTGGGTTTTTTGCCCCCACCCTTGTGTTTTTAAGAATGATTAATAGGAAAATATTCAGAGCTGAAAACTGAAACAAACAAGAAAAAGTAACTGAAATGGTCCTGAAAAATTCAAGGCATAAAGTAAAAGGAAAAAATACAAAGGCTGTGGGGGAAATGTAAGCTTTACAATACAAACCTTTCATTGCACCGGTCCAATTGTGCTTTCTGGCAGGTTCATTACTGTTCTGGTGGGGTTTTTTTTGTTTTGTTTTCCTTTTTCTCCCTCTGCAGTGCTGTTTCATCTGATCCTGAATAGCAAGATGGACTGCTATTTGTATCTAGCCTGCTGTCTTCTCTGTCTCCCCTGTTGCCATGAGTTACCACCCAGTGTTAGAACTCATTGACTAGCTGACTGGAGTCCCTAATCACTAAAGGGATCCTTTGTTTGTCTACTTGCATAATTAAATACATTGCTGTAGTAGAGGGGATGCTTTTTTTCAGTGTTCCTTAAAGAGTGCCTGTCATATTCAGAAAATTAACATAAAATTAAAACATGTGGATTTCCTGTTCAGGCAAGAAAAATGTCCTGCAGGTCTGATGCTTTCATGTGCAAATGCTGGTGGAGGAGAATTTCTTCCATTTAAAATCCACTAGTTTGGATGCCAAAAATTAAGCAAAGTTAGCAGAAATTACATGGAAGTACCTTTGAGTATTGCCTGGGTTGTTTATTTTTTTACATCTGCTTTGACTGAGCCTGTGCTGATGACCATGTAAGTGTGGCAGGTATTTTGCACACAGTAGTCACAGTACTTGTGCAAATTCAGGTGTCAGAGGAGGCAGCATTCACTGTCTGTGCACTTAACATTCCAACAGCATTTCTAGTAAGAATGTGTTGTGACAAAAACACCACCCAGGACAAGCAAATAAGACTGCCTGCCAGTTGAAAAGAAAAGTCCTTAAGAAGTGCCAAACCTCACTGCTTTTCCTATTCAGATCTCTTGCTTTCAGCATGTCTTTAAAAGTACCTTTGTGGTTGCATTTGTGAACGTTGATTAATGAGACTGTAAGCTTTAGATGAAAAATCATTTTGGATTTCAAATGTGGTTTTAGGAATGTCAGTCACAGCTGTATGCAAAAATTTCCTTCCCCTGTACTTTGTGATTTACAGTAACTTCTAGTGAGTGATTAAATGCAACTAAAATTTCAAATTCAGAGGTATTTGCACGGTACTAAACCTGCAAAGATCTTTTGTCTTGCATTTTGTGCTTTGAAGCATGTGTGGATTTTAACAGCATGTGCTGTTAAAATCAGCAGTATCTGTTAATTTGTCTCTTTTTCATGTTTGTTTTTTATTTTCTGGGGGAAGGCTAGTAAAACCAGCTCACAAATTAGGTATCTTGTATCAAACTAGGATGTCTTTTGCTATAAGCTGCTTCCTTCCTTATCAATTGTTATCATTTCCTGGCTTTTCCGTGCCTCACATTATTTTCTTTTAAATGATACTAGTGTTGTGAAGTTGTCATCACATACTTTCCATTGTTCTGTTTCAGTTCAGTCTAAGTATTTTAATGTGCCTTTGTAGGGTACTGTCTCTTGGTATTTTTCAGACAGGGAAGAAAAGGCAGTGCTCTTTTAAATACTGCTCATACTGCACGTGATTTCCAGTCTAAGAAAACTAGGCAGAGTAAAATGCTCTTGAAATACGAATGGTGGAGAGTCAAACTCTCAATATAATCAAGGAGGTTGACTTGCACATTTTAAGCAGATATCTTTTTGTCTAGTATATTGCACTGCCCACTTTGGTTGTCAGGCGTTCATCTCTTTCAAACTGAAGTGAAAGTACGTGGGTGCTGGCTGCAGAATTTTAATTGCTCTAGTAATTTTAAATGAAAGCTGCCTGTGTCTGTCTGGGAGTTTTGTTTGGGGTTTTTTGTTTGGCTTTTTTTGTTTGCTTTGTTTTTTAACTAAAGGCAGATAAATGTTCTTCTAATGAATGTTAATCTATTAACTTTTGAATAACAACTGAAGAATGAAAGCTGAGGTAGAGTTTTTTGTATGCAAGTACAGTGGGAAACATCTTTCAGCTACTGCAAAATTTCTGAGCTACTTGGGCAGGAGAGCTGGCTCCCTACAATTCTGTTTCCTGAGTCAGGCTCCAATTACAGAATTCTGGAGTGGGTACTAATTGTAATCAGTCAGGTATGTTGAGGTGTCAAAACAAAAACAGCCCCAAAACTCAGCAAAAAAACCCAAACCACACAAAACCCCAGAGGCAGCACTCAGTATTCTTCTAAATTTTTCTTTTTTTCTTTTCTGATAAGCAAGGGAACTATCTCTAAGAACCAAATGGAAGACAAACAAGTTCTTACTAAATCGTGCAGTAATCAGAATCTCATATAGATTTTGATTGAGTAGGTTTCAAGGTAACTGCTGTTGATTTCAGTAGGATTTATTTATTATTTGTCTTTTCATTAGGGACTAGAATGGCTTGTCTGTATTGGGAAATTTTCACTCCAAGTTAGTTTCCAGATGGTTGGCCCTGTGTACTGTCATCTGTGGTGGCAAACTAGGAATGATTCTACATCTGGTGAAGTTGACATACCTAGTCAGTCCCAAAGAAACAAGATAATTCTTTCCTATAGGAACACATACTAAACATCTGAACCAGCCCCTTGCAACTGCAAACCCAGCTGAATTTTAACACTAGGTGGTGAGAATTTCTAGTGTTCTCTAGCCTCTGAAAATGTTTTCATCTCTTTCTCAGCTCCACTCTTTAGTGTATATTGAAAATTCAACATAGGAGGAATAGAGCTATGTAGCCAAGTGTGTTAGTGCTAAGATGTACTTCTTTTTTCAGGCTTTTAAGTGTTGCCATCTGTAAAACTGACCAGGACAGCCAAGCCTTTGTTTGACATTAATCCTGAGAACTGCTTGCTCCTTTGCTCGCTTGCTCTGTGAAGAAGCTGCTGAGGACTTTGCAAGTTGGAAAATCTCCAAGACAATCTATATATAGTTAGTAGAGCAGTGTTTTGCAGACTGGCCACATAATTCTTCCCTAATAATATGAGAAAATGAACTTCGAGAGATGAAGTCACTTTTTGATAAACTGCAGAACAGTGTCCTGCAGGGGAAAAATTTTGGCCTTTCTTGATAATTTAGAAAACCTCCAGTAATCTATGTCTTTGCTAATGTGTTTTGAATAAATCAGACTTAAGCAGGGAAGTCTGTTAGCTGCCCTTCTCCCTCCATGTTTTCTGAGAGGGTATTTCCCTTTGGAACTTAACCAAAGCAAGATTTTTCTGTTTGGTTGTGAAACAAAAGTTTGGTAAGGTTTTTGCTCTCATTTGTTTTGAATGGTTGGGTTTTGGTTTGGTCTCTTGGTTGTTTGGGGGATTTTTTAACCTTGAATTAGTAAGACAAGGCATGCCACTGCATAGTGGTGTATCTGGCTTTGGAATGGACCTGAACTTAGAAAGCTACATTTTAAAACTATTTGTCACTTTCTACAGAACTGAATCCTACTGCATCAAAATGTAGTTGTAAAATAGCTTAACTGCACATTTGTTTGAAAATTGTGGCTGTGTGTGGATATCATCTAAGTGCTGGGTCCTGCACATTGGCCACAACAACCCCATGCAGAGCTACAGGCTGGGGTCAGAGTGGCTAGAGAGCAGTCAGGCTGAGAGGGACCTGGGGGTGTTGGTTGACGGTAGGCTGAACATGAGCCTGCAGTATGCCCAGGCAGCCAAGAGGGCCAATGGCATCCTGGCCTGCATCAGGAACAGTGTGGCCAGCAGGAGCAGGGAGGTCATTCTGCCCCTGTACACTGCACTGGTTAGGCCACACCTCGAGTCCTGTGTCCAGTTCTGGGCCCCTCAGTTTAGGAAGGATGTTGACTTGCTGGAATGAGTCCAGAGAAGAGCAACAAAGTTGGTGAGGATTTTGGAACACAAGCCCTATGAGGAGAGGCTGAGGGAGCTGGGGTTGCTTAGCCTGGAGAAGAGGAGACTCAGGGGTGACCTTATTACTCTCTACAACTACCTGAAGGGAGGTTGTAGACAGATGGATGTTGGTCTCTTCTCCCAGGCAGCCAGTACCAGAACAAGAGGACACAGTCTCAGGCTGCGCCAGGGGAGGTTTAGGTTGGATGTTAGGAAAAAGTTCTATACAGAGAGAGTGATTGCCCATTGGAATGGGCTGCCTGGGGAGGTGGTGGAGTCGCCGTCATTGGATGTTTTCAGGAGAAGACTTGATGGGGTGCTTGGTGCCGTGGGTTAATTGTTTAGGTGGTGTTGGATTGGTTGATGGGTTGGACGCGATGATCTTGAAGGTCTCTTCCAACCTGGTTTATTCTATGTATATAATCACGTGTATACTTTCATGCTGAGAGGAATAGTAATGGATTTGGGAAGGGGATTTTACAGCAAATCCTGTTATCCTCAAAGACAAAACATAGGAAAATTCACTTCACCTTAGGTAAGGTGTTAATCTCACTCATTACTAGTGTGTTTCTTTTGTCATCTATGAGCAAGCAAGAAATGTGTGCAGTATTTGGGGCGGGGGGGTGGCGGCACGGGGAAGAGAAAATCTGTGAGGTAGAACATTGCTGTGTAGGGGCAACAGAATGTTCTATTTATTAACATGTCTTGAGCCCAGCAGTAAATATCTTTGAGCTTGGGTGCTACCTGTGAAACTTCAGCTAAACACTGATGTATTGGTTTCTGTTTGTTGTGGCTTTTCTAGGCACCAGTGCCTGCGACTGGAGATTCCCTTCCCCCAGAAGGTATGCTTTTGCCAAATGCCATGTGATTTCTTGAAATTGTTCTGGTCAAAAATTGACATAAGAACTATAGTGTTGAAAAAAGGTGGGTTTGTGCACATGAGAATGACAATCCTTATAATGCTTGTCAGTAAGTACAACACGGGCAGAAATTCATGAATGGTTCGTGGGAGATTGCTGGTGAGTGTGAGTCAAAGTGTAGTTCAGAAAAAAAGATGAGAAGACTAAATTTTTCTGTCACTGATTGTGGAAGGCAAATGTATCCTTTTTAAAGAAGAAAGGTTGCTTTGCCTTAGTTTTTCTCATTCTTCACAACAGATCACTAATCAAGTAAACAACCATTTCCCTACAAGTGACATAACTGTGCTTAAGTTTCAAATGTCAGTGAAGAAAAAAATTCTCTTTCACCATTAAGACTGTTAACAGAATGTTTGGTTTTCATCAATAAATAATCATGGATCCTACATTTTCCTTAGCTACTTGAAAAAAAGGAGAGGTTTTTTTCCTGTGGAGGAGACATACATGCTTTTTGAGATGGAGGAGGTGACAGAAACACCGAGAGAAACTTTGTTGTGAGTTGAGTTGCAGACAGTTTGCAAAGTAACATCTGTGTAGCCCATGTCAAGTTGCATTCCTTTTGCCCTTATTTGGTATGCCAATAAATAGCATTTATTTACTGAAGTATGGTGTCTCACCTCTGACAGACAACTGAACATAATCTCCCTGATCTTTGATGTATTCCAGGGATGGTCACTTTGCTGTTGTAACTTGGTGCAGGACTGGTTCAGCCAAACTGAAAAGATACTCTTTGAGGTTGTGCTTTACACAGGCTGGGGATAGAGTTCATCCAGGAGCATGGTTATGAGAGAGGAGGTTGTTGCTTTTTCAAGTGTTTGTGTCTGGCTAGTTGTGTAGAACTAATGTGGTTCTTGATGTGTTTTGTTTGTTTCTTGTAGTTGATTCCTGGTACTTTTTTCCGAAGTGATGGCCACAGTGTTATGAAGCTGCATCATCAAATCTTAAATTCATCCTTTTTTTGAAGACAGGCAGAAGCACTAATTGTTGGATTCCTGTTGAAACAACTTTTCAGCTTGTGTAAGCCTTCTCTCATGTAAATAAACACTGACATTGTAAAATGAGTGTTTCCTTTTTGTGTCTTCCTTTGTGAAGGGTGGAGCAGAGGGAAGTGGAGGACTGGCTTGCTTGTTTGTTTCTGAATTTCAGAACTTCAGAATTGCTCCTGTCCACTCACAAAGTATGGCAACAAATGAGATGGGAGATAAGGTGTCTTCAACCTTGTTCTTCAGATTTTTGAATAATGCAATCATCAGATGCTTAGAGGACTGTTAATTTGTGTCTTAGGACTTGTCTGGACACCCTGACTGTAATCCTTTATGTAATAAGCTTAGAAGTTTACTGTCGTCTTTAGTATGTGACTTGTTCCCACAGTTGTATTCGCTTTTGTGCCCAATTGTCTTTGCTTCCCAAAGTTATGAGCAGAGCACGTTTGCTTAGAAAAAACAAAAGCTCTAAATCACTCTAAAGAGTAATTCAGCTAGGAAGGGCTAATGCTGTACAACTGAAGGATGCATGTGTGCTCTCTGTGCTCCATCCTGTTTGGATAACTTGTGTGTTTCATCACACAGGAAGGACTTTCCTTATAGAAAACTTCCATTTTTAGACTTGTTTATGCCTGGAGGCTTTAGATAGTTCCTCATGAAGTGAGACAAGGTTAATAAAATGCATAGAACTGAGCTTTGTGTTTTCATAGTAAAAATACCTGCCTTTTTTCTACTGCAGGGTAATATCTGGTCTGTCTGTACCCAGAGTGTTCATTAAAAACGAAATCAAAAAAAGCCAGCTGTTAAGTGGAAAGGGAGGAAATGATAATATAGACAGACAGATGTATCCAGCTTGTTACTGAGACCAAAGGTGAGCATAGTCTGCTTTGAATGACAACTGAATCAAAAGGTTAATGTTTCTGACACATGATGGAAGTGGAAGATAAAGAAACGAAGAAGTTATGCTGTGGCATGCCATAGAGAACTAACTCTCTGATAAAGAGTGTGTTGCAGGTAAGAAAGCTGTCACCTGTGGCAATGCTTGTTTGATTTTTAGGAGATTATTCTCCTGATGTAGAGATTTACTCCTAGAATATTGTCTGGTGTATAAGCACCAGTCACTCCAGTTTTTAGTCAAGAGATATGTTACATGAAACACACATTCATGCTTTATTTTATCCTTTAGCATTCTAAGTACAAGCAGCACTATACCTAAAGATATGCTGGTCTGTTGTTAAAAGTAGATTAAGTGTCTCCCTAGTGTCTTGGGTTCATGTGCAGCCAGCCCCTCAGTATGAGATTACTCTGATTAGAGGTAAGTGCTTGGAGAGTGCAGAGCAGCTGCTTTATTAGCCTGTGTGCTGGCACATCTAGGAGGCTTGCTGTTCTGTAAAGTGCTTAGGTACAGCTGGACAATAAAGGGTGCTGTGTGAAATCAAATTCTCTTCCCTATGCAGTGGTCACTGCTGTCCTTTTTGGATTTACGTGGTTTGGGTTTTTTGAGGCATAGAATGAAGAGCCTTGTGCATATGAAAATCAAGTATTGATTGCAAACCTAGCCATGCTGAACTGTCAAGAGTTGGGCAGAAGTTACTTCAATTTTATTTCAAATAATTTATAACTGTGTCAATGGCATGTGGTTAGGAGTTCAGAAGGAGGAACAAATTTCTGGGTCAGAAAATCATACAGTGTTTGGGAAAGCTGAAAATTGAAGTGGTTGGAAATGCCTAATACAGTGATAAATTCGAAAATGTGGAATAGTTCTTACATCAAAGTGTATAAACGGGTGACACTTTAAGTTTCAGCCTGCTTTCAACAGGTGTTCATGTACATTTTCTGAAGGTTTTTCCCGAGTGGGATAAAAAGATGCACTGTGGTGTGCAGCCTTGCCGCTCAAATGTGCTGAATGCCACTAATGTGGATTCCAGAAATGAGGTGTGTAAGGAAATAACTGCATAGAGAATGACTGCTCCTAAGAGGATTAGGGGGTAGGACAGAGAAACTAGACTTTATTTTTTCAGATCCCCTTAAGAAAAAACAAGTCTGTGCAGTAAATGCATTCTTTAATTTTCTTCTGGCTTTATTTGCATGTTGGGTCTTGTTTGCATTTTTATGCCCACATTGTTTGTATTTAAATCTGATTTTGTTATCACAGTTATAGTGGGAAGCTTAGTGTAGCAGTATTTACTTCACAGTATCACAGTATAACTAAGGTTGGAAGAGACCTTGAGGATCATCGAATCCAACCTGTCTCCACAGACCTCATGACTAGACTATGGCACCAACTGCTTTTGTCAAAAGAACTTTTAAAACTGTTTGTGTCTGATAGCAGTACTTCCTGGAAAGATGTCTCCAAGGGGAAATAAAACTCTTTTTCCTTTTCTTAGGAAATTAAAGTGTAGTTTCTGTGTTGAATGTATAATACACTTATACATATATTTATTTCAAGGATGACTTTGCATCTGAACTTTCTATTTTGGAGAGAAAGGAGAGGTGCTGGTTGGTTGGTTTGGTGTTTTTCTCCTCTCACTGTTGTGATAGTGAAGATTTTTTACATGTGTAAATCATCTGCTGTTCAAAATAGTACCATTTGCTGGCGTGGAATCCACACTTCAGTTCCCCCAGTCGAAAATGAGGTTTTAGTTGTGTGGAAATAATGTTCATAAAGTAATGGTGAAAACAGTATACTGTTGTCACTGTTAGAACCCTGTTTTCGTGCTGTCACCAGCAATGTACATCCTCTGAAAATCCCCAGAAGAACAGACAATGATTCTGAAGTGTGTTTTGGAGAACTGTTGATGGATATTATGCAAAGAGAGCTTTACCATAACTAGTCTGTGATTGGCGTTTTTGTTAGCGCTTGAGAGCTATGGCATGAAGCAGCCCTGAACTAACCAAAGTATTATTTCATGCTTCTCTTGGCTTTTACTGGGATTGAATGTCTTTCTGAATTGTAGTTCAGTTTTAGTCCAGATAAAAGGCCAATCCAGTATTAAGTCAGTAGGGTACACATGTTTTTTAGTGTTTTTCTTTCTGTGAATCTTAAGGTGATTTCTTACCTGGTTTGATAAGCTGGAGTTTACCTATGAGGACAAGAGATCTCGGATTTTGAGAACAAAGAGTTGAAAAGTTAGCTGGAAGAGAACAGAAAGGATGGAAGACAAATCTGGGAGGTTTGGGCAAAGAGTCACAGAAATTCCTGAGAACAGTTTTGCCTAGATACTGCAGCAATACATAACACCACTGATTTCATGTGACTGGAGAGATCAAGAAGATGTATTTACCAAGGAAGGAGAACATCTGCCTACCACACAGAAGTGGGAATTTCATCCCCTCAGTGCCTGGAAATAGTTTTTAATCTTTGGTCTCCTGAAATGGGGAAAACAATGAAAAGCAGCCATTGTGTTTATTGTGGAGTTGGCTTTCTGGAGGCATTTTACATTGTGTACAGGTGACCTGGGTGCTCAGTGGCGTTGACTGACTTACCCACATGTGGTCTTTGGTTTCTCACAGCTTACTGCTCTGTGCAACAGGAGGCTGGATGTATCCAGTGTTGTCTCCTTGAATCTATGGATGAGGTCTAGAGGGTAGACCAAAAAACACCAAGTTTTTCCCAGGCATGAAGATCTGGTTTTGTGTGCAGTGTTCAGTGCCAGTAAGTCACTTCGTGGTCCTGTAAGCTTCTTGCTTAGAAGTCACTTCGTAGCTGTTAGCAGCATTATGCATGTAACAGGACACAGGTGTTGGAATGCTATGAAACTGGTTTGTCTGCTCTGTGTATTTTTAAGTGTGCTAAAGAGTAAGCATGTATCAAAATCCCGGGGTGGGAATACAAAGAAATAACTTTAAATTCTGCTTTTCCATAGTGTACCTTGTGAGCCTGGGCAGACCATGTAACCTTTATGCTACCTGTAAAAGGGGCGGGAAAGTTTGTTCTGTGAGTAGGCAGATTTCTGTCAGTCAGAGACCTGACAGTTCCTCAACACTGAGAGGGGAACGCCTTCCAGTGACAAGGAGAACACAGGATCTATTCAGCTTTGCTTACTGGCAGAAGGTTAGCTATACTGACGTGAAGGAGCTGACTGAAGATGCAGGCTTTGCTAGTCAGATTGATCTGCCCAAAGGTTGTCTGGTAACCTAATTATCTTAAGAATGAAAAGTCAATGGTGGTGAAAGTTCAAGGTGTAAACTGTCACGTTCAGCCTGGTGAATTGTGCAGGCACCTAAGCTCAATTCTTGAGCAACTCATGAAAGTCCCTTAATGGCCTGTGTGTGTTGTTTCTGGGGTGCAGAAAAGCCAATTCCAAAGTGTAACTCCTGTCTGCTTGGGAGTTCTCAGCATTGTTACTGTATCATAGGAATAAAGTTAGTTTAGATTCAAAGTGAAAATACCCTGCTAGTTCCTGCTATTTAGAAGACCTGCTATGTGGTAAAAAATCCTGTCTAGCTGAGCAGCGTTTGGCAGCTTGCCCTTCCTGGAGAGCTGGGATGAGGGAAGGGACAGTCAGGTGAGGGCAAAATTCCCCCTGAGAGTTGTTCACTGCAATTTCCTTCTTGTTTCATTACTGCCTTGCTTTAACTGGGTTATTTATTCTTGTTATGTGCTGCTTTGGGATTCAAGAATTTCAGAATTCCTACTCCTTGGACAGTTTTCTGATGTGACCAACCACGTAGACCTCCCTCTCTCCCTTTTTATGCCTATAAATAGGGACAGTATCTGCTTATGTTACAGTGCTGTTGTGGGTATTAGTTGCTTATAAACTTAAAACATCAAGGAAGCCTCATTCCTAGCGGATGTCCTTCTGGCCCTATAGTTTGCTAGCACAATGCTTCTGAATGTTCAGGCAGGAGGAGTCTTGGAATCCTGCCCAAGAAAGTTTCTATAGGTCTATGTGTGTGGAAGGGAAATCTTTCTGCAAGAGAAAAGGAGTCAGGCTAAGAGCAGGGCAGCTGAGCCAGGGTCATTGTGAAGTGTGTATTGAAAGAAGGTTGTAGCTTGTTGCTTGTTAAGCAGACTGGGAAAACTGAAGAATGAGGGGATCCCAAATGGGGGAAAGAAAACGGCATTGCCTGTCCTAATACAAGAAGAGATTTGAGATTCATGTTTCTGAGGACCTAAGTGTTACCAGAACATGTGTGTCATCTACAAATCATGTGAAGGTGGTGTTCCCCAGTGGTGATAATCTTTGTAACAGTACCTCTCTGATTCACTTAAGCTCTCTATCTTGAGCTGGAATGGTTCTATGGGAGCTCTGACTGAAATGTAAATTAGCCTTAGATGTCTCTCTGCAGTTCACACTTCTTGGAGAAACTGACACAATTCTTGAAAATATGATAATGATGTTTCTGTGACGTGCAAGCTCTTTGTCACATGCACTGTATAGCTGCTCTGAATCATACCCATATGCTTATGGTTGGCCTGAAAGTCTAACGTATGCAAGTGGCACAGCATGGGATATTTTTCGCTGGCTGCATGGTCTGGTGATCTCATGTGAAAACAAAAGTTGTGTTTTCAGAGAAGAGAGAAAAGGCAGGGTGGGGGAAGAGTGCCCTTTGCCAGGAAGGGACCAAGCAAAGTGGCAGTTAATGAACATATGCATGCCAGCTCCTAAAACTTCAGAATCTTTTTAACTTAAAATCCTAATCCTTTCCTAAAGATAGATTTGTTAAAATAAATGTAGCAAAAATGGTTTCTGCATGATGATTAGTTGAATGGTGACTAGAGGGAGCTGGGTAATTCCCAGGTCTTGTCTCTTAATAACCAGGTTTTGCTTTCTGAATCTCCAAACTGTAAATTTTCCTGGTTTAAAATGCTTGGCTTAAAATTCTTTGTTTTGAAACAATGTGACAGTGAAGTCTTCTGACCTATGGAATGATGCAGAGTATCAGCAGTGTATCAGCTGAGAAAACTTATTTTTTTCTGATTTTAAAGATGCTGTTTTCCATAATAATAATGAAAACTCATTTTGCTGCCATAACCATTGTCTGCATTTGTTAGAACTTCTTGTAATCCTGACCAGAGAGCAGCATTGTAGTAGGTACATCCAAGTATATATAGCACCTCAGAGAGCTGCACTCAGAGGAGAAAAAAACAGGTAAGAGATGGGAGAAGAATTAAATGCTCCTCTTCTTCTGCTGTTGAGAGAACTTGAGGAGCAGTGGGTTAGTTTGAGACAGTAGCTGATACATGAAGTAGGTGAACTCTGCAGAGGCTTTCCTGACTCCTCCACCTCTAATGTGGTATCATGGTGTGATTGTTTGACAGTTACATATTATATGGAGCCATGGAGGCTGCTTGTAACCTGAAACAGTAATGGAAGCAGGACTAAAGCTTGTGTGATGAATTTAGCATATCCTAAACAGTAAAAATGTGGCATATCCAGGCCTTAAATCCACCCTGCTGTATCTTAAGGTCTTGCTGGTCTACATAGCACATGTTGCTGAGGCCCAGAAAAGGAAGCCTAGTGTTCACAAGGGACATAAGATGAGTCACACTTTGTTTACTTTTGAGGAAATACTGTTCCCTGGACTACAACCTGTCAATTGTGTCCTTTTGTCAGCTGAATCCCAGAGCTTCTATGAATGATACTAATCAACATGTATTTCTGTAGTGTGGAACCAAACTGTGAAGAGTTTAGTGCCTTCTGGGAGTTAAGGTGGAGTCACTTGAATTGTCTTCACAAACCCTTTGAGCTGCCATTTGAGGTTACTGACTTACACTGCATCACTGTAAAACATGCGGCGTTGACAGAGAACTGTCAGCTCATACTTAGTGCCAGGGGTAGGAGGTTAAAATCCTTTATTACATGAAGAAACTTCTGCATTGAATGGACACCTGCTAAGGTCTCATCTTTATTACTTCTAATCTTACCACATAGGTGAAAGTGTTAGCTAGAGGCAGTTCCTTTGGCAGTGACTGAAGTTATTTGTGTGATGGAACTGTAGCCATTAAAATCGAGCTGTTCATACAGTCTCATACTTAGCTGTATTCATTAGTAGCTTTCTATTAATAAGACATTCTGATGTAGGAGGTTTGTGTATTTGACTTTTTATTTGAGCTGATGCTGTTTGTTTCAGTAAAAGTGTGGTGTTTTGACCACATGCACAGATGTTAGCATGCTTACTGCCAGCAGCAGAATATTTACACGAAAAGACCCGGAGCCATGTTAAACTCAATTGCAACTTTAACTGGATGACTACATTATCAGCAAAACCCAGCTGTGATAATCAATTGAGTGATCTCTTGCTTTATCCCCCCTGCTCTTTAATTTTCCAAACAGGCTGAGGCAGATTTGCCCTTGTTGGGAGCTGTGCTCTAATTACTGTCTTAAGTCCTAGTGCAGCAGGACAGAGGGGGTTCCAAGAGGCCTTCTGGATGAACCTGAAACCCTTGAGAGGGAGGGATGAGAGGGTAAGTATATCCAGTTTTTTTCCCCATGCTCTCCCTTATCAGGGAGGACTAGAACATGTTACAGGCTTTCTTTTGACAATGCTATGTTATGTGAAGCAGTAGTTCTGGAAGAGAGGTGTTACAGTTAAGACTGAGGCAGTTGAGTAGACTGTCCTGAGAAGGTGGTTGATACTCTAATATCTAACTGTAGTAAATGTCTCATGAGATTTTCACCTCTTGGATCAGGCTTGCAAAGACTTAGTACACTGTTTTGACTGTGTAACTGAACCAAGGCATTTTGGTACAAATGGCCAACAGAAGCATAAGCAGACTAAACAAGTCATCAGATCTGAGGAAGTGGTGACTGAGCAAGGCATGGCATGCGTGGTTAGCAATGGACATCTCTTCTGCTCTGCTGCAGCAAGGGAATATGGTCTGTTCCGAGATGGTGTCAGAGCTGGGACTGCAATGCAGGAACAAAAATCTCTGCACTTTGTTAACAAACAGGTTGTTGCCTAGTGAAGTCACAGCTAGTGGTAGGATGGTGTGGCCATGAAGCTCAGAATTTGAATAAGCATAGAGCCTCCAAAAAAACTAAACCCAGCCCCCTGACAACAACCTCAAACCCTGGATGTTTGTCATCCCAGTTTGGAAAGAGGATGAGACAAGTCTTTGTTGTTACAGTTCCCCTTTCCATCTGAAAAGGAGAACCATCTGAGGAGCACAGAAAGGAGAAGTTCAATGGCACTTTTATGGTTTGTTTGCTAGCAAATACAAGGCTATTTCCCCCCCTTCCCCCTGACTTTTCACCTTCCAAAGTTTTTAATTCTAGTTAGGCCCATTCCAGATGATCTTGGAGAGGGCTGACTGGTAGTCAGCATCATAGTATGATCCAGCCACCAGTTATTTATGCAGAAGGTGGACCTTTGGTATCCCATGTGCATTTTGTATGCAATATGGCTGCCCTCAGAGGAGTTCTGCCTTTTCATTGAGACAAGAAGGCAGCAGAAGGAGCACAAAGTGGAGAATGAAGCTGAGAAATTTACACAGGAGAAATTCATCTGCCGTGTGGGATTAGGCAGCAGTGTTGCTGTAGAAACTTTTCTCCTTGCTGAGCTGATCTTTCTGAGGCTGGCAGTTCTGGGTGTTGAGGCAAAGGGAGGGCTTGTGCACTCATTTTTGGAGAGCACAGGTTTGTAGGAGACTCTGTTTGGAACTGAAGTTGTGTGGTTGCTCAAGGAATATGTATCTCACACTGCAGAGGTGAAATGTATTGAAAAAGAGAGATTTGGGTTTTAAGACTGTGGAGATGAGAGAAGTGGATTTTTTTGAGAGGTCTTTTTTCCCCATCTTGTGTGCTGCTGTTCTGATTTTATATTTGTGAGCAGGACACCCCTCTATTCTTTGTTTCTTGGTGCCCATAACCTTTTCTGGATCACTCAGGAAAACCCTGTGACACACACTTTGACCACAATAGATTGCTTCTCATTGTGAAAATATGAGTTGTGACAATGCTTCGAAAGGGGTTATACAAATGGTAGCCTCAACTTCCCCAGTTATTTTAGGCCCAAATAACTTGTGAAGGATGAGCTTAGGGGGAGCATTTGATTGTTTCACTTGTGAAAGCCATCAGGCTCCCAAGCCATCTTTTTTTACCTTCCCAGTTACAGTGTCTTCTCAGGAAAAGCTCCTGTACCATGCAGGCACTGACCCGAGAAGAACAACAGTAGTTAGGAATGTCAGGAGGAATGGAAGGAGTTCTTCTATGTTTGATGAAACACCTGGGCATACATTTATCATGGTTTTCCCAATTTAAGTGTGTTTTCTTTTCCTTGCATTCACTGACTTTGTCCTATTCCTTGTAATGAGTTAGAATAGACTTCTTTTATTTATTAAGGTTATCACATGTGGAAGTTGTTTGGCAAGCATAGTTCAGTGGTGCAGGCAAATGAAAAGAAGCTCAAACCTTAAGAAAACAATGTTTTGGGGGAGGGGGCTGCGTAAAGATGAAGTTACAATGAAAATACTATCCAAAGAAAAAGCAGTGAGCTTAAACCTGAGTTAATCTTTCCTCTTGAGCTAGTTGGGAAACTGTCACATTCCAGATCCCAAATTTTGAAGTGCAGTCACGCTTCGTGGAACTGAAGACACGTTGCAGATGTTGATTTCGAAGTGATTTAGTGGTCACGGCAAGTGGCAGATTTACAGCATCAGGGTGTTAAAGTTTTATTGCAGACTGAGTCATTTAGTGACCTTCGGGTGACTCTTGGTTAAACACCTTCCTTCATACACGGCTTGATCTTGAGCGGTGAGGAATGGCTGCAGCTTCCCTAGGCTGCCCTTGAGCTTGGCCGAGACCCACAAGGGGTGGGGCAGGGCCATCTGCCCCTCGGGCTGCCCTGTAATGCCCAGTGCCCAGCACTTCTGCCAGCCATCAGCAGGGGTAGCTACGCTGCTGCTTTCTCTGCCTTATGCCTTCCCCTCCCTCACCCTTCCTTGCCTGGCAGAAGGGGCCAAGAGGATAACCACAGAGCTTCTGCCCCTCACTGCCGGCGCTGGGACAGGAAAGGGGAAGTGGTGCAGTGTGTCAGCTCTGAGGGCTGCTTTCCTGGAAGCATGCTGCTTCCTATGGAGGTGTACATGGAGATGGGAGTTACTGTCATGGCTTTTTTCCTTCACTCCCTCTGATGAAAGACATTGGTTGAATGTCCTGAAGTTTACTTTCTTGATGTTAAAGTGAGTCTATAGCAAATGTTTCAATACTCTGAGAGGAAGAATGTCACTTGAATCTCTGGGGCACATGCAGGGGTGAATGAAGAGAGAAGGCAAAATGAGGAGAAATGTGCAGATCAGCTTCTGAATTAGTGCCACATGGCAGTCAGATGACTGAGCACAGCTGCATGGTCACACTATCCACAGCCTTACAAAGTAGTTCATTGGTTACTTCAGAAGGACAAGTGAGGAAAGTGGAAGACTGAGAGACTGCTGGAATCTCCTGTTATGTGGCCTAGGAAGGTCTCAGGCTTTGCTTCATGCTGGGACATGTGAAAATATGGAGAAATACCTTTGTCAGAGAGCCTGATTCTGTGAAAACCTAGGCTTAGAGGTCAGAGTAGCACAAGATTCTTGTGCAGATGAGTAAATGCTCAAAGATTGCCAATTTCCACTTTCAGCGTTGACCTTTTTCATACAAAGAGATGTAGTGGCAGGTCTGAGCTGCATGGGCAGTATTTACTGTCCCCATTTCCTCCAGAGAAACAGCTGTGGGCAGGTTTGGTTTTAGCACATATCTCTTTGAACGAGCTTTGCTGATGGTGCCTGATGTGCTTACCATGGCTTGGGGAAGGCTGATGTAGATAAAGGGAAGCCAGTGAATTGCTCTCAGCCTGTTTTGAAACTATAATGCCATAAGGGAATGCTGCTTCCAAAAGGTTGTTACCAGTAAGGTGCAGCAAGCCAGGAGTGGTGTTACGTACCTGATTGTTAGCACAACTGCTGAATCAGAACCACTATGTGCATTTCCAAAGCTTGGTCCAACACTATGTGTAAAGATAAGGTAGAAGAGGGAAAAAAGGGTAGAGGTGGCTAATTTGTTTCTGTTGATGTTATCCTTTGGCTTCAGAAAATGCATCAGGAAAGGATGGGAGAGGCATGAGAGAGGGGATGGGAGAGACTGAAGGAGTTGGGGCTGTTCAGTCTGGAGAAGAGAAGGCTCCGAGGTGACCTAATTGTGGCCTTCCAGTATCTGAAGGGGGCCTACAAGAAGGCTGGGGAGGGACTTCTCAGGATATCAGGTAGCGATAGGACTAGGGGGAATGGAATGAAGCTGGAGGTAGGGAGATTCAGGCTGGATGTGAGGAGGAAGTTCTTCACCATGAGAGTGGTGAAGCCCTGGAATGGGTTGTGCAGGGAGGTGGTTGAGGCCCCATCCCTGGAGGTGTTTAAGACCAGGCTGGATGAGGCTCTGGCCAGCCTGATCTAGTGGGGGGGTGTTCCTGCCCATGGCAGGGGGTTTGGAACTAGATGATCCTTGTGGTCCTTTCCAACCCTGACTGATACTATGATACTATGTGTGGCTGGATATGGGGGTGGAGCAACTTCTGAAGAAAGTGTGTGAATTTGGAAGCCATGGAGTTGTTGAGACACCAGCTTTACTTTCTATAATTACAAGAAGAGAGGAAACCTGAAATAAGGGCCCAAGCTGGCTAAAGGTCCCCCCAAGTTCTATGAGGCAGAGGGATGATGAGACTGGGCCAGCAGCAGGGCAGGATGCTGCCTTATCACGTCAGGGGTGGCCATGGCTGCCACCAAAGTGAGAAGCTTTCTGACATTCTGGAAATGCCCCAAGGCTTCAGTACCTTATGCTGAATGTATTTTAAACAGCCGTAGTTATTTCATGAGGCTGTTATGACATGCCTCCTCTACTGTTTTTCATAAAGACTGATGTGTTTTGGTAAAAGAGGAGCAGGACTATATGAATTCAAGCAATCATGAAGAAGTTGGTTGTGAGCTCTGCAGTTTTTTCTTACTTCTTGAAAAAAGCCACCTCCAACAACCCCCCTGAAACACACAAAACCCCTGAAAACAAAGGTTATCTTTTCCATTGTGGAATCTTGAAATGTTCAGTCTAAGCAGCTGTCTTTTTCAGCTGTTGCAGGTATTAAACAACAGCAAGGAAATCTTCCACTATGACCTGTCACAGGAAATAATCCCTTCTTGATCAGGGTGAACAGCTGGGCTCATTGCTTCTCCTGCAGTAGTAATCCTCAACTTCTTGACTTGTTACCTGCACAGTGGCTTGTCACATTTTTAAGCTAACAGTGTAAAAAAAAAAAAAATCATGAAATTGCAGATGTTTCAATGCATCCTTGGGATTCACAAATTATGGTTGCTACAGTGAATTGCTGCTAGGAGTGGAAGAGGTGTTTGAAAGTGACCTGCTTCGAAGATATTTTACACTTTTTTCTTTCTTTCTTTTTCTAATGCTAAATGCTTTTGACCTTTCTCCCCATTGCAGTGCAAGTGACCACCTAATAACACTGCTTCAGTTTTGCTGCCATTTTTTTTGGTGATGCTAAATAACATGTACTTTTCAAATGCCATACTTGAATTATACAAATCAAATTCTCACTAACAGCTTTTTTCAGACCCCATAAATCTGCAGTGCAATTTGTTCTTTAGTAAACAGGTCAGGGGAAATGAGGTTTAGGTTGGAGGTTAGGAGGCAGTTCTACACAGAGAGAGTGATTGCCCATTGGAATGGGCTGCCTGAGGAGGTGGCGGAGTCACCATCACTGGAGGTGTTCAGGAGGAGACTTGACAGGGTGCTTGGTCGCATGGCTTAGTTGATTAGGTTGGATGATAGGTTGGACACGATCTTGAAGGTCTCTTCCAACCTGGTTTATTCTATTCTATTCAGTTTATTTCACTCTAACAAATATCAGTTGAACCAATCCTGCAAAATCTTCCTCTGAGAATATCCTGTAGGCTTCCTTCACTTAGAGACCAACGTGCTTATTTTTGGCTTGAATCTGGTTATTGTTTAGATTAAAATCTGTTTTGCATGGTCAACATAGTTGAAAGCAAGCAGATTGCTTCGGACTCCTACATTATCAACATAAGAATAATTGCAATCACAAATAAAAAGGCAGGAAATAACATGCATTGCTTGAAAAAGAGCACACAACTTTCATGGTCACAGATTTTTAAGATTAACAGTTGCTTTCCCTTCTCTTTCTCCTGCTATCACATCAAAACAGAGCCCTACCCCTGAGAAGCACCAAAACCTCAAGAACAAGCAAACTGCCCCAAAACCTGAGAAGCACGCAGCTGTGTTCTGTAATTGCTGCCACAAATGAAAGTGGAATTTTGCTGTGTCATTTCTAGAATCATATTTGAGAGTGGTGCTGTGATTGAATGGTTGCTGCATTACAGAAATAAAAACTCCAGGGACATGCTGAGGCAGAGCTGCCAGACCCAGCCAGACCAGAAACTCAGAGCGCTGCAGAGAGGTTTAAATTTGGTATGTAGCAATGCAAACTTCTGGATGATGTCTGTTCTTTCACATGTGCACCAGCCAAGGCCAGTTCAGCTGGCTGAGTGCATGGGATGGGAGTCTAGAAGATAATATGAGGAGAACTGAAAAAGCAGAAGACTTGGCAGAAGGGTACTGGTTTGCTTTATCCTGTATACATTGAGAGTAGTGTTCTAGCCAAAAATGGTGCATTTTAATAGAGGTTAGATGTTCTCCATGCCATGCTTGTCCCTTCCCTTTACCATCATTTTGATCTGGTAAGTTTTTGTGAAGAAAATCAGAGCATAAGGGTGTGAGACACCTCAAAGAGTCAGTAGGCTCTTTGTAAGATAAGCACAGAGGACTTGATCATCCAACAGCCATTTGATCTTGTGCTCTGTTGGCTCAGTGATTTGACACACTGTACTGGCATTGTTATTTAGGGCATTTTATGTAAACCAGTATAAGGTGGTTTATCCTGTTTGGAGTCAGCTAAGTCTCCCATTCCCACAACTGAATCTAATGATTTCATTACAGTGAACGCTTTCCTCATTTGCCTCAACTCTTCGCTCACAAACACAACAGCCATGACCACTGCCTTTGGCTTGGGGTTGTCAGACTTCTTTTAATAGAATACATAGAATACATAGAATAAACCAGGTTGGAAGAGACCTTCAAGATCATCGCGTCCAACCCATCAACCAATCCAACTCCGCCCAAGCAACTAACCCACAGCACCAAGTACCCCGTCAAGTCTTCTCCTAAAAACCTCCAGTGATGGTGACTCCACCACCTCCCCAGGCAGCCCATTCCAATGTGCAATCACTCTTTCTGTATAGAACTTTTTTCTAACATCCAGCCTGTATCTCCCCTGGCGCAGCCTGAGACTGTGTCCTCTTGTTCTGGTACTGCTTGCCTGGGAGAAGAGACCAACATCCGTCTGTCTACAACCTCCCTTCAGGTAGTTGTAGAGAGTAATAAGGTCACCCCTCAGTCTCTTCTTCTCCAGGCTAAGCAACCCCAGCTCCCTCAGCCTCTCCTCATAGGGCTTGTGTTCCAAAATCCTCACCAACTTTGTTGCTCTTCTCTGGACTCGTTCCAGCAAGTCAACATCCTTCCTAAACTGAGGGGCCCAGAACTGGACACAGTACTCGAGGTGCGGCCTAACCAGTGCAGTGTACAGGGGCAGAATGACCTCCCTGCTCCTGCTGGCCACACTGTTCCTGATGCAGGCCAGGATGCCATTGGCCCTCTTAGCTGCCTGGGCACACTGCAGGCTCATGTTCAGTCTACCGTCGACCAGCACCCCCAGGTCCCTCTCAGCCTGACTGCTCTCCAGCCACAGACAGGGGATGCTGCCTTGCTTTGCTTTGCATAGCTGCTCCCTTTTATCTTTGGAAGTGACATTTTTCTTTTTAAAAGAGATGGTGGTATCTGAAGCACTTTCTTTATATTGGTGTTTCTCAGGCTATGATCCTGGATACCTGGTCAGCCATAAAAAATGGAATGTTATCCCAGGGAGACTGGAAAGCAAGCCACTCAAACTATACCATGCATGTACTCTCATGTATGTCAGCAAATCAGAAACATGGGAGGAAAGGGGCAGATAAAAATAGCAGAATTAGAGCTTTAGCCTCATTTTTTTGTTGGGAAACTTTAATAAGCAACAGGCCAACAAGTATGACCTTGTATATTGTTTAATTTCCTGAAGGGTTATATAGTCCTTTGATTTATTTATTTATTGGCTGTTGGGAAGCATTGTGCTTGGGCTGCATTCTGGTGGGTCTGATTATCAAGAGCAATAGAGGTTGGAAGGCATCTCAGGAGATCATTTAGTCCAACACCCCTGCTTAAGCAGGATCACTTAGATCAGGTTGCACAAGATTGCATCCAGGCAGGTTTTGAACTCTGCAGATGGAGACTACCATCTCTCTGAGCAGCCTGTTCCAGCACTCTACCACCCTCAAAGTAAAGAAGTTCCTCCCCTTGTTTAGATGAAACTTACTATGTTCAAGTTGTCCTGACCACTGACAAGAGACTGACCCCATCCTCCTGACATGATAGACGAGAAATGCTCTCTCTTCTGTCTCTGATTTAGAGCACTGGTGTCACAGGCACAGGAAGAACTAGTGCACCTCCAGCTTGTGATTATCTAAACTTGCAAAATATTTGATCCTAGCTTTTCACACTGAAATCCTCAGCCACTGACAGTCCTGCTGTTGCTGTTCTCAGAAACACCTCCTTTTTCTTCATGACTGAGTGGTGTGGCACATCTGTCCAACCTGAGCCATGGGTGGGCTGCTCTCCCTGCAGTGCTCAAGTCAGGCAGCTTTGAGAACAATCTGTTTACGCAACAGCTCAGAGGTTAGTGTTCAGGTCTCCAATTCCTGAGGAAATTCAGGCCTTGCAAAACTGAGCAGATGGGTCTGGGTGTCAGCAAGTAGAGAGGAGACTATGATTCCCACATCCTGATGATTGCTCTTACTACTAAGGAAGGGCACGGAAACTGCTGCTTCCTCTGGCCGTGCTCTGTAGGGAAGATGTTGCCCTTCCTCATAAGAGCAAAAGGTAGGCAGGGCAGAGCTCAAAGTGTTGAACTGCAGATGCAACGAATGACATGAAGATCTTGAGTCCCCAGAAGAGGTAGGTTTAAGCAGGTTCTCCTCTGTGCTCCCTGCTGCTGGTTGAACCAGCTTATCATGCAGCTAGCTACGTTGTGTGGATTGTGCTCAGAAGCACTGAGCTACTTCCCGCACATTGCATGGGGAACCTGCTGCTGAAATCACAGCTGTTGCTTCTGCTGCAGAATCTGGAGACTAAAATAGGCAAGTGCTTTGGTGTGGCACTGCTGTGCTGAAAGCCGAGGTCCACAAGTAGATTCATAGTTTGTTCCTTAGGGGGCATTAATACCACTACTCTTGAACTAAGTGCTTGTACAGAGAAAAAGGAGCATTTGGTACTGCTTCCTTCCCAAACCCTGCTCCCAGCAGTCTGCATATTAAAGATACATTAACACCCCTAGTAGCCACACCATTAGGACAGAGGAGCTAACAGAAAGCCAGACTCTGTGCCCCACCTGCACTGCAGACTGCTGTTGGAGCACCTGTCAGTCATGATTTGTATCTGCATGAGGGTTTCTTTCCTGAAAAAAAAAAAAAGGCACAAAAGAAGAAGCAGGCTTCCTTCCAGCCTGCTACCCTGATAAAGCTTATCAGTCATAGCCACAGCACAGGCAGAGCAAGGGTGGCTTACAACACTTGCATCGCTTTGCTCTTAGAAGCATAGATTACAGCACTGAAAAGCACTTCCTTGCATCTCCTGCACTTCTGCTGCTGGTGGGACATCCTACTAGCAGTTACAAAAGCCAATCCAGCTGTAGCATATGCAAACCCTGCACTGTGGGCCTAGCAATAATTTTCTCAGAGTCCTGCTTGTGTATAAAATACATAATAAAGTAGTCGTACAAGAGAAGACCAGCCCAGTTTCTCTAGAAAGTTCCAGGTGGGTGTGGGGTGGTCTAGCACCTGAAGTCCTAGTGATTTATACCTTACCATGATTCAAGTATGGGTGGCTTCTTTCTCTTGAGTAAATGTGCTTAGCAGGAGAAATAGGGGGAAGACACCTATCTGAATGGCTGGTGTGATGCTTGGCATTATCAAAGGCTGTTCTGGACATCCAGCACTTACTCTGGTAGCCCTGAACCCTGAAATTTCTGTATATTGCATTTGTTGCTTTGGATGAATGCCTTCTTTCTTCCTAAGCTAAGACCAAGCACTGAGGTAATTGTAGTTTCAAGATAATAATGTCTTTAGTTAAATAAACCAAAGACTCTGCCATTTCTTCAAATGTAGCTCTAACCCATTTGTTGCAAATTATGGCTTTCTGTGTTTGCTTTGCTGGGACTGTGCTGGTTCCTGATGTGGGCTCATTAATAGATTATTTCCTTGTTAGCTGTAGGTAAAGCTTTGACCTAGAGCTGATTAGGGAAAAGAACTTCTGTATCTATTATCTTTTTTTCTCTTGTAATTAGTATAATTATGCTTCTGTGCCCTAGACAGAAATCTCAGACAGTCTGCTGTGGAGCCATAGAAACTGTCTGGACTGCAGGAACGGGAGTTTGCTGCTGAGCAAGGGATGGCCAGGTTCAGGGGAAAGCTCAATTACAGCATTACACAGAAAGTCACCAAACCAGTGCAGAAAGAGTTCTTTTTCTCCCCACCCAGTTAAAAATCCAATTAACTGGGAGAAATGCAAGGAGCAGGTTCTGCCACTTCCACTTTTTTGTAAAGCTTATTTGGCACACCTATGAGACAGAATCATCTAAGGGCTTGGTGATCAGTTAGATCCTGTCCTGCTACCTGGGGAGCTGCCCAAGTCCTTTGGGCTGCATTCCTTGCTATTGGCTATCAGCCCTGCTAGGAAACAAATGTGGAAATTGCAAGCTGCACCAGGGGAGGTTTAGGCTGGAGGTTAGGAGGAAGCTCTACACAGAGAGAGTGATTGCCCATTGGAATGGGCTGCCCGAGGAGGTGGTGGAGTCGCCATCACTGGAGGTGTTCAGGAGGAGACTTGATGGGGTGCTTGGTGCCATGGTTTAGTTGGTTAGGTGGTGTTGGATGATAGGTTGGACACTATGATCTTGAAGGTCTCTTCCAACCTGGTTTATTCTATTCAAAATACCTTGTGTCAGAGTACCTGACAGCTGGCAAGAGGTAGTTGTATGTTGGTTTTGGTGGGTTTTTTTGCTTTTCAACCTAGGTCTTATATAAAAATAAAACAACACAAAAAAACAATCCAGACACAAATGGCAAAAGTGTTCTGGGTTGTGCTGCTGTGTCCTGTGGTGTAACTATCCATGTGCTTCCTGTGCTCCACATGTGATAAATAACCAGGGAGAGAGCAGGGTGTTTCTAATGTTGTGTTCTCAGCTTCTTGCCTGGCAGTGTTCCACAAGCAGACCCAAGAATGAGCTGAGGTGTGGGGTGTGTCATGCGTTCTGGTTTGATGTGGCAGGGAAGGAATGTGAGACTGTGATTAAGTCTCTTGTGATGCCCCAGGAGAACATGAAAGGCTTGTGTGTGTTATCAGTGGAAACAGACAAGAAGTTTTGTGCTGGGTAGATGAGTCCACTCCTGCACTGAACCCTCTTCAGGCTGGGATTAAATGCCCTTACAGCTATTGATGGCCTGACTTTTGTTTTTTCCCAGTGCATTGATAGGACTGTTGGGTTCATGTACTAATTAACACATTTTGCAAGTGAATACACACTTGAGCACAAGAGCTTGTGTACCTAAACTAGGTTAGTGTTTTGAGGGCCATGGAAACAGGGGAAATCTCTTGTCAAGAGGAATGATGCTCTTGAGTTACCAAAATGAAATCTGAGACAGTAAGGAAAGGAGAAATTGCTGATGTCTGGAAGCATTTCAGGCTTCAGCTAGGTTTTTGCTAATTTTAAGAAACCAACTTCCAGCTAAGATGTGTGAATTGGCTTATTAACTGGCTGTTAGTGACCTTTCTCACTCTTTACTCATGTTACTAATGCTTTCTGTGCATTACAGCAAGATCTCATACCTTGCACATTCTTCCCGTGGAGCTTGCAAGCATTTACTTTGCAGTGTGAAACCTCTCCAGCTGCTAAGGAGCACATTGTGTTAGAAGGGTAGCTATTCAAAGCAAGACATAGCTCCCAGTTGTGCTGGGTGGAGAACTGGGAGTGCTAATTAGCAATGATTGAATAGTTTCACCTTTCCATGGGGACAAACCCAGTGTGAGCAAGGTTGGCATAGAGCAGGTGGAGGAACTACATAATCTTAACCTGTTCAGACAACTTCCTGATGGTTTACTAACCAAATAAACAAGCTTGTATGCAGACTGTATCCAGAATGAGTCAGGTCATTTTACAAGATGTCTGTTTTGGTTACAGAAGTGTTTGTGTTTTCTTCTTGTGAAAGACATTGAAAAAGAGTGAGTCTGACTTCCTTCTAATGTGCGTGGAAGTCCTGGCATTCACGTATCTCCTGTTTGCTTGTTACCTTCAAGTCTATTACTTTTGTCCTAGACTTTCTGAATATAATTTCTTTTTACTAATGGTCCAGTCATCATGCCATCTTCTACCCTAAGGTAATTAGGCATCCCTAACTCTTTTTTCCCCCCCTCCTTTTCTTATTTTCAAGGTGCCTTAAAATCAAATATAAACCCCACAGTTTGGGTGTAAGTCCCATGCGGGAGCGCTTGAAGTGACCGGATTGATTTGCTGCTCACTAACTTCCCTTTTAAAGTATCCAAAGTGAGAGATACTTTAATGTTCACATTTTTGTGCTTCTGCTGAAATGAAAGATGAAAGGGTCAAAATGCATAGCAATGAATTCTGACTTCTTTATATCATTTTGGTTTAGATCCCATTCTTTGTCACTGCAGGCGAAAAGCCTGTCTGTTGATTTTCTTACAGGTTAGAACTACTTTTTTTATAATGTATGTGTAGTAAACAGGTGCCTGAGTTGGTAAGAAGGGAGGTAGAGATAATTAAAAAGAAAAACAAACACAACAACAACAAAACACAACAGAGAAAAAGAGAGAGAGAGGAAGGGACTAAAGAGAGACCATGGATAGGAGTTTGGATCTTCTGGAAACAGTTTGAGTCTCACAAGGACCAAGAGCTGTGTTTCAGGGGCTGCAGAACCTGGTTGGTTATTCCCTTCCAGAATTATCTCGAGTACTGTGTCCAGTTCTGGGCCCCTCAGTTTAGGAAGGATGTTGACTTGCTGGAACGAGTCCAGAGAAGAGCAACAAAGTTGGTGAGGGGTTTGGAACATAAGCCCTACGAGGAGAGGCTGAGGGAGCTGGGGTTGCTTAGCCTGGAGAAGAGGAGACTCAGGGGTGACCTTATTACTCTCTACAACTACCTGAAGGGAGGTTGTAGAGAGACGGATGTTGGTCTCTTCTCCCAGGCAGCCAGTACCAGAACAAGAGGACACAGTCTCAGGCTGCGCCAGGGGAGGTTCAGGCTGGATGTTAGGAAAAAGTTCTATGCAGAAAGAGTGATTGCCCATTGGAATGGGCTGCCTGGGGAGGTGGTGGAGTTGCCGTCATTGAAGGTTTTCAGGAGAAGACTTGATGGGGTGCTTGGTGCCGTGGGTTAGTTGTTTGGGTGGTGTTGGATTGGTTGATGGGTTGGACGCGATGATCTTGAAGGTCTCTTCCAACCTGGTTTATTCTATGTATTGTCTATTCTATGTATCTGTGAGGTTATGTCAAACGCTGAAGAGTTTTGTTCATTTTCTGGAATTAGTCTAGGTGGTCAAAGTAATAAAAGCTCCATGACGGGAAAATACCATGAAGAATAAGTAGTTCCTTTTCTGGGCTGATGGAGGGTAGTGAACAAGCATACAAAGGGAGGCTTCAATACAAACTGCTGATATAATCTGCTGGGAACAGAAATAACATAATGATAAACCCCCCTCACCTAATAATTTTCACAATGCCTTTTTTTCTGTTCACAACATTTCTTTGCCAGCTGCTGCTGGTGAGTCAGGGTGCTGTGCCTGGTAGAAGAGTGGAGAGCTCTGGAAGGGTGCTATGGCTCCTGCAAAGCTGCAGTCAGCATATCACAGAATCACAGAAATGTTCAGGTTGGGAAAGACCCTTGGGATCTCCAAGTCCAACCGAGAACCCTACTCTACAAAGTTCATCCCTGCACCACATCCCAAGGACTTTAATCTTCTGTTAAACAATCAACTCCCCTGTCACATTCATTTAGAATCCTGGAAATCTGGAAAAGAGAAGCCAAGGGATATCCCCAAACCAGTCTCATCCTTTCATATTCGCAGTAACACAAGAACAAAATCTTACCATTTCTGATGCAAATGTCTCTCTTGGTAATGCACCCAACAAGAGGTGCAAAAACAGTGTTGCCACTAGAATGTACAGTACAGTGGATGCTCATTTCATTTAGTTCACCCACAGTTTCCTATTGCTTCATTTCTAGTACTCTCACTGTTTTTCCTATTTTTCTTTTGATTGCTGACTTGTGTTTTAGTTACTTTAAACATGGTGAGATTTTAACATCTGACACCATGCCAGGAGCCTTTCTTGCTCCTTTTTACATCCTCCACTGAAAACTATAATTGCAGTCTGCTTCCTTTCAGCCAGTAGATGCCCGGATCATCAAAAGCTAAAAACCACTCTTTGTACCTCTTCTTCAAAGCTGCTTTCTAGTCTACCTTACATTTTTTTTTTTATCCTTTGGGTTTTGACTCCTAGGCTGAAGTGAGGGAGGAGCTTTGCCAACCGGTGGATTTATGTCCAGTACGAGTTGAAGGCGATTTTAGCCTGGTGAGGTTTGAAGTGCCAAGACTACTGAGGGATGAGGAGAGCATGATTTCTTAGTAGAAGGAATAAGTCTTGTTGTTGATAAATAAAAGTCTGGCTGTCCCAAACATAAATGGCAGCCTGAAAAATAGTGCTGAGTAAAGATGCTGGTTTCCTTCTCCATTAGGACAAATCCATTTCTAACATGTTGGACAAACTTTTCTTCAGCACCTGGAAATGAAGGTAGAGAAGCAAATCTCCAGATCCCTGGAGGAATTTGGAAGCTGCAGAGACTCGTGTGTCCCCAAAGAAGATTGAGACTTTTTGCAGTTATTACTGACATCTTGGTGTGGTGCCAGTTCTGAAAACAGCATCCTGGCTGCCTGCATCGATTTCTCTGCCGTTCCTATGGATTCACTTTACATCCAACTTCCTTCTGCTCCGTTCCCAGGAGTGTGCTCTGTAGGTAGCATTGTCTGGTCGTAGTTTGCATTCAGGCCCTAGCTCTTGGAACCTATCAGATGGAGGCCTATGGTATAAAGGAGAAATTGGACACTCAGAAGGTTACCTGCTCTGAGTAAATGATCTTTGACTCAGCCTGACTTCCTGCAGTGTTGCAACAGGCAACTGTAAAATCGCATCCACACCAAGAAAGTGTTGCAATCTCTCTCCTCAGACTGTCGTTCCTCTATTCCCTTCTGGATGATGGTGATTTTCACCATTTCTGGTGTTGTGGGGTTTGTTTGGGGTTTGGGTTTTGTTTTTGTGTTTTGTTTTTTTTTTGTCTAAGGCAGAAGTTAAATGACACTGAGTTGTGTCTTTTTTCTCTCTCAAGCCAGTCTTTCCTCTGTCACATACCCATTCAGAAATGCATGGTCCATATTCTCCGTTGACTGGTGGCAGTTATAAGATGGTGTTTCTTGTTCAGCTTGTATGCATCTTGGAGTAAACCTGGTGAGCCTGGAGTTCTGCTCAAATGGTTTGGTTGTTGTCCTACTGACAAATAGGCAGGAGTGAGAGCACTTGCTTTTGTGTCATTTTTACACCTTCATTTTTTTTTTCTGTAGTACTCAGCCAAATGGCTACATTGTCTTGCCTTGAACTTTCCCACAGGTCTTGTATCCAGTGTAATCTTAGTGCTTTAAAACTGTATGAATTCCCTTTTGGGAAGGACCTTCAGGGAACTAAGCTGTTGTGAGAGTTTCTTGTATCTTGAAAGGGTGAGAGGGTCAAGGCAACAGTGTCTTAAATAGCTCTCACAGTCTGAGCTCAGCAATGTAAGCAAGGCTCTGAGAAAACTATGCATTTCATAAACCATCTCCGCGAATCTGTACTCCTTACACCCCAGGTTCTGCAGTGAACCATGGACTATTTTGTGAGCAATCACAAAATGTGTAAACAACATTTACCTTTGTAAATCTGTGATTGGAGGAAGGGGGGGGGGAAAGTGTGGGTTTTTTTAATAAATATGGAAATCGATGTTACTTTAGCCTGATCTGCAGTTACTCTGCACTCAAATACTTTTCCAAGTGGCTAGCTGAGTGTTAGATGATTAATGTGAGACATTAAAAAAAAGCTGAAGTACCTGTCTGTATTCCAAAAATCTGGTGGCTTTAAAAGGTTTCATGCTGTGCCCTCTGCAAACCTTGGAAGGCTCCAAGAGCTTGCAGCGTATTTGGCCATGTGCTTTCTGTAGACTTCCAGCCCTTGCTTCATTCTTTTCCCTGAAACCATAGTGATGGGGGGAGGGGGGTTGCTTTCTGCATATATGGAGTTAAACTGAAGGAAGAGAATTTTAGTACCTTCACCTCCAATTTTCTTAGCCCTGATGAACCAGAGAGTGTATCTGAGTAGAAAATACCCTTTGCCCCAGGGCCATTTGCAATCCAGAAGCTTTCTAGGGATCACTGCTGCTGTTGGGATATGGCCCTTCTGCCTGCTGAGCTACAAACCAGTGGCAGGATGATCTTGGACTTGCAAGTAGTGGACTTGATGATCTTTGAGTCTCTTCCAACCTTGATGATTCTGTGATGCCTTAGCTTCACATTTGGGGCAGTTTACTGATGATGGCTTGGAAGGGTTTTGCAGGATAGGCTGTTTTGTTCAGTGCTTTGTGCAGCTCGTTTTGAGCAGCTTGCCTGGAATGCCCAAAGCTCTGCCTCTGACGTTGAACTTGCTGTCCCAGACAGCTAGAAGCACTGTTGTTGACTTGTGGGGTACTTCTCTAGCTGAAAGTTGACTCTGACCAGTGGGGTTTGTGGGTTTTTTTCCCCTTCCCCTTGCAGCTAGTCAGTACTTGATGGGGTGTGATTAGAACCAGAAAACAAGTCATTTTGGGGGGGGTTTTTACTGAAGAAAAGCAGTCAGCAGACCTCCATCTCCCATGAGGGGTATTTTTTTATTATTATTTTATTATTTTCTCTCTTCCAGCCATGACAGCATCTCTCCTGTCTCTTGATGATGCCAATAGGATTTCATGGGTTGTAATGAAATATTTTATCGATCATTTTATGAAAAATCAATAAAAATTTGGCCTGGCTGTCAATTCTGTGCTAGCTACTATGCATGCAGTGACAGGTTTGACTGCTCACCATTGTGGCTGGGAAGAGAATACCTTGGGGTGCCCAATTATAGCAGCAGTGAGAGGAAATTCAGAAGAGTAATTTTGGCTTCCTTCATTGCCTTTATGTTGGCCTTTGAATGAGTGGCTGTTCCACTCCTTTCAGATTTCACAGCAGCAAGAGCACTAATGGCAACTCTCTGCAATTTTGACTTCTCATGTCCATGAGATTGAATCAATGCTGTTCCTTCTGCATTCAGTAAAACAATTTTGCACGCGTGCTGAGCAGCTTTTCTTGTCTGTACCTGCTTTGAGATGGGCTAGATGAACTGGAAGATTTTATAGAAAGCTGCCTCTTTCATTCCTCCTCCTTCTGGCCTCCCACCCCCCCCTTTTTTTTTTTTAATAAACTGTGGATTGACAATGGAACAGTTCTCTAAAGAAGGTATTTTTTAGGCAAAGACGAGGAAAAGCCAAGTGTTTCAACAGGGCCTGTCTCATAAGGGGTGGAAGTGTGAAGCAGGAAAGAAGTTCACAGGAAAAAAATGCAGCTGAGCTGTCCCAGTTCAAGGATAGGTAGTTCAGGTGCTGTTACCAGAGGATCTGAACACTTAAATGGTTAATGTTTTTATTGCTGTAGCGTTCCTGTGTGGCTTGGAGCAAAGCCTTTTGTAGGGAACTGTGATGGAGAAACACATTTAAGGGGCTTGGTTAGCTAAAGCAGGTTCTAAGCAGAGTTTAGGGGCTGAAATCTGCATCCATGTTCCGTATATTCCTTGTTCAGTCACTGCTTGCCACTGGAGGTGATGTGTCTCCCTGACATCTGCAGCTGGATTTTGCTTCTATACTTGCCCAGGGCTGCTCAGAATGGGACTCCCACAGCGTAGCTCGCGGGGAAGCGTGACCTAACTCCAAAACAAAGTGTTCCTCTGCCTAAGTTCTGATCAAAGCAAACTCATGGCCCAGGGGGACCAAGCTCCTGACAAGCACCACTGCTGGTTTGGCTGCTTTTGAAGGATAGCTGGGGAAAGAGAAAGTCTGCTGGGGAAGGTGCTTGCCTATTGAGGGGAAGGCAGGGGTCAAGTGCTATCTCTGAGCACTGTCTTTTAATGTGCTGTTTAATATTAACATCACATCCATAAGCGGAAATGAGAACAGGCAGCAGAGCTCTCCATTCCCATACTACAAAGTCACACTTCCCCTGAGGCACATTTCTGTTCTTCTGGCCCAGCAAATACATTATCATAATCTGGGCTGAGTGGCAGGAGGAATCTCCTTCCTTGAGGAGGGACATGTCTTGGACTAATGTCCTAATGCCCTCATGCTCTCCCCTGCTCTAGAGGCTTGACTGTCCTCTGGCAGTGGTTTAGAAATGGTGACCAAACTTCCTAACAGGAACCAAGCTGTGTTTTTGGGAAGTGTTTGTGTACACAGTAGGCAAGAGATCTCTCTCCAGACCCTGTGGCAAGAGGTCATGTGTAATGTATAATCTCTGATTCATCAGAGTTAACTAAACAAGCAAAAACTTTGTTTGCTCTTTACCAGGAGCTGTTTGGGAATGCTAACTATCAGCAGGGTCCTCCATGGATCAGGCAGCCTCTGCTCATTGCTTAGTCCATGCTCTAAAGGCAAGCAGGTGACCTCTTCAGCTTATCAGCACAAGTATACACCCCCCTAAACCTATGAAAGCAGGCTTTTCCAAAGCCATAGTCCATAAACTGTGCTGTGGAGATCTGCCTACAGAGAAATCTAACAGCCATGTGAAACTGGTGACTATCAACTGGCTGCAAACTACTTTCTCAGGAAGAAAACGTTTGCTGATGTTCCCTGCTAGTCAAATGCCAGATGAACCTGACTCTGCTTTGCTGTGTGTTTCAGTAGTTCTGTAGCACCTTGCTACAAGTGCAGGATGACAGCACAGAGCAATACTTGCTGGGTTCACAGATACCTGTCAAGTCCTCTTCAGGCTTTGTGAAGTTTTATTCTGTCTCTTGCACTTAAATTGGTTTTTTTTTGGGGTCAAGTCTAAGTCTGTGTAAGCAAGCTGCTTGCCTACCTTTCCCAGGGAAGCAGCTAACAGTGAATGTGGTAGTGGAGGAGGAGGCAGCATTGCTTTCTTCATGTAACAGGCACAGCTGCCGGAGCTCTGAAACCTCGTGGCTACACTTGACCTGATTTCCCTGACAAAAGCACATCTGGTTTCCAATCCGATTTACCCTGGAAACCATGCCTCTGTCTGCAATGGGGTGAGGAATCCTGAGTTACAAATCCTCCTGTGAGATGCCAGTGTGTTGCTGCTGGCAAAATCACCGAGATAGCAAGTTTAAAACATTCTCCATGCCCTGTTGGTAGTCCCATGAGAGGGGCTTACCTTTGTCTTGTCACCTCATGTGTCTGGGACTTGCACTTGGCAATCTGAGTGCCGCAGGAACTGTCAGACTCCCCCTTCCTCCCTTGCAGTGGTTCCCTGTGGCTGGCATTGCCCCGCACCGCACCCTGCACTTCCTCAGTGTCGTTGTCTTGATGCCGATGAGTTTCCTCTGGGCTACCATTAGATCAGTTAGTGTTTGTTACCTGGGGTTTTGGACAGCAGGAACCCAACGTGTCCTCTGCGAGGCGCAAGTGTTGTGCCATTCCCTTGGTCCCTGTCTTGTCTGTGTTGGCTCAGCTGAGGAGTTTTGCAGCTCCCCTAAGGGTGCTTCAGCAGCCTGGTTCAAGGTGAAAACAAGCCGCTCTTGTTTGTGTCCTGTGCCAGAGACATTGGAGTGCTTTGGTGCAAATGAGCTGTTGCTTGCATCTTAAGAGCTAGGAGAGTAAATGTCTGCAAGCTACAGCCCTCTGACCAAATGCATGTTTGCTTCTGGTACAGAGAGTGTTAACAGCAGAGAGACAACCAGAGGAGAGATTTGTCGGGGTTACTGATCACACCACTGTGTAAACTCTGGAAGGGCAGGCAAGCCTGAGCTTTGAAAAGCTGCCTTGTATGATCCCTTCCAGTGTCCTGTCCTCCTGCCTTAGGAGGGCTTTGTGGGTGCTGCAAAGGTTCAATTACTTCTCCACTATGCCGAGTCTGGAGGTTTTAAACCAGGAGCTGAATCGAAGGGCTGCCATGCAAAACAAACGTGCTGGGGGTGGTGGTGGAGGAGGGAGCAGCTAATAGATGTTTTCCCCTTGCTTGACATCTGTCACCTCCCCCATGCACCAGCCCTTCCTCTGTTTATAGCAAACCATTTGCTCCCATTAATTAGAACTGGAATTCTGCCATCTGACCAGCTTTGTGCCTGTACAAACGTCAACAGAGCCAGGAGGACGCAGGTGGGGAGAAGGGCTAGTCAGAGGAGATCTGTTGCATCTGTTTGGGGAGGGATAGATGGGGAGAAATACTGCCCCTCTTCCAAGCCAGGCACATTAGCTACAACAGTAATTGAAATGCAGACTGGGTGCCCCAGGATGCCACTTTCTCAAACCCTTTTCAGCGCAGACTGCACTTGAAGCCATCCCCTCCAGTTAAATCTCTTTACCAGAGTGGTCTGTGTGAAGGCTTACATACAAGAAGATAATGGTGCTGTCATTTCTACCAATAATCACAACAGGAGCAGAAAAATAAGAGGAAGATGATTATGCCTGAAAATCCAGTGAGGTCCCAGTTGCTAATGCAGTGGAAGCTAAAAGGAATCTGAACCACAATCCCAAGCTGTTCCTGCCAGGCACTGGGCCGGCCTTTCTTCTGTGGCTCAGGAGTGTACAGCTGTATTTCCAAGACATTCCAAGGCACCGTGCTTAGCCTAGGATGGCTTTCCTTGTGTCAAATGCTACCAAGACAAAGTATTTAATGTGCTAGTTGGAGCAAATCCTGCGTGGGAGAAGCGGGTTAGCTTTGATCAGCTCGGCTGAGTTGTGAAAGACAGGAGCCTGCAATCCCCCTCATGGCCTCCTCCAGCAGTGGGTGCTATGTTTCTGCTGGCATTGTGAATTGGGAGAGTGGCACTGTTTTCACACTGAGGGCTAAACCCCTTCTTGAAAGGAAGTGGCACAGCAGGATCTTCCTCCTCCAACTGCTTCATGTAATGATTTGAAGTGTATTTTTGTGATGTGGAAAGCAGAGGGTGATGTGATGTGCCTGTGTGTATTCTGCTCTCATGAGACCCCACCTGGAGTAAACCTGTCCAGTCTGGTGCTGCCAGCACAAGGAGGACATGGAACTGCTGGAGAGGGTCCAGAGGAGGGCCACAGAGGTGACCAGAGGGCTGGAACACCTAACCTATGGGGACAGTGTGAGAGAATTGGGTCTGTTCAACCTGGAGAAAAGAAGGCTCTGGGGACACTTTATAGCAGCCTGCCAGTACCTGAAGAGGGCCTACAATAAAGCTGGGAAGGGACTTTTTATGAGGGCTTGTAGTGATAGGATGAGAGGGAATGGATTGAAGCTTGAGGAAGGCAAATTTATACTGGAGATTAGCAACAAATTCTTTACAGTGAGGGTGGTGAGACCCTGAAACAGGTTGCCCAGGGAGGTTGTGGATGCCCGCTCCCTGGAGGTGTTTAAGGCCAGGCTGGATGAGACCTTGAGCAACCTGGTCTAGTGGAAGGTGTCCCTGCCCATGGAAGGGTGGTTGGAACCATATGATCTTTAAGGTCCCTTCCAAACCAAACTTTTCTGTGAATCCACTCCAGGGTATTTTAAGCCTTTCACATCCTGTAATGTGGTATGCTGAATCCCTTCAGGCAAGAAGGCCCTGAATGTCAAGACTGTGAGTAGTCAAACCTCTGAACTAATGGCAAAATAGTCTGGGGGAGAAAGACTGGTGCCTTACTCCTGCTCCTGGAAGAAAGAAGTGCAAGATCCAAACCTGGAAGAAGAGTGACCCCAAAATAAAAAATAAGGAGATTCTAGACTGAAAGGCCTTGACTGTGTTTTTCTGTCTTGTAGGAAGTAATTTTCTTCCCCACTGCCTGGCTTCTGGAGATCCCTCCCTTGTGTACCCCTGCATAGACAGGGGCCACCAGCACCTCACTCTGCTGCAGGGTGGCTGCAGGGTGCTGGGCGTTATCAGGGGCTTGAGTGCCTCGCATTGTAATGTGCAAGTCAAGTATGCAGACTCAAACCCATTTTCTCTGTTGATCAGAAAGAGCAGAAGGGAGAGGAGTAGATCTTTAACAGGCCTTTTCTTCCTCCCTTCTTGCTTCCTCACTTTCTGTGCTAACTTCAAGAACATGAGTTAATCCCTTTGCTGGGTAGAGGTGAGGCAAACAAATCATGAAGCAGTAAGTTCTTCAAGCATCTCTCCTGGCACAGTATTTGCTCTGGTTAACTTAAGGAGTCATTTACAGGCCAATGTAAAGGGAACCACCTAATACATAAACTTAGTTAAAAACCAAAATGTCTCACACAAAGTGCTGGAGGGCAAGCTGTCAGGCTGTAGCTCATGGGCTGGTGGGGTAAGATTGTCAGTCATCTGAGAAAGATGGTCATTGACTGGGTGCCTCAAAACTACTAGTTGTGTCTGCATTAGGTGAATGTAGCTGAGCATAACAGAAACTTGACAGATGCCTGTTTTTCAGGAGGGGGGGAAAGCTGCTGTGTCAGTTAAATAGCAGAGTATTAATTTACTACTGAGAGGATATCTACCAATGCTAGTCTCCATGCTGCTGGACTATCAGCAAGCTTCGCTGAGTTCAGTGTGACACTCCTCTCACACAGCGTAGAAGTAAGGGAAAGCCCTGCCTTGCAGCTCTGCCAGCAGGCAGGGTGCCCTGCTCCTCTGAACAGCCTGCAGGCAGGGTCATGTGCATTTCTATAAGCTCTGCTTGTAGCTAGGTGTAAACCACAGAGTTCACGTTTAAATCCAAGGTCTTGTTCCCCTGCTTTCAGTTTTACTTAAGTGGAAAGATTTGAGGTTTTAAAAAACATTTCATATTTGAAAGGAGTGGTGAAAATATTTGTACAGAGAAACCACCATTATCAACTACTTAATCCTTGCCACCTTCTGTAAGGTGCTTTACTTCTCCAGAATGAATCCTTTGTAAGTGTGTGTTCCTTTTCCCTTTCCCCCACTCCTCCATGCTGGACACTTGTCTGTATCTTCCTCCACAGTCACCTGTTGCTCTTAAATCTTGCCTGGGGTTTGTTCACCCTGGCTTGGCTTGTCATCACAGGCTTTTCAGTTGTTCCCATAGCAAGGGCGGTGGTGTCCTCTCTGCTGGTTGTCAGAGGGAAGAAAATGCCAGAACAGATGGGTAGAAGAAGAGGAAGGGCAAGGCAGAAGCTACCTCTGTGAACTAGGTCCTCAGTTGGGCACCACCAGTCGTAACTAATTGAATGGCCTGTGGTTTGGGTAGTGATGGTAAGTGATGCTTTGGTCACAGCCACCTGAGGGACACAGGCAAGCTCTTGTCTGGGGGAGAGCCTGTGCTTGTGGGAGAAGCATGGTTGGTTGGGATGGTTTGACTTCCCAGTGGCCTTGGCTGGGAGCACATTGTGCCAGTGTTCTCAGTGCCTCCGAAGCCAGATCTGTCGCCGTGCGCTGACGAGACAGCTGCTTGTGTGGAGAGGTGGCCAGTGGGAATGGTCATTAATGGCAGGAGCTTTTCTGGGCAAGGCTGAAGGGGTGACAGACTTTTGTTGGAGTGAGTGCATCTGTTGGTTCCAGCTGTCTCGTGCATTAAGTGCACCTGCGTCCAGAAAAGAGCAGCACTTGGCTGCACAGCGCCCGCCTGCCTCAAAGCATTCCCATGTGGGAATATGCTGAGAGCCAGGGCTGAATGGTGCAGGGAGGCTGGAGCTGTAATTCAGTGCCTCCCCAAGACACTTGGCTATATGAACATAGAGAGTAGGGGGCCTTTCCCAAGGTGCGTGGCATTGGTGGATGGGATAAACAAGGCTGAAAACAAACTTGGGGTCTTAAAGCTTTCAAGTACCAATTGTCACAGAAACACTTTGCAGCTGTGGAGAGAGCAATTTTGGTCTTTTCCCACAGAAGAGAATATTTCAGAATTCAGTCCTGAATCCCTTGAAGTTAAAAGGAAATGCTATGAAAACAAGCTTTTGTCTGGTGCCTGCAAAACATATGTCCCAGTACTGACTCAAACACTTTTTATTGCTTCTGGTTTTCTCTAGGTGATGTGTGATTTACATTACACAGGAGGTTTTAGGCTGTTGTAATTTGGTTTTTGAATCATTTAGGTTGAAAAAGGTCCAGCTGTTAGCCCAGCACTACCATGTCAACACTAAACCAAGTACCTCAGCACCACATGTACATGTCCAGGTGACTCCCTGGCAGCCTGTTCCAGAGCTTGACAACCCTTTTGGTGAAGACATTTTTCCTAATTACCTATCTAAACCTTCCCTGGCACAAGAATACTGTCTGTTGGAGCATCCCACCATCTGGAAAGAATTTGAAATCAACTGAAGAAATGCATGAGCAGGTAGATATAAATAAACCAATGAATCTCTACAGTCTCCCCCTTGTCCTGCCCCTGCCAGGTGTGCATTTGTGGCTGCAACTTGAGTAGCAAGGAAATTCTGACAAATGGTGTTCACAAATGCCAGTAGGAAACCAGCAGTGATGCTCTACACCCTTTTCCTGCCCATAAAAATGCTTCCTTTCTTCACTGTAAACACAGGATTTATTGAGCAGTAACCTGGGCTGGGTAGCCAGCATCCCAACCCATTAGAGCCAAGAGCCAAAGCAGAACCAGAAATAGCTGTTGTCCAGACCTCCTGTTTTGAAGGCCCTAGTGAGGCATTTCCTTTGAGTGCGATGTTGGAGTTGGGGAACATGGAGGATGTGGGTATGCTTCATTGAAATGTTTGGGTTGTCCTGGTGTGTCAGTCAATGCATTCAGTTTCTAAGCTATTGAACTATGGAACTTCCTGTGTTTCTCATAACACAGTTTTAGATGCAAGTTCCCCAGGCTTAGCAGCGTCCCCAGCCCTGGAACAGCTGTCCAAGTCCTGTGGGGGATCTTAACTCATGGCTGGTACTGGAGGCCATGTTTTGACTGTGCTGGCTTTGTTGTTAGCTGATGAAATGATAGGGAAAGACAAGCTTCTGCCAGACAGACTTAGAGTGCATTAAATAAATATAAATTTTATTAAAAACACCCACATCTCAGCATTATCAGGAATGATATAATAATAAACAGCTTTCAAATAACCTGCATTACATTACAATACTTACAGTATTTATAACCATCCTCAGATTCTTTTTATAGACATACCAAACAGTTCATGAAAATGAATGAAACTAAAGTTAAAAAAAAAAAGGGGGGGGGGGTAGGGGGGGGGAAGAACATAAGCATAGGAAATGCACACAGAAGTTCATTACCTTAGTGTCAAACTGCTAAAGTTTCCTACACAAGTTAACCGCTAGCTTTAGAAGTGAACTTTATACCACTGTGCGTCAATCAAGATGAAAAAGTCATTCAAGTAAAGTTGACACCACTCAGAAGCATCTTCAAGTATGGCTATAGTCAACCTGATAATCCTATACAAGCGATTTCATGTCTGCTTTGTCATTCGTTCCAGCGGAGGCAGGGTTCTGTACACCAAAAATTACAGCTTGGGTATTTACAATACAAAACTGATTCTCCAGCTAAGCTTCTTGCTCCTGCTGCCAGCAGTTTGGCAAATGACAATGCACGGCATGGTAACCAAACATCTACCATGGATTACATGAACCATACAGAACTTTAAAAAAGAAAAAGAATAGCCAAAAGAGGAAGATTTATAGTGATTTAATTCATCTGACATATAACCATCATTTCATTCTTTTTTTTTTTCTCTCTTTTTTTCCTCTTTTTCAAAGGCAAAACTTTTGTTTCAATGCAGTGGGTAAAGTCACAGAATGAGACTTGAAAGACCAAAATTGCCATAATAAATATTTGACCCTTAAACCCAAAGGCCTCCTTTGATTTCCTCAAGCTTGGTTGCAATTCTGTTGGATAAGAATTTCTTTTGACTGAACTGAAACTTACAGTATATTGCACAAGATATCTCTGGGACGTGGAGGTTTGCATCTTTAGGGAAGCCCTTGTACAGACTGTACCTTTTTATAGTCTATTTTATTCACTACAGTGTCCGAGAAGCCTTGTTTAGAGAGTGACTCAAACAACTCTAGCAAAGTCACTTGCCAAACCCCTGCCTTACATATTTCCCTTTAGTCAGCTCAGTGCATTCTACTTTCTTTTTTGTCTTTTTGTTTTTTGTCTGAAACAGGCAAAACATTCTAAATCTCTTACACACTTCCATTACAATAAAAAGAGCTAAGGAATTTACAAAATTAGTTTTAGTTACATCGATAACATGTACAGGAAAAATGAAGAGAAGGGATTCAAAAGAAAAGCATTAAATCCCTGAACAACACCACCAACAAAAATAATAAACCAAAACAAACCCAGAACAAACAAAAAAAAAAAAACCAAAACCCACCCCCATAGTTAACCTACAACAGCTTTACATACACACAGGTGACACGTTGGCATAGGAGAACGTGAGCTGAAATATCCCTGAAGTTTTAGAACCAAAAAAAAAAGAAGAAAGGAAAACAAAACAAAAAAAAAAAGGGTTGAAGTTCAAGTTATACTTGCTAAAATGTCAAGTATTGAGAGAGGTTTGCTTTTTTGTGTGTTGTTTTGCTGTTTGTTTTGTTTTGTTTTTTCAAAGGCTGTTGGGGGAAAAAGAAAGATGGTCTAACAATATACAAACTTTCACACTCAGTTCAATATCCTATTGCCAAGCTAGTGTTGAGGTATATGACAAGTAGGAACATCACTCAACCCTTTTTAATGTATTTTTAGCTCACATTATGATATATTTGTAGCAGGCTGAGTAGCACCATGATGTGAATTCAGCTCAAAACCCAAATATATATAGATTTAATATTTTTACAGTACTAAAATACTAAAGCATCGCGTTAAAAAAGGCTTGTTTACAATTTAATTTACTATACAACTCTCCTGCTTTTTTTTACTTTTATTTTTAATAGAAATTAATGATTTAAAACCACCACAGCAAGCCAGCTGCCTTTGTTTCCCACCCCCACCCCCCCCTTATTATTCAACGGAATCAGACAGAACTAACCCTGTTTCATTCATCTTGTGTAGGCATCAGTCTGCTCAATCTTCCTGGAAAAGAAGACACTTGCACCAAGAAATGACTTGCACCACAATGTGACATAATTATCACCACAAAAGCGATCTGCCGTTGGGTATGTGAAGAGCATAGAGACCTTTGAACACAGCAGAAGCCCAAGCTAACTAAGCTGTAGTCTGTCGCATGCTGCTAATTGTTACCTGTGGTTAATAGAAAATTCTTTCCTTAAAACTGTACATATCTGAGCAATGAACTTGTCATAGTAATTGTAGAAAACAGTTTACAGTATAGCTGTGTGAGATGAGCACCAGGAAAACATGTGTTTTGTGTACTGAAGTATTCCCTTATATCCAGTAAGCCCCATTTTTACCATAACTGACTGTATTAAAAATGGATATGTAGCCCACTAGCAGATGCACCACGGCTCAAACAAAAGTATTTCAAAGCTTCTTTTGTTTGTTTGTTTGTTTGTTTTAGTTTAAAAAAATCATCTTTGCATTTTAAAATCAAAGTAACCCCCTTTTTTTTTTGTGGTTTTTTTTTAATGTTCTTTTTTTTTTTCTCTTTTCTTTAATGTCAGTACCTCAGCATTGTTCACGTTGCCAAGCTTAGGTAGACAAAGTGCTTTTGAAACACTATTTAAAAAAAAATAAAATAATCTCTCTCTATTTTATTGTCCTTTGCCAGGACTTGACTGGATGAGTAAAATCCAGAGGTCTCTGTAATTCCCACACGTTAAAAAATAACAAGCTTATTTTAACACCAGGTAAATTCAATACACACGTGAATGTAGAGGTCCTCCCTGTCGCAGAAGAATGTTTGACTACATTGCTGACACGTTATTATAAAGGCATAAACTGTTTGACTGTTAAATAAAGACACCATTCTCTTAGATAGCACCATGGGTTTAGAACATCCAAACAGATTCAGTGTTTTGCTGTCTATTCGGCATGGTTTATACTTATCTACTCTGTTAAATAAAATCAAGAGACTAAGATTACAGTAAAAACTGCCATGTTAAAAAGCCATGATTCCAGTATTTCAGTACATCGTAGATTCAGCACCAGATGTTGTTTTAAGGTCCCTGCAGTTGTACTACTACAGGATTATTTTTTAGGGTTTTTGTTATTGTTGTGGCGGTGGTTTGTTTTTTTTGCTCCGGTTCCATGACTATGCAAACTTGATGATGTTTAAAAGTGGCCACAGATGTGCAAAACTGTAAGGAAAATAAAAATAAATTCGTTTGCAGATTATCTCCTTCAGTAATGGAGCCAGTGTTTTCAAAGGTAAAGTGTGAAACACTTTGTTGTTTTGTCTTGTTTGCTTTGTTTGTTTTGTTTTTGCATAGGATGCTTTGGTCTTGTTCCCTATGTGCCATCTGTGGCCACTTAAATGTCAGTGGAAAATAAGTGCTCTTTTTGCTGGTGTGCTGAGGCTTTTTCCACTGAGGATTCTGTATGAACACTGTTTTCTTCTCCACCCTTGCCTACCACAAACCTAAAGAACTACTACCCTAGAGACACGGTGGTTTTTTTGCAGATGAGGTAACCAACAGAGGTGTGAAGTCAGATGTATCGGTTGTAAGGCCCTGTAACCCGTGTAAAGGCATATGGAGATGTAGTTACTGTGGAGTCTGTGGTGACCGACAGTGTCCTTTGTGCAAGAGACTTGATGAAGCGCAGGTAGGTTGGCTCAGAGGGCTCGTGTGGCTCAGCAGGCTCCCGCTTGGCTTTCTTGCCGTAGGACTTCTGAGGCACGTAGTCCGGGCCGTACTTTTCACATTCCTCTTCTTTCTCTCTTGCCTTCTCAGCCATCTTTGCTTCCCACAGAGCCAGACCGTGTTTGGGCTCATTCATACTCTTGTGCTGGTAAAAGACAAGGGATATTCTGGTGGGATGGTTCCTGTTGGGGTTTTTTAAGGGAGTCGTCGCGTGGAGCTCACGTTTTGCACACTCAATGAGAATTGACCCATGAGATGGAGCAACTGCCACTCCTCCAATTTCTGGATCCAGAAAGTTCTGCTCACTATCTGACCAGACTTCATCAGGATCCTCTGCCTTTTCTGGATTCAGCACATCGGTTTTATCTAAACCACCCTGGGGAGTAGTCCTATCATGGTTTTGACCTGGAAGCATGTTAGACAAACCATTAACTGCATGTGAAATCATTTCACTATCCTTATTTTGGAGATGCAGTGAATTAGGAGTAGCACTAAACATGCTTGGAGCAGAATGGTAGTCACGTGCTAAATGTGGCAGGGGTTGCATGTGATGATGGTCACTGGTTTTACTCCTGGAGGCATAATCCATGCTCAGATTACTCAGATTAGATTTTAACCTTGAGGCAACCTCCATGAAATGGCTGTCAGCCTCATGAGTGGAGTAAGAGGAAAAAGACCCTACATGGTGGACATTTGGTCTAAGGGTGCAGTTATTGAAAGAGTCTACCTGAATATTTTGGTTTCCATAATTCAAGTACTTGGGACCAAAACTCTGGTTATTCCCAAACCTATGCTGGTATAATGTTTGAATGGGTGGTAGACTGAGTTTAGACATATGGTCTTGGCTCTGGCAACTATACAAGTCCATGTGCTGATGCTGAGAAGGGTAGGAGCCCAAGTAAGAGGGGCAGTTGTCCATAGGTATGTTTCCATTGCATTGGTAGGGTGGATATTGGTTATTTTGACTTAAGGATCCTGAATAAGGGTTCATGGGACTGGAAGAATTCAAATAAGACCCCACAGGCTGTGATGAAGTTGTGTAGAGGTTCATGTGATTGGACCCTCCATAGGGATCTGAAGTGTATGAAGAGCTTGGGTAAGCACTGGCTGGATTAGGCAACCTTCCATAGAGATTTGCAGAACCTGAACCCGGGTAAGAGTTAAGAGAATTGGACTGAGGGTTGTTGGGGAGAGCGTGCTGTGGATGCTGCTGCTGCTGCTGCTGCTGTTGTGTGGCTGGTCCTGAAAGACGTAAGAGATCTGCAGATGTGAAAAGAAAACCAATAAAACAAACAAGATTTGGAAAAACAAAATTAAGAAAAATGGGACAGCCCCCCCAACAAACTACATACTTTATAGACCTTTCATCATAGCTGTGAAATTTCTAAGACCATCATGTGATACAGTAACAGAGGTTCCCTTTCTCATAGCTCAAATACCATTCTTTAAGAAGCTGAATAAATACTACGGCTACTCATCTGTTCTGGCACGGATCCAGTGAGATCAGATGCTAGTGGTAATGGGGGAAAAGAAGAGTGCCATCAGTCACATGTACAAAATCCATAGAGTTGAATCATCATTTTAAGTAGCCCATGAAATGGAGCATCAAAGTGCTCCCAAACAGCCGTGCACAAGGTGACCTTCTCTTCACTGAGAATAAATAATTTTTCTTATCTGAGAAAAAAATAATTCTTCTTATCTATATTAATAGAACTGACTCAAAAAAAAAAGTCCCTAGCTTTATGTAAAAAAAAAAACAACACCCAAAAGTGATATTCCCTGATAGAGAGAACAGTTCAGTAATAAGAGAGATTAACTGATGATAGTAAGAGCAAACTCATCACTCATTAAAGTGAAATAGCATCATTTAATAGTTACAACCCTAGCCTGGGTCACGGGACAGCTGAATTCTACTGGCAGGTATTTCAGTGACTTTCTGGGTGGTCTTGGATGTATGGCTTTCTAACTCTTTGAGAAAGCTACTGTAATAATAAGATAGCCATGATGAACTCCTTTGCTCAGGAGTAAGGGACTGTAAAGTGGAATTTGAAACTCTTACTCCACTATGGAAAAACCTCTGATTTTGGTCTTGAGGCAGAAAGTATAAATAGTGATGAGGAGGTTAGGCTTGAATCCCCTCAAATTACAAGGTTCTCTGTAACAGTGGCAGACAATGTGTAGGTCATTCTTTCTTTGGCAGCAGCCTCACACGCTTCTCTTCATGGCTTCTAGCACTACTAATCTTTTAAAGGTACTTCACAATACACAGCGTGGCAAACAGAGTTTGCAAAAGCACCAGATTTCAAGAGGCATTAACTGTCCAACAATAAAGGATTTCTCATACAACTTTTTTCTTTTTTTCTTTTCCAGAGCTGACCACAATTTCATAGGATCTTAGAATGCTAGGGGTTGAAAGGCACCTCCAGAGATCATTGAGTCCAACCGCCCTGCAAAGCCTGACCATTTACAGCAGGTCACACAGGAATGCATCCAGGTGGGTTTTGAAGGTCTCTAGAGAAGGAGACTCCACAACCTCTCTGGGCAGCCTGTTCCAGTGCTCCAGCACTCTCACAGTGAGAGTTTTTTTCTCATGTCGAGATGGAACTTCCCATCATTGAGTTTACATACATTGCCCCTTGTACTATCACTGGGTATCACTGAAAAGAGACTGGCTCCATCCTCCTGACAGTCACCTTTCAGATACTTGTAGACATTGATAAGGTCCCCTCAGCCTTCTCTTCTCCAGACTAAACAGGTCTCTCAGTCTGTGGCACTCTAGTATTTATAAATCTATGATACTGATACTGACTTACAAGAACACTCTTTCCATTTTGCTTTACCATTTTGTACTTGGGCTGAGAATAATGGTTTCCTTGAGACTCGTTATAAATGGCCCTGATTTCTAGGAAGCTTACCACTGCTGATAAAGATCCCGTTCAGATTTATGTGTTTACCTGCTAGCTGTTTGGCATGACCTGCTGCCTCAGAGTTGCCTTGCTTGTTGCGTGCTGCAGCAGACTTGTCTCTTTCAGCTTTGCTAGAGCCATTCTCCAAGGAGGAAAGCTTTTCCGCAGCTGCTTTCTTTGCTTCTAGCTTCCTTTGCCGACAGGTCTTAACGGGCTCTGCTAACATCCTTACTTTTCGGCGAAAGGAGGTAAGGACCTGGATGCTGCCATTCCTCTTCTTCTCCTCCTGGCCCTCGGTGCTTCCAAACTCATCCACATCAGAGACTTTGTACAACGGGAGCACGTGGAGCTGCTCATCTTCAGGTGTTTGGCCAATTTCACGATTGTCTTCTCTAGTTAGTGTGCAAACCTGTTAGAAAGGCACATTAGAGTATCTCTCTCAAACCTGTCTGAGAAGAAGAGACCTGAAGCAGTAGCCTGTGCACTGCACCTTGCCCTGCTGCAGTCGGCGTTGGCATCTGGCAAGCTATCTGTAGACTGTAAGTTTCTGTGCAGCTCATGCATATCACAATAAGCCTGCAATTCAATGCCTTCCATTCCTCTGTTGGACAGTGTTAATAGAAACAGAAAGTTCACATATCATTTTCTTGTGCTGAAATAAACAGCACAGTTAGGGATTCCCCTAACATGAAATAACCTGTGTGTTCCATTGTACTCTGGCCAGAGAGATAAACCACTGGAACATGGGACTCTATCACCAGAAGGCATTTTGGCTATGACACATCAGTTAGCTACCTGTTAGACACAACTGTGCCACGGGACATACTGCCATTACAGTTCACACCCTTTGAAATGGCAGCTTCCAGCACCTTAAGGAGCAAGTCACCTAAGATTTAAGGAAGTTACTGTCATGTCATGAAGCATGCTCACTGCATTAGCTCCACTACAACAGGGATTGGGAGGAGCTCAGTGGAAAAAGATGCTGAGACAGACATTCTGCAGCAAAATCATAGCAGCAGCCAGTTTCAGGAAGAAAGCTCAACTGGGAGTGTATAGTATGTTGGTGGTGGTTGTCAATTAAGTCAAACCCTGGAAGCAAGACAAATTTAGTTGATCTTAAAAAAGATACTTTCTTTGATTGTAGTAAGAGCTGCACTGTGGATCTAGATAGTTGCTTCAAGTTACAACCAGGATGATTATTCAAAACTGAAGATTATTCTTTCTTGTGTTTACTGCAACTGCACTGTCACAGAGAAAGTAGCCAAGGAACAGAAGTCACCCAAGCATATTGAAAACCAGCTTGCTTTTCTGCTGTGTGTAACTTTGCTGTACACTAGAGATCAGAACTGAGGGAAGTAAGAGGTGTGTGCACAATACAAAGGGTGGCAAGGCTTGCAGATTTTCTGCTCATCACAAGCTGGAATCAAATCCACAGCTTCTGGAAAGAAGCTAATTGTTTACATTTGGGGGGGAAAAAAAAGTGTTTCAAGAGGCATGGTTTGTTCCAGAAACACTGACACAGGCATTTCAGCCCTGCTGGGACCTTTTTCCCATTGTCTCCACGGCTGCTTTTTACCAGCTCTATACTGAACTTTTTTTAACACACCATAAATCTCATTCACATGAATGAAAAATTGTGTAGGAGGTAATAAGTTAGCCCAATTACTGCTTAATCTTTTTATTTTATCAGTCTGTGTTATGCAAGGGTAAATTTAAACAGACTATGATGAATTAAATGTATGAAATGAGCGCTGGAGTCAGGGGGCTGCATGCAGCAGGGCCTTACCAGCGTGCTCCCGTTCTGCATGTTGTGCAGGTCTCTGTGAGCGTGCGCGCAGAAGTCCAAGCAGGCAGTGACCCCTGAGAATGGGCGACCTTCCTTCAAGCCCAGGCGGCACTCGGGGGCTCTGTGTTCATACTCGATCTGCAAAGAGATGACAGCTGTCACTGCAACCCAGCTGGATGCTCCAGTCTGTGGAACTGGCACTGCATGCTCTGCTGTGACAGCATGCAAGCGTCCTAACATCTTGGAGGTGGCAACATCCAGGTCTTGAAAGCAAATAGATGCAAGCCACTCGATGGCAATTTTGTATCCATAGTTTGCTCCGTGCTGCTTTGTTCCTGTTACTTGCTGTCTCTGATGGGATTGCGAAATTGGCCAATAATATTTTCTTGCATATTACCTTTGATTCTCTGCCAGTGGTTGGTGTTTTTACAGAACAAATGCAGCACACCTGGCACTGTAAGAGTGGTACATTTATGTCAGGTGGAAATATACCAGCCTGTTAAGGGAAAATGGCTTTAGAAACCTGACTTCAGAATGACTTCATGAAGAATAATAATTTGCTTTTTGGTTTGTAATATTTTGGCACCCTAAACTTGTACTTCATTAGCTTAAGTACAACTCAAACCCCCAACCAAAGAAGATAATTCAGCCAAGGCACCGCTTTCTATTCCTGCACTCATTATTGAAGAGCTTAACAAGGAGTTGATAATGTAACAATAAACCTGACAGAAAAAGAAATCGTTTTGTAGTGGAAGATCAAGCTTTAGACAAGCAGTGGTTTCATATTTTATTTAGGAAATTAAAAATGAAACCATGCTTGCAAAATGCTTTGCTGAAATTCCTGAACCTTTCAAGTGAGTGCAAAAAAAATCCAAGATGTCTACTTTGCTCACAGACCTTTGTTTGACTAATTTGGAGCGTTTACCTCCCTGAAGTCTGAAAATAAAAGCAGAACAAAACTCAGAACATGTAAACTGCTTAGGAATGAAACAAGCGTGGTCTGAAGCGTTAGCCAGGCTGTGACTGCCTGATGGAAGTGTCCCGGTGCAACTGCTTTCTGAAATGTTCTATTGGGTCTGCTTGGAGAAACAGACCCTTGCTAATTCTAAATGTTAATCCTGTAGCAATCTAGGCTTGGATGAGAATAAACCTGGGAATTCAGAATTTCTATTCAGAATTCAGAGGGGGGCTGATTTTAGGGCTTCTTGGTTTAGAACTTTTTACAATACCATACAAATTAGGCCCCAGTCATCTCTTTAAAAGCACTGACAGCAACTTGGTCAGAATTTCCCCACAAACACAAGGTCTGTGTGACACTCCTGAAATAGACCAAGCCATACGCACACCTTAGTACACAAGCTGAACACTGAAACGTGTAAAAGCGTTTGTTTTTAACGTGTGTCAGGCAGGGCCACAGCTTATATGGAGAAAAGTCCTTCTGTGCGTCTTTGTGAGAAAAGAAAAGCAGCCCATGCAAAGAACCATTTTATTGTTGATCACCCCATTGTTTTTCTCTTCTTCCTCTTCCTTTCTTCTCTTGCAGAACATCTCTCAGGTATCTGGACTGATAACCATTGCTAGTGGGCACACAGCCACAGTTTCCTCCATGAGTGTCCAAAGATCATCTGATCAGGTAAGTGAAAGGGCTGAAGTCTGTACTGAATCTGCTTACCCTGTCTAGGTGCTAACAAACGTGCAGTAAAGGAGCGAGTTTTATGGCAAATAAAAATGGGCATTTTGTTGTTAGTTTACTGTTTCTGTTACAGTTCTGCCTTGTGTTGGTTACTACAGCATAATGCTGGCAACAAGCAAGAAAGATGATATCATAGTTTGCAGAAATGCTGGCAGTTTGGAGATTAAGTTCTGTGACTGTTTGCAGTGGCAGTGAACCCGAGCAACAATAACAAAGGCAAACGGTCCTGTGTGTGCAGGGGGTTTGTTGTCAGACTTTGATGCAAATAACTGAAGGATATTAGTAAAAGAATGCAGATGAGAGACAGCCACCCTGGGAACCTCATAAAAGCTTGGAGTGAGTTGCTTCACAGAAAACGTGTGCATGGTCCTCTCATGCAAGAAGGCTAGTGCAGGCATTTCTGAGCATCTGCAGGGCTGAGTGTCTTCAAATATGAGCCTTTCCTTTAAAGCATGATTGTAACAGCCACTGGAGAGAGTAGAACTGAAACTGTGGCTTCAGGATTCAAGTGCAGTATGACGACACCCTGCATTCTGGCACTGCCCATCTCACACCATCTTCATGGCTGCTTTGCTAGTTTGGCTGGTGACATATGCTAAATCCAGAACTTTGTGTTGTACAGATGAAGAGCTCTCCTCTTGTGAAGTAACTTTACTATTATGATGAAAGAAAAATTATTAGTTCTTAGTGGGCCCAATTCTGCTAGTTTCACATTTTAAGTGGAATTGTTATTTCCATTTATCTTTATGCTGGTGTCAAAGGAATGCTGGCCCAAAATGTACCTAATGGCTTGCACAAGGCTGACATTTTGGGATGTGTGGTAAAAATTGGGTTATTTGCATGACTGTTCCAGTTAGTTTTTAACCAAGCATACCTGGTTGTTATATGCATCAGGTGCAAGCTTCTTGTAGGTAGGTGCCATCAGGGTTGACAGATTCTGCAAATGGGATTCTAGTTTTTCTTCCTGTTAGGAGGTGAAATAGAGTTCAATGACATTTCCATACTGTACTTATGGGATTTAAGAAGTTGGGGCCTTTACACACTGATAGTTGTGTAAAGCCTTAAACTGTCATCATTCTGTTGGGAATCTCCTTTCAATTTTAATGTTTCACAGCCTTTAAAGTAATCAAGTAGTTAAGTAGCATAAGAGGACACTTGCAAGAGGACATCACATACTGTAATCTTAATTTGGATTATACCAAGAAAAATGCCATTGTCTAACAAGGATATGTTTTAGATCTAAGTGTGATGATCTTTATTATTTTCCCTCTTGGAGTTTGGGGGAAAATAATCATCTTTAGAAAGCTTGAGAGCAATATTATCAGAACGATCCATCAAGTAAATCCAGCTAATTAGGTTTTACACATTGCAGTGACAGCACTTTAACACACTGAGCTCCCTTTCCATGCAGCAATTTAAAGTTTTTTAAATACTTCAGACTTCAAAAAGCTCTCAGTTCTTAAGCAATGAAGAACTGTGAACATGCCTAGTGGCTGGTGATATGGAAGCAAGAACGAGCACAGTTCTTTTCTGCTGTAAGGACAGGTACATGCTCTCAAAAAGAGGGGCTGTTTAAAAACTGAGGACTCCAATAACATACACCAAGTTGTCCCTCATCCTCTCATGATGAGAATCCCAAATTCAAAACCTCACTTACATGAGGCCCTTAGCTTTTGGTTTTTAATTTCAAGTGGCATACTAGAGTGGTTTACTTGTCTTTAGGAGCTTGTTTGCTTTAAAGACCTGAGAAAACCTTACGGGTTTGAGAGAGAAGTGTTTGGTGCATTAGAAGTTTTTATCTCCTATTATGGGATGACATCCTAGTTTAGGACTCCACAATGACATTATGAAATTGCCCAAAATACCTTGCTGGGACTTTGTGGCTGTTGCCAGAATGTGGAGCTTTTATATGGCCCATAGTCTTACTTGTAGCTTTTATTGGTGAGGACCTTATTGGTGTTGTTTATAAACTGTGTCTGTGCTATGGGATTCAGCCACTGGTCTGGATGTGTGCTTTGGCTGCCCCAATTTTGTGTGGGAACAAGACTGGAGGGTAAAACTATCTTCCCTGCCCAGCTCTGGCTTCCATGGGAGGTGTATCCAAGAATGCAAGTTGGAATAGTGCCCCGGCAGGCTCTGGCCAGGTATCCAGCTTAGAAAATGTAGGGAGTTCGGGACTGCAGGCTATGATAAAGAAGGCTTTGTGCCACAGCATGATTGAAGGGGAGCTATTCCCTAACTGTTGGGGTTATACAAAAGCAGCGGGGAAGAAAAACTGTTAATTGTGATATTTTAAATATTGCAGTGCTCTCAGCACAGACCACAGGGTGCAGGAGTACCTGGCACTCAGAACAAGTAAGAGAAATGCTTGAATTGTGTAAGATACCAGAGTACAGTGAAAGCTGTGGAGCTATGCATCAGTACACAAGTAAGGGACTAAACTTGTATATACTTGCCAAAACCAGACTGGGCTGCTGGAGCCTCCCAGACACATGACTAGCTTGAGCTGTCCAGGAGTTGCTACAGTCATAACATCAAAAGTGATCTTAGGCCCAGGCTAAGGTCAATGTTTTATTACTCTGACTGGTTTGAAATAGTTGCCAGTCTGCTGAAACATAGAGCCCAGTCTTGAAACATTCAGTGAGGCAGGACTGCATGTAGAATGAATCTTCCAACCCTCTTCTTCCTATTGTCATCTCAAGAGTTTGTCCCTATGCAGTCTGCTCTGGTTCCCAATTGCAATGTTATGTGCCTTCAGCTGGTAAACTTTCCACTAACCCACTGGGGAGTGCCCAGTTGTAGGCCTAATACAGCCACAATTATTCAGGCCATGCCCTCCCCTCTAATTGTGAAAGCCTGCAAACATAGTTTCAAGTCTCAGGGCTTTTACCAGCTGTCAGAATTTGGACAGTCAATTCAGCTGGCTCAGTGACTGGAATCAATCAGTTCTGACTGGCAGTTATTTAATTACCCTGCCTGTATGCCATTCTGGCAGGGCTCTGCCCCCTGCTCTCTCATACCACGTCTGTGTTTGCAGTGACAGAAAACATTTCCTCGCAAATGAAGCTCATTTCAGAAATGGACACCAACCTCTTTTGGGTCATCTCCCATCAGCTTAAATTTTCTTGGAATCTTGCTTCGGGCAAACTTACAACCATTGTAGTACATGCTCCAGGAGCACCCAAAGGAAAATGAAGCACCACAAGTTTCAGGGTCCAGCCCTTGACATGCACAAGTCCGTCTAGAACATAAGAGGATATGGCAGTTAGCAACAGGCAGGTCACTCTCGGGTGCTCCCACAGTGGGCACTGGCACTCTGCCCATGCTCTGGGATCATCTTCCCTCAGTGCATAACAAAGCAATGGACCAGGGAGGCATATGTGTTATCACAGAGGAATTTATCAGTGAGAAACTTCATGGTTGTAAAGCAAGGACTGTGGGGTTTCTACACTTCTGTGAGAAGCCTGGCTTTGCCTTGAGAGAGGGTATGTTTGTGCAGTGCCTTGTTAGGTGGTGACAGTTTTGGTACCAGAAAGCGGCATGGATCTGCAAGAGCGTGGGAGCCCTCTAACAGGGGCTAAGCATAACTCCTGCCTAAGTGAGCTATCCGTGGTGTCCAGTCTCTCTGTCTCTCTCTCTCTCTCCCTCCTGCCTCCCAGACACCATTCAGGGTGCATGCCTGGATGCCACTGTGTCCACTTCTGGGCCCCTCAATTTAAGAAGGACATTGAGACACTTGAACATGTCCAGAGAAGGCCAGCAAGGCTGGTGAGAGGTATTGAGCACAAGCCCTATGAGGAGAGGCTGAGGGAGCTGGGATTGTTTAGCCTGGAGAAGAGGAGGCTCAGGGGAGACCTTATTGCTCTCCACAACTACCTGAAAGGAGGTGGTAGACAGGAAGGGGTTGGTCTCTTCTCCCAGGCAACCAGCACCTGAACAAGAGGACACAGTCTCAAGCTGCACCAGGGTGAAGTTTAGGCTCGAGGTGAGGAGAAAGTTCTTCCCAGAAAGAAGCCTTTGGAATGTGCTGCCCAGGGAGGTGGTGGAGTCACCATTCCTGGAAGTGCTCAAAAAAGGATTGGACATGGCACTTGGAACCATGGTTTAGTTAGTCATGAGGTGGTAGGTAGTAGGTTGGACTTGATGATCTCTGAGGTCTTTTCCAACCTTACTGATTCTATGATTCTATATGACTCTATCCATGAAGCCAAAGTAACATCCAGTGATAGCTATGTTACTTTGGGTCCATCAGAAAGACATGGGAAAACAACACAGTGCAATTTCTTTAGATTCAGGCTAGCTCCTGTAGGCTTAGAGTACCGTTTAGTGCATCGAGTTATCTACTGTCCTGGGCCCTGCTGAGATCTCATCTGTTGAATACACAGAGATGCTTCACAGCTCCGGGCAGCTGCTTCTCCCTGATTTACAAGAATATTTACTTTGCTTTTTTGTGGGTTTTTAAGCTGCCTGAGATGGTTGGAAAGGTTCTGTGTCTTTCAGGGAATAGGATGAGCAGGCCTGAGTGTAGGGTTGCAAGCTGGGTGAGCACTCCCTTAGACACACTTACTCTTCGTTGAGGGCGCAGCGCCTGTTGGTGAGCGTGCCGTACTTGCGCAGGGTGTCGGTGAGCTCGGAGTACAGCCTGTCGGCCAGGCTGGTCGGGATTCCCTCCCACACCAGGATGAGGATGACGATCACGGCTGTCTCACACGTGTGGCCTGCTCTCTCACGCACCAAGCACAGCAGCTTTTCCTCCTGACTGCTTCTGCGGACTACCTGCATGCACAGTAACACACGCCCCACAGCCCCCACACAAACAATGCAGCTCTTAGTGTGAAGAATGAGAGAACAGGAAACCTCAACACTCCTGCATGTGCTGGGAGCTTACTTCTGCTTCCGTCTTCCTCTTTGTTTCTGGTGGCTTGGTCCATTTTTTCTCATTTAGTGATAGGGGCCGTGGCTACCCTTTCTGTTGAATGAAGCTGACTCTGACAGGCTTGATTGTTGGCATGGAAAGCCACGGTGGTGGAAACCAGCCTTGTAAAGGTATTCCCCATGCTCTGATTCAGCAGGCATCTCATCCTGAACCTGTACTGTGGTACATGTGTCCCAGTTTGATGAATGAGCAAAAGGAAGCGAGCAGTACGATGCCTCCCTTCACAGAGCTGGACACCTGCACCTAGGGCAGGAGCCATGCAGGGAAAGGCAGGCAGCTAAGGAAAGCACTAAATAACTGGGCATGGAAGCTGTTTCCCTTTCCCTCCCCAACATAAGCAGATAAACTTGTGATCAGCCACTCAAGTTTTGTGATCTGCCCTTCCTACATGCAAACATTGCAGTGATAACAGGAAAGCAGTAGATGTTCAAATTAAAGACTATCCCTGCTCAGTGCCTGTGCTACTGTGGGGATTGCTGGGAATAAAAAGGTGCAGTCTGACATACAGATTATAATCATCTATCAGTTTTAACTCATCCTGCCTTTCTCCAGCCTACCCAAACCACTTGGTAATTTGTGTCAGAGCACAACAGTGTTTGTTGGGAGAGTATCCAAATGCCTCTCCTGAACTGTGTGCGCGTTTTAGAAAGATCACAGCAGTGCACTTATTGGACTTACCAGTGAACTAAAATTAAACAGCAATGAGGATGTCTGCTGGTGTGAATCTCAAATCTAAGTGAATGCCTTCTTTCTCAAGTTTTCATATCTTTAAGCCTGATTTTATTCTTGCTGTTCTCCATGCAACAAGAAAATGGAACACGGGAGACAGAGATGGGAGCAGGCTACAGGTGTCCTGTGGTGCTGCTGCTGCTGAGCTGTTTTAAGTTTCACAGTGTCAGCTCACAGAAGGACGTGTCACTGCTATGTGCTTACATGAGCCAACATACTCAACTAGATTAGTATTAACATTTGTCTTCATCACTTACCCATTTAGCAATTGGACATCCTTGAGAACTTTTGCCTTCTTTCCCAGTGTAGACAACTCTCTCAATCCTTATAGCTTTACCCTTCTGACCAAATCTTAAACAAAGAAAAATATGTACAATAAGCAGAGTCAACTGGTCCTGTGTGAACACTGAAAAGATGGGGCACATTTGCCAGTCTTGTCTTAAAAAATAAACAGTGTGAGCTACAGGGAGCAGCGTGCAGTGTGGTTTATCTTGCTGGTTTTACTACAGTGGTGCACTGAAATGTTCAGACAGGCAAATATCTTGAATACATCACAGATGAGTAAAAACTTATCCATATGGCATAATATCCCCAAATATTGTAACTGTTTCAATAGAGAATTTTGTTACAGATGACTTTTTCAAAAGCAGACTTGAAGTCTCTCTATTTTGGGAAGGAATGCTACATTTTTCTTTATTTTCTGCGTTAAAGTTATTGCTCTGAATTGTATACAACTAAGTTGTCATGGACCAGCTGGAACACAGTAGTCAATCTATTCATTTGCTGTGCTTGTTTCTGGCTTAGCTGCAGTGTGTATCAGTTAAGTCATGATTAATTTGCACCATATCTAGTTCTTTTACTTTATCATCTGTTCATAAATCGTTACTTCTTTACTTCTGCCTGACTTCTCTACTGAATGAGGATTGCAAAGTGCCCTCAAATGATGCTGTTTCTCTGTGTCTTTTTGCACCCCAGGTGGGCAAGCCTGGCGCTTGCATTTAATCAAGCTGATTATGCCATCAAGACAGAATGTAGCCCCACATGCAAGCAGTGCTGCCACCCAGACCAAATGGGATCCACTTTCCAAGTCCTCTGATGGACCAGGTAGAAATATGCAGCAAATGCTAAGTGAAGCCTCAATTAAAAGCACCACACCCATTAAGCCATTTCCAGGCATGTTCTCTGGCCAGGCCCCTTCCTGGACTGCTGCAGTTTGGGGTTGCCCACTTCTGAGCCCTGCAGAGCACCAGGTTGAGACCTGTCTGGGCATTCAGGAATCTCAGTGTTTACAACCTTACAGATCCACCTCCCATGTTGACCTGGCTGCATTTTGGGAACTGGGCAAATGGCACTTTCATCCCCATTTCTTGAGTTGTGCCACTCTCACTGGCATTACCTTTTTCTGGTGTAGTTCTGCAGGGGGTGGGAGTGGGGGGGCTGCTTGGTATTTTAAAAAATAATCAAGTATGATGACTAAATTACAGTCTCTTTGATCTTTGCCTGTTACTAATAGAGCAGCCTTTTCATGAAGCCTTGAGACCTTTTGACCTTAGTGACTTATTTAAGAGCAAATGTTTGTATTTAAACTCCTGTCCTGTAAAGGAAATGAAAAATGCTTATTTTCAGTTGTCATCTCCTTGTGGAATTTCAGTGTCACAGGAAATTATACAAATAAAATCAAGTTGTACTACACATGCTCTGCAGGCAACTGCTAGGTCCCTTTTTCCTTCTTGGCCTTCGACCTTAGGTGACTTTTTTTTTTCTTTAACCATATTAAAAAATATTTTAACATCTTAACATTTTTATCAGTTTGCTGATCTGGATTGCAGGACAACTGTGTGGATATTGCTAGAGAAATAAGTTGTACATCACACATTAGAAATGAAATGGATTTTGTCTCAAATCTTTTCAACTGTCACAAAGGAATTTATGCCTGGTGTTTGTGATGCTTGCACTCAGGCCAAAGCTGACTTGCTTTAAAACTGAAGCAAAACTTCACTGAGCATGAAGTAGGGATTGGGAGAAGGAAGAGGTAAAATGTCTGTAACCACCATGTGTGGTAGTTTTCTGCAAGAAATTTGTTCTGGTAGAGCTAAAATAATAACTGCAACTCTAAATCCAAATCCAGGTTGGTTTGGCAAAGCTAATACCTTAAAAGCCAATCCATATTCATGGGAAGCCAGTTTAGGAGTGCTTCAGTTATGATTAGTGTCACCAACTACACACATGTGGCTTGAGAGTATCTTTACAGTTAAATGTTTGGGTTTTTTTTTAAACTTAGGGACACAGAATTATCTAAAGAGAACAAGTTCTGGAGTTCTTCAGTCAGAGAATCACACAGTTCATACCATATGAACAGCTGAAAACTAGCCATTGTTCAAGTAGCTGCTGCTATACTCTGCTGAACCTGGCTGAGTAGATGCCTGTTATCTATAATCTCTCAGGATTTCCTTCTGCCAACATGAAATAAAATTAAATGCAGAAAAAAGAAAGAGATAAAGGTAAAAAGAAAAGAAAAGAAAAGAAAAAGGTGAGGTCAATATTAAGGATGAAAAATTACATTCCAAAGTAATGAAAAACGTTTCATCTCTAATAATTGACATCGTGACATGAATAACTTTCCTCTTTTGCTTATTATTTGTCACTACTGAAGAATTAACTAGTCCCAGAGCACAGGAAATAACTTTTGAGAAGCTTCTCAGGAGGGTCAGTGTTCATTCCCCCTCCACAGGAAGAAGCTGATTTTTGCAGCTTATGTTCATTCAAGCTGCTCACAAAGCTGAAAACAAGCATGGGGCAAGCACTGCACAGGAGTCACAGTGAAGAAGGTGCTAAGAAAGAGAAAGGACCTGGAGGCAATCTGAAGGGTTTAATATCCCCTTAGTGGTTGTGCAGAGATGAGCACAAGCTAACAGACCTTGCCAAGAAACAGTGCTCCTTAGCTCAGGCACAGCTTTTGGTTCAGCTAATTGGAGCTTCTTTGCAGTTCTGGAGCCCAGATTTCCCCATCTCTCTCTGACTTACTGGGGAGCGTTTTGTTTGCTTATTTGTTCAGAGGGAAACTGAATTCCCAGACACCTCTCAAAATCTGACTAATAGTGTCTGTGCAAGCAAACAGCTACAAGTAAGGCAGAACTCACAGTGCAGAAGTTACTTTTGTGAGAGTTCTTAATTGAAAAGCCTTTGAAAGACTGGTGGCTTTTGTGCATACATGTATTTTTAAACAGCACAGATCATGTATCCATTCTGTGCTGCTCAAAATTCCTGGTTTGGTTGGCTTAGATGTAATAAATGTATCATGGGATGCAACACAATACAGGGATTGTCCACAGTTAAGATAAGGCTGGTTTTGTGCAGTGATCTGAGGAAAAGAAATGTTTTTTCCCCAAAACTACTCATCAGTTCTTGGGCTGAAATCCTATCCAACAACTCTGTAGTGCTCCTCTGGATGTGACCAAGTTAGATTTAGCTCTTCAGGGCTAGCAATTTGGCAGGGGAGAGCTAATTTTGGAGTTTGGTATTCTGCTCTTCATCTTCCTTCTACCTTGGCATTCTCCTACCCAGAGGGAACACCAGGTCCATGCCTGCTTTTGCAGGCACTGCCAACCATCTTGCTTGGCAGGCTGGTGAATACTTGTTCCTGCTTGGGTTTGCTGGCATCTGTCTCGAAGTGCACAGCCTGTGCCAGCCAGCAGACTATTAGCCCTGTCAAATATTGTGACTCTCTGGTGAATAGCACAGTGCGTAGTGTTGGCAACCCTGGAGTAGCTAAGCCTACAAGTAATTACTTGATTTGCAATTGTTTATTTCTCTATGTGCAAAAGCTGGAAAAATTCTGATATCCACAAAAGGATAAATGTTAATCTGCCCTGTGCCTTTGCACTAATTACCTTTCTTCCATGATTTCTCTAATAGCTGCCACATTAGGACCGGCTCCTAGATGGGTATAGAAAGGACCTTCATCTTTTTCAATAATTTGCTCTGTTTAAAACAAAACAAAGGTTATTACTTTGAAGCTTGATTCTGTAATGCAAAAAAGTCACATTGCAAAGCTTACATCTAGCTTGTTGGAACACTGCTGTACAGGTCTGGGGTCAGAGTTTTCAACCACTTATGTCTAAAGCCCATGCAATTTGTACAAAGCATGCAAAGCACGTGGCTAATCCTGCAAACAGGCTGTGTGCCTCTTGCTAGCACAGTTGTTTCGCATCTTGGGCTCCACACTGAAATTCAAAAGGCATTTTCCTGTTATCATCATACAGTTGTTTCTCCTTCTCCCACTTCCTCCTCTCCCAGTGTCTAGGAAGGAGGATAAACAGAATAACAGTTTTAAATACTGATGTTAGTGAGCTGTACAGTACTTGGTTTTCAGCAGACGTGTTACAGGGTAGCAACCTACAGCTTGAGAAAGTGGCCAGTAAGGTTACATGGAGAATTTCTGCCACCCACACAGCAAGACTCTGTGAAATGATAAAAAAGGCAACTTTGCTGAAAGAAATCCTGCACAAGGCTTAGACAAAATGCTTGTATGCTAAGAGTGTGGCCTGAGTTTTCTGTGTGTAGGTAGGACCATGTCAGCATTCACAACATGTGCCACATATTTAGTTATCAGGAGGCAAGCTCCAGCAATGAGAAAGAAATGGCCAGGCTCTGCTTGGGTTTAGGAACAAGTGGTGGAGCTGTACAGACTTGGTTGAGGGCTAACTTTATTCCATGCTAACTCCAAGGGCTGGACAAAGTGATGTAGAGCCTTGGGAAGCATGCTGAGGACACACTGTAAACCTGAACATGTAAATGGGAGAATGGCTCAGTTTAATCTTCCTAAGAACAAGTATTGGCAGGAGAGAGCAATAAGCCCTATCAATTACGCTGCAGCAGTGGGGAATTCAGAGAGCATGGGAACTAAGTTTTGTGCAAGCTTTATTTTGTAGAGGGTCTGCTAAGACTGAAGAATTAATATGCAAGTGGAAAATAAGCCCTTTTGCTTAGTTAGTGGTTTCAGTACTGGCTGAAAAAACTGTGAGAATAATGACATGATTGCCAGAAACACTTGTGCCAACCACATTGGAGAAACAGTCTGAAGAAAAAACCAACTTCTGTGCTTGAAAAAAACATCTCTAAATTGTGTAGGTTCTTTATTATAAAACAACAAGGAACAGCAAGGAACTGGCTTCCAGTTTTCTTTTTATGAGCTTTGGAAATCCACTACCTCCTCTTTTTGTTCCCACGCATCATCTCTGAGACATGTCCCAAGTGTTTGAAAAGGCAGAAAGATCCATTTTGCAGTTTTGGAGGAGTATTGGTTCAACTTTCCTCTTTTATAGTTGGTATGAAATCCCACTAAGTGAAACTGTAACAAGGATATATATTTTTTCCATTTTTAGTGCTGAACCTTTTATCTCAGCCTAAGCAGTTTTTCCAGTGGAGCCCGAAAGCACCTTTTAGACCTGGCTATGTGCAGTGTCAGTGCTGTATGGAAGCTGGGGCTATGGGCCATGTGTGTCACTCTGCTTTGCTTCCCTCGGCTCTATTCTTCTCTTTTGGAGTTTGTGTATAGCATGAAGAAATAACGAGGGTCCCCCTTGTTGCTTTTTTGCTGCTGCTTCAGTAGCTTCTCTAGGAAAATGCTGATCTGTTTTATTCTTGCAGGAGACAAGTGTGTGAAAAGGAGGACAAACTCTTGCAACAAGTAAGGAATAATCCGTTGTCCTTTCTTTGCTTAGGCTTTACTTGGGGAAACTTCAGCAATTTCACTATTAAAGCAAAGAACAGAGTAAAGATCTCAGGTTTTAGACCCAGGACTGTATCTGACCTTGATGAATACATTAGATTATGAAGTTATGACCTACTTTTTATCAGTGTGTTGTCATTACATGTCTGCTGTTCAAGGAGAATGAATGTGAGGGGATGCATTACTGGCCATAAACATTCTGACTGAAAAAGCAACTAGGTAATTGCTTTATAAAATATTGAGAAAGGGCCCCCGTGCAGGGTTGGGTAAGTGTATAAAATCACAATTTTAAGTCTTTACTAATTAATGATCCAAACAACAAAACCAACCAACCAGCCAAATCCAGAAAATCTTCCAACAAAAGGATCCAGCTAACCCCCTGATCCTAACTGGAAGGCTCATTTCCTTCCTGTGAAATTTTTAGTATGTCTCAGCACTTACCAACACAGCTGCAAGATGGGAAATCATACTGGGTTTTGGCAGGTGTGTCCAATAAATTTTTTACAGGAGTATCCAATAACTTGGAAGGTGAGTCTAAAAAATTATTGAGAACAGTTCCAGCTGTTCTTTTGGTTGGGGTTTTCTCAGCAGACGAGTTTGCTTGTTGATCTGAGATTGGGGTCTGAGTATCAAAGTCTGCAGCACTGGTGTTTCTGGATAGGATGGTAATAGGGCCTGCTGTTTCAACCTTCACATGTTTGGGTGACTTGAGAGTAAAAGTCTTGTGATCAAACAGTGATTTGACCTGTATTTGTTTTAGCTGCTGTTCCATTGTCTCAATGATGCTCTTTTGTTGCATGTTCTCACAGCCAAAGTGCTGATTCTCTTGTTTAATTGTTTTTTTCCACATTTTGTTTTCCAGCTGTCCAGCCGACGGGCGCATGCAGACGTTAGACTTTGTGCCAGCCTCGATTTTGATAGGCTTGCGTGCTGCACCGGGACCAGTCTCGGGTTTGGGTTGCTGGTATGCTTGTTGCTCCTGTTTTTGCAGAAGATGCCACCTCAGAGCAGCATGCTTTTGAAAATCCTTAGTGGTTTGGGACTGCGAATGACAACCTCGCTGCTCTTGGGAGTGTGGGACAGTTTGCTGGCTGTGTGGTAAGTACCGCTGAGGAATCTGCGTAGCTTGTTGACTTGGGAGATCTTGGTTCAGGCTACCACCGTAGCATTGTGTTTGCTGGAGTGGTGGTAGCTGCATAACTGAAGGTTGTTGTGTCTGTTGCTCTTGTTCTTGAAAACAGTGATTCACATCTTGCTTTGCAGTCAAGTTATTGGGAAAATACTGCACATGTTGCAAGTCCTGCATTTTGTTGGCTCCGAAGCATTCAGCAGTTGTGGTGTTTTCTTTCTTCTCAGGAACCAAATGCATGTTGTTTGGGCAGGGATGCTGCAGACTAGCGTTTCCTTTCTGAGTGTAAAGGGGAGCTTTGTTGTTCATGCTCTGTACCTGCTCCAGGCTTAGCTGAGGGTTATGCAGTGGGAATGCAGCTGATTTCATGTACTTATTCCCAGGTTGAAAACATTCATCTGCTTTAAGTTGATTGAAGGATGTCCTGTCTAGCAGCTGCTCAGCATTGCTTTGGGAGTGGGAAATGGTTTGGGGCAGGTCTTTACTTTTCATTTGCAGCGCCTGTTGCTGGTTTGGGGTTAACTGAGGAGCACAAGGCAGTTGCACCTGCTGTGCTTGTTTTTGAAGCATCTGTTGCAGAATGTGTGAATGCAAGAATGGTTCTTTTTCCCTTGATGGGGGATTCAGGTGCTGCTGTTTCAGTGGGGCCCCTAAAGGCTGTTCGGCTGGCTGCTCTGGTCTTTGCTGGAAATGTTGCTGCTGGACTTGGGACTTGAGCAGAGAATCCACCTTCGTGAGCTGTGGCTGCGTGGTGTGTTTCTGGAATGGCAGCTGCTGGTCAGCTGTGGGACGCGGCTGTGGCTGTGAGTTTTCGCTTTTGTACGGGGGAGGAATTTGTTCCTGTTGCATTATCTTCTGGCTCTGGGGCTGTCCTGAAGGCCCCTTTAATGCATCAGGGCTTCCGGCATACTGCTTTGTATAGGTTGTTTCAGCTGTGTGTGCCTGGAACTGAAGAATTGATCGTAAATATGCTTCGCTGGGCTTTTGGGGAGGCTCTCCCTGGCGAAACTGGGTGGGAACCAGTTCTATCCAGGCTGGCTTTGAATAATGTTGAGCCTGTTGCACAGGCTCTTTCACTTGGTCCTTCTCTTTGTCAGGAGGAATCTCAGGTTCTCTGTGTCCTGGGAAGTGCTGATAGTGTTGCTTTAAGTCACCCTCACTTCCACGCCCTTGCAGGTTCTGGAGGGGAGGCTCTAGCACCGGTGTAATTTCTTCTGGGAGCTGCTGAATTGAGGCGGCCACAGCAGCTTGTGGGGGGCTTTCATTGACATCTTCTTGTGACGTTTGTGCCTGCTGTGGAAGTCTCTGCTGAGGGTGCAGTTGTTGGTGGCTGAGGCTGGGACTTTCTGACAGTGGTCCTTGCTGTCCTTCGTTCTTTATTTCCCCAGGAAGAGTTTCATCACATCTGTTGTCATAGGAACTGTGTCCTTCTAGCACCACAACAGATGGTGCAGTATTCACGTCCGGAGCAGGAGGAGTGGAGGAATCTTTGTGAAACATTGAGTTGTGTGTAAAGTAAGCACCATTATTTTCTGCTTGCTCAGAAAACCTTTCCAGAGTGGTGCTCTGAGCTCGCAGGTTACTGCTGGAACTTAGAGAGAGGTCATGGTTGGGAACCTGCCCTGTGTTTCCACAAACAGTACTATTTCCTATGGGTAATTGGTGTGGATCATAGCTTGGAATATGTTGCTGTAGCTGTAGTTCTGGTTTCTGAAGTGAACAGCTACCTAGCAGTACAGGTGGTTTACTGGAGTCTTCTGTGTTGTAGACCTCAGTAACCACTACAGCTGGCACTTGAGGCAGCTCAGAGTTTGAGGTCTGTGGAGAAGTGATCTGCCCTGAGGTATGGGATGAATGTGCTGTCTTGTAAGACAACTCATTAGTAGCCTGACTGGTAATGGCATTGATATGAGATGTGTTCTTCTGCATTGCTATGGAAACATGTTCTGGATAATATTGAGACAGTGTTTTCTCCAGGAGTTCACCATGCATGCTTTCCATGGAAGAGGCAGAAACTGTAGCACCATTAGGCATTGGCACTGCCTTGTTCTTAAGTAGTAAGACAATGTCCCTATTGTGGCAATGAATGTTTTCCTGCTCCTGTTCATCCTGAATCAGGACATCATGAGGGTTTTCTGAACCACCACTGTTGTATCTTGTAGACTGTATCAAATCTGAAGCTTCATTTTCTTGTCCTGTCAAAATCTCAGATTTCCTTTCACTATAACAATTGGAGATGCTTGGTTTTTCTTTATTGTCTTCTGGCTCAGCTTTTTCTCCATTTACCTCTTGCTTCACTTTCTTGCTCTCATGAAGTCCATACAGAGAGGGCTCACTGAAGGTGCGTTTTATCCCACCATTTTGCAGGTATTTGGAGTACACTTTCTTTTCTTGTAAAAGGTCGGGACTAACACGGCTGTTTGGGCTTCCCTTCAGGTGGGGCACTCCATAGTTGCTTTTAATGAATAGCTGCTTGTGGTCTCCATTTACTTCAACTTCGGGCCTCTCTGTTGCTGGACTTCCATTCTGTAGCTTCACTGCAGACGGCTCTGCTTGGCAAACGTGAGAAGGTTGTGGTATTAGAAATGGACTCAATCTATTGCCATCAACATGGTTGGTTCTGTCCTGTTCCATCTGGCCTGCTCCGGGGCCATCCACAAGGCTACCCTCTGAACGGATCTGAAAGAGAAAAGAAACGGGAGAGGATCTAAGTCAAGTTCACTATCCATAAATGGACACAAATTACTGATAATTCCTGCAGCATTCAAGCACCCATTGTCCTGACCAGCTTTCATGCACAACATGAGGGGAGCAAACACATCTGGGGGATATTTCACTGTCCTGTCACATTTTGCAGCCCTGTGTCTCCCTTTCTTTCTTTCTTCCTTCCTTCAAGAAGAAATTCTTGAAGATTTCTTCTTCCAGAGAGTGAAAATACGGAGTGACTCTTTCCCCCCATTTAAAACATAAGCAGCTATTTTACCAAAAAGCATTTCTCCTAATGGTGTAAAAAATATTCTCTGCTTTTGAATGATTTGCAGACTACTCTGTCATCACTTTGTCTCCTTGCTAAGGCAGAAAGTCATGCCGAAACCATGGTTCCCAGACTTGGTGCTAATCCTGTTACTTGATTAAGTGTGCCAAACCCCTTTGTGTGACTCGAAGGATTATTGCCTCCAAGCTTGCCAATTAGAAGGGAAAACCTCCTTTTCTCTGTCTTCAGCTGTCTGACAAGATTTTTTAAGCTGGCATTCCTAAAGACCATGCAAGTGGCACAGTACATGTGAGACAAAGCCATGTTTGACTGCTGTCCTTAGGAACTCCTACAGTTCATCAACATCTTGGTAATGTTAAGAGAAACAAATCTAGAGATTTTGGAAAGGTTTGATGTGGTATTTTTTCAGGTATTAATATCCATTCAATTTTGCATATAGAGATCAAGCATGGCTTAAGCTATGCATTTGGGGTTTGAACTGAGCCTCTCGGCTGTGGAGCTAGGTTGGTTTTTTCCTTTCCTTCTTTCTTTGCAAGTAAAATCCTATTTTCTTATGCACTCTTTATATTTTCCTTATAAAATGAAGTTTTTCATTGGATAAAAGTACTGACAATGTGCAGTGAACAAATTCCATACAATGACAAGCTAATCCTGTTCACATGGATCTTCCTAGGATTCACAGTTCCAGTTCACATAGATAATGCCCTTGTTTGACTTTGCTTGTAATTTATTCTTTGTTGGCTTTACGGTTCTCAAGCAATCACAAATGACAGAGGACAGACTGACAGAGGGTCCTACAGATGTGAGATTGCACAGGGAAAATTTGGATCACGCATATCTTTGTCCTGAAGCTTTTATTTTTGGTTTGCATGAAGGGGAATCTGAAAGGTTCTCCTTTACCAGGTTATCCCTGGTTGAACTACAGAAGTCCTACAAGCAGCTGGTGGTATTGCCACTACTTGGGAAGGAATGCTGTAGTGAGAAATTTATCCTGTCATGGTTGTTCATCTCACGCATTTATCCTACACGATATTTTTGTCTGTTTGCTTGGGGTGATATGATTCTAAAATGCTTTTAAAAGTAGTATTATTCATTCCATTCAGCAGAATCCTCTCTGCTTTGCAGCTCTGATTTCAGTATCAGGGCAATTCAAACATACATCTTGACTCACAAGCATCTGTACGATGACTTGTGCCTACCTCCTCCTTATCCCAAACCTGGGTTTAGATTTACTTTTGACCTCCTGAAGTTTTTTCTTTTCTTTCTGTACTCAACTTATGTTTTGTATGACAGTAGTGGAGAAGTTTTCTCTGCAAATAACAGTACTTTAAAAAAGAAAAAGAGTTTTTGAAGGGAAAGGTAAGAACAGGGAGATGGAAAAGAATGTTTGTCCATCTAGCTTATTCTCTTGACAAGCTAACATAGGCTTCTTCCCTTCTAGATATATTTCAGTATATTTCCCAACCTAGCTTTGAATGAAGTACCACAAGACATGAGCCTGTGCAGCTTTCCCAGGGAGATGATACTCCCCACTTAACAGAAAGCAGCATGAAAAGGATTCCTCTGATGTGTCATTCTAGGCCCAGCAGCAGAATGATGCTCCCAGAGTGTCTCAAAAAGAAAATGTCAGCCTAATTTGGAAACCATTCTTTGCCTTCACACCTTTCATACCTAGAAACTGCAGCTGAACCACAACTCAGACGTATGTAGGCTGCTGTATTTTGCCAAGTATGAGCTGAAATAAAAGGCACCATGGTAATTAACACTGTGCTGTTGAGCTGCTTCTAACATATTTACTTCTTTAAAAAAAGTTTTAGTCTGTGTAACTGAATTGTGAGAAACTTGCTCTGGCTCTCAAAATTCTGCCCTGCTGCTTGTATTCCGGTGTACTGTGTGGGTTGCAACTAAATTCCTTCACAGAGTTCTCAGACAATCTTCCTTCTCAACTCCTTACTGATAGCTGAAACATCTTTTTGTTTAGAAGTGGGGGCTGCCCAACTTCTCTAAACTTGGCTTGCAAACCCCTCAGAGGAGCACATATGCACCTCAGAAAAGAGTCTTCGGTTCACGCCGTCCTCAAAACCCACAAGGTTACTTCACTGTGTGACACAGGTGATAACCTGTAATAATTGGTGGTATTCTTCAAGACCTCCTAAGTCAACTGGCTCCCCCAAATTCTGATCACATCCAGTGTAAAAGAGGTGGGTGTTAGGCACTGCAGAGGACACAGGAATCATGTGGTTCTTTCAAATATTGTTAACTCGTTAACTAAAAGTGACAGATTTGCCTTTTTGGGAAATGCATCCAGCATTGTGGTGACTTTGCTTTATACTTCTGTCTACAGTCAGTTATTCACAACCCTTGAGTCACACCTGAGTACAAATCATGGTAAAGCAGCCACAAATCATGGCAATTATTTGTAATTTAAATCTGGCAAAAGAGAAATGGCAGTGATAACTTTATTACTGGTTTTAACTGGACACTAGGAAGATACACTTGATGATAGTACTAAGCAGACCATACCTTTCAATGCCTCTATGCTCTTTACAATTGCTGTGGGGTGAACTGTCTGCCTCTTGAAGTAAATCTACTTCTCCCTAAGCATAACACTTAGCCTTTCTTCTTGTTCCCATAACTGTATTTTATCCAGACCGTTTAGAAAGCTCTGCATATTTTCCTTCAGCTATACCTCATTAGAAATTCAAGTCACATCAGCAGCATCTGTGAAACAATTACTGCATCTAGAACTGACTCTGCAGTCTAATCCATCATAATTATGACTGGCCTCTTTGAAGATGCCATGATGCGTGACTTAAATATAGCACATTACTGTGCAAATGGATCAGCAGCTCATCCCACCAATATGCGTTCCAGTTGTAATTCTGTCCGCCGCTGCCTGGCTTTGTCAGAGCCAAGCAATGCATCTACACTTATTTCTTGCCCCATGTGGGGCACAAATGGAAAGCAGGTACTGGGAGAGTGTTTGAGAATTTTTTGTTTGTTTGTTTTATGGGCAAGTTTGGCCTGTTCCTACCAGCTCTATCAATCCATGAGTACTGACAGACTGTGGAAGGTGGTGCTGGAGCATAACAAACATTCCTGCAGTAACAGGAGCACTCTCAGTTATGTCATTTTCTTTACTTTTAGCCAGCTCTAAAGGTTCCTGCTTCATTTTACCTAGCACCTGTATCTGGGGAGTTAGTGCACACAAAGCTGGTCAGATCAATGAAGAGACAAACACACCTACTGCAGGGGAGTACATTCTTTGGCAATGCTAGACAAGAGTCCCAATTAAAAAAATAGGTGGGAGGATGCTGTGTCAGAATACTCCTGGCCCTAAAAGGTGAGATGTCAGATGAGTTGTTTCCCCTTCTGGGGTAAGCTGGGATAGAAATACATCTCCTCAGAGTTTTTCTCCCAAGCAGAAATATACCTCTGCAGATCATGACCTCAGCTGACTTGTGCTCGAGTCACTATCAGGATGAGATACACAAGAGCTTGTCAATGGCTTGCTAGGTTGTTCCTGGACTGCTGCCACAGCCTTCATCCTACTGGCACCCTTCTGCCACTGTCACATGATACAAAGGTCTAAACTGCTCCCAGACAAGAAACCCTCACAGCAGCTTCTAGAGAGGAGGGGAATTTACTTGTATGCCTTGCCAAGCTCCAATTTGCTAAACTGTACCTTCTGCTCACACTCTCCTCCTGCTCCTATCACGTGGGTGCAGTGGCTTAATTTACTGTGTATTATGATTTGTGGTCATGCAACTGCTTCTCTCCTCTGAAGCTCATGCTGCTGGCAAAGAGGTCTAAATCCTGAAATGCCAACAAGTGAAAAAGCTCCTAAAGTGAAGGCATTTTCCTCCCCTGTATTTCAAGAATTAATGACAACTCAAGAAAAGGCATGAGCAGAGCTATTCCTAAGTAAGGGTTAGTCCTGAGCAGGGACACTCACACATGGCATCTTCTGATTAACTCTGTGTCAAAGTTTTCTCTTGTTAAACATTGGAAGGAGTCATGTAAGCAGTTACAATGATGCTCAACACCATGATCTAGAGACATGTGCTTATTATGGGATGTCATTTTTCTCTGGCCCAAGTAGCAGTTGCTTCAGCTGTGCCTTGGGTTAACACCTGTAAGCAAGCTGCAAATGTCACTAGAAGAGAAAAGATGTGCAGGAATTCAGATGGCTAATGGGTAGTGAAACACATCAAAGCTCCTTATTAGTGAGCCGTTTCCATGACTGCTGGGATAAAATGTTGCACACATGAACGTTGTAGTGTAGTTTTAGGGTTTCCTATATGTTTCACACATAAGGTGCACTGTTTTTATACACTGAGAAACAAAGCACGTGGAAACTAATAGGAGAGGCAACACCAACACTATGCCTGCCCAGACTCATCCCTGGAGGTTTTTAAGGCCAGGCTGGATGTGGCTCTGGGCAACCTGATCTAGTGGGAGGGGTCCCTGCCCATGGCAGGGGGGTTGGAACTAGATGATCCTTGAGGTCCCTTCCAACTCTAACAATTCTCTGATTCTGTGAGGTTTGCCATTTGCAGAACAGCTTCTTCCCAAGCCAGGGCTGCTGCTAGTTTGTAACAAATACAATACCGTCAGAAACCAAACCTCGTGCGGGCTTGTTGTTTAAATATGGGTTTAATGTGCTTTTCTGAAGCCAACACACTTATGAGAGAATTATAACCCTGGTCCAAAGCAGATTCAAAAGAGAGACTGCATGAATGCCTAAGGTGAATGGAGGTTCTGAACCCCACAAGCTGCCCTAAGGCATACTCTGCTCCCTACCAGCATCTCTGCTGCCCTGTTGCAAGTGTGGTGGCTGTGGAAAACACAGTGAAACTTCAGTGCAGATGGCCCCAGAAGGACAAGGACACTCTGTTGCTAGCCGGGTTCTATCTGTGGCTTACAATGGGGTCCTTTCGCACTGCATTCAGCTGTCTCTTCATTTGGATGGTATATTTATTCAGTACACCAGCAATGCTTTGGAAAAAAATCACATAACAGTGCCGAGCCATCTCTGTCCCTTGATGTTTTTAAGTTAAGGCTATATTTCTTTTTAAAATATGCGTATTGCTCTCTCATGGTAGCTTTAAATAGCAGTTAAGGGGTTAGTCTAGAAAGTACTGGATGAGACACTGTGACTGTATTCTGCAGGAGGTCTTATTACATGAACATAATTGTCTTATGGCATTTAGATGTACAAATAATCTGTGTCAAACAAAACAAAATGTGGGATGGCTACAATTTGTTACCTGATTTATTGCTAATTTGCCCTTAATTTACAGGGGGAAAAAAGTGACCAGTGAATATAGATATAAACAGACATAAGGCAATGAAGAGCATGGGATTTGTGAAATATGAGGATTAATAATTCATTAAATCTTATCTGAGCCAGAAGCCTCATAATTCATGCATTTAAAAATCAACTAGTGCTAGCCTCTCATCCATTTATTGACACCAGCCCTTGCATTTCAGTGGCACAATGATGTAATTGCAAAATCCTTTGAATCAGTTTGATTTTTGACCTCAATGCAGAGGCCAAGAGAGTAAAGCTAAACTGGTCTGCACAGTGATTTCCCCTCACTACATTATATAACCATCAACAAGAGTGGATGCTGCATAATATCCACACAGACATGAAAAATTGCACTATTTTAACAATTGCATAAAACCAAGGGGACTGCAAATTAAATGCCTCTACAATAGGGGTGGAAAAAACCAATTATGTGAAGGAAATGAATTCAGGAACATAAAATGCAAGTAAATAGGAATGATAATGTCGCATCGCACAGCTCTCCAGTTCCTACTTTTGTTGCGATCTATGTCCTACACAACCTTTGCACCTGACTGTATCCTGTAGCACTTCTACCAGAAGAGCACAACTCTTCAAGTTGCTTGCAATCTCACCATAGTATGACAAGATTAGAAATGCTTCTCAAAAGGTCAAACTTTAGAGCCAAGTTGGATTTAAGAGACAAAAGGACCTTCCTGCTGCCATAACCAGAAGACTGAAGATGAGGCTGGCACCTGTGCTTGTTCTTGCTGCTTTCTGTGATTTAGATTTAGGGTATGGTGGATCCAGGCGGCTTATAGTGGGTGGGCCATCACACAGAGCTATCTTACTTCCCAGGTTAGCCTGTTTGACATTATCTTGGATGTTGGTTTGTCTGTGTACTTCAAGAACCAGTACTGCCCAATTTCTTGAGCACCTCCTTTACGGTTACACATCTTTCACAAATGCAGGGAAGCTGAACTAAAACACTCTTTCACCTTTGCTGGTTTTGGGAGTCATTACAGTCTGACAGGAAGGCTGTGGGGGATGTGAGTTCCAGTCTTAAACACTGGGTATACTTAAATCAGTGTGAGCCAAGCGAGATGATTCTGTGCCTGGGTATCATGAGAAACTTTTTGTGTGCCTGTGAAGTTTGGGCCAACAAAATTGTTTTAGATGGTGACCCACACAGGGCATTGTCAAGGTAATTCACCAGTGCCAGTGGATTAAACATTGAGAAACATGCTGGGGTAGGAAAACAGAACCAAGTCTCTTTTTTTCATGGACTCAGACAGTTCTCATGCTAGGTTAGGTGTGTTGAACAAAGGCTGGCAAGGTAGGGTGGGTGCTGCTATCAGATGTACAGCTGATGCTTAGGCCTGGTTTTCATTTCTGGACAAATGCTGATATCTGAGGGAGAAATTTCCTCTCAGTTACATCATGTGTCAAATGGTAACAGTGATACTGGCTGCTGATTAAAATCAACTATCCCAGAGCTCCTGCTGCTCCAACCTAGCTCTGTGGTGCAGCATGCCTTTGTGAGCATGCCAGGATAAGCAAGTGTTGGTGGCTGAACCCTTCTTCAAGACACACTTGATATTATCAACCTGCCATTTAGGGAAGGTTACCAAGAGGTCAGTGTCATCATTATCTTCCAGTTTCTGTGATCTTTGTCCATCTGGCTTCAGACCTGGATCTAGTAGGGATTTCTCGGGCTGATGACTTCCTGACATCCGTCGAAGGTCGGTTATCCATTATGATTTCATCACAGATGTTGGCAGAATTAAGTAATTCTCTATTAAGTAGTACATCCTCCTCGAGAACTAGAAGCAGTGGAAGAGATTCTCTTGGCTCTGTTCACCCTGTACTACAAGGAAGAAAGGGAGGACCCAAAGGAAAAAACACTGGCAAGCCAAAGATTTCAGAGTTTCATCATGTTGGGACAGTAACATCAGAAAATAGGAACAAAAAAAGTCTTGTTTGGCATGTGGGTGGAAAAACTGATCAAGGAGAGTAAAACACTGTGGGTTGCAGTGTCCTCAGGAAACCTATTTACACAACTCTGTTTTTCATTATCCTTTGAACTTCAAATAGGAAATCCTGTTGGTCTCCTAGTTCTGATGAAAGCAGAATTTTGGATGAAATGCCATTTTCTTAAATTTCTTCTCCAGAAGTTGAAAGTGAAGGTCATACAAAGAGGAGAGTCAGGGCAATGCAGAGACCAAGGCTTTTGGTTCTGAGGATTACTCTGACCATTGCTCCCACATGTTCATATGGTACAATACAGCTTTCAGCCCCTGCACTGGCCTCACTGTGGTAGCATTTACATCCCTATACACTTTTCTCCTCTGATTTTTCTCCTGCTTCTGCCACACCAGGGATGGGATGCTGTAGTGAACTCAATTTTCAATCTGCTCTTCTTGATCGCTGAGAAATGAGAGGCACCACAGAGAGACAGCTCCCACACTACACAGAGTTGTGTGATTTGATTTTAAAATGGCTTTTCCTGACCACTTGTGATTTTTTTTTTCAATTTCCTTCCAATTTGTGCCTTGCACGACTTACAAAATCCAACAAATTGCTCATAAACACAAGGGAAAAAACAAGTTTATCAGGGGCCTGAGAAGAGTGCCCTTGGCTCCAGGGCAGAGCCGTACCGGTCCACACCAACATGTTCTTAAAGGTCTCTAATGATGAGAGTTGCATAATAACACACAGAGTTTCATGCAGTGCTTCATTAACCTTACTTATTAGAAAGCTTCTACTATTTAAAACACTATCCTGGATCATCTCTTCCCATCTACACCAGACTCATGGAACACTTTTTTGTTGGGGTTTGTGCTATGGCTTCTTTCTCCCTATGTAACCGGAAAGAACTATTGCTGCTTCCCCCTAGACAGAATAAACCATCTGATTCATGACATCTGGTCCCCTCCCTGGGTGGATCCATACCCATACCATTTGTTCCCTGACCAGATGCATGGAGGTCACAAAGCAAATGCAACAGTCTGTTCTTGGGACACCTCATGCACGTGCCACATTCTGCTAGACTTCCCCCCCGTTCAGGTGTTTGCTATACAAACAGCTCTGATATGTGCCTGTACAACATTTAAAACACCTCTATGAGGTAACCCGGCTTTTACCCCGGTAACTAAACCCAGTTTTATGCCCTCTGCTTGAGAGGCACTGTATAAATCACACTGAAATCAACAGGCTTGTTACTTCTAGCAGAGTTTTATCAAGGTTATTTCCTTAAAACTTGGCTTTTAGCATGCTTTAAGTCTGTGAGCTATTGGCACAAACATCTCTTCTGACTTCCACAGTTGCTGAGGCACCACAGAAGATAAGAATCTAATGCATTTTTAGAGTTCTATTAGAAGATGCTCTCTGGAGCTATGGTTGCCATTCAGCTTCTTTCTGTATTCATGTGTGGTCTTCAGGAGCAGTTTTCATGTGGGTTATTGAAATCTACATGCAACAATGGCACGGATTATTGTGCTGAAACCTACATCTGAGAAAACAGTTTCAACTGCCTTTCCAGATGTACAAGAGATGAAAGACAAGGTGTTTTTGATGACCAGAGCCAGCTGATGACCTAAGAGCAGCCAAGACCTATTCTTGATGAAAGCACAGCTCTGGGAGAATAACAAAACATGGGAGCTGGTGCTGCCTTGCCACAGTTCTGAGCACACGAGAGCTTGGCATGGGTAGTTTTGCCATCTCCTTCAGTTGTAGTTTGGAGATGATGATATGGGACTACATTTTCATTCTGAATACTCAATATACAGGCTTGGAAAAAACTTGGTCATTGACTAATCTTAGATAAAATAGCTCTGACCCAAACAAACTATAAATCAGGAAACACCCATTTCACATCATGCCAGCATTTATCAAGGACTCACAGCCTGACTTCTCAAGGCTGGCTTGAAAAGCAGATTTTCAGTAGATATTATCTTGGCTGCAGTCATTTCTCTCCCTTTCTAATTTTAGCTTTTTATTACTTGGCAAGAGAGTTTTTAGCTTTTTCTTTAGAAGGTCTCTATTAACCCTTTTCAGATCAAGCAACAGGCTCCAGTTTGTGCTTCCACACAACTAAGGCCACCTCCAAGTTCTTTCTTATCTTGTTACTTACACGCTTACTTACTTAGAACGTGGGTTTTATCTATAGCCATTTAAAACTTCTTAACATTTAGGCATGAATAGACACTAGAGGGGAAATCTTATTTATTTTCTGTCAAGAAATATTTAGTCAGAGAGCTACTACAAGAAAAATCTTATTACAGGGAGACAGAGAGTATTTGCCTTTCTCTGGTATCTCCCTTTGGTGTTTCAGGAAAACTGGAAACCAGTAAGTCTAGGTTTTGTGAAGGAGCTGTTTGTTCAAAAACGCAGCTCTAGCATGAAGGTTTCTTCCTTTAACCCAATTACAGGACTGGATAAAAACTTGGGATTGCTGTGCTGAGAAAGGGTTGGGATCCCAGAATGAGCTGGTGTTCCCGCTTTCCTTTCATTTCCCATAATTCAAAGCACATTCTTTCTCCTGTTTAAATTTTCTTCTTTATGGCAAGATACAACATGAAGAGACAGAAAATTTGCTGCCGCCAAGCTAAAAGGGGTGGGGTGGGAAACTGGCAGATTGTGTTTTAACTCTCGCTAAGAGTTTCAGCCTCCCGCAGCTGACACTTGGAAGAGCAGTATTTGAGCAGTGCTGAAGGGAGCTGCAACACTCCTCTCTCTGTCCTTCCTTTTCAAATGTTTTCAAAGCTTTGAAAACAGTCAGTTGTTCTTCATTCTGGCAAGTCGCCATTTGCTGCCAGCTCACATCAGTTCATAGTCTTCTGAGGTATCCAGTGGCCTGCATGGATGTGAAAGTGTTTGACGCTCTAATGAAAGACCTTTGATATTTTGGGTTATTTAAGAGACATACAGAAATGGGCGAGTTAAAAGAGCTGTTGTGAGATCTTGCAAAGCCCACTTCATATTCTTAGTCACGAGATAGCATTTCACTAATTGATTATTGTCTGTCCATAGCACAGTCACGCTCTCAGTGCACAAAGCGGCAGTGTGGATGAAAAGCTCACCGTTGTAAAGTATGCACTCAACTGGACTTGCAAAGCTGGGAACTAGAGACAAACCTAAGCTACAGGACTACTTTGCATGAAACTCATAAATTGTAACTGAGGCTTTTTTCAGCTTAAGTAAACATCTTAACTGTAGATGGTGAAAAATAATGGAAGCATTTTGTACATCTCTCTTTAGCCTTCTTTGGAAAGGTGGCAGGTGAACTCTCCTCAAAAGAGTCAGGTGACTTTTTGTTATCTAAATCCAGACCTCCAGCAGTGAGGACCTGATCCTGCAAGTCCTGCAGAACTGCTTCTCTTGGCAACGTTGTGTGAAGTGTTTGCCAGTCTAGTCCTTCAGCCAGAAGCCTAAGAGCTGCAGTGGTCTTGAGGCCAGGAATGCAGGTGGAGGGATGAACGCCTTGCATTGTGCTAGTCGAGTTCCCATAAGCTTTCCTTCTACATGAAGTGTGATTGTGTCGCTGCTGTTCTTGCCAACATAAACCTTCACTCCCTGTTCCATCCCCCCTCACCCAAAACATGCCAGGGAAAGAGCAGGGTTGGGGCAAAGTAAAGATGATAGGCCTTAAGCTCTGACATATGCAACCAGTTTTGCTCAGGAGAAAACGCACTGCAGTCTGTGTGTGGTAGCATTACTTCCACACAGCCTTTGGGGGCAAGGAACAGCTGCTTTTCCTTTTAAAATGGAAAATAAAAAGTGGGGGCTGGGAGACAAAAGGAGACAGCTATCAGGATACTACGTCTCTAATGCAGTCATTTAAGCTAACATGCATGCCACTGCTGAATGCGTTCAAGGCAACTTTGGTTTTGGTTTCTTAACAATTTGAGGGTCAGACAGGCTGAATATGATAAAATGAGCAAATAATTTTACTATGGGAAGGGTGAGGGACAATGATGAATGGCAAAATTTAACCGCTCATTATACCCCCCAGCAAACAACCCCTCCAAACACCCTCACCTAGCTCATAAAAGCTTACGTGTAATTGCCTTAGCTCCCCAAACCAAAATGATCTTAAAAGTATATGACAAGTATTGATATTCTGAAAACTTAGATGCATCTGAAATAAGAACTACAAATGAGATGGGCAAAAAAAAAATATTCTGAAGTACCTGCAGGTAACCTTAAAAAAAATTATGGAGGACTAAAACAAATCAGGCAAGCACTAGGAACTGGGTATGTTTTCCCATACTGCTGTGCATCAGCTCTGCAGTCTGCCACATCCTCCAGAGAAATTATGGCGTAATGCTGTTTAGAGTCTATGTTCAGGGTGCTGGTGCCTCCCAGCCCATCCTGTTCCCTACCTTCTCCCTTTGACACTATTGGTTGGTTCCAACAAACCCGTGTTCCTCTCTTCACATGGCGGGGCCATACAACTGATACAGGGTATGTGCCAGCACCACCTCACAGGGCCCCAGTCTGACCTGGAAACTGATGGGGATCTCAGCAGCTCCCAACCTCCCCCTCCCTGAGCTCCCAGCCCTTTTTCCCAGAGGCATGGAGGCAAAGATGTCTTCTGAGCTGTCAGAGGCTTATGACAGGTGACTTATCTGATCAGGACACTGTCTACTCTGATGTTAAATACTTGTTTGTTCTTTTTCCTTCTATCCCACTTCCTCATGCACCACGATATAACCAGGCAGCACAAAGTTTTAGTCTCTGCTTCGGTTTTTCTGGCTTCATTTGAAAAACTTCAGTGTCTTAAAAACAGCTGCTACTACTCAATAATCTGTTGGTAACTAGGGCTGATTTCTTTTGTTATGCTCTCCGAAGATTAAATTTTGCACTGGAGTCTATTGCCTGAAGGAGGCTATTGTACAACAAGATACTCAGAAATCAGCAGAAGGATGTTCAAGCTAAAACAGAAACCCAAAACACTTTAACTGTAGCAGTGCTGCTGCCAATGAGTTTGAGGAAAAAACCCTGAGATTACGCCAAAACCAGTGTGGTATTTTGGACTGATGGCTGAGGAGCTCCTTTTTAACAATGCACACAGCCTTGCAAAAGAATAAAACCTTCCTCTGTGATATGAGAGATTCCTCTTTGATGTTGGTTTTAAATCCTGATTCGATCAAACAGGCCATCATGCAAATAACTAGATACTAGTAAGCACTGCTATTGCTTTAGACTGTGAGGAGGGAAATATAAAGCTCAAGGATTTGCAGTCTCTTTTACAGGAGACCCATTAGGCAGTGCCTGCATCTTCTGAATACTGAAAAGCTCCATCAGGATTACAAAGGAAATTGCTATAAAAGATTAAAACATGTGGTCAGCAATAATAAACCTCCCTCTATATTTTGTCTTAGATTGTATTTGTGTTGGAGGAAAGATTGGTGTACTTCAGATAGCAGCAAGGAAGAGAGAGAGAGAGGTTTTGAGAGATTTTCCATGACAAGGTTAACAAGAGGAAATAGATGGGGATGGAAGAATGTGCTCCACAGAGCTGCAGGAAGTTGAAGGAAGGCAACACAGCAGCTAGAAACTAGAGCTAAAGACTTTGTTAAGGTGTGCACAAACACAGTAGTTTTTGAAGATGAAACTACCAGGGATTGCCAACTGACACAGTCTCCAAGTCCATCCTTGTTTGGATACTCCTGCAACACCCACTGAAGACAGCCTGTCCCCCCAGGGACTGGCAGGCACTGACCTTCATTGGGTGTCAATTACAGAAGGCTTCCCCTTTCTCAGGTCAGCTAGGAACTAACTGCATAGTTTGTGCTATTTTTACAGGTCATAAAAAGTTTTTGTTTAAAAACCAGCAAAGGGATACATACAGAATACCTGTGTGTGCAGAGGAGTCAGCAGAGCACTGCAATGGAATTCTGGATTAAATGGTTGTAGCATTTTATCTTCTGTCTTCTCTATTACTTAGAATTTTAATAGTTATTCCAAGGCCCCCAAAAAGGTATGAGAATCAAGAAAATTCCTCCAGATATGGCTGATGAGAAAAGCCTTCCTTCTTAATTGAAAGTTTAAGGTCTGCAGCTGTGGCATTCATTGCCAAGTAACTGAAGTCAGTTTGATGAAAATCTGTCTTTATAAGAACTTGCCCACATGAACCTCTGTGTGTATGGTTCCCTGATCCTGCCCACTTGACTCCAGTCTAGTCTGGTACAAGCAGCCATGCTCATTTGACCCGTGGGATTTATGAAGGGACTTCTTTGAGGCTAAGTGTCTCTGGAGAGCCCCCCTACTCCCCAGAGCAAGCAGTGGGTTACTGGATGATGCTAGGGCTTGCGCATGACACCGCTTATCCTTCACATCACATTCCAGCCGGAACGCCGGCATCAACATTCACCAGTTATTTTGCTCATACAGGTCAGAACCACACATACAGGTTCACAGGCAATTACAGTAATCAATAGGTAACAATGTATAACATCTAGGAAACACATTTTGTAAGCACTCTGAGTACTGTAAGAGGCTGTTACCTCTTTCTGGTATAGTATACAGAGGCAGATTAATTAAGGCAAGTACTGCCAGCAGTATTTTTTAAGAGAAAATTTGCATTTCACACATGACAACGTGAGGACAGTAACTCATGCACATGTCATACTGAACAGTAACTCTCCCTGAAGGACTCAGGGTAGCCAGAGAGCCACCACAACCCTGACTGACTCAGCTGGGAAACCCCAGCACATTTTCCATCCCTGGGGAACGCAGCCTGCAAAATGCTATTCCCACCCTTGGCTCCTCTTTGGGCACCTGACAGGTGCTGTATCTGGTTCTTCGAATACTTAGGAGACTTAGAAGCTAACATGAGAAGTGGGAGGCTGTGCATCTGCCTGTTCAAATCACAGCTGATGTGTGTGTAAAACAGGGGCCACAGGCCATGCAGTGTCTACAGCTTGGCATGGCAAAGTGCAGAGAACATAGTACAGTATATAGTTTTTGTGGGTTTTTTTCTGGCCAGAAGTTCAGGGATGACCTATTCATAGACATTGCAAATGAAACAGTTTTAAATGAACTTTGGTGACTTTAGATCTAGCAGGTTTCCAATAAACAAACTGAAAACAGGAGCAGCCACAGCATCTGTTGTTAACTTTTGTACTCAGCTGTGGCCATACCATCATTTAGATTTAGTTTTAGGTGCAACTACGTAAGCGCAAAATGATTTGTTACTGTATGTACACTTTGCTTACATGTACTATAGGTGGAAAAGAGGACCATGAACTTCTGCATCTGCTGCAATGGGCAGGAAAACTGGCATTGACAAGACTAGATTTTACATAGAAACAATGGAGACTCTAGTAACTGAGAGGTGCCACTTTCATTTATAACAGAAGTAGGCAGCAGCGGTATGTTTTTATATTGATCATGCCACAGGAACTCCTCCACTGCTCTTCTTTAGTAATACTGAGCTTTTCATTACTTGACAGTGTTTATTTCCATTCTTTGTCATTTTTGCTTGAAGGGAAACTCTTCTGTGAGCCTTTTTTTTTTTTTTTTTTAATCTAGTTTCTGCATTTCTTAGCTTCTCAAAGGGAAAAAATGATTTGTAATGTCTGAATGAAGACAATAAGAGGGATGCTACTAAGTACTCGATACCTGCAAAGAGCAAAGATCATCAGATTTCTCTTTCAGTGTTATAGTTAGAAATTGCATTTGAAAAAGTTATGCTGGTCATCTGCTGGGAAGATTAACACAGTTCTCTCACTTGTTATCTTTCAGTCATGACACAAAACTTAAGTCACCATAGATGATCAACTAGAAATTGTGCTTCTTCCCTTAAAAATCTGTACTGACTTTAAAATTGCAGAATGCTTCACAGTGAGAAACTGAATGAGTAATAGATGGACATAAATCTCTTCCTTTCTTCGGTTCCACAGTCCTTACAGTTGGTTGTTTTTATTGTCTTCATTTCAACATTATTTATAGTTGAGAGCTGCTGAGGAAGGAAGAGAATTTGGGCAAACCTCATGCCTTTTTGTCCTACAGAAGAACTTCTGGATTACTTTTCCTCTTATTCTTCTCAGTTTTAAAACAGAGCTAAGGTTTTCCTTAGCTATCTTTAGGGGTGAGGAAAAGAGATTATTTCTTAGCTTCAAATGTCATTTTAGCAGAAAACCAAACCTTGGTCATAATGAAAAGCAGGATCTTCACTTTGTAGCAGACAACATACAAAGTGGCGCAGCAAGATTATTGGCTTTGCAAATGTGAACTCTAGCTGTATAGTTCAGATATAAAATAGGAATCTTTCCAGATTAGGAGAAAAAGGAGTTACAGAAATGCATGCTTTGTCACAGTTGACCTTTTCTCTCCTTGAGCTCATGGGTGTTTTCTCAAGGAGTAGAAATTCTTGTTCTTGCTATGCATGGAGGAGATAAGGACAGTTTCACAGGGGGAGGCAGTTGTGTTTTCCTAAAAGGTGAGTTACTATTTATGGAGGGAGGGAAAAAACAGAAACTGCTTGGGTAGACATTTTGCCCAGGGGAAGGAGAAAATACACAGTATCATTGCTGAGATCAATTACACTGAAAAGACTGTAAAAATAGATGGGGAGAGCAGCAGGGGGGGATCCAAAGTTTGTAGAAGGAAGAAACACCTTCCAAGGGTGGAATGGCAGAGATCAGCAACCAGATTTGGGGTTTTGAGAGAAAGGAAGGATGGGATGAAGTGGGGTTTTTTATCATCATCTGATGAAATGTTTATTTAAGAGAGCAGAAAAGAAAAATGCAAATACAGGAAATCTTCCTGGGCCTTGTTTAAGAAACCCTCAGAGTCAATAAATCCTGTCTTAAGCAGGTAATGACTTGAAACTCCCCGCTGAAAACAAAGGTGGCTCACAATGAAGCTTGACAGATGCAGAAGCGATGTGACTGTGAGATGGCACAGTTATTCCAGTTTCAGGGATGATGGGCATTTATCTAAGGATAAAGCAGGGGAGGGATTCCCTGTGCAAGGTCAGTGTGGGGGAGAGACCAGCTGTTTGTACTTACTAACCTCTAATCTAGTAGGACAGCCTTGTTGTGCTGCTCCAATACAAAACAGGTTAGATTGAATGCCAGTGAGGTACCGGCCTCAGAAATAATTTTCTGTTTCACTGATTTAGATTCTTGTTTTGTCTTCCCCTCTCTTTGTATGTAAAACAAGTGCTCAAGAGGTTCCTGAACAGAGGTTACCCTACTCCTTTCTTAACAGCAGCATTACAAGCAACACGACTGCTGCTGGCTGAGGAGCTTGCCAGCACTTCACAAAAAGTCCTGATAGTGCATAAATTCAGATCTTCACCAGAGAGATAATTTTATGTGGTCTGCAGAAGAATAGGCCTTTGTCAGAGTGAGATGATAGCTGACTTTGTTGGGGAGGGGGAGGGGAGGAGGAAGGGAGTTTTCTCAGTTTCTGTGTATTTCTATTCAGCTGCTGCAGAAACATCCCCATCTGCTTTGAATCTACATTTTAATTCCAAACCCCAGCAAGAAATGTGGCAAGCTGGCTTGCTCTGCCTGGCAAAGCACATGCGCAGCAAGCTGTTCCAAAATCCAGGAATGTAATAAACTTAAAGCCATGTTACCTGGCTTTGTGTTCTGTTTGTCCATATGATGATAATCAGAAAATGAATTTTGTCATTCTGTCCTTTAGATGTTGTCCTTTACTCAATAGCACGCTCTGCCTTTGCTATCTGCTGTGTTAGGACAATTTGGGCTGCCCAGGGAGGTGGTAGAAGCCCCATCCCTGGAGGTTTTTAAGGCCAGGCTGGATGTTCTATGATTCTCATTTGCTTTAAGGAAGTGACACTGTAAATAAGAAAACTCAAACCTATTTCTTTTTTCTGGTGAAAGCAGGGAGTGGAACTTTGCCTGCTCTCCTGCGTGATTAATAGGTAGTGAAACAGAGAGAGCAAATTAAATTGTTGATTACCCTCATTTATAATGATTCTGAATTCATGTAGTATGAAATGGGTTTTGCCACTGACATTAGAATCTTGCCTTTTTTTTTTCGATATATATACATATTTGAATGCTTAACAGCCTGTTTTAGCTTTATGGCCTGCACAATTTGAGATTTTGCTTGCCTTTCCTAGTGCAGGAAATCTTATCCCTAACTGTCAACAGGTGTCAGAAACAGAAGCAGCTGGAGCCAGAGCTGAACAACATTTCTGTTCTGATCTGATAAAGTTGCAAATAACCACATGTAACTTCTGTTATGGACGCTCAGCAAAAGCTAATCGTGGTGCAGATCCTAAGTTCATTTCTGTGCCTGTTTCACAAGCTGTAATGGGGGATAGGCAGTGATAAACAGAGTAACTTGCAAGCTGACAAGAAACAGAACTGCCTCTTGAATTGCTCCTGGCTGAAAAGAATCATAGAAATGCAAGTTATTTGCATCACGTTCTAGAGAGAGTATAATTTAAAGGGGATTTTTTTTTTTTGTGATGGAAAGAAAAAGAACAAGAAAAACTGTTGAAGCAAACTTAAGCTGTTGTGAGAAAAGGTGAAAAGGGTTTACTGCGAGCTGAAAAGGAAAAGATTTGAAAGATGCCCGTTCAAACGCTTCATCTGCCTGCTAATTTTAATTAAGATTCCTCCTTTGTAACTATGCCACAGAGCCTGAGTCTTAACAAAAAAAAAGAAGTTATCACCAGGCAGATTTCTGAGTCTCCTGATTGAATCATCATTTTAATCTCTTCACTGCCACCCCCATCTCCTGAGCAGAAATCTCATCATCTTCTTCTTCTGAAGAAATATTCCTTTCCTTCAATTCTTCTCTCTCTCCCCCAGTATTCCCTCCAAGTTTGGAGAACTGGATAAATACAGTGGTCTTTGCAAAGAAATACCAACCAGAGACAAAAACTGGCTGGATTTGCATGTCTTTGCTCACTGTCCTTGTACTTTCCCAGATCCTTCCTTGTCTTACTGCTTCATGTTTCATTTCTGTTCTCTAATGACATACCAGAAACACACCATGGCTGGTGGAGTCCCAGCCTGCTCTTCTGTGCTGCCCCGCTCCAATCCCACAGAGGCCCAGCCAGGTTTATTGAACTGGGTTGCTGCTCCCCGTTAACCACCACCCACTGTACCAGTCTGCTCTCCTAGCAACACAAAAAGGAGCAGGGAGGCAAAAAAAGAAGTGAAGAAATCCTTTCTGTGTCTTCTCCCTCTGCCACCTTTGTAAGCCACAGATCAGCCCAAGCAAGGTCTGCCCACAGGGACATGCTAATTGAGATGCTGTTTGGCAGCAGACTTTGTCCTTGCACAAATGTTCACAAAATGACTAATTAAAAACAAGCCTCTTGCCCTGCTTCCTTCCCTCAACAAGTTAACATAGGCATGTTTTTCCTTTCATTATTTTATGGACAACAATAACCAACACACTAAGGAAGAGCACTTCAGGAACAGCTTTTCCTGATAAAAATGACATGGGTGGTTGTCTCTTTTTTACCCCCATGCCCTGATGGATGCCTGCATTGCAGGGAAGGTACAAACCAGAAGGAAGTCGTGCAAGAGAGAGGTGAATGGGGGAAAAGGTGAGCTGTTCCGGGCAACTTTTCATTATAGTGAAAAAGCAGCAAATATGCTTCACTGTAAGAGTTCTGCTTCTGTTGTACCAAAAGCACTTGGGATATTCAGTATGAGAAAACAGGATTTTCTGTGAAGGCAGGAATGTTAGGGTCTTAGTAAGGAAAACCTGTACGCTCTGCTGCTCAGCTGAGTGTCTGTCCTCCCACAGCCTTGCTTGGAAACCAGAAAGCACAAGTAGAAGCGCAGAGTGCTGCATTACTCCAGAATGCACACATGATGCCAAATGGGCAGAGCTCTTAATTACATCATAGATAATCATGTTGCAATCACAGAAACATGCAAGGAACGGGAGTAGTTTAATTCAGGAAAAATAGCTAACTGGGTTGTGTAATAGGGAAAACCAGTAAATGCAGAGCTCAATGGTGAGGTGACTGCTGCAAAGCAGCCAACAGAATCATCTCCACATTGATCACAGATCATGAAGCAATAAGCTGGACTTTTATCTAGCTGAGGTATGTGACTAACATGAGCTCTGAGTGTACATAAAGCACTCAGCAACTGCTTTCACTGTTACTCCACTGCATATCTGTGTGTGTGTGTGCATGTTCATTGTTGTCTACACTTGGGAATAATGGCAGTGAAACTTTCAAGCACACAAGTTTTACTGTAGGCAGAGTGGGCAAATCCTCAAGGGAGAAAGGAGTTGGCTTCTCGTGAGGACCTTGATCTCTAGGCTTGGAGAGGAACATCATTGCTGTACTAGAAAAAGCTGTATGCACATCCACGTGCTTTGGAGGCAGCCTCTTTCTCTGGGTGTGAGCCAGCTGCCCGATAGGAACATGCTGAGGAAGCAGGTCTCGGCTCCACATGCAGCCAGGCTGCTGGTCCAGCACCCACAGCACACAGGGATACAGAAGGGAAGCTGTGTTTACCCCTGCTCAGACTGGGAGGGGACAACAGTGGGGCACAGGGCAGGTGGGCAGTGGGTGTTGTGCTTCCCAGCAGCCCTTGGGGAAAACTTAGCAAAACTTGAATACAAGACTGAAGAAAGGAGCAAAAGATGGGCCAGAGTGTTTGTGCACAGAGACCTGCAGATGGGCACCTCACAGGGATTTACAAAATCATTTTATTAATGTAATCAGAAGCTTCATGGGAATTACAGAAGTACCTATCTGACTCTAGACATTAAAACATCTCTGGAGAGGTGGTCCTTAGGGCCTGTTTTGTCAGAAGTCAGGTACACAGGTTTGGTGACCACAGCACACACAGATGAGATGCCTGCAAACACAACTTTCCCACAAGGTACCTGAGCTCTGCTACGTACTGATGGTGCTTTGGTAGCCAGCCCACCAAAATGCCTGCTTCTGGCACTCAATTATCAGTCCTGTATGTAGTTTGTGGAACTGCAACTGACCTACATGAGATCCTGGTTGCCAGTTGCAGTTGCCAGAAACAGCCTTCTGAAGCTGATGTAAAATTGTTACGCAAAGCAAGACAAGGGCAGTAGCAATTCCACCTCGAGCTGTGTTACTGGACCTCACTTCCTAAGGAGGTAAATTAACTCGGTTAGGAAGGACAAACGCTGCAGGAAGCAGGACTCATGTTTCCGTATGTTAAACCACCTTCCCCTTATGTTAGCACCAAACCCTCAACACAGAAAGACCTAAAGTCGCTTGATTTGCAGGCACCAAAACCTGTCTTCTGCTGAAATAGTTAATGACATATTTGTTCTGAGTGAGGAGAAGGCAAGGAGTGAAAGGAGTGATCTTTCCACGTGGGGTTTTCATTTCTGTAAACTGTACAGGATACCTTGGTAATCTTTGGGACACACAGAGCTATATATAGACTTGTGAGTAACTGTATTAGAGAGCATGATGCTGTGTGCAAGCCAGAATATTCCCACGTGTTTTCAGCCATGTGCTTCCCTTCCCCCCTCTAGGCTTGCACAGGTCCTTCTATATCACTTTAGCACTACCTACAATTTTTTTTTTTCTTGCCTTGCATGGTAGTTATTTCTGTTTGAACACCTCATAGTCTGAGACTTCCTCAAAATCTCCCAGTTTGTGTTGTGGTTTCTACTGAATAATTACCTTTACTGTAACGCTCTCCCTATTATTCTGCAGTGAGCAATTATACTAAAAATTGCTAGAGAAGCAGAAGTGCTATGCCATGAGAGTCAGTAGATCAATAACTCCAAGAGGCTGATGGTCCTTCTATAACTGGTACATACCTGTCATTATCCTGAATTACTTACAGAGCTCCTATGACCTGAACCTTAACCTCAGAAATGTCTTTCCAGGCCACACAATCACACAAGGGGTTTCAGTACTGTTACTTGCATTTTGAGGTTTAAGAACACAATACTTTTACTCCTGAGCTGAAATGCAAATGCTAAATGATTCTGACCGGAGTGGGAACTATTGCTGATTTGGGACCCATGTATGCTTTCCAAGCAGGTAGTTCTGGGAGCATCAAGCCTCAGGAAACCTGAGAGTTCCATGGGTTTGCTTTTCTTGGGCAACTGTGAATTTCAGCAGAAGCTTTTCCTGTGGTTCTCTGGCATTTAATGAAGTTACACATTCCTTGTTCCCTCAATTGGGATGCGTATGGGGTTTTTCACCTTTACCAAGCTTCCAATCTTCACAGCAGTTGGAGCACTAGACCTTATTACGCATGGTTGAAACCGGCCAGTTGACTCAGACTCTTTGCAGGGGGTGGCCAGTCACATATACATGGTATCATCCCATATTATTCATTTTGCTGGGAAACTAATTTATTATCTATCTTTCTAGTCACAAGAGGGATGTATGATGGCAGTAACTTGTAGTAGTCAGCAGAACAGTCAGTGGTATTAATGGGTAAGGGAAATATGTTCAAACAGAAAAGAAGAAAGCTGTCAGACATACCACCTTAACCACAGGACACCAGGGAACGCTACCTGTAAAAACCGGAATTAGAGAGGAGACCACAAAGAAGGGTGATTTTTAAACGTGCCTGTCTAAACTGACTCCTGGACCCTGCAAGGTCATTGGGGATTACATGAGAAGCTCCTCTGGAGGCAGCTGAAATGGGTTTATGGAAGACACTCACTGTTTGGGTTCACAGAGAGATGAGAAGGTAAGAAGTAAAACCAAGCAAGCCCTTTTCAAGCAATAGACTTACTGTAATTTGGGACTTGTTAGAGGACAGTACTTAGCTTTCTTGTCTTCTGTGGAAAAGAAACTTGGTAACTGATGTTTTGAGAAAAACAAATCATAAGTGTTTGACAGTGCACCCAGAGCAGTGCTTCAGAAAGGGGCAGGGTAGAGATGTGGTGCAGTTTAGAAAAATTCTGGGTTTTTTAATGCATGTTAAGTCATGCATCTGCAGGGCAGGAATTTGGTGCCAGTCAACAAGTTTTCCCAGAGAACAATTTCACACGTTAAATTGACACATACATGAAAGTCTGAAGAGCCTCAGAATCAAAAGGGACTGGAACCTAGGAGCATGTTAGAAGTAGCCCCTTCCTAATTTTAATTCAGGAAAAGAACTGCTTTGGAAACAGCTGAAGATAGTTGCAAAGTTTGGTGGCAAGAACTGAAGAGAAAGGTTTGAAGGATGTGAGGGTAAGCAGAAAATGTGTAGGTGCTTGGGGAGAAATCAGGCTGCAAAGAATTAGGTAAGAAGAGTGCTGTTATGTATCCAGATACAGATGCAGACCTTAGTTAGACTGGAGAAATCAGATGTCTGCCCTATTTTGGGACAAAAAAGCAGAGAGATTAAAGGAAAAATCTTAAAGGAGGGCAGGAAGAGGCGAGTGGTGAGCATGCAATGGAGAAGTCTTGATATGAAGAAAAGGGTTCTGGACACAGTGGAAGAAAAAGCTTATGAAGCAAGTTTTGAAAGAAGGCAGGGATGCTTTTCAGCTTGTAGAAAGTGAACAGAGCAAGCAAGAGGTGAAACAAAGTTTATATCACCAAAAAAGGAGATGATATAGAAATAAGACTGTCTGGTTTTTCACTTTTAAAGCCAAACCACTAATGAAGTTGTGAGGTTTGGCTTTCTGTGAATGATGATTGTTGCTCTTACCTACTTCTAGAGCCAGCATGATGTGACCAAATGGTAACAGTGATGGGCATGATGACAGAAAGGTCTTGAGTGACTACACAGGCAAAAATATGTGAGGATGAATTCACCCATCTAGCTAGTTCATAATAGCTGCTATGAAAGTCCCCTTCAAAATGATCAGATGGCTTATGCGATATCTTTCCTGTGACCCATGGAACCAAATCTGTGTCACAGAGTAAGGTCACTACACTGTCAGCTGGGTGACAAACCTAGACTGAGCATTGACTCGGGATTGCAGGCCGTGGGCTTTGGGCCAAGGGATGTCGAGCGTGCCACAGAGGTGACGTGCGTACTCCCAGCGGAAGGCTTCCAGCCGATCGGCACGCCGCCACGCCAGCCCCGCGCCAATTCATGGAAAGGCAACCGGGCTGCCTCCAAAGGGAGTGACTCGTCTGGCTGCCCAGATGGATGTGGCGCTGTGCTGGCAGTAGTGAAAGCCTGGCAGAGAGGAGGAAAGGAGCCTCTTGGGTAGTCATTGCCCATTTGTGGCCAGCTTTCTAAGGAGGCTGAACACTGAAGATGCCCTGTTTGCCTTGACCAAGAATAATCTGGTAATTTTGCAAGAAATGGAGAGACAAGGGCAGATGTCGAGCTGCTGTAGATTGGGATAGCTCCACAGATTTCAGCACAGCCCTTCTGGTCGAGTTTTGGCTTAAGGTCTGAGCAATGGCACTAGCACAATTAGACTGTGCCAGCTGTGCTGCTGTAAAACAGCACCATTTAATGTATTTTTGGTAAGATGTAGATGTGAGCCTGTTCCCTCATGCTTCACTGCTATGAGACATTGCTGCCTAGATTTTGTTTGGGGTTTCTGTGTCAATCTGAACAGCAACCTCATTGCTACAGTTTAATCCTTCAGACAATGCCATGACTACTGTACCACACAGTGCCTGCCAGGTTCAAGCAAGGACATAGTGGAGCGCACGTCAACAGTAGAGCTGCAAATGAGGTAATGTGTTATCAGCAGGCAGGTCAGAGCTCTATGTATCAACTCCTGGAGCACAGAGTAACTAAAAATAGTTCTATTGCAAGTACCCATTTCCTGAAGAAGGAAATGCCCTTATTTAACACCTTCCATTCCAAACAAACCAGGAATTATTTATTGCAGTTACTGCATCCTTTGTATCACAGTTGCACAAATAGCTCTGATTTCACCTCCAGAAGGTGACCAGAAGTCAAGAGTAATATAAAGACCTGAGCAATCCCAGCCATATCCCCATCACCTGATTGTCACCATGGGTAATATTACCCACATGCACCAGTCGCTCTCTCTCAGGAATGTGAGTGTCTGGAGCAAGTGTGGGACTGAACTTCTCCTCGTGCCTTTTGAGGCACACACCATCAGGTCACAATCTAAACTACTAAACAACCTCACATGTTAACTTGTCATTTGGATCTGGACTGTGAAAAGAGAAGTCTTTGGCTTCTGTTATTAAGGCAGACTTTATACCAGTACACAGACATCAGGCAGATCCCAAGCACATAATAATTCTACTCTTAAAAAAAAAAAAAAGAAGAAGAAAAAAGTTAAAAATCACTATTCATTTGTAGCTGATAGTGTGTCCTAAGAGATTTATTTAATCCACCAAACTGTAGTGGATGTTTTGAGCCTCACCATGGATGAAGAGCACATCACTTCAGTGTGAAGGCTGTGAGTCTATTATCCATAGCACTGTGGAGCAGCATGGGTTCAAAGCGAGAAGAAATAAGTCAGGTCAAGTTTCTCCTGAACACTGGGCAAAAAGTTTCAAACTTAAGTGCTCTAGTTGCATTTATGCATCTTCACAAACAATTTTTATCTGATTTCTGTTGGCAGCATGCTTCATCATCTTGTCCAACAGCTCTGATGCTTTTAGTAATGGCTAGGCAATTTCCATTTCCCCTGCCTGCCTAATTATTTCTTTTCCAGATGTTTTACATGAGTAAGTCATGGAGTATGCTAATCCTGTCTACTGTAAGCGGCAGATTTACAGTTGTGCCACTACAGGCCAATGCAGTCTTCTCCTGCAGATATTACTGCTTTGAGAACCCACAATGGAGGGCAAAAATCCACAATAAATAAATTTGAAAAGCAAGCCTAAAATGCTACTTGTATTAATACACAGAGAGGGATCCTCTTCAACTAAACAGCAAAAACATTTTGGAAAGGCACATACTAGTAGATGCTCCAGAAGCAAGCTTTTTCTGAAGTAACTCATCCACAACACATCTCCAAGTGACCACAATCACATATTAATTAACGCACGTAAGCCACCAGCTTAAGCAGCGCTATTGGATGAGGCAGGACAAAACTCTTCTGCAGTTGCAACACTTGACTCGGGACTGGGTGGGTTTTCTGCCCGACTACAGAGAGTGCACTGAGTATAAAAAGGACAATTAAACACCACTGCTGAGCGTGTCTCTTCTTCCCTTGTTGAACACCCTGGCAACAAATCAATTTTGTCTTTTGCTCTGAGACTTTTTCTCTCTACTGGCTCAAAATTGCTCTCCCAGAATCCTCTATAGCATCTTTTTTCCTCCCTCTACAGTTCATCCTGCCAGTTACCACTTTAGTAAATAGCATATAGCAAGCAATACCTTTATTTTTTCCATTCTCTCTAAAGGTTAACTATAGGTGAATGTTTTATTCTTTGCAACAAGTAATTGACATGCATGAGCCAACTTTCTGTTCAGAACATAATTTGTATTCTTGAGAGATCTGTGTGTATTCTTGTTCATATTGCTTCTTCCCTGAAGGGATCTGGGAGGGGGAGAAGGAGAAGCTTTTAAAACTTGGCTCACAAAAGTTAGACAGAAAGATCTAGGCTTTCAACTCCATCAGATAAATGGTAACGTAACTGCACAATGTACAGTACAGCAGCACGTACTGATAGGAAAAGAACAGAGTAAATAAGGGAGGGGGAGAAGGGAAGGCAGCAGGCAGAGAAAAAAGAATACTCAGCATCCACACAAGCTTGCTGCTAAAGTATAAATTATTGGAAGCTTTGATCCTGAAGGTTGGTGGGCTCATTAGAAACACAAATCAAGGGAGATTTTTAATGGGAGCTTTCTAATGAAAAGTGGGTGCAGTTCTTCATAACCTTACACTTGGGCAGCACTTGCTTAATCAAACCTAATGATCTTGAGATCACTGAAATCAGATTTGTTTTAGGCACTTCAGTGGGTTTAGAACGAAATTCAAAGGGCAGTATTTTAGTGGGGGTGTTTGAGGAGTGTATTTTTTTGTTGTTGTTAACAAATCAAGACTCTTCTCATGTGGTGAGAAGATCTTTTCCTACTTTAGGTATAAAAAGAATGTCAGCACATATGCAATGCCTGCAGTTCAGAATATAGCTCGTGGGTTGTGGTCTCCTTGGTCGGGTTGGTAGGTGTAGTGGGTACAGCTGTGGAAGCCTTGCAATGCTGCAATCTGTCAGCTGCCGCTTCAGGCCTTTAGTTTTACCACATAATGGTGAATTTTTATTTTGAAGGAAGGATCTTCAGCCTCCTTGCATATATTTTTTTTTCAAAATTCAACTCAAGACCCCCTTTCAGCAAACACAGAATGTATTGCAAAATCAGTGTGAAATTGCCTTTAAAAACTTGGTAGTGACACTTTTCTCCTGTGAGTGTAACACCCTTAGCTTGTAACATTCAAATCTGTGATTTCAGATGAGTGAAGAGTGAACAGTGATTTTTACTCAAGAAAACACAGTTTACACACAGAACTCTGTCAGGATTATATATTAGTTGCATATTGTCATGGCATTTCATGAGACTTGGCTTCTAGCCCCTTAATTAAAACTGCCTGTGCAGCCACTAACAAGCATTCTCCACATACTGACTCCAGTTGTCTAGTGAAAAATTAGTCTAAACAACTAGGAAAAAACTTACCAGACCCAGCCACCTATCTTGTGCAGTGAAAGCCTGAAAGAGCACCACAAATTTATTCTTTCCACTCACACTTTCTTTCAAACAGGTGTGCGAAGGGAACATATCAGAGAGATTTAAATAGAAGGTTAAGCAGACTGTGAATTTCCATCTATGCTTGGTCTAATTAAAGCTATGAACATACTTGAGACTGAGAATTTTGTTTAGAGTAATCCCCTTATCAAAACTGTCATATGCCAGGAAATGTTAGAAGCAGAGTTTCTTATTCCCCTTGTTCTTGAGCTACTGTGTCTGCCATTTAAATACCAACATTTCTCAACAGCTTTCAGTTTAACCCACAGAGGTTTCCCACAGTAACTAATGGCTGACTTATGAGCCCCTTACTCATAACGGTGATTAGTTAATTCCACAAATAGCTCTACTGACTGCAGTGTGATCACATTTAATTATGACTTCCTCAATGTAACAGATTTCCAGCCCTTTAGGAATAATGCAGATAGTGTTATGAGATAATCACAAGAGCATTACTCCCAGAGGTTGTGATCACCAGACTTTGGCTCTTTCTGCTTGTGTGAACCACAGACAAGTGGCAAAATGTTTCTACTGCCAGCCATGCTAAGCCTGGATTTGGTTTTTTTGCCATTGTTATCTTCCTACAAAGAGCTTTCTTACACTTCTGACTCTTGTATCCTACCATAAAAGCAGTATTTGAAGTTCTGGGGTACAAGGATTTTCTTGACTTCACAATGTGCCACTTGGTGGGACCCAGAGTTTTGCACATCTACCAAGTATTTGCACTTAGAAATAATTAACAGATTACACAGAAAAATATTTCTGTACTATTGATGTACCACAGCAATGTCTTCGGGCCTCAGCTAAGCTAGAGGCCTCCTTCTGTTACATACTGCAAGGATATATATGTTTTTGACTCCACTCATTGTTATCTGTTTCTTCCCAAAGGGCTATATTTTGAGTTTCTTCCATGGATGCAGTTAAAACCACATGTCAATGACATTATTTGTGAGATTAGCTAATCATCACCATCAAAAAGTGCTCATGCTTAGGTCTATAGTTACTGAAGGGAAAGGGGGAAAAAAAGCTTTTCAGTGCAGGGACTACAATCCTGCATGGAACAGCTAGGGCTGGAAACAGGTGTTCATGCAGCAAGTAAGCCCTCCTGAGATCACTGAGTAGGTCCAATGCTAAATCATGTAGACCACAGAGCTACCAGTTTCCTTAGGGCTCCTTTTGCTGGTGTCCCAGGGACAGATTTCCCTGGTAAGCTTTCACGTGCATGCTGTGAAGATTTCTTTTTTGAGTACTGCTGTGTAATAACCTAAAATAGCCTGCCCCATCCATCCTGAGTGCAGCTGGGCAGAGTTCCTTCATAATATGTCATGCCTAAAAATATTCCTGTTATGAAAATAGAGACAGAGATACTCTGTTTTTGTGTGCTGTGTCTGTGTGTTTAGTGTACATGTAAGAGCATGTGGAGTCAGTCTGAGGGTGAGCTGCTTCACCCATGGACTCTGAATGCTGTACTGAAGAATTACTGAAGGGCTTGATACTTGTTTCAGAGTATTTGTCTGTAGCCCTACTTCTGTGCTATAAATACACCTAAAGCAAAACAGACAGTATGTAAAGCAGGGCAGGGAATACCTCTGACTTCTAGACTTGCTAAATTTGCAAAGCTGTGGGCAGTGCTGCTCACAGTAATACTTCACAGGGGTGAGAAGGAAAAAAAAAAAAGGCAACCAGGAATGAAGCAGGCTGAGCCCACAAGTCAGATGAGGTATAATATTTGAATAGTTCCAAGGAAAGAAACTAAAGGACAATGCAAAACAGGCAAAATGTACTTTGTCTGTTGTGCACAGGATGATAATGTTGGGGACCATAGTGACAAAGCAGAAAGGTGGGAGGCATTTTAGATCATATGTGGTTTTCCACCTCTGAAAATTTTAAATCACAGAAAAAGCCCACAGAGGAATCAGGTATGACCATACAGAAACAGGAACTCATGAAACAAGTAAGTCTCAGGGCAGAGGAAAATCCTATTAGCTGAGAGTTTCTCACAGTGTCTTCCCCCACTCTTCCTTTTTATTTAAATGAAGATGTGTTCAGCTTTGTCAAAGAGGCAAACCTTGCAACCAGGCCTGCCCAGCTCAGGTGCTTTAAACTACAAAGAGAAGCAAAAACATGCAAGAACAAACACCTGCTGAGCTGAGGAGAACAGAAAGGAACAGAGAAAAGATGGAGTAAAGAAAATGCCCAGACTGTCTCCAGCTCCCTCTGAACCTAGTCCAGGACATCACTGTTGCTAGCTATACCACAAGACACAAGTTCCAGCAGGATGGCCAGGTTTTATGAAAGGATGGATATTTCTCACAAGTCCTATCTTTACATCAGGTTACTGTTGCTTTGAAAGCTTGTTTGCTTCACAGCTTCTTCAGTTCCACAACCAGTACCTCCATGTCTTTGTCCTCTGTGGCTGCTGAAAAATACTTCTCAATTCCCTGGAGGGAGAGACACAGGCAGATGAGGCAGCACTTTCCTGCCCAGTTCTGCACAAGAGAACCAGTCACCCTTCCAAAAAGACTGCCATTATCCCCCCCCAAATATCCTGATTTAGTGCAAACTCATAATCATATATATATAATTAACATTTTAAAAGGATTTCTGAGGTCTGTGTCATAGCCTGTAAAATCCTGTGGAACATGCAGAAGAATTTAGGTACTTTCAGGTTACAACACTTTTGGCAGAATAAAGAAAACTAGAAGCAGTAATAAAAGGCCCAAATCCCTGAAAGTAAATTAAGTGTCCTTCCCCCATGCATTAGGCTGCAGTGTTAGATATGCAAAGATGAAGTCAACAAAAAGCCTGAGGATTGCAAAGTAAATATTTGGGTGTATTAGCTAACTGTTTGGGGGTGTTTTGTGCTTTTTACATTTGTTTGTATTAATGTTTGAGTCCAATTCACCTTCCAAAAAAAGATAACGGAAACGATCTGTCTCCTACCCACAGTCGTCTCCTCCATCAATATTTTTGCTTATCTCTCCTCTCATGTTTCATGTTGTTTCAAGCAGCTCCTTAGCACACCACAAAAATGTTAGCTATCCAGCTAAGTTGAAGTGGACCCCAGCTGAAGTAAATACTCCACACAGACATGCTATCTTTCTGTTCCATTTCTTGATTATCCTCTTTGAGCCTGCTACATGTAGATCAAAAGTCTTTAAAAATGTTTAGTGAGGGGACCATGCATTACAGAAACTATTCCTTTCACAGTGCTGTGTTTCTATAGTAACCATCTTATAAAAGCACTGTAGCCATCTGCTTTAAATATTAACTTCCAAGACCATCAGGACTAGCATAAAACAATATCACATTTATTAAATATTAGAACTAGAAACAAAAGGAGAGAACTACAAGAGAGAGGTTTTTTTCCTGTTCCTCAGTCTAATCTTTAAAACAAACCAACACTGGTTTGCTCTTTTCAGATAATTTACCATTTCATGCCACTGCATTAGAAAGGACTGTGTAGGTGACCACACTAGCTGCTGGGGGCATAAATTACAATTTCCTTCATGTTGCAAAACCAAACAAATGAAGAAAATAGCTTCTAGGGGTAGGTGGTCACTTTGCATATGTTCCTCCTAATAACAGATTTTCCTGACCCTGTTTTCACAGCAGTACTCTCAGACATACTGTGGCAAAGTCTTGAGAGGAGGGAGCATGCAAAGAAACAGCCAGCAGCAGCTGACAAGTGCCACACTTGGGCAAGTAACTGTCCAATTTTGTCACAGTCTGCTAAAGGGCAGATGCCTCAGACAAAGGTATGAACACTCAGTAATGCATTCAGCAACCTTCAGCTTACAGACAAAATCATAAGACTCAAAGCCCCCAGTAGAGTGTATCCTAAGCAGCAGGAGCCTAGACATTGACCTAATTCAAAGAAATGCCTGCTCCTTACCTGCATCAGCAACAGGTTAGGTCACCAAGGTCCTTAGAATAAGCACACCCTTTTAGCAATTTGAAATATGTTGGCTGGCACTTCTTCAAATACTCTCTCTCTTCAAACTGTGCTAGAGAGCCAAAGGTAAGCTCTTGAGAGCCCTTCTCTGCCTTTAAGGAATGGTATCTACCTCACCACTCCAACCTTATTTTCACAGTGCTCTACTTCCTGCTCCCTCATCCTGTGCTGCCCATTCTGAGGCTATTGTATTTGGGGTCAAAATACATGGGAACATTCATAATTTGCAAATTTAATCTGAACATTGCCCTGGAATTAGAGCAGAATTCAAGTCTTGTCGTGGCAAAACCACACACCTTTGGCACCGGAACTCAAGAAAAATCTCATGTTTTGCATTTTCTAAAACATGCTTCCACCTCCATCAAATACAGCTTAACAAAACCTCACATACTTCTAATACTAAGTACTGTATTGCAGCTGGTTTTCCCACTTCTCTTTACTGCCACACTGAGCAAGTGCCTGCACTAAGCTATTCATGATATTGTCCAGATCTTCTTCTGTAGGAGAGAGCTGTGTATTATACATGGAATAGCAGCCGTGTGCCCAGATAACACAGAGATGGTTCTTGTCCAAGAAATTCACAGTCTGGTGGATCACCAGACCCTCACAAAAATGTGTAATTCCTTATTTTACAATTTCCCCAGTATGCATTTCCTCCTCCTTGATGACACCAACTTCTCTGTTTTGACACAGTAGCTTTTTTGTTCTGCAGTTCTCCTGAGGTTTCTCATATTGGTAACCCAAGAGCAATGCCTCATAAGGCACTGACAACCAAGAGCACAAACAGTGAATGAGGAACAGCAGTTCCTGGAGTTACAGTGAATACTGAGCTGAAGAGCTGATATCAATCTTTTTGAGGAAAAACGGCAATTTTTCACAGGCTGTAGTTCTGTTTGTGTGCCTTTGTCAAACGTTAAGTTACCTTCCTTCTCAGCCTTGGCAAAGCCTCAGCTGCAATGCTATACCTGTCCAAAAAAATTGGTCAAAACAAGAAGATTTGAAAGAATACAGAATCTCCACTGGCAGAAGTCTTCTGGAGCAGATTGTCCAAGTATTTGCCAAAAGCTGCAGGCAGGATTTAGCTGGTGTGGGAGAAGAAAATGTATTAAATGGTTTCTTCCATAGCTATTTAATAAAACTTTTAGGAACAACTTTTCAGTGCTCTGCACTGGTACAGGAAAACTCCATTTGGTATATCCCGGTGAGAATTTGGCTGGACAAGGGTGCAAGCAAACTTGCACAGGCCCTAAGTGGCTCACAGAGGGAAGACCCTGACTACTCTTTGCCCCCCCAAATTAAACAGATCCCAGTTTTCCACATCAGAACCACACCAGGGGACAACATTCTTTAACGTGGAGTTTCATGATATTTGCCATGTGTGAGATGCCCTTTCTTTTCACACTCCTGAGCCTACAGCAAAGTAAAATAATTAGTGGGGTGGGGGAAGCAGCCAGGATAGTGGAGCACAAGCGGAAGAGAAGGCCTGAGTTTGCTGCTCCTGGTGTATCTAAAGAGATCAGTTTCTGGTGTTTGCCTGTTACATAATAAAGACTGTTTCCCCCCCACCCCGATGTATAATTTGGCTTCTAGAATTGAGGTTTTAATCGTATTTTGAGGCTTTGGAGGTCAGCCACAGCCAAATGCAGGTTGGTGGGCAAAGCATGGGAGTGTTTCTTGTAGTACTGAAAAACATGGGAAGAAGCACTATCACCTAGCTGGTTTAATACTGTGAACCTGAAGAAGAGCCATTGGTGGCAGGCTCAGCTAACTTGTTTTTTCAGACTTACTCTAGAATGTGAGATTTGCTTGCTTTCCTAAGAACATCTCTGGCCGTTTCCCTCATACATTCCCCACTACTGTAAAAATGGAAGATACTCCTTGTTCCTTTCATCATTCTTGTTCTGGTTTGCACACATTGTAATTCTTGGGACTCCTGAATTAACAGGACTTGTTTTGAAGTGATGTGATGTGAAGCATTTTTTTCCTGTGCCTTGTACTGAGCAGATATTCTGCATGCCTGTTGCATGCTCCCACCTTGCTTTTGAATGCTGTGGACAGTTGTTAACATAGCTTAATGTGTTATCCAGCAGGTGTTCTGTATATTTCCTCTGCACTCAAAAAGAATAAGCAGTTGGTCTGTTAAGGAATCATGTTCTGCTGAGAAGGCAATGAGTAAGAGAGACAGAGAAACAATGTAGTCCCTGTCTTCTACCTCGTGGGTCAGGGCATCCTCCTGCCGCCTCTTTCAGTGCTGTAAATTTTGGTAGCACAATTCAGATCCTATCCAAGATTCCCAGCTCCAAGAAACAACAGTGAAAAATACCTCAGGTAAATACCACAAGCACTATTTAATCTCTTCTCCATCCCCCCCTGCTTTTTTTGTAGATGGGCTTCTGAAGGGGGGAGGGAGGAGAAGGGCATTGGCAGAAGGTTACAAATTGGTGAATAATCTCTTACTCTCTCTCTCACACACACCAGGCAGACAAAGTTATGGCTGGGAACAGCTGTTTGTTATGCCAAGGAATTGTTTTCCCCAGGTCATGCATTGACACGACTATTGATCAGCGTATGTTCCAAGTGTAAGAAAAATCCTACCTCCCAACCCCCTTCTCTGGTAGTTAGGTAAAACTCATCAGTAAGGATTGCATCCATGCATCTGAAGACATAATTAAACTTTAGGTGTGCCTTTTGCTGAACTTGCTTAACAAGATTTCCATTACTTCTTTACCTAGAGGACAAGCCCATGACAGAGTCTGTATTTATTCTGAGATACTCATCTAAACTGACACAATGGTGGTATTCACCCTGTAGCATACAATGGTAATCTTACACTATTTACTTCCATTCTGCCCCCCAACTGAAAGCACTGAATAAAATACTCTTCATCATACGCAGCATTTCTTTCCTTATATTCTCTTCATTGGGTGACTAAAATAAGTTCTCCATATAAAAGAAGAAAATATCATAATTGGTAATAATTAGGAGGTTATCTTAGGCAAAGATGCACCAGACAGAATTTGTGTGTCCAAACAGATCTTAGATGGTTAAGTTACATGTACTGGGAAAAGCCCACAGACATCATAAGTAGAGAAGAACTAAGTCCTTGTAAACTTCAGTACTTTCTAATTCAGAATATTTAAAAAAACACCTCAGGGCTTCTGCAGGAAGATTCCAGAATATGTACAATGATGTACCCAGGGAAAAAGCTACAAGCATTTAGAGAAGATGTTATAGTATGGCTCTTGTCCTTTCTCTGGATCTGCCCACACTGGTACATTTTCACAGTAAGGTGGATTTGCTTTCCTCAGGCAGGAAATGGGAACACAGCAGTGACCTATTTTCCGTACTTCCATTCTTATTTCTAGATCTATTATGTACAGTGTAATGAACACTGTAATGAACATTCAGCAGTGAAAAAACATCAATAACTGACACAAGCACATTTGCTCACATTCTGAATGCACCATTAAAAATCGGCTAGGTGACTGGACAAAACCAGTGATCGGTCAGGGGCTGACCTGCAGAGCACTTAACCTGCTCAAGTTAGAGCTATCTGACCACATGAAATGAGTTGGCAACTAAGCTAGAGTGGACATGTCAGCCTCTGTTTGTTTTATTTTGTTTACACAATTAAAAAGACACTATGGAAGCTCTGACAACTCTACCACAGAGCTGCCATGGGTATGAATGGAAAAGGTGAACACTATGGACTAGCTTTATACTTACAAAAGTTTCATTCAGTAATGTGATTGAATGTCATTGTAGAAGAGGCACAGAGACGCTCCTAGTGCATTCCTCCTAAGGGCTTTGTAATTCCAGTATTTACAAACACTGAGATGTATCATAGTAACTAATAAAAAATAGATCTACCATCTTTCTACCATCTCACTTCCTTCTGAAAGGTCAATCTTTCTACTCAGGAGTGGGCAAAAGAAAACTCCTTCACCTTTTAGTAGGGTTTTGCAAAACTAGGATTAAATTATTTAATTCTAAAAGTGGAAAAACTAGAAGTGATTTATTACCAAGCATAGGTTATGTTTGCTAGTTTAGCAGCTTTTTCAGGAAAGCTTGTCTTTCCTCTATGTACATGTATTTCTGACAAAACTTAGCATTAGAATCTGTCACAAAATAGTCATCTGACCACATACTTCCATTTTACAATAAACTACTAACTTCTATGTGGGGAAACTGCTTTAGAATAATTTGGAGGAAAATACAAACTTCTTTGAAGAACTTCAAGGCTAACAAATCTACTGTGTCCAAAAGTGATTTGTGAAAACCATATATGAAGATAGAATGTGGACACTTGACACTCGAGCATACAGTGTCTAATTTGCTAAAGGGATGTTCCAGCTATGCTTTTTCTTCTTAAGGCCCGTGTCGAAATGCCAAGTCAGCTGTGCAGTGGTATTTGTATTTTGGAGATGAAGGTGTGTCCTTTGAAACTACTCAGGCATCTTTTTCCTAAATGGATAGTCACAACCTGACTACAAAGCGTTCATTAGTGCCTGAGTGCAAGTGTTCATAAAGGAATGAAAAAGGAACTGTCGGTCAGGAACCGCACGATCATGGTGTTGTTTTCTTTCGACAAAGTAAGCCAGCTCTGCAGTTCCTTCCCACTTTGCACTTTCTGAGTCAGTTAACACAGAAACAGACTTATGGTGCAGAAGTCACTCCCATCCTTGTGTTGCTGAATCACTCACCCGCCGCTCCTGCTAGTTAATAGTAGCTATTTTTAGTTTACAGTGGAAAACTCTCTCATGGTGGCAATGATATTACAGAACAGTTTGGGAGCAAAATCATCTAGCTCGAACATCCGATGTGCTTCAGAGCCTGTGTTTGGTACGAGCGCCTCACTGTTCGCTTCCAGTACTGGCGATCTAGGTCACCCTGGCGCATGGGATGTGGCATTTGTTGGCTCTTTCATAACTGCCCGTAAGAGTTCTGGGGTCATGTTTGTAAACACTGCTGCCACGTGCGCGTAAGCACGTGGCGAGACACCAGCGTGACCTGGAGCGCCAAGCAGAGAGGTAAACCGTGGTGCCAGCATCGACGTCGCTAAGCCAGCCAGCGCCAGCTCTCTTGCTGGCGCACACCCCTCAATCCCGTGAAATGCCGTGGCGGGTTGTTTGAAGGGCAAACGGGAACCTTTTTCCTGCACATGGCACATGTGGATCTGTGCTAATATTGATGGCATCTAGACAGCAAATGGCAGTGCTAAATTGTTCTCAAGAAAAACAAAACAAATTTCTGCCCGAAGTCACTGAAATTGGAGCCAGCATGGTCCCACAACACAATGCAAAACTATGGCTATTAGGAAAAAGAATTGTATGAGGGCACATTGCCAACGTTTCCAAAACGACTTCAAAGACAGATAACCAAGACTTTGTGTCTGTAATAGCTTTTTGCTGGCTTTGCGTGGACAAAATTAAGACCACGTTTCAAGCATTTGAGGAAGTAACTCCTAAATTATTTCTGTTTTTTATCGGTAGAGGTTGCATGAAGCCAGATACAGTCAGTACAAACAAAAGTCACAAGTCTTTCATTTCCTCTTAATGAGAAATTAGCAGACACAGCCGCCCAAAGCCTATGGAGAGTTTCACCTCACCCTTGCCATGCACGTTATACCCTTCAAGAAAAAAAAACAACAATGCAGAAATGGGGGGGGGGGGGACAGTCTGTGGTCTCTGTCACTCCCTGCTATGCCAGCTCTATTTCAAGAGCAGCTCTAAGTCTCATTTGCTTTGACCTTTGCTGGAAGAGCAGAGAATAGGACAAAGAGTTAAAGTGTTACCAGCCCCTGCTGAGTCTGCACTTCTGGGCCAGGCAAGCAGCAAGGCGGCTGAAAGAGGGTGTGCACGCAGCAGAGGGTAAGCGAGAGAGGGCACCGGGAGGGAGAGTAAAACAAAAGGAGAAGAATAAACAGTGCACACCCCGAAACAAAACAGGGCAACATGTACAGAAAAATGCTTGTCTTTCAAGAATATGGACTTTTCTGTTTGTTTCCCCTCTGTGTAGTTATATCTTGTTATCTGAACTCAAGGTACAGTAGATACATGAATCCTTGAACTCTGAACTCATGAGGAGGGCAGCAAAAAGTAAGTCAATACCATTTTAGCTGAGTGGCTGGAAAGAAGCATGCTTTGTCTTTTTGTGTCTCAGCTATGGGAGGCTGCTTAATGCAACAACACACAGCTGTTCAGACCTCTCTCTTGCTGTGTGCCAATGGCCTACTAAAACAAAGCAAAACCAAGGCAGTCCTCTCAGAGAGATAATGCAACTGTGGTTCCAAAAATCAGCTGCTGCACGCTACTTGTGTTTCCTTGAGACCCATCTCTTAAACCTGGGCAAAAAGCGGTGCCCAGTTTTTAGTGGGAAATAATAAAAAGGTTCCCATTCCCTTCCACAGGCTTTCTGAAATCCTGCCCTACTGTTACCCAGTTCCCTAGTAGTGTCTCTGGAAAGCAGAGGAGTACCCTTCTCACTGTTGTGTGTGTCTAGCTACTGCTCTCCAGCACTATTACTCTATCAAGCAAGGAAGTTTCTATTTTCAACTCACCATGAGCCACCTTGTTCTGAACCCCTAGCATGAATATTGCTTAAATGTAAACCAAGCAAACCCAGATGAACTAGCAGCCTGTGCCAGCCCATCACAGCACTGCCTTCAGTCGTGACTGCAGGTGACAACCCAGGGCTCTCTCAAGCCATGTGAAGGGAGCTGAGCCCTGCAGCGTGGCACCCTCTTGCCTCTTAATGCAGTGCCTCGGGGATGCCTGGGAGGGTGTTTGTAAACAGAACAGCCATGTGCACATGAGCCATGTGGGGCTGGGCTGACTGAACCTCCAGACTGCTGGGGAAGAGGAGCAACTGGAGAAAAGAGTCTCCCACTCGGTCTTATTCCAAAGTAGTTTGCAGCACAATCAGCTTTCTAATCATGGCAAGGGAAAATCCATCTGTCCTTTTTATGGCCAACTGCTTTTGTCAGCATCTGGAGATGCTGCATGAGCTATATTGCCCATTGGATTTTATGTCCAAATGCATTTTGTCAGGGATTGTATCACAAGTCTCTGAATGTGCTGAAGTTACTTAGAGCAGGCTCTCAGTTAAACACACTGCATACTAAACCAGGCAGACTGAGCTATTGAGTACCCACTGCAAAGGAACTCCCAAAGATCAGAGTCTTGGCTGTCTCCAGTTCGGGTCTAAGAGATAACAAGTGACTGTTGAATAGAAAGCTATGAATGCTGCTTGTGTTGTGTCACCTCCACAGGTCTGTGCATCCCCTCTCCTGCAGAGAGATTTCTGACAACAAATTAAAATTGGGTTGGTTGGTTTGTTTTTTCTTTCCTTGGAGCTCTGCTACCAAGTATGATGTCAGCATGGGGGTTTGTGAGCCCCCAAAACCTCTAATTGATAAAACAGATCAAAACAGGAGTTGAGTGGTAGTTTGGAGCTGATGTACAGGAACAGTCTGCAGACTGCAGGAAATCTTGCCTGAATGAATAGAAGGTTCAAGGGTATTAATGGTTAATGGGAGTTATTGGAGTACCCACTTATTGAAATGGTATTACACAACTCCATTTCACACACTGCAATTAACTGACACAACAAACCATTTTTAATTGTAATTAGCTTATTGTGAGATTTTGCTTATTTGTTTGAAGACATCTGCAGTGCCAGTAAAACTGAGAAAACATCCTTTCCTGCACCCTTTCTCACTTGGAGAAGAGGGTTTCAACAGTGCTCTAGCCACAGCAATGTGCAGAAAGGCATCCTCTTCCCCGAGAGACAAAAAGCAGTATTTAATTTGCTGGGTTGTTTTGGGCGAGCACTACAGGTTTAAAGGTCCAAAGGCTTGTGCAGCAAAAGAAGAACATGTAGTTGATCAACAGAAAATGCTACTGGGAGGAAAAAAAAAACAAAACAAAACAGTGAAAAGCTACTTGTTTCTGAGTCTAGTTTCTGTTTCTTAAAATTGATACTTCAGTTATCTTAGTAAGCAGAGAAAATTATCTGTAAACCTCTGAATGAGCAGGAAGGAGTTGTATCATGGGTAAAGCACTGGGGCTTAGGAGATATGGGTTCAGTTCCCAGCTATACCACAGCTTTCCTGTATGTCTTTTAGGATTAAAAAGAAAGAAAATATTAAAAAAAAAAAAAAAAAAGTCAGTGAAATGAATGGCTTCAGCAGGGTTTGTACCACACTGCATGATCTGTGTGTGCTTTAGCTCTCACTCGTTGCTTATTAATTTTGTACTCTTTCTCTTACTCTTTGCACATTTTGCCCACTCATTATTAGCACCCTAGGGAAAAAACTGCAGCAATGCTGTTTAGGAACTCCTCTCCACACACACACAGAGAACAGGTAGCAATAGCAGCTTTGCTTTATTTGCTGCAAATATTTAGAGTTTTGGAAGGGAGTTGCCTGCCTCTGCTTTGCATTAGAAATGCATTACTAATGCTCTGGCCCCTTGTGCACTGCCAGACCCCTTTTCACTGTTTCATTTACTAAATTAAATAGCAAAACAAAACAAAAATGGCTTATGTTTGTACAGCCCCAAGCACAATGGGATTCTGTTTCATGGCTGGGATATGAGGTGCCTCCTAATGTGCATTAATTAATTTCACTCCATCCACTCTCCTTATATTTAGAAGCATTGGAGTTGCCATCTTGAATTAGACTCATGGTCCAGCTTGTCCAGCAAAATATCTCCAACCAGCTAGCAGCAGTTGCTTCAAGAAAAAGTAGTTATTCAGTTAAAGACTCACTCTTTCCAAACCATCAGCTAGACTTTATGGAGAAAAAAAAAAAAAAAGATTGAAACTGCTTTGAAAAGTTTTTGTATTTTTTTAATGAGTACAAATTAGTTTGCCGCTTCTATAGTTGCCTCTAAATCTGTCCCTCCATTTCCTCTCCCTTCTCCCTCAAAGAAAAAAACACACCCCCAAAATGACTTTTTTTTTCTTGTAGTTGCTACAAGTATGTGACCGATGAGGTGCCTCACTCCTGCAAGTATCTTTGCATAGGCAGACCCTTACAGATCTGTGAGCCCAAGGAAAATGAATAGGGCTTTGTGCAAATGGCACAGGCTGCCATCAGTTTGCAGGATCACAAGTCAGCTGACAGCGCTGGGGAAAAAGAAAGCCTCCTACACCTAACTTTGTGTCAGTTGCACAACACAGGCACAGTGGAAAAATATACAGAAATCGTTTTTCCTGTCTGGTCTCTCCCTTCCCAGGCATACAAGTAGCAATAGAGAGAAAGAAAATAAATCAGCTCAATTCTTAGTTTTCCTGCTACGTTTTTCACACCCACAAAAGCTACTGCTTCTCTGCTTTAAGGATTACAAAGAAGCACAAAAGTACAGGTCCAAACTCATTTGTACATTATGGGGAGAACCATAGAAACCACAGAGAACTGAAAGACTGTATTTTTCTGTTTTGTGAATTTTTTATGTGTAAATATCAAGAGTGCTTTTCCCTATTTGGTCAATATTTTCACTTGCTTCAGGGTATGTGGTGTGTACACTCATAAACTGACTGCATGGAATGGGGACTCACTAGCATAGGTTTTCTTTCCCCCAGATGTCTGCTGGTCATAGAAGTGTTAATTCTGACCCTTTTCACTTGCTCAACTTTCTTGGCTTTTACTGTTGCAGTTTTAGTAATAATTCAGACCATTTTGGGTAGACAAACTTGAAATCAGATAAGCAAGCAAAGGAGTGCAGGGGGAACAAAAAGTTGGGTATTTGGAAAGAAAATATGTTAAGGTCTGTAATACATACAGACACACACCCACTCCTCCAAACCCCAGAGAGCAGTGAGTCCAATGTATTTTCCAGCCTTCATATGTTCTCTTTCAGGAAAAAAATTGCATTTCCTTTATGAAGCTATACAGGCACTTTGAGCTTCAAGGAAATATCTCACTTCTGTGAACTTTAGTAACTTTGGAGGAAGGGAAGCAGCTCCTGCACTACTGTAACAATTAATTTTCCTCCTTTTACCATGCGTGGGACAGTAATGCTACTTGCACACAAGAGGAAATGTGCAATCATTCTTTTGTCCTTTTTTGCTTACATAAGGGCTGAAAGTGTTGTGTCCTTTGGCAAGTATAAAAATTGTATAGCTTCAAAGTATATGACTTCAAACATAAGTGAAGTAGCACTGGAAGAACAAACATTAGACAAAGATGAAAATTGTATCAGGAGCATGAAATGGGGGTGAGTGCTGCATGAACAGCATACTAAGGAACAAATATGGAAAGTTGTTAAAGGACACTGAAGTTGGGGGCAAAAGTGTCAGCATCAGGCACAGGGCTAATGTTTACCCTTTGATCACTCTAACAGCACTAAAAGTGGCAAGAGAAGGAAGAAATACTCGGTGCAGATTCGGAAATATCTTTGTCGCATATTCTCTCATACATGCTTTATTCTTGCTTGCTACCAGCTGCTGCAAGAGTAATGGGAGCTGGGGGTCAAAAAGAAGTCAGAAAAGAAAACAAAAGGAAGTGAAAAGCCTAGTGAAACACAAGCAGGTTCTGCATGTGGCCCAGATAATTGTGTCTTGCAAATAAGAAGACAGGTCAGAAAGAGACCATTGGAGTGTAATAACAAAAATACAGTGATGGTAACCAACATTAACATAGAAACAACCAGTGTGAACATATCACTCATAGCAGAATTCATGTGTATAACAAGATCTGTGGACTGGCCTTGTGTGAGGGTGAATACCACAACACATCTAGACAAATTCAGCATATGCAAGAGAAAGTTGTGCCACCTGCTTTCTCCCTATGAGGAAAATCAGTTCTTAGGGTTCATTTTGTAAAGCAAGCAATGTGCTTTGCTGGTAGCATTTGCTGCAAAACTACAGCACATTCTGAAAAATATCTTTGTGACTGGGAAAGAAAGTCTCTGGATGGGGAGCAGAACCTCTTTTAGTAAGGTCTCAGAGTGCATGCACAGCATAGGTTTCAAGTGTCTCCAGAGACCAGAACTTGTCAGACAGCTTTGGTTTAGGTCCGCAGGGGAGGGCATGAAATACAGTGTTAGTTGGGTGCTTCTGACCAGCTATGATATATTGTCATCAGTGCTTCCTGAAATCATCTTGGCAAGACAACCCTAATAATTACCAGCACTTTCCCCCCCACCTTTTTTTTCCTTCATCCCTCCCCCCTCCCCAGGGTTATTATTCATTTGGTTGAGCAAATACAGAAATCTCCACCAACCTTCTCATCTCTAATGGAGATCCAAACCTTGCCTTGCAGTGGTATTAGCTTTCGTAATAGCAACACCTCATTGTGTCAACATGTCTCATTAACTAATAAAGACTTGCAGCTATTTGATTTTACTTATAAAGTTAGTAGGACTCATGATTTCTTTTCTGTTCTTTAAAAAGGGAATTGTTCTAGTATTCTAAGAGGCAGTGACTCATGCCTAATTAAGGAAAAAAAGTATATAACCATTTACAGTGGGATTCTTGTATTGCAAAGAGCTGCTTTGTCATGAAAGCTTTTGGGGACTGAATTCCTTTTTCATTTTTTAAGGGGAAGGTGGCAAGGAAATAATTTGAAACCATTGCAACAATTCCCTTAACTCCTATCTCATACTTGGGGCCAGTCCGTTCCAGGCAAACGCATTGACACAGCGCAGATTGCGTTCAAGTGGGGGTGAAAAACAGCAGCATCTGACAAAGGAATGCAGCGCAGACACAGAAAGCTCAGCCAAACCCCAAACTACAATATATTTTCTTAAAACTCTATGGGTTTTATGCCTTTTCCCCTCCGCCACCCGTGAGGACCGGGACATTCCTAGAACTCTGTCCTAGCTGTCTACGTCAAGGCAGCTGCGGAGGATGCTGGGACAATGTTTGTAAACACTCTAACCACGTGCGTGCAACCACATGGAGAGTCATCCTCCTGACCTAAAGATCTACACACTTGGTAAGCAGGGTATTACTGCAGCCCAGCCAAAGCCTTTTCCAGTGTGATGTGACTTAAAGCAGCTCATGCCAGCACACTGGAAGACAAAGCTTGGACTGTTTATGCATTATTGGAAAGGAGATAAAGCAGGGAAGCTGTTTAAATTTTAGTCATTGAAATACAAGGTTCAGGATAGGTCAGCTCATGTGGGGTGACAAATGCAGAAGCCATTATCTTCTTTATACATCTGGAAAAAAAAAAATATCAGCTTACACCTGGAAACTTCTTCTCCCCCATGCATATACCTGCTGAAACCAATATTCCTGTGCTGGGAACCCATGCAGGATGTATTTGAGGTTAGAGGTAACACTGTAGAACACGTGAAGATATTTCATGATGTATGAATTGGATCATAGTAATTATTCAGAAAGTGCTGAGGCTGCTGCCTTGTCCCCTTGGAAGACACTCCCAAGGGGTATTTGGTTCTTTAGCTGTTCCTGGTTATCTTAGCCACTCACCTTCTCACTTCTTCAAAATGGTCTTAAAAGATACACTGTACTTGATTAGGATCACAATGCTGAATTTTCCTTTCTTGCCTAATGTGGTCACACAACAAAATAACTCCTTTTCACACTGCAATAGAAACACTGCCTTTTTTTTTTTCCTCCCCCCATAGGGGAAAAACAACACACACACCAAGAATTAGGTCAGTCTGAAGCCTCAATACTGCAAGCCTTTATTTATTTGTAAGAATAATCCTACTGGGGCTTCTTGCCATATGTATGCTACAAAGTAATAACACTCCAACTTGGAGCCCACAGCTCCACAGAAAATTCTGGTTTTGAAGGACAGTCTAAGTTTTGTTCAGGTTGCTAAAATGATTCAGCTTTCTGGGAAGTGTCTGACAAAGATGACCAAGCCTCCTTGAAAAGATAGACAGGAATTTAAATCTTTGTGGCTTTTAATTGTTACAGTGTTTTTCAAAGTACAGCAGTTTTCTTTACATTGTCCCCAGATTTAAAATCCTATCCTATGAACAGCCAGTAGAACACTCTTTCTTATCCTCTTCTAAGGCAGAGCAGATTTTTTTTGTTTTCTTAATTTCAAGATCAATGTGAGATACATAGGATGAACAGCTAACTGTTCTTTCCATTTCTCAAACCTTGTTTTTCTCTACCTTCCTTCTATTACTCCCTGCTGCTTAATGCAAGGCACATTCCCAGTATTTTAATCCAAACAACTTCTTGCAGTCAGTCGTCAGATGTCCTTGGGATTAGTCCATCTGATGGTAAAGGGTCAGAATTTTATTCCTTAATCCCACCACTTCTCTCTTCACCCACTGAGCAATTCCTTGGAGAAATGGGTGAATAGAAAAAATTCAGAGCGTCTTGGCTACCCTAAGGGAAGGCAGAAGTGACTACTTCTCAATGGGTGACTGAGGCAGTGATTACTCATGGTACTTTCCATTGGTAATATTTTATTATCCAGGATACAAGGACGAGCTATGCAAATTGAACATGCAGGCAGTGAGGATCTGAAGTGTAACAAACAGAATCATAGCAACTTGTTACTAGTTACTTGTTCAGTGTTCAAAAGGCTTTTTTTTTTCCCCTGCAGAAGATCCTTGAATGAGTAAGAAGGTACTCACTGCCTTATGGGGTATGAGATTGGAATAATGCTACAAGTGTGATTGATTCATATAATTCCCTTTTTGGCTTGCAGCCATGATGCAGTCATATGCTTTATCTCTGCTCAGACTACAGCTTTTTTTTTCTTTCTTTTTTATTTTTTTAAAATAATGAATCATAGTACATCAAACTCCATTTCAGAACCAGCACATTGCCTTTCAAAATGATGTCACAACACTTACTGCTGCTGGCTGACTGCCTTAATAGCAATCAGAGAGCTGGACTAAATAAATACTGTATATATTATTTATAATATATTATTATATATTATTATTAAATCTTTTGTGGTTGTGCTCTTCAGCACAGTTTCCAAGATAACCACCAACTCCACTTGAAACTTGGCAACTTTATTCTACCACTCTCGGGGTCCAGTTGTGAAGCTGTCTTACAGATGCTGCTACCATGCTTAGAGCTACTGTATGGCAGTGAAGTGAGAGAAGTAGAAGGGTCACTTGCTGTGACAAGCCAAATTTAACAGCTCATCTAAAATTCCACCTTGAAAAATGGACAACTTTTTAAAAGGGACCTTGTTTGGCTTCTGTAGAAACATGAGATGCATTTTCCACTCATAATGAAACAGAGCAAGGGATTTAAAGTCACTGCTTAGGCATACTCTGAGAGGAGCACTGCCCATGCAATGAACTTGGAAGCGAAGTACTCCCTGTAATCCCAAACAGGATCAGTAATATTAGTTCAACCCAAACCTCCTGTTTTTCAACACTTGTGTAGCAGGTTTGTTCCAGAACGGTGAGGGTGTTGTGCTTGGGTTTTGTTTGTTTCTTTAGGGCTGTCTGGCTGTTGCTAGTATTTAAAGGACCCGTAAGGGAGATGCAGTCTCAGCAGCATCTAAAGTGCTCGGGGCAAAAGGGAACGGTCCCTTCCAACTCTGGCAGATCAAGTTGCTGCTCCAGCAAAAACTGCAGGGTCTCCTGATTCTGTACGTAGAAACCAAAACACTTACAACCTCCTATTTCTGTTACCCAATGCAGCGCTGTTGCCAACAAGAGACCTTGGAAATCAGTTCGTCATAATAACGCCTCAGCAGGCACGTTTCGTGTTCTTTAAGCAATGCTGACACGCCAAAGTCTAGGACCATGCGCACTATATCAAAACAATACTAGTTTCCCTGGCTAAAAGCCAGGAATCAGCACAATGCCAAAGTCCTCGTTAAAAGCCTTACTACAAACAGTGATAGTTTGGCAAATTCGGGAGCCTGTGTCTCCCATTCAACTTTACTTCTTTTGAAGATTTATTAATAATTAGTCCTGAAATGGGCAGTAAAAAAAACAACCACCCACTTTCTGAGGTTCCCTGGATGCATTAACGAAGTTTTGATGTAGCTTCCCAAAATGAAACAACTGTTTCCACTGTGAGATGACTTTTGAGTCACTTCATGTAGACAGCAGTTTAGTCCCACCATCTAAGCTCTGTTATTTTTCAAGCTTTTGCCCTCACTTTTTGCCCCTCCTCCCTACATCCTGGTTGCTAGATTTAAATGTTTTCTGACTTCACTGGGAAGGCTCTCACTATGGTTTCCATGACATAGAGGAAGAGAGACAAAATATTGCCTGACAGTGATTTATTTACATTGGTTCCAAATTGCTGGCTTTCTGCAGGATAAAATCCAATATGTGTACATTCTTTCAAAGAGTTAACAGCAACAGATAGGGTAGACCTAAATTCCTTGACTCGGGAGATTTACCAATGTTCTTCAAGACACAGCAGACTTAAATACAATGGTAAGAATATAATTTGAGAACAAGAAAACAAATATGCAAACTGTCTTAACACAGATGCAGTAAAATAGTATCAGTGTTTATATCCAGTTTTATTTGAGGCTTTAAAAGAGATTAAAATATTTAGCAACTGAAAACGACAGTGTCAAAGAACAGCAACAACTAAAGTGCCACATGTTTGAAAAAAAGAGCTGAAAGAGGCAGTATTTCTATATGGTAGTATTAAAAACTTACCTGACCATTGTTAATCACAGACCTACTGTTGCTAAAGCAACAATATACACATTATAATCTATAGGGAAACTACATAGACTTACCTGTACTTGGAGGGATGCAAGAAATTAATTGTGAGGTGACCAGAAAACGAAAAAGACCCCCACTTCAACAATGACAGAAGTTTTAGGAAATGTAATGGCAGTTGAGGGGCAAGCAGCCCTAAAGGCTCAAAGAAACGTGCTACTGGTAAAAGGAACCGATATGTTCATCACACAGTACTTAAAGAAATCTGCCTAACTCCCAAAAGCTAAGAGAAGAAATTATTTACAGCCCACCATGCCGAGCGCGTTTCTTAAACGGACACCGCATGTATCACGGTGTTGGTTTTGCCACCTCCTATTCAGTCAGTTTCCCCTCTAACACAAGTTTATACTTGACTCTTAACCACCAACATCTCCCCGTTGAATATCTTCAGCAACCGTGTCCTATTTTGCACTTTACAACCTCCCGAGAAAGCGCCGTAGTGAAATACACATGCAGATACACAAGTGAATATACGTGTTACTATGCTCACCCCCTGCTGTACTAAGTCAACCTGCCATTAACATGCAAATAGAATGGCCTCATTAGCCGGCAAACAACACCCACTGACCTGCTTTCACTAGAGAAAGTATCTCCTCATCTCTGAAACGCTGAAACTTCACATTCAAAAAAGAATCAAAAATGAAAAAAAAAAAAAAAAAGAAAAGCTGAACTGATAGTGGGAGCTGCCGATCCCTGCTCAGAGCCTGCCGCTCATCACAGAAAACAAGTCTTGTGATGAGATCTTCGGTTGCAACATTTCAATGAAAGCACGCTAGACCGCATCACTTCTCCCTTCACCTCCCTCTCTGAAAAGGAAAATCACTTAGTGGAAAAGGCTCTGCTAAATTTCCAAGACTCTAACCGCGAGCCGGAAAGCCTCCTTTTAGCAACGGGGCAAGGAAAAAGACTGCTAGTGTCCGAGGGAGCGATTGAACACCGATCAGTGCCACGATGCAGGCACACGGTGCCGCGTCCGGCTTACAAACGTGGTACGGTTGTTGCTCTTGTCTGTCATCTGGTGGGGAACAAGTCTGACCTCGCCGAAAGCGGTATTTTAGGGAAACGTGCGCGAGAAACTAATTTCTTTTTTCTTCCCGTGGCTACATTGTGCAAGTGGCCCCGACGGCAGCATTCAGCAAGGCGGACAAAACGTGCGTGTAGATTGCACAGAAAAAGAAAGGCCTCGCAATGAGTCCCCCTCCTCAACCCGCACACACTTCTCCATCACCCCCAGGACCGGGTTTCGTTTCCCTCCCACACTGTCCTCTCCAAACTCCGCAAGCCGCCCTCCTCTCTCCTCCTTTCCCCAGGGCTGCGCCTGCCTTTGTGTCCGCCCGGGGCCGGGGAGCGGCACAAAGCCGGGGTCCGCCGCCGCCCCGGCCCCCGCGGCCGCGCTCCGCGGGGCTCTGCGCGGGGACAGCCCGGCAATGCGGAGTCGGGGGGCTGGGAGGCCGGTCCCCGCGGGGCGCAGAGGAAGGGGCAGCGGGGCAGTCCCTCGGCGGGGAGTCGCCGGCCGGCGGGGCTCAAACTCAGCGGGATGCCTCCCGCTGCCGTCCCCGTTCTCCCCGCGGCCAACGCGCAGACAAAGGCGCGAGGACGGGCGTCGAGGCAAAGTTGGTAGCCGGCCCCGTGCGGAGGGGAGTCGGCGGCGACCCCCCTACCGCCTCTGTCAGTCAGCCATGTTGGGGGCTCCGCGGCGGCGCCCACCCCCCAGCGACACCCGTCAGCGCGGCGCGGCCCCGCGACACCCCCGGGGGAAGTCGAGGGGAAAGCGGTCGTTGCGGGGAGCCCGTTCTGACCTCTGCCGCGTCCCTCAGCCTTGCCGACATCCAGCACGCACAGCCGGGCGCCGCGCTCCCCTCTCCTACAGGGCCGCCATCTTGCTTCCTTCTGCTCCTTGACGAAAGCGGCCGGGCCCCCGCATCAATATGCACGCGGCGCCCTGACGTCGGCGCCCGCCCCGCGAGCCGCACCGCCCCGCGCGCGCAGCCCCCCCCCCCGCGCGCCGAGCCCACCCCCGCGGGGCGCCGGGCGCCCCCGTGCAGCAGCAGCGGCGTGTGCGGGGGCGCCCCCGTCACCGGCCCCGTCACCGGTCCCGTCACTAGCTCCGCGGCCGCCGCCCCGCATGGTCTGTTTTTTTCCCCCGACTGCTGCCGCTTTTTGACGTTTATGGGGGCTCCCTCTCCCCTTTTCCCCACTTCCCCCCCTCCGTTTCGTACCCCGCACTGCGCGGAGCTGGTGAGTCCGCGGGGCACCGCCCGCCAGCGACAGCTCCCCCCCCCCCCCCGGCCGGCCGGCGATTCCCCCGTGCTCCTGCATCCCCCTCACTCCCCGTTCCCGAGGGCTGGTGTCTCTTTCCCACGGCCGCGGGAGTCCATCTGCCGTCCCTGCGGGGCGGGGGCTGCGACTGTTCCCTCGGGCTTTTTTCCTCCGGCTGCGGCTGGGGGTACGGTGACGCCTTTCGGTAGCTGTCTGGCAACGTAAAACAAAAGCCAAAAGATTAAAAGGCAAAAATTTCCCCAGGTTTCCCCGAAAGTGAGTGCTTGCCCGCGGGTGAGCGGGGATTGCTCAGAGCGGGCTAACTTATCATAGGGCCCGGGAGCGCCCGCTCCCACCAGTCTGCAAAGCTCTAGCCCCGCAGCTGCTCTGGTCCGTAAGGGACCCCTCGAGCTCGTGAGTACGCCCTCGGGTGGGTAAGACAGCCTTCGAGTAGGTGAGAGACACGTCGCGGGGCTGAAAGTCCCTTCGGGTGGGTGAGAGCATCCTCATTCATCCCTATCGACCGGGACCGTCTATACCACTCTCAAACTCGGATTTTATTGCTCTTCGCAGAAGCTGCTCCGTATCCGCAACAGCTGAAGCTGCAGCGGGAACTCTGGCTGCCTGCCTCGGCCCCGGAAGCGGGGTCCGGTGCCTTCCCGGCCCGCCAGCCCCCCGCCAACGGGTGACAGGTTGCCGCTGTCCCCTCCGAACGCTGCCGCGCTGCTGGCCGCCAGGAAAGCCGGAGCCCTGCCAGCCGACAGACTGGAGGGAGCAGAAGTCAGAATACGCAAACCAGACCTCACCAAGAACTGGCGCTGGGCTTTCATTCCGCCGAAACCCTGTCCCGGAGTCCTGAGCGCCAGTCCAACCCGGTGGCCTCCTCTGGTCCCCGCAGCCAAAACTACTCCAGCCTGACCGGGAGGCATTGCGGGGCTAGGACGGCAGGCTTTTAGGAGAGCATTAGTTTCCCGGACAGATCTTCTCCCGTGAGCAGATGCATACAGAAGGGGTGTTGTAGGTGCTGTGCATCCCCAGCTGTCCCGTGCCCGGGGCAGGCAGGCTGCTGAGAAAGGGCTTCAGTAAGGTGCCAAATCTGGTACACTCAGTGTAGATTACAGACATTTCTAGGAAGTTCAGGTCATCACTGAGTAATTAGTTTTTCACATCACAGGTTATTCTCTGGGTTTTGTGTTTGCTTTAATTTCTGCAAAACATTTCAGCGGCAGCCTGGAGATAAAAGCTTGCTAGAAGAGCTCTGCACTGACAGCAGTGTCACTCCTGTACCCATGCCAGTGCCAATGCCAGTGCCAGGCAGCTTGCGCCCCTCAGCTGTCGGAAGGGTGCTGGCCTGGCTGGCCTTATCCTGTAGGGTAACACAGGGGTTTTCTAGACGAAGGTCTTTGTGTTTACTTCCACAGAACTGGCTTCAGCAGTGTCTCATGCAGCCTAAACCTGTGTAAATGGACTCACCCTCTTCTTGGAAGAGTAAATGGTACAAAGAATAACCAAGGTCTATTTCCATTTTAACCATTTTTTTTGGTGCTTTCACAGCAAGTGCTTGATTTCCATCAGGCTTTAATTAGTATCTCAAATTCTTCTAAGTGTGTGTATTCATTAAAGCCTATGGTTGCTTCTTCCCCTGGTGTGGCACACGTGTCTGACGTTACCTGCAACCAGCGTGCTCAACCCCTTAGCAGGTACAAAGTGGTGTCTCCATCCTGAGCTGCTCTCACAGCACTTGCAGAGACACCTCAATCCCCTGCACTGTCTTCTTCTGCCTAACCAGAGCAGAATATTCACAGGCTTCAGCCAGGCCTCTCCCTCTGTGCTTTTCTTGGTTGCACTGGATGCACTGGACCTTCCTTTGCATGGCTCAGATCCCTCCCATACCAGTGTGCCCTACATACCTGGAAAAAAAATGTGGCCAGCTTTAGCAGGATCATGCCACATGGGCTCCTGGTTTCAGCAGCAGCACAGCCCTCTTTTTTTTTTTTTCATTGCACAAGCAAGCAGCAGCAAACCTGTCTGGCTGGGTAAAATTTAAAAAGAAAGGAGAAAAAAAAAACAACCCATCAACCTCAAAGCCACAAGCAGGAGTTTTTACACTGAGCTGGGATTATGTTCTTCTTATCTTCCTCTGAAGATAAGAAAGAGACAAGGCATGCATATCTGACCTGCACATATGAATGTGAGAGGTGTGCATTTTTGAAATGCTTCCTGTCGTAGGTGTGGTTCTCTGCTCTATTCTTTTCTTTCTCTCTCTCTCCTTTTTTTTTTTTCAACTTTACTGCCCTAATGACAGTCTGTTGTAATCATCAGCCTCAGTAAACCCAGGAGCAGTCCTGCTGAGCCAGCAGTACTGTCCTCCCTCCAGAGCAGAAGGCACATTACAGGAGCCTCCCCTGCTTGGCTAAGCTGTGTTCAGCTATCTTGACCTACAAGCCTCCCAGTTGACCCTGTGCCCTCCTGTAGTTCTGCCACGTTTTGACAGACCACAAGATCTTTTGGCTTCCAAACCAAGGGCTTTCTGTTATGCATGCCTCTGTCAAATTCAGCTCAATGAGAGTTTCTTGGTACCTGTTAGCAGCCTAATGAGCAGGACATGGATCTAATTTCTCTCTTGACATAGTTCCTTCAGCTTCCAGGTATTCAATGAATGAGAAAATTTGCCCCATTTCACTTTGCTGTATCTCTACCTATTGAGTGGGGAGAAAAAATGCCTGAGCTTGACCATAGCCATGAGAGACTTAACCCATGCCCTGTGGAAAAAAAACCCTTTTACTTCTCACTCATGCTGTTCCCAGCCTGAAGCTGCATGCAGTTTTCAAGAAGTATCTGCTGTGAGGAAGAGATATGCAGATTCATTGGGAATGCACTAAAATGCACTTAGCTCAAGAGGTATTTTGAAGCTGTTTCTGGGGCTATCTCAGCCCCACCATTTTTCTTCTTAGGTGTTTTTTGTATACATAGAATACATAGATTAAACCAGGTTGGAACAGACCTTCAAGATCACCGCGTCCAACCCATCAACCAATCCAACACCACCCAAACAAACTAACCCACGGCACCAAGCACCCCATCAAGTCTCCTCCTGAAAACCTCCAGTGATGGTGACTTCACCAACTCCCCAGGCAGCCCATTCCAATGGGCAATCACTCTTTCTGTATAGAACTTTTTCCTAACATCTAGCCTGAACCTCCCCTGGCGCAGCCTGAGACTGTGTCCTCTTGTTCTGGTACTGGCTGCCTGGGAGAAGAGACCAACATCCGTCTGTCTACAATCTCCCTTCAGGTATCTGCAAGCAATTAATAGAAAAACAAACTAGAGGAACATTGCAACCTAAACACATCGAGAATCCTACCTCTCTTAGACCAGCAGTGTGTATCCTTGTTAATAGCAGCTTTTGCTTCTTTCAAGATCTGCTGGGAACAGAATCATCTGCTTCAGTCTCACTTTCTGAGCTGAGGGTTAATAGCAGTAGAGCCCAGAGGCTTCATTGTCACACGGTGCCCCTGCAGGACAGGAACCTGGGGTGTGGGGTCACTCTGGGTCACGGCTGGAGCAGCATTTGTTTCCCCAACAGGCACTGCAGTGAGGCTAATGTTCCATTGGCAAAACGTCAGGTGAAAAGCATCCCTTCAGCTGGTAATTGAGCGTTTGTGTGTACAATGTGTAATTGCACACAATTAGATCAACGGTTTGAAAGAGCGTGGGCCTTACCCCCCTCTGCTAGAGGGCCTGACGGATGGCCAGGGCACAAGCCATGGTCAGAATTTCTTCCTAACTCTAAAGCTGCAATGAGCAAACCTGACTCTGACTATCCAAAGGAGTATAATGTACTTGGCCCCCTCAAACCCTTGCATGAAGCATTCAGAAAGCTGTACAGGGAAAAGAATTTTTCATCCTGTACTTGGCATTGAAGAATAAGGTGGCTTATATTAACTACCCCCTACATGTAGATTGCTGGGCCAAATTAAACTCTGACTTGAAATTTCTGTGCAAGAAGGAGTTCAGAGCTGTTTCTACTGAGCCTGCTCTTGTTGCTGTTGTTTTTCAATTTAATTCCTGTTTTTTCCACCGTGTGATAGAGTGTGAACAGCCACATGAGGTCAGGAAAAACAGCTTCACCAGGTAGCCTATTTCACCTCCTCAATAAACCCCAGGAGTCTAGAGGACTGTCAGCTGTGGCATGATAGGCCTACAGAAAATGTCCAATGTAATGTCTCTGTGTAGGTGTTTATCTCTGTCTTCCACCAAAAGTCACAGATTTCTTATGGGGCCACATCTGTGTTAGAGCAGCATCCACCAGAAGCCCTACAGTGACAAGGTGTTCCACTGCTGGGCAGGGCAACAGCAGCAGTTCAGTGAGCCATCATTTTGCTTTGGTTTACACATTCAGCAGGGCTTTTTCAGGTCCCAAGGCACCCATTTATCCCTGTGGTCAGGGTTCAAACTGAGGCTGGGGCTGCAGCTGTGCTAGTGAGCAGTGGGGGGTTGGAGGTGGCCCAGGACTCCAACACAACAGGACACTGCTTTCTTTTTCCCCTGAATGCAGCAAAGGTCACTGTTTGTTATTTCTTGGCATTCCTTCCCTGAACAGGATGGGGCTTTTTCAGGACCAGGCAGATGAGGTAGTGCAAAGGAAATGTCATAGCTCAATGGAGTTCAGAGAGCAAGATGCCCAATGACTGGGATGCCTACTGGGACATCAAAGCTGAAGTGTGTCATCTGCCCAGCACTATTGTTCTGGTGGTGGGAGGTATGTGTCTATCAGTGATGCAGAAAAGTTGCAGGTGGTTCAACTTTTCAGCCCTTGACTTTTTGCCAACAGTTGTGGAGGTCTTTATGCTGCTCTGTGGTGTTTATAGCTCTGGAGGTGACTGTAGACTTGGATTTATTGGATATTTGTGGCTGAAAAGCCTGGATCTGGGCATCTGCTGCCAGGGCCTTCCCTCAGGACCCTGGCTGGGATGCAGTCCCTGTCTGGGGAAGAGGGTAGAGGTGGCTTAAGGAGAGGTGAAGCAGGAGGACCCTCTGCAAGTCTGAAGGCATACATTGTCCTTTTAGTGCCCCAGGCTTGCTTTTCATGGCTGTGGGAATAAAATCCCAAATCCTTCATGCAAGGGAAGTGGAGACTCCTCTTCAGGGACTGTAGCAGAAGGTGTGGGCTGAGGGACGGAGACCTGGTCTCTGTTTTCTCCTGAAGAGTGGCACTTCACTTTGTCAGCTTCCAGAAACAATCTTCCATAAAAAGACCTGCAAAGAAAGGGCTCTCAGCAGTGTGTATAGATCCTGGACACAAATGAGTTGGTGACGTTCAAGACCAATGTTAGCTCTCCTTGCTTTGCTCATCCAACTACTACCCAGCTCACTGGCATCCCTCAGTCATCTCCAGTTCCAGATTTCCTCCCTTTGAGAGGGCAGCAAAGTGGAAAAAGCAAATGAATCAACCCAGTAACACAGACCAACATATGCAGGGTGACAAGGGCAGAGTGTGTGGGAGCCCTTCCCCAGAATGTCTTCCTCCAGGAGCAGAGAAATTGAGTAGCCTTGCTCAATCAGCCTTGTTGCCATAGCCCTCCCACAGGTGCATGCCTGCCGTAGCAAAGCACGGTGAGCTGTGCTGCCAAGTACGTCAGGAAGCCACCAGGAGTCTCAAAACCCCACCACAACTCTCAGTGCAGTTCTGGGGAGGAAAGCCATGGCCAGCACAGAGCTGTGCTGTTAGCCCTCCACAGTGTTGTCAAAGCAATGGTGTGAGACCAGGAGTGCTCCTGCCTCGTGCCATCGGCCACAAGTGTTGGGCTCCATACATGACAGCGTGCATCTCTCACTGCCTTTCCAGGCTGGAGCAACACTGGATGGCAGCAGCCATTGACTCTCTGATTGTTGGAGGAATTAATATTCTGTGATAACCCTTGAGCTGTGAGCACTTTGCTGTTGTGAATAGCAAAGAGCTTGAGTGGACTGAGCAGAGCAGAGAAAAAGATAAATCCCCTTACCAATTTTTTTCCCTGTCTTTTCTACTGACATTTGATTTTCTTCCCATTTTTGAAGTCCTCCACATCTTGTGGCTGGCATCCTGGCCTGCATTCTCATGTACTGCCCACAGGGTCTGCTGTATCACTCGGCATCACTGGTCTGCCCGGCAGCTCTCCCTCCTCAGCTCCACAGCAGTGCTAAGGAAGCAGGCAGATGGACAATGGCATGCAGTCTTCTACATGCTCTCCCTTGGTCTCTGCCAGTAGGAATGATGGAGGAGGATTCCTTGCATATGATCCATTGGTAGCTGTGTGAGCTGTGCCTGTGCAAAGTGGGGATGGGTGCAGAAGGTTTCCAATGGGGATCTCAGCAGCATTTGGCTCCAGCAAAACCAGCAGGGGCTGATGAAATAGCTAAAATGGGTGACATACCAGTAAGGTGTTCAAGGCCAGGTTGGATGAGGCCTTGAGCAACCTGGTCTAGTGGGAGGTGTCCCTGACCAATACAGGGTGGTTGGAACTAGATGATCTTTAAGGTCCCTTCCAAACCAAACCATCCTATGATGCTATGATTCTATGACCCAGACTGCAATACAGCACATGCTGGAGTTTGGAAGGAGCCTTAGCTGTGTGCCCAGCTTGTTGATGTGGCATGTTGATTTCCCTTCTCCCAGCCCCCATGATTTGGAAACTCTCAGTCCCCGGGCAGAAGTGTCTGTGTCACTTTTGTTCATACCCTTAGTGCAAGCAAAACTAAATCGAGTTAAATTCTGCCTAAATCAATTTTGCCCTATGAATAAAAGCTATTTGCACAGCTAACTGCTTTGCAGTGTGCATTTAAGCAGCTAAATGGTGTTCAAAAGCAACGTAAATGCTTGTGTACTCGTGATCTCATTAGTGCAGGTTTTCTAATCTAGCAGCAGTGTATAAAGGAGATGTTATAGCTGCCCTTGTCTGTTTTGATTTCTTTCTCTGGCAGAGCAGTTCGCCTGTGGTCCTAATTGAGTTGTCAGCTTGTTTTGATTTTTTTTTTCTTGCATGCCTGCTACTCTTTTAAGCAGGAAGTCAAAATCATAGCTCTTCGTGGGCAAAAGGTCTGGGTTTGGACACTACCTGGCAATAGCCTGGAGATTTGCACTGTGGGATAGGAGCTATCAGATAGGATCAGATAGGAGCTATCAGGAGAGCAGTCAGGCAGAGAGGGACCTGGGGGTGCTGGTTGACGGTAGGCTGAACATGAGCCTGCAGTGTGCCCAGGCAGCTAAGACGGCCAATGGCATCCTGGCCTGCATCAGGAACAGTGTGGCCAGCAGGAGCAGGGAGGTCATTCTGCCCCTGTACACTGCACTGGTTAGGCCACACTTTGAGTACTGTGTCCAGTTCTGGGCCCCTCAGTTTAGGAAGGATGTTGACTTGCTGGAACGAGTCCAGAGAAGAGCAACAAAGTTGGTGAGGGGTTTGGAACATAAGCCCTACGAGGAGAGGCTGAGGGAGCTGGGGGTGCTTAGCCTGGAGAAGAGGAGTCTCAGGGGTGACCTTATTACTCTCTACAACTACCTGAAGGGAGGTTGTAGACAGACGGATGTTGGTCTCTTCTCCCAGGCGGCCAGTACCAGAACAAGAGGACACAGTCTCAGGCTGTGCCAGGGGAGGTTCAGGCTAGATGTTAGGAAAAAGTTCTATACAGAGAGAGTGATTGCCCATTGGAATGGGCTGCCTGGAGAGGTGGTAGAGTCGCCATCATTGGAGGTGTTCAGGAGAAGACTTGATGGGGTGCTTGGTGCCGTGGGTTAGTTGTTTAGGTGGTGTTGAATTGGTTGATGGGTTGGACGCGATGATCTTGAAGGTCTCTTCCAACCTGGTTTATTCTATTCTATTCTATGTACATGTTCTGTCCTCTTTTATTTTTTATGTGACTGTGGGGATGTGATGTACTCTCTTCCTTCCTCCCTTCTTCAAAAAGCTGCAGAGAAAATCCACTCAAAGATGCAGACATACATCAGACATACAGTCACCACAATATATGTGTTAAAAGGTACCTTTTTGTCTGAGACTTTCAAGAACAAGAATAGCCTGGTAGGGCTCTGCAGCTACAAGGCATTAGCAGAAGTTCTTGCTACCTTAAGTAACTTTAAAAAAAACAACCTCCAAATTCTGTCTTCTTCTGGGGGCCTTGGACAGTGGTGAAAAGCTGGCTGCCTTTCACAGCTCATTGGCGCAGCTCTCAATTTTGCCAGCTGCTCTCTTTAGCCATAATACGCCCTCCCGAGACCCCTTTTTGGCAGAGGGTGGAGCAATGTGGCAGCAAGTGGGACTCACTTGTGGTCACTGGTGCTGGCAGGTGCCTTGGGGCAGGGCTGGCAGCCAAAGCATGGCACATGGTCAGCCCTAAACCAGTGTCATGCACCTTTCCAGGCAGCTGGTGCCTCCAGTGTAGTATGTCACTGGCTGTCAAAATGAAAAATAGATGCAGTGACTCTTGGTGATGACAACTTGCCCTGTCTTCTCCTTCCCTTAATGGGGTGTTGAGAGACCAGGAAAAAAGTATTTTATGAAGCTGTTAAAAAGTGGAAAACAATCATTTGTAGCTTCTGGGAAAAAGCTCTGTCTTGCTAATTCCATCTCTGAAAAATTAGAAGATGTATTTAAAAGTGATTGTTGTAAGAGAAGGAGATTGCTGTGGACTCTGATTGCCACACAGCCTGCTGTGTATTAATTTGATTTCCATCCAGGAAAAATCTGTGGGTCAGCTCCCTGCCTGTGTGACAGCACCCTCAGTTTTCTGCGGTGCCAAGGGTGTGGGGGTGCAAATGATCAGAGGTCCCTAAACTGAAGCCTCTTCAGGGGTATAATTTTAGTGGGTTTTTTTTTTAACACACATATAATTTTCAGAAAATTTGGCTGCTGGATGCTTTAAGGGCATCTCACATTAGAGATCTGCTTCTGAGACTTTTACTTCCAGTCCCATTTTGCCTTGTTTTTCTGTTTTGGAAAAGATCCCTAATACCCTTATCAGCAGAGGGATTTAGCAAAGATAAACAGATTTGGTTTTAATTCCTTCAGAAATCATGCCAGAAGTACAGAAAATAAACAGGAAATATTTGGGCTCTCAGCACAGATGCAAACCAGGATTTAATAGGCACCATGCAGACTCTAGGGGACAAATCACAGCTTGGAAATATGGGTAGAGAAGGGCATGTCTGATTTAGGAAAACTATGCAGAGAAAACAGGGGTTAAATTCTGCAGCTAATACCAAGAAAGGCTGTTCTTCATCTGACATTCAGGAGGAAGCAAGAGAAAGATTTATTGAATGAGTTTGGAGATAAAGAAGGAAAAGCAGAGGGTGTCAAGAGGTGGGTTGTTACAGCCCAGTTGGTTGGAAGGGAGATATTTGGGAAGCTATCATGTAAGCAGCTGTTAAACAGTCACCCACTGGTGATGAAGGACTTCACCAACTCCCTGCCCACAGGGGGACAGTGCCTGAGAGGGGCACAAGCTTAGTATGCCTGGGGACATCAGGGATGTGCAGCAAAAAAGGCTCCAAAGGCATCAGTGGGTGCTGCTCTGGAACCAGCAGCTCTCCAGGGCTGTCCAAGGGCAAACTGGCTCCTGTGGTGTGTTTGTCATGGGGAGGTTCACAGCCTGGTGACACTTCAGATGGAGAAAAGCAGCCAGCTGGAGAGCTGCACTTTCAGTAATACATTAGACAAGGGAGTTTAGAGATGGTCTGCAGGAGTGACAGCTTATACAGCAAGGCTGTCCTCTGAGCAGAAGGGTTTGGGACTGCTGAATCTGGATTTTGGCAGCTGTGAGCACGTGGTAAGTTGTCTGCTCTGTGTTAAACCCTGCTAAAACACTGAGCATTGCCTGCCCTTCACATCCTCAGTAGCTTTCAGTATCATTAAGGTTGGAAGAGACCTCAAAGATCATCGAGTCCAACCTGTCACCACAGACCTCATGACTAGAGTAGGGAGGACACTAGTGCCCACTGCAGGCTTGAACTCACGACCTTCCCCATTAAAGGTCTTATGTGCTACCAACTGAGAAAACCTGGAATAACTGGCAGCACGACACATCCACAGCTACTGTGCCAAGACTAATTTCTGACTGTAAAGACAGTTCTGTGCTGAACCAAGTTGCCTAGAGAAGATGTTGCACCAGTGGCTCCGCTTGGCAGAACCTGTCGGGATATGTCCACACACGTGGGCACAGGGTGGACCTGGAAAATACCTGCAAACCTTCTCAGACCAAAGTTGCCATCATGCTGTGAAGATTATGGATATTTCTAGGGGTCTCAGGAAGAACTGTCCATCTCACAACAGCATCCCAGCTGGAGAACATACAGAAAATAAAATACAAATCGTGGAGATGTGCCATTTGCTGGGCTACCAATGCTCACAGAGTTACACATGTGAAGAAGGAGGCACAATTTATGTTACTTCTTCCTGGGGTGCTGGGGAGTGGGCTGGATCTGTAATATTAAAATATGCATTGAAAGAAAACCACGACTAGTTGTGAACTGAGGAGTGACTTGGATGGAAAACATTCTTTGATTTACAGGGATGGCAATCCAATAAAGCCCAGCTTCAGAGGTATTTTAAGCAATTTAAAGTATGTAAATATGCTAAGAATACGTAAATGTGAAGTCAAATTAAGAAAATAACATTTCTGATGGGAAATATGAAGAAGGGACATTCAAAATAATTACTGGAAGGCTCTACCTGTTTGAGGGGTGGGAGGAACACACCCAGGTGATGTTGACAGGAGTCAGAGAAAACCTGCCAGCTTGCTGTCAGTTCCTGACCTTTTTTCTGAGGTCAGAATACCTCGTGTTCTCTGAGACATGTAAAGAAATTCAACCTATTTAATTTTAACAAAAGCAGGGTTGAGATCATAGCCCTCAAAGATCTACAAAGGGAAACAATCTTGGCAGTTTCTCAACTGGGCAGGAGAAGACAGAAAAGAAAACACCATGGACAGGGGGTAAAGCCAGGCCAATTCACTCTGAAAGGTTCTTGGTTTTAAGTGTAATTTTTTCCTCAACTGTGGAGCAATTTAGCAGGACAGGTGGCAGTGCCTTTCCATCAAGGATTTGTCCAAAAGATATGCTGCAAGGCTTTAGCCGGTTACCTAAAGGCAGTGCTGTATCAGATGTCAGGTGAGATGATTGTGTGGTCCATGGATCATGATTTTTAAGTCGTTTGTGCTGTTACTGTGATTAGAGTTTGATGGGAGCAGTTGACCTGAAGATGTCTGCCCTGTCACTGGAAGTCTACCCAGTGAGCACATCTGTTGTTCGAGGGTGAAGAGGTAAAGTGCAAGATATCCCACACAAAGGAATTGTAATGGCATTAATTGCACACTCCTTTCAAGGCTTTTGAAGCCAGGGACTGATGAAGGAGTCGAGAGAGTTGGCTACCAGCTCACTAGTGAGCCTGTGAAGCTCCCATGTCTTGATTTGTGAGCTGTAGCCATGAGGCTCCTGTGACTTTTGACTATTTCAGCTGGCTGTCCCTCCCTGCTAGACCTCTTCTTAATCCTCAAGCAACAAAACAAAGGGTGTTCCATCTGAGGGAGGTCAAGAGAGCAACAAGTTTATGAAACAGGCAGGACTCAAATTAATAAAGGCGGGTGGGACAGAGGTGGTGAGGTGCATTTGTCTTTCACATCTAGTCACCCATGTTAATCTGCTCTAATTGCATTAGAGGAAATGAATGGGCAACAGTGCTGATGTTTGCTGAGGCTGGTGCTTCTAGCAGCTGTGGGCATCTGTTAAGAGATTTATCCATGTCAGGTGCACTGAAGGCAAAGGTAGACAGCATATAGGTAGATTGTGTCTGTATTAGATGAGTGACAGGGTATGTACATATCTATGCATAAATGCTCTCAGCAAGGACATCTTAGCTTAGAAGTTTGCAGCTGATGAACATAATGGCCCTTCACTCCAAACTTGGGTGAGACTCACACGTTCTGCATTGCTCATCCTTTCCCTTTTGCTCCTCTTATACTTTGAATGCAATATTTTCCCAGCAGGTAACATTAATCAGCTGCTGGCTCCTCGCTGATCTTCCTTGGCAAAGGTCTTCACCAACAAATTGTGTCTTGTCAGTGGGGGCTTCAGCACAGGGTGGAATTTGTGAGTTTCACTGAGGATCTCACTGTGTTTTGATCTATTTAAACTCACTGGTATTTTTCTCCCAAATCCATGGGTTTGCTACATGAAGTTGAGCTTTCTGAAGCTTCCTCATGCCATGATGTACTTGATGTGCATTGCCTGGTGTCTAGAGAGGACAGCCTGTTTTTATGATGTCTCCAACCCCTTTTAACTTGTGCTTGTCTACAGTCATATCTTTGGGAGGGAAGAGAAACAAAGGAGTACACAGACCTTGTGTGTGTGTGTGTGCGTGCATGTGTGTGTGTGTCCCCTCTTGATCCAACAGCTGCAAGGTGTTTGCATTATTTAAATGATTCCCTCATTACTTCCCTTCTGGCTTTCCTGACTTGTTTTGAACTCCTGTGCGTGGTGGTGCAAGGCAGTGAGCTGCTGGTTAGTGGGCAATCCCAGCTCCTGGCTGCTCCCCTTCAAGTCACAGACCTGGCTTGGGGTACAAGATGGTGCTTAAATAAAGCCAAAGGGCAAACATTTGCCTTCTGGAGCAAGGGGTAGGCCATCATGGCAAACCACAGACACAGCTTGCTTCTGGTTAGCACTTGCAACAATTGGTAGTCTTCACATCCCTGTGGACCTGGCCGAAGTGTTTTCCTGCTTCAGGAGGTTTCTCCATCTTCCCCGTGGATGATCTGGTGCCCCACAGGTTGGTCTCGTGTGCTCCTACTGGGACTGCTCAGGGAGAAAGTTTGCTGGCTGCCTGGTACATAATGTATTTGCTCTGGGAATATTTAGGGTAGGTATGTAAAATGGAGTGTTGTTTCCTCCTGGCTGTGATGGATTACTTGAATCCTGTGTCCAGTTCTGGGCTCCTCAATTTAAGAAGGACATTGAGATACTTGAACCTGTCCAGAGAAGGGCATTGAGGCTGGGGAGAGGCCTCGAGCACAAGCCCTATGAGGAGAGGCTGAGGGAGCTGAGGTTGTTTAGCCTGGAGAAGAGGAGGCTCAGGAGAGACCTTATTGCTCTCTACAACTACCCGAAGGGAGGTTGTAGCCAGGTGGGGAGGGTTGGTCTCTTCTCCCAGGCAACCAGTGACAGAACAAGAGGATGCAGTCTCAAGCTGCGCCAGGGGAAGTTTAGGCTCAAGGTGAGGAGAAAGTTCTTCACAGAAAGAGTGATTGGCCATTGGAATGTGCTGCCCAGGGAGGTGGTGGAGTCACCATCACTGGAGGTGTTCAAAAAAGGATTGGATGTGGCCCTTGGAGCCATGGTTTAGTTGTCATGAGGTGGTAGGTAGTAGGTTGGACTTGATGATCTCTGAGGTCTTTTCCAACCTGGTTGATTCTGTGATTACAGCAGGGGAGTGTGCAAGTGAGCTGTCAGATATTTAAAAACCCCCATAAAATACCAAAGCCCTACAATCTGGTCAGCAATAGCCTGCAGGGTTGTTTATAAAACCTGTTCTGTTTTCTCTTTTTGTGGTAACTTTTGTATTCTTTGCATTGAACCATCTGGGGTTTGAGTGGGTGGTGACTGCTTGAAGTCTCTCCAAAACCAGAACCTTGAGCTGCAGCTTTCTGGGTTCTCCTTCAAATGGGAAGATTCTGGGAAACCAAGTGACTGCAAAGCCTTGGCTCTTGGGTAAGCGTGGGTCACAGAAGGGTCAGGTTTAGTCCCAGGGTGGTCCAGGCACGTTGACCAACGTATGAAAGGTGAGGCTTAATGAAACCTGGGGGATGAAGGGCTAGCTTCATCTTCCCCCAGACCTCCCTCTCTTTCTTCTTCCCTCCCATCCCCTGCTCCCTTTCTCAGTCATTTTCCCAGTCTACCCTCTGGACCCACAGAAAAGCAACAGTCTTTTCTTTCTGGGGGGAGCTGGTTAGCAGCTCCATCACTGCAGCTGTAGCAGCATCCATGAGTTGCAGCTGTGCAAAGCTTCTTTTTAAGACATTTCCACCCCAGGGAAGTTGGAGAGGTGGAAGGTCTGCCTCTATCTCCTTTTTCTCATGCTTAAACCCAGCTCTGTTTCAAGGGCTTCCAAATTTTGACTGGCCTGAGCATGGGGCAAGCAGGATGCCATCAGCACTGCTGCCCAGTGAGGTGAGCAGAAGCAAACCATGTGTCCTGAGTGGGGTGCCACAGGTTCCTGAGGGACTGGGTCTGTTGCTCCTAGTAAATCCATTGCTTGCCATGTAAATTCCAGGTTGTTGGAGATCTTTGGTTTTCCCCCCAGCTTTTCCCTACTTAACTTTTGGGCTTTTCCTCTGCCAGTAGATTTTGAAAATATACTTGCAACTTGGCAGGCTTCATCCCAAAGGAAGTGCTAGGTGGGAATTAACAACTAAGATTGATTTCCAAGCTCCCAAGACGAAAGTGTTGACACTCTTCCTGCTGTTAGGCACTGAACAATAGGCACTGAGCTGTCACCACTTACCTCACATGCACTCCTGAGTCTTGTATACACGACTGGGCCTGTGCACACACTGCGAGCCCATCCCCATGTGCCTGCTTGGTTTGATGCTGCATCTCCTGAGGGGAGGGTTTAGCCTGAAGAAAAGGAGGCTGAGGGGGAGACCCTATTGTTCTCTATAACTACCTGAAAGGAGTTTGGAGTGAGGTAGGAGTTGGTCTCTTCTCCCTGGTATCAAGTGATAGAATGAGAGGAAATAGTCTCAAGTTGTGCCAGGGGAGGTTTTGGTTGGGTATTAGGAAAACATTCTTTCCTGCAAGAGTGGTCAGGCATTGGAACAGGCTGCCCAGAGAGGTGGTGGAGTCACTGCCCCTGGAGGTGTTCAAAAAAACATGTAGACATGCCACTTCAGGACATGCTTTAATGGCCATGGTGGTGTTAGGTCAAGAGTTGGACTTGATGTTCTTAGAGGTCTTTTCCAACCAAAATAATTTAATGATTTTGTGGCTTCCCAAAGTGTCTCTGTGCTGGTCAAGGATGATCATAAGGACAGAGAATCCTTCAGGATGGATGTCTTGAGGAAAGCACTGACTGGCATCGTTCAGTGAGCAGCAAAACTCCCATCCCCAAGCAGAGAAATGTTTTAAATTTAAATATACAGGCTCTTTAAAGTCAGAAGAGAAATCTTGGAGAGGCCAGCATGGTCCAGCCTGTGTGGGCTTTAACCCACCTCATTTAAGAGGGCAGCAGAGCTCGTTGTCACAAGAGGGGAGAATTTCTCTGGGGGATTTCCCCACAGAGACACACAGCCTTGCACAGTAGAAACCTCTTTTCTCCTTCTGGAGCTTTTTCAATGGCACCAAACCCTACTGAGTCCTGCAGGTGTGTTTGTCTCCAAGGGTCATGCTGTTGGGTAGGAAGTTGCCTATTAAAATGCCCATAGTTTGAGCACACAGTCTGGAGGCTTGACTTCTGTGTGTGTGTGTGTGTGAGAGTTTTGTTCATTTCATGAAGCTATTTATTTAACGTGAAAGAGAAAGCAGTCATCAGGTAGCCAGTGAAACCCCTGATGGTCTCTCACATTTGTAAGCAGGAAGTGTGGCTCTCTGGACATCAAAGCCAAAACAAATCAGTGCAAACCATCGTTCAGCCCTTAGCAAAGGCTGCAAATGGCAATGGTTCTAGTAGTGCACCTTCTGGCACTCTCCCTGGTCTCTCATCTGACTCTGCTGCATCCTGCTACACTTGCAGTCTGCTTTCTACTCTCAGCAGATAGGCTAGCATCCCCTTACATTCTCATTCAGAAAAATCCAACAGTGCTTGAGTTGGGCTTTTTTCCCTGCTCCAGTGAGAAGATCACAATTCCCAGAGGACAGCCTGGGGAACACCTTTATCTCCTGCAGGGTCTGCCGTAGCCCACAGCAAGATCAGCAACAAGGGAGGATGAACCTTGCTACATGTGTGGGACATCAGCCTGCTGCTCCCACCTGCCTCCTTATTCTCTGACCTCATTCCTTACTGATTGTATTTTTTCTTCTCACTCCCAAGAAGATGTTGGAGAAGGTCATGCCAGCATCCCCATAGCCAGGGGAGCCACAGGCATTTCCCAGGGGGGCTCCTAGCCCAAGAGGGCAGCGCAAAGAGCATGGGGAGAACTTGCTGGGATTTGGATCAGGCACAAGCATAAACAATCTTTATGGGGAAAGAGAGGTGAAGAGAAGGTGGTGTTCTAACACAGATGGGGAGGTTGTTCCTTCTCAAACACTTTTGCTCCTCCTCTTGACATGAAATAGTGGCACAAAGAACTCCCTCTTCCTGACAGCCTCTCCTGAAGTCTTTCTTGCAACTCTGAACCTCCGTGACACAGCCCAGCACTGCTGCGAGTTGCTAGCAGAGAGGATGGGACTTCTCCTGAGCCGCTTGTCTTCTTCTCTGGCTCCTGCAGCTTACAAGGGCAGCCCAGATGAAAGACAGCAGTTTATGAAGCCTTGTCCAGCAGGAATGTTTTTGGTTTTTGGTCATGGCTCCATGATGTGGTCAGGGTGACTGGAGAGCTGCCAAACAGAGAGGGACCTGGGGGTGATGATTGACACCCGCCTAAACATGAGCCAGCAGTGTGCCCAGGTGGCCAAGAGGGCCAATGGCATCCTGGCCTGCATTAGGAATAGTGTGGCCAGCAGGAGCAGGGAGGTCATTGTTCCCCTGTACTCTGCATTGGTTAGGCCACACCTTGAGTACTGTGTCCAGTTCTGGGTCCCTCAGTTTAAGAAGGACATCGGGACACTTGAACGTGTCCAGAGAAGGGCAACAAGGCTGGGGAGAGGCCTTGAGCACAAGCCCTATGAGGAGAGGCTGAGGGAGCTGGGATTGTTTAGCCTGGAGAAGAGAAGGATCAGAGGTGACCTCATTGCCCTCTACAACTACCTGAAAGGTGATTGTAGCCAGGAAGGGGTTGGTCTCTTCTCCCAGGCAACCAGCACCAGAACAAGGGGACACAGTCTCAAGCTGTGCCAGGGGAGGTTTCGACTCGAGGTGAGGAGAAAGTTCTTCACCGAGCGAGTCATTCGTCATTGGAATGGGCTGCCCAGGGAGGTGGTGGAGTCACCGTCCCTGGAGGTGTTCAAGGGGAGATTGGACGTGGCACTTGGTGCCATGGTCTAGTTGTGAGGTCTGTTGGAACAGGTTGGACTTGATGATCCTTGGGGTCTCTTCCAACCTTGGTTATACTGTGATACTGTGAACTGCAACCACCTTCTCTGGAAATACTTGGTCAGCATGGGAACCCTGGCACAGCTATCTGTATATAAATCATTAACCTAGAGTGAGGAAAGTAATTTGCCCAGCAAAGTTTAGCTCCTTGGTGTTGCTTTACACAACAAAATTTATATAAGCAAATAAAACCTGACAGCTTCACTTCTGTCTGTAATGAACCACAGTAAGCCTATTGACTACCTCCTGAGAGAGGCTGCACACATCCCTAGTCAAGGAGAGCTATTGCATGTTTCTACCTCCTTTTTCAGGGCTTGAGAGATGCTTTGGGGTGCACATTTCCTCCATGCAAGGATTATTTGTTTTTTTTTAGCCATCTGAGAGGCAGAGACACCCCTGGGTGCATTGCTTGGCCAGCGTCCCACTGACATGAGAAAACCATCCTTCAAACCCGAGTGCATGGTCTGACAGAGAATGGCTGAGCAGTTTGCTTTAATCTCATCTGCCCAAAATGGTCTCAGTGGAGGCTGAGGTGGTAAAGGAATGCTGGGCTTGCCTAAAGGGCCTTCTTCCAGGGAGACACCCATTAAAAATCCTCAGACAGAAATAGGAAGCCTAGGAGAACAAAAAGGTATTATGGTGGATGCTCTGAGAGGTTCCAGGAGGAAAGTCAGAACCCTCAGTTGAACACCAGGATAATGACTTCAAAATACAGCCATACAGCCTCAACATGCTACTGCAGGGTAAACTTCTTTATTCCTGTTAATGGAAACATGAGAAGCAGGTTTGATCTTTCAGCTTGTGAAAACTCAGTGGACAGGGAGGTCAGTCCCTGCTGTGAGCATCAGAGACCCCCAGTCTTATCGGGGTTGGACTACCTTGCTTTTGCCCAAAACAGAAGCTGGCATGAGATGCAGGCATTCCCTACCCCATGTGCTGTCATACCAACAAGCCCAGCCATCAGCAATATTAAGGAAGAAAGGCTGCTATTTTTAGGAGGGCTGTTGTTTGCAGCATAGGGAGGGGAAACTGGAAAGGCAAAGGAAAAGCTGCAAAAGTTGGATGCCTTCCCTCCAGGAAAGGAGCAAAGAAAAACACCACGTGGAAAAGAGGCAGCAAACCCTGCTTTGATGTCAGGACCACAGTGTCCCAGTGCCAGCAGGGAAGGTCAGGATGTGCTCCAGGGAGGGGATCTCCTTGCTGCTCCTCCCTCTCAGTTTTGCACCCCCTTGCTCGAGGACACAAGCAGTGTCATCAGTGCCTGCTTCTCCTGCCCGCAGCAGCTCTTCTGGGAGGAGAAGGTGACAGCTGTCAGGTTTGTCCCTGGGGCCTTGGCAATGGGGAACCTGAAGGTAGCTCAAGCAAGAATGGTGTGTATATACATATGTGTGTATATATATATATATCTCAAATCATAGAGTCACAGAATGGTTTGGGTTGGAAAGGACATTTAAAATTGAGTCCAACCTCCCTCCATTAAGCAGGGACATCTTCAACTAGATCAGGCCCTGTCCAACCTGACCTTTGAATGTTTCCAAGGATAAGGCATGTATCACCTCTCTGGGCAACCTGTTCTAGTGTCTCGCCACCCTCATTGTAAGAAATGTCTTCCTTATATCTAGTCTAAACCTCCCTTCCTTTGGTAGCATGGGCATGGAGTGCAGGAAGCCCTTCACTCAGGGCCCACTGATGGTGACACATGGGTTTGGCTTATTTTGTAAAGATGTTCATTTTACTGGAGGAAAAATGATTTCCTGTAGAAAAATTATTGGCAGGTTGAGTATTCTGCTGCCACCACAGACAGTTAAGGTCTAGTCCTGTACTAATGCTGACAGCCACCAGATCTTCATCCCAGCTTGGAGAGCAGAGTAAAGCTTCTTACCTACCCCGAGGGAAACCCCCTCTCCCTCCCCTGGGTGACAGGCTTGTGACATATGCCTTAAGGACCTTCAGCTTCTCAGAAGCCACAAATAGCATTCAGTGCCAAGAGCTGCCAAATCATGCATGCTTTCTGTGGCTATATGTAGGATGAGAAGAAATGGCTCTAAGTTGCACCAGGGGAGGTTTAGGTTGGATATTAGGAAAGATTTCTTTACTGACAGAGTGGTCAGGCATTGGAACAGGCTGCCCAGGGAGGTAGTGGAGTCACCATCCCTGGAGGTGTTCATAAAACATGTAAACATGGCACTTCAGGATGTGGTTTAGTGGCCATGGTGGTGTTGGCTTGATGGCTGGATTTGATGATCTCAGAGGCCTTTTCCAGCCTAAATGATTCTATGACTCTACAGGCAGTCACAACACGATGTGCAGCATGTGCACCCACAACATTGCTCAGGGAAGACAGTCAGACTCGGTGACACAGAGATGAAGCACAGCACATCTTCTGCCATCTCTGGCTCCCTCCATCCTCCCCAGGGGGGTTATGGTTGTCTCCTCCAGAGTGTGGGTGCAGAGGCCAGGCAGCACTGCCTGCTTCCCGTGGAGAGCGGCTGAGTCAGTGCAGGTGGCAGATGATTCATCTCCAGTATTGCTACCATTCTCATCTGCACAGTTGCAGGTTAGATGTTTCTTTTCTTTCTTTCCTTTCTTTCTGTCTGTTTTTAGTGCCCAGATGATTCATCTCCTCGTGTTGGTGCTTCAAAAGGTTCAGTCCCAAGGGCACTGTCTTCTGTGGTCTGTCTTCTAGGAAAATCATGCTGCCACTTCCTCCCTGCTGAGCAGCACCATCTGGGCTTTCTGCACTTTTTGCTTTCTTATTGACTTATGGTTGGGTTTATGTGGCATCTGGATAGCATAAGCTATCTGGGAGTGACAACTTTCCTTCCCATCTAATCCCTGATTATCACAGCATATTCCAGTCCTACTCCTGCAGGACCTGGCTGAAGGTGGTGAGATGGTCTGGCTGAGTATGTCTCACACTTGCAGGAGAGTCTGCCCAGACACCTTTCCATGCAGTGAACGGGCACATAACCCATGAAGGACACCAAAGCATTTGCTCAAAGTGACAAAGCACATACTCAGCTTTTAGGAGTACCAATGTGAAATCATTTCAGCTGCTAGCAATAAAGCTAGTTAAATATTGGCCCTCTGCTGTACTTGTTGGCCCATGAAGGGATGAGAAAGAGCTGCTGGAGATGAGGAGAGGGACATGAGGGCTTTAAAATGAGTGTTTGCAAGCACCAGCTGGAGATGGGAGGTAGGCAGGTGGACAGAAAAGAGCCCTGAAGTTGGTTCAGAGAGCAGGAGGGCTTTGAAGGAAGAGATGTATCCAGAGGAAGGAAATATCCTTCCTTCCAAGAAGGAAATAGCCCTTTAGATGCAGGGAATGGGGATAGCAAGGAAGAGGGGGGGAAAGACCAGCCCCTAGAATGGATTGACAGACATCATGTGGATTTGTGGCTTAGATTTTGACTTCAGTGTTTCTTGAAAAAGAGGCAGAGTTTCTCAGAATACTCTAGCAGGTGCAAAACGTGTCCTCACCACAAGCACATTTTCACTGCTTGTGGATGCTCCCCCTGAAAAGAGGAGGGTGGTAAAGAGCCTGCCTTTCTAATTGAATGTATGTGGAGGCTGAGAAGGTGCAATCTAAGATAATTAATGTTAATTAATTATTACATGGTCAAAAGAGCAGGAAATGCACATGGAAACTTGGAAAAAAAAATCAATTATATGAAAATAGGATAATTGCTTGTGTGTTCAGATGCACATTTATCTGAGCAAGAGCATACTCAGAATTTTGAGAAGGGTTACTGTAGAAAAGGAAAGGGGGGGTGGGGGGGAGGGAAAAGCTGTGAAGAGAAAACATTTCCTAAAATACTCCCTACTGCATATTTAAAAAGGCAAAGGCAGCAAAAAAATAGATGAAGCTAAGAAAAGGAAGCAAGTTTCAGTACCACTCGCCTTCAGAGGGGAAAATATTGACATAACACAGCCTGCTGCACTCTTGCCACACAAATACAAGTGGCCTGGGTATTTGTTAAATAATTGTCCAAAAAAAAAATTAAAATCAACAAAACAACATAAAAACCCCCTCCAACAACCCCAAAGCCAACAACAAAACCCCACAAACAGAGCAGAAAGGGCTAATTTGGCTAATTATCCTCGTGGAGCGTGGTGCTTTGTTTTGCAAGCCGTTGCACTGAGGCTGGAGAAAGGAAGGTGAGAAGGCTGGTTGGTGAGTGACTGAAACCCGTGGGACAGAAGAGTGCAGGGGCAAACTGATGGGTTTTACATCTGCCATGACTTGGCCAGAATAACTTTTACAGCTGCAGGCAGGCAGAAGCTGGTTTCCTTACAAATACAAAGTGCTTGCTTAGAAAGTCTCCAGAGATGTCAGGATCCAGATTTCCCTTCCACACAGCCTTTTCCCTGTTAGCTCCCAGGCTGTAGTGAAATGCTCCTCCTCAGCAGCTGGTGAGGGGTTTGGAGCACAAGCCCTATGAGGAGCAGCCGAGGGAGCTGGGTTGCTTAGCCTGGAGAAGAGAAGTCTCAGGGAAGACCTTATTGCTGTCTACAACTACCTGAAGGGAGGTTGTAGCCAGGTGGGGCTTGGTCTCTTCTCCCAGGCAACATGTAACAGAACAAGAGGACACAGTCTCAAGCTGTGCCAGGGGAGGTTTAGGCTGGATGGTAGGAAGAAATTCTTCACAGAAAGAGTGATTTGCCATTGGAATGGGCTGCCCAGGGAGGTTGTGGAGTCACTATCACTGGAAGCATTTAAAAAGAGACTGGATGAGGCACTTAGTTGATTAGATGGTGTTGGGTGATAGGTTGGACTTGATCTCGAAGTCTTTTCCAACCTAGTTCTGTATTCTGTATTCAGCTGAGGCAGGGCTTGGTGCTGGTGGAGACAGGAAGAGGTGGTGGCTGCAACCTGGGAAACTGGGGTTCTTCAAACTGACCTGTGGGATTCACTCCTTGGTCTCCAAGTGCTGTCATGCATCAGGCATACAGTGTTGCATAGCTCAGCAGGTGCATCACCTCCTTCAAGCACCACCTCCAGGGTTGCTGGTGGGATGTGTGGGACTGTCTAGGATGGCAAATGTAGAAATAAGTCTGTCCAGGGAGCCTGAGATGGGGGAGGCAGTGGTACTGGAGAAACAGTTCTCAGCCCCTTTGAGAGACACTTAAAATACAGAACTTTACAGCCAACATTTCTCACTTACTGCCTCCTCCTCATCCAAGGTTTCTGATTTTAGATGTTTTAATGAAAAAGCAAGCTTGCCAAATGTTTGCAAAAATAGTGCTTAGTGGAAAATCCTTTTTTTCCCCCCTAAAACTGATTAAAAAACTTATCCTAACCTTTACCTGAAGACTTGCAATGCCAAGGCATGTGTGTTATTCTGCTTACACCTTTCCTCTGAGGAGAATGTGGGAGGAAGATGAACAAAGCTTGAGCCTTACTGCAAGGAAGAGCTGTTGATGCATCTCAATACAGACTTTTCATCACCTTTGGGGAAAAAGGAAGAAAGAGAGAAGAGCTATCCTTGGACATGGATAATGATCTGAGCATTTCCTGGGACCTGCTCTTGCATAGAGAGCTGGAGGATAAGATCAGCACTGAACTTAAAGGCCTGGTCAAGCCCTCAGAAATGTGTGACAGCTAAATTCCCATCTCTGAAAGGCAGCAGCAACGCTGATTTTGGATTTTATCCAGGCAGAGGCATCAGGTCGACCTCCAGGAGGAAGGTAGATGAAAGTGTGAGGGAGAGTGTGAGAGTTGTGTTAAATTAGAAATAATCAGTTAAGCCAACAGTGGTTCCAGGGAGCCGCAGCAGAGCATTTCCAGTAATTGATTTTTTGGAAGCCCTGCAGACAGAGCTTTTCTTTTTATTGTATAATGGATCTGTCCCCTGATGATTAACTAAGTAATTCCTCTCTGAAATGACAGTTTCATGGCTTAGAAGTTACCAGGATCAGCTCTGATCTCTACTCATGCAGTTTACCCCCCTGGGCCAATCCCACTCTGTCTCTTCAACATTCCTATCCTTTGCAGGCCCAGCTGTTCCCCATGCCCCATCCTCCAAGCTGCCCACTTGCATGTGTGAACCTCATTGCAACATCTATAAATGTGATATGAAGACAGGGCACATGCTTCATGCCTTGGCACAAGGGCCATTCCTGATCTCTCACCACCTCCTAAGCCTGTGGGACAGGAATGGAGGTGCCAGCAGATGCAGGGGTGACCACCGTGTGCAGGAATTGGAGTGCAGGCATCTTACTTCTGACCTGCAATATTGTGCCATAGCTGACAGGAGCAACTTACCTCCTCTCAGCTGCTGTAGGGTCACGCATGCCTGCAGCTGGAGGTGCAACAATCCACAGAGGAAGGACCTCCAACTGCTTATGGGGCAGGTGTGACACAAACAGGTTGTCTGGATGTCAGTGTTGCGTGATGTCCTTCCTGCTCTGTTTCAAGGTGCATTCTTCTATTCACTTTAAAATCGCCTCCTTAACTCACATGGAGTTGACACTTCCATCCTCGAGTAGGAGCTGCACAGGCGCAGCTTTTCCCAGAAGAAACTTGAGAGTGTGTGATGGAGGCAAGTCCTGATGGCTACTGGCCAAGGGCAACTGATTACAAACTAGCAGGAGCACCCACTTCCTTCAGCTTCATGTAAACAGGATAATTATCCTCTGCCTTTGATGCTGGGATCATCAGTGCAGCATTGGCTTGATAAGCTGGCAGGAGCCCACACAGCCTTAGCTGCAGGAAGTTTCTTCTCTGAATGCTTGAAACTTTAATAATGTTTTATTGAATAGGTAGGATGAGAGCTGGGACACAGCAGAATCACAAGGACTTTCCCAGGAGACCTTCCAAAGTTTTCAAGTGTAGGACTAGTAGGTCCAGCTGTAAAGCCATTAAAAGGAAATAAAATCTTCTCTGAGGCACTTTTGGCTATTTTTCCTCACTCTCTTTCCCTCCCTCATTTACCTGGCCAAAAATCTTCAACCTGCCTTTATTTAGCTGAGAACGTCCCTTGAACACGCCGCGAGGTCGGCGGGAATCGGCTCTTCGCGCCGCTGGGGCCTGTGACTGCTACGTCACCCCCGGCTGATTTAAACGCGCTTTACTGCCGCACGCGAGGGTCTTTTCGTCGGGCAGCCGTGCCGGGACCGCACCGGGACCTGCAGCCACCGGGGACCGTCCGACTCTCTCCTGTTGGGGCCGCCGGAGCTGAGAACGTCCCTCGAACACGCCGCGAGGTCGGCGGGAATCGGCCTAGTGGGTTCTGTGGTAAGGGACAATCATGGTAGTAACTCGTAGCAAAAACTCCCTAAAAAAGTCAGTGTCGACCCAGACTGAGGAAGAACACAAGCAGGTAGCTGTCCAGGTATCTGGCTGTAGAGAGTGCTGGAGCCTGGCTCTTGAGATGCAGAGTAGTAGGGGTAACTCTTGCATAAGGTGTGAGCAGATTGACTACCTACTTAATCTGGTGGCCAGACTAAAGGATGAGGTTGCTAGTCTTAAAAGTGTAAGGGAATGTAGGGAAGAGATGAACATGAAGAGGAAAGAGATAAACCAGAGGGGGAAAGATATGAACAAGAGTAAGCAGGCTCTGCAGGCTCCCACAGCAGAGGCTGGTTACCCAAAAAGCAGAGGGGAATGGACACAGGTTCCTCTCAAAAGACACAAGGTTAAACCTCCTTGCCTTCCCACACCTTCCCCGCTGCTCTTGAAAAACAGGTATGGGGCACTGGAGATCGAGGGTGAGGTGGTCCTGTTACCAGAGGACACATCATCTGGGGTTCTCCCTGAGGCTAAAGAGCCTAAGGGTAAACAACCTAAGGTTAAACGGCCTAAGGCAAAACAGCCTAAGGTTAAACGACCCTCCCCTGGCATCAGGACCTGCTCCCTCAAGAAAAAGAGGAGGGTAATTGTTATTGGCGATTCACTTCTGAGGGGAATGGAGGGCCCCATTTGTCGGCCAGACCCATCTCATAGGGAACTCTGTTGTCTCCCTGGAGCCCAAATTAATGATGTTACCAGAAGGCTACCCAGGCTGGTACAGCCTTCTGACTATTATCCTTTGCCAGAAAGAGTGATTGCACATTGGAATGGGCTGCCTGGGGAGGTGGTGGAGTCGCCATCACTGGAGGTTTTTAGGAGAAGACTTGACGGGGTGCTTGGTGCTGTGGGTTGGTTGCTTGGGTGGTGTTGGATTGGTTGATGGGTTGGACGCGATGATCTTGGGGGTCTCTTCCAACCTGGTTTATTCTATGTATTCTATGTATTCTATGTATTATGCAGATAGGGAATGATGATGTTGTAGTCAGAACTCCCAGGGCTATCAAAAATGATTTCAGGGCCCTGGGAGATCTGGTTGAGGGGTCAGGTGCTCAAATAATTTTTTCCTCAATACCCTTAGTTGCAGGAGGGAATACCACAAGGAACAGGACAGCAGCCATAATCAACAAGTGGCTTAGAGGCTGGTGCAGACAAAAGAATTTTGGGTTTTTTGATCTTGGTAAAATTTCTACTGCACCAGGCCACCTGGCAACAGATGGAGTACATCTGTCCCAAAGAAGGGGAAATGTCACAGTATATGAGAATGGCCTGTCCCCCAAAGGTAAAAAGATTCTGGGGAGGGAACTGGCAGCTCTCATCGACAGGGCTTTAAACTAGTTTCGAAGGGGGGAGGGGCTGAAACTAGTCCCCTCAGGCAAGAGTCTGGGGGCAGTAAGCTAGGGTCAGAGGCCAAACCAGCAGCCCAGCTGAGGTGCATGTACACTAATGCACGAAGCATGGGAAACAAACAAGAGGAGCTGGAAGCCTTGTTGCAGCAGGAAAGTTATGACGTAGTTGCCATCACGGAGACATGGTGGGATAGCTCACATGACTGGAGTGCTGCAATTGATGGCTACAGGCTTTTCAGGAGAGATAGACAAGGAAGAAGGGGTGGAGGGGTGGCCCTGTACCTCAGGGAGGCACTAGATGCCATTGAGCTAGAGATTAGGGACAATCAGGTTGAATGCTTGTGGGCAAGAATTAGAGGGAAGACCGGTAGGGCAGACATCCTGGTTGGAGTCTGTTATAGACCACCCAACCAGGAGGATGATGTCGATGAAGCATTCTATAGACAGCTTAAGGCTGTCTCAAGATCTCCTGACCTTGTCCTTATGGGCGACTTCAACCTGCCTGACATCTGCTGGGATCTCAACACAGCAGAGAGGAGGCAGTCTAGGAGGTTCTTAGACTGCATGGAGGACAGCTTCTTATCCCAGGTGCTGCATGAGCCTACCAGGGGCAAGGCTTTGCTTGACCTCCTCTTCACCAACAGGGAAGGGCTGGTGGGTGATGTGGTGGTCGGAGGCTGTTTAGGGGCCAGTGACCATGAAATAATAGAATTTTTGGTATTTGGTCAAGCTAAGAGGGGCAGCAAGAAGACCTCCACTCTGGACTGCCGGAGGGCGGACTTCAGGTTGCTCAAGGAAATAATTCAGAGGGTTCCTTGGGAGAAAGCCCTTAAAAATAAAGGGGTCCAGGAGGGCTGGACCTGCTTCAAGAAAGAGCTGATGAAGGCTCAGGAGCAGGCTGTGCCAGTGTGCCGGAAGAGGAGCCGCCGGGGCAGACGGCCAGCCTGGCTGTGTAATGAACTTTTAATAGAACTAAGGGAAAAAAAGAGGGTGTATAATCTGTGGAAGAAAGGTGAGGCAACCCATGGAATGTTTAAAGAGGTTGCTAGGGCATGTAGGAGGAAAATTAGGGAGGCAAAAGCACATTTGGAACTTAAACTGGCCTCTGATGTGAAGGACAACAAAAAGTCCTTCTATAAATATATTAATAGCAAGAGGAAGGGCAGGGACAACCTCCACTCCTTGGTTGACATGGAAGGAAATGTTGTAACACAGGATGAGGAAAAGGCAGAGGTACTTAACACCTTCTTTACCTCAGTTTTTACTAGCGGGAAAGAACGTCTACCAGACAGCCGGCCTGCAGAGCTGGCAGAAGGAGCCAGGGAGCTGCATGGTTTCCCTTTGTTCCATGAGCAAGTGATAGGAGCTCTCCTCAGCAGCTTAGACCCCCACAAGTCCATGGGACCAGATGGGATCCATCCTAGGGTGCTGAGAGAGCTGGCAGATGAGCTGGCCAAGCCACTCTCCATTATTTTTCATCAGTCCTGGCTCACTGGAAAGATCCCAGATGACTGGAAGCTGGCCAACGTGGTACCCATCCACAAGAAGGGCCGGTTGGATGAGCCAGGGAATTACAGGCCTGTCAGCCTGACCTCAGTGCCAGGAAAGATTATGGAGCAGGTCATCCTGAGTGCAATCACACAACACTTAGAGGATGGCCAAGGGATCAGGCCCAGCCAGCATGGGTTTAGGAAGGGCAGGTCCTGCCTGACCAAGCTGATCTCCTTCTATGATCAGGTGACCCGCCTGGTGGATGTGGGGAGGCCTGTGGATGTAGTCTACCTGGACCTCAGCAAGGCCTTTGACACCGTTCCCCATAGCAAACTCCTGGCCAAGCTGTCAGCCCATGGCTTGGATGGGAGCACACTGAGATGGGTTAGGAACTGGCTGGAGGGCCGAGCCCAGAGAGTGGTGGTGAATGGTGCCACATCCAGCTGGCAGCCAGTCACCAGTGGTGTGCCCCAGGGATCAGTGCTGGGCCCCATGCTCTTTAACATCTTTATTGATGATCTGGATGAGGGCATCGAGTCCATCATCAGTAAATTTGCTGATGACACCAAGCTGGGCGCAGGAGTTGATCTGCTGGAGGGTAGAGAGGCTCTGCAGAGGGACCTCGACAGGCTGGACAGATGGGCAGAGTCCAACGGCATGAGATTGAACACATCCAAGTGCCGGGTTCTGCACATTGGCCACAGCAACCCCATGCAGAGCTACAGGCTGGGGTCAGAGTGGCTGGAGAGCAGTCAGGCTGAGAGAGACCTGGGGGTGCTGGTTGACAGTAGACTGAACATGAGCCTGCAGTGTGCCCAGGCAGCTAAGAGGGCCAATGGCATCCTGGCCTGCATCAGGAACAGTGTGGCCAGCAGGAGCAGGGAGGTCATTCTGCCCCTGTACACTGCACTGGTTAGGCCGCACCTTGAGTCCTGTGTCCAGTTCTGGGCCCCTCAGTTTAGGAAGGATGTTGACTTGCTGGAACGAGTCCAGAGAAGAGCAACAAAGTTGGTGAGGGGTTTGGAACATAAGCCCTACGAGGAGAGGCTGAGGGAGCTGGGGTTGCTTAGCCTGGAGAAGAGGAGACTCAGGGGTGACCTTATTACTCTCTACAACTACCTGAAGGGAGGTTGTAGACAGACGGATGTTGGTCTCTTCTCCCAGGCAAGCAGTACCAGAACAAGAGGACACAGTCTCAGGCTGCGCCAGGGGAGGTTCAGGCTGGATGTTAGAAAAAAGTTCTATACAGAAAGAGTGATTGCACATTGGAATGGGCTGCCTGGGGAGGTGGTGGAGTCACCATCACTGGAGGTTTTTAGGAGAAGACTTGACAGGGTGCTTGGTGCCGTGGGTTAGTTGTTTGGGCGGTGTTGGATTGGTTGATGGGTTGGACGCGATGATCTTGAAGGTCTCTTCCAACCTGGTTTATTCTATGTATTCTATGTATTAGCATCATAGTATCAGTCAGGGTCAGAAGGGACCACAAGGATCATCTAGTTCCAACCCCCCTGCTATGGGCAGGGACACCCCACACTAGATCAGGCTGGCCAGAGCATCATCCAGCCTGGTCTTAAACACCTCCAGGGATGGGGCCTCAACCACCTCCCTGGACAACCCATTCCAGGGCTTCACCACTCTCACAGTGAAGAACTTCCTCCTCACATCCAGTCTGAAGTTAAGTCCAGTAGTGAGGTTAAGAAAACCGTTTTCTTTTATAAACAGAACCCTTCGTGAGTGATCTTGGTGGGAGAGACAGAAGAAGAGAATACAAATCACAGCACCAAATTTATTCCTGACAACAGGAGCTGTTGCTGCTAGTCCTGAGACAAACAGATAAGTCCAGTAATTATAGATAAGTGCTTTTGTTTGATCTGTATAACAATTTCTGCATTTTCAGATAATTTCCCTTAGGCCTTCACAAGCAGGTGGGAAGCTGTTCCTATACAGCCTGTTTTAATCTATTTTCAATTGACTTCTTGATGAGCAAACAAAGAATTTTCTTCCATTTTTGGGACTAAACCTTTTCTTGAGACTTTGTATAAGCTGAAGTTATGATTGGTTTTTAATATTACACTTTCTGTCTTCTACCCTTTCCCTCAAGTAAGTCAGCAAATAAAATACCCTGTTGCTTCATTCTTGGTTTTCTGCAGCTCAAAAGACTTCAGAATGCCCTGATATCTTGCAAGGCCTTGTTACAGCCTAAGGGCCAAAAGCCCTGGCCAAGATTTGACAGTATCACAGTATCACTAAGGTTGGAAGAGACCTTGAGGATCATAGAGTCCAACCTGTCACCACAGACCTCATGACTAGACCATGGCACCAAGTACCACATCCAATCCCCTCTTGAACACCTCCAGGGATGGTGACTCCACCACCTCCCTGGGCAGCCCATTCCCATGACGAATGACTCTGTCGGTGAAGAACTTTCTCCTCACCTCGAGTCTAAACCTCCCCTGGCACAGCTTGAGACTCTGTCCCCTTGTTCTGGTGCTGGTTGCCTGGGAGAAGAGACCAACCCTTTCCTGGCTTCCTTTCTTTCAGGTAGTTGTAGAGGGCAATGAGGTCACTCCTGATCCTTCTCTTCTCCAGGCTAAAAAATCCCAGCTCCCTCAGCCTCTCCTCATAGGGCTTGTGCTCAAGGCCTCTCCCCAGCCTTGTTGCCCTTCTCTGGACATGTTCAAGTGTCTCAATGTCCTTCTTAAACTGAGGGGCCCAGAAGTGGACACAGCACTCAAGGTGTGGCCTAACCAATGCAGAGTACAGGGGCACAATGACTTCGCTGCTCCTGCTGGCCACGCTATTCCTAATGCAGGCCAGGATGCCATTGGCCCTCTTGGCCACCTGGGCACACTGCTGGCTCATGTTTAGGCGGGTGTCAATCATCACCCCCAGGTCCCTCTCTGTTTGGCAGCTCTCCAGCCACTCTGACCCCAGCCTGTAGCTCTGCATGGGGTTGTTGTGACCAAAGTGCAGCACCTGGCACTTGGACTTGTTAAATGCCATCCCATTGGACTCTGCCCATCTGTCCAGTCGGTCGAGGTCCCTCTGCAGAGCCTTTCTACCCTCTAACTGACCAACATCTGCTCCTAACTTGGTGTCATCTGCAAATTTGCTGATGACTGACTCAATCCCCTCATCCAGATCATCAATGAAGATGTTAAAGACGATGGGGCCCAGCACTGATCCCTGGGGCACGCCACTGGTGACTGGCCGCCAGCTGGATGTGGCACCATTCACCACCACTCTCTGGGCTCGGCCCTCCAGCCAGTTCCTAACTCAGCACAGAGTGTTGTGGTCCAAGCCACGAGCTGACAACTTAGCCAGCAGTTTGCTGTGGGGGACGGTGTCAAAGGCCTTGCTGAAGTCCAGATAGACTACATCCACAGGCCTCCCCACGTCCACCAGACGGGTCACCTGATCATAGAAGGAGATCAGGTTGGAGAGGCAGGACCATTTGTCCTAACCCTGCTAGATGTTATACAAACTCCTCCAGAGAAGTGATAATAGTGTGTGAATACATCAAATCCTTCTTTTTCTTCAGCCTTCAGAGTCCAGTGAAGCCCATTTGGATGTTTTCCAGATGTATAAACGGAGATACCAATGCCCCATGCACCCCATGTACTTAGCAAGCTAACATGCAACCAGGACTTCGAGGCTGCTCACAGGCACATTCTCCTGGCCATGATGTTTGAAAGTGGGCATGAGCTGAAGGCAGCTCCATAACTAAGTGGTGAAATCAAGTATTTCATATCCCAGCTTCAGCACCTGAAATAAAGTCAAAATCATGGGGCAGGTTGGTAAGCTAGCAGCTGGTCAGAAAATGCTCCTCTGTCCCAAACCTCCCCCCTGTAATGCTGTGTCTAGGTGATAGTGAGAAATTCCAGAGGTGAGTGCAATAGTAGGCTGCTTGTCGACTTGACTGGAAATCATTCTTTTAGTGCTGGGAATCCAGCTACTTGAGAAAGCCTGAAGCAAACCAGGTATGCTGAACTTTGCATCTTGCTCTTCTTCTTATCCACTCTTCCTGCCTCTACGAGCAGTAGCTTTGCTCCAGAACAATAGCACTTACCATTCCCACCTCCAGGCTCAGTTTGGCCCCAACAGGGCAACCCCAGAAGGGGTGGCCAGTTGGTGTGGCTGAAGAGGAGGGTAAATGGATGGTTTACCTTTTTTGGTGTTGGGTGCTGATGCTGGGGAACTGAATGGTGCCACAGAGAGGCAATGAGAGCATGGCCCCAAAAATATGCTTGCTCTGAGCATTCTTTGGTGACCTTGTGGTAACAAGGGGCAGTTACCGTTTCGCAATGCAAAACCTCCTGTGGTTGAAGGAAACCTTAATCTTGACAATGTTGTGACCAAAAGTAACATTTGAATTTGTTTAAGCTCCACTTAGAATCATAGAATTGTTAGGGTTGGAAGGAACCTCACAGATCACCTAGTTCCAACCCCCCTGCCATGGGCAGGGATACCTCACACTAGATCAGGTTGCTCAGAGCCACATCCAGCCTGGCCTTAAAAACCTCCAGGGATGAGGCTTCTACCACCTCCCTGGGCATCCTGTTCCAGTGTCTCACCACCCTCATGGTGAAGAATTTCTTGCTCTTCTTGTAATGAAGCTTTAAGTATGTTTCAAGGATGTTTCTAGGGTCTGAGCAGCCCTAGAGTTTCTTAAGTATCTGGTCTGTGTTTGGATTTCTGCTACCATCCTAATGAAAAAGCTGATATTGAACCAGGTGAAGGAAGGTTGATGTAAGACAAAATTACTGCATTTATTGCCATTCTTCTTGACAGAAGGGAAGGAGTAGCCACGAGGACGTTTCTAAGCTGCTGGGAGGTGGGGCAGGAGCAGAGAAAGTTGTTTCTGGGTCGACCTCATGCTTCTTGAAAGCAGCAGGTCTGTGAAGGATAGTCACTGCAGTGTGACAAGGACACACACACCACATAGCCAAGCAGCACTTCTGCCAGTCAGTGCTGAACTACAGTGAGTTTCCCAGGTACAGTCCTGGTCCGGGCCCACCTGTGCTCTATAAGATGGTGCCCAGAGAGGAGGTAGCTGTGCTTTTTGGTGGGAGGGTGCCCATGAGCCTGTGCCCTTTGCCATGAGCCCTTCCTTTTAGTAACCTGGACATCACTGCATCTTGAGAACAAGGTGTGGCACAAACCTCCAACCCAACGATTGGTGATGGCACTCTTTGTCCCTTTTGATGATGACCTTTCACTGATGGTTTTGACTACCTCTGGGTGTACCTAAGCCAGTTAGACAACTTCTCATCAGATTTTTCTCTGACTTTCTTATTCTTGGACAGTTTCTGGGTCTAGACAAATGGAGGATGACGTGTCTCCCACTTAGGAGCAAGCAATCACTAGTGGGATCATGTCTGACAGTGTGATCGTGCCTGGCAGTGAGGGAGCACCGGTGCTTAATTGTGGGCCATGATAATGTCAGCTAGGTGTACAGGGAATGAGTGTCTAATAAGTATTCGACACAGTTCATTATCAGTCATGGTAGATTAAATAACAAGACATACATTAATTCATTTAATAATTAGCTACCATCGTATCAACTTGATAAAAGAGTGCTGTTAAGTAAGTCTGACATTGTATTAATACAGTCTTTAATTTTTAACAGGGAAGATTAAGATAAAGCAACTGCCAAGCATCACGTTGCAACACCTTCTCCAGCTATGTTGGGGTAAACACCTCTTAGTGTCAAAACTTCCCAGGAGCAGTTATGTCAACTCCTGTGTCTGGCATTGTTCTGGAACTTTTGAGTATTTGTATTCATTGCTCACTTGCCTCCCATTCCTTCAGGCAAGGAGCAAACTGGGAATGGATGCTAGCCATAGCAGAGCTGATTTTGGGGAGGGAAGGCAAGGATGTGGTGAAACCATACAGAGATGGGACCATCCCATGCAAGGGAGCCTCCTGAGGAGGAAAGATGGCTGGAGGAGCTGGCTCAGGTTTGTTGTGCGCTTCATCCATGGTGCTTGAGTTCTTCCTTCCCTTCCCTTTGCATCGCTCTCTTTTCTGTGTGAAAACACGAACACTGATCTTTTCCCCATGTCATTTTGTCTGCTCTATCACTGCTTGCATTGCTGTACCACGTGCAGGGTTAAGCACACTTCCTGAGCTGGGTCAGGGAGTACTGAGAGTGTAAGAGCTCCTGTGTATGCTGCCCTATATATACCTGTGGGCCATGTGGAACGTCCAGGCTCATGCTAACAGAGCAACAAAAGTGATGTGTGGTTTGCAAGTGGCTTAAGCTGATTGCATCTAACAGATACCATAGTGAAACAGGAGTAGGAAGTGGGGTGAGAAACAGTTGCTTTGGTTACAATCATGTTGTATAGATTTGCTGTATGTATATTTTGTCTTTTATTTTGCTTCTGTTGTCAGCAGAGGCCTTTTTGATCCACTCAGGCAGCAGAATCTCTGATCCCTTGCCTTCACTTCTGGGTTTAGAAAACACACAGGAGATGACCTGCTGATGGGAATCACACCCTGCAGTACATGGACATGTAATAGTGGTTGTACTCTGGCCAAGGCACTAGTGACTCCCAATGGAAAGCAGAGCTGCAGTGGGATTTCCCAGCAAGAGCTTCCCTAGCTAAGGCTGCTGTGCAATGGTGCTGAAGACTCTACACTCTTGTAGGTGTTTGTCCAATCTTTTTTTCAAACCTCTGCAAGCTTTTGGCACCCTTGAGATGTGCTGCCAGGTTTGGCCAGCCCCTGGGCCAACATTTTTCAACACACTGTCTGCTAGTTCCTTTCCATTCCCTCAGCTCCTGTGTTAAAAGGACTGTGACCAATGCCCCCCGATGATGTGTGCCAACTCACTGCCTCTCTTAAGTCCTGGGAAAGTTGATGCATTAATGGGGGGTGGGGGGATGGGGGTTGGGGAGGTTAATTTCAATTTAACTTCAAAAGCTAGATTTAAGTTATTTCTGGAAAAAAAAACAACCTTCTGGAAGATGAGACCTCATCACTCTCTACAAATACCTCAAAGGAGGTGGGAGCGAGGTGAGACTTGGTTTCTTCTCACCTGCAACAAATGATGGGACAAGAGGAAATGGCCTCAAGTTGTGCTAAGGGAGGTTCAGGTTAGGTATTAAGAAAACTTTCTTCACAGAAAGAGTTATCAATCTCTGGAAGAGAGTGACCAGGGAGGTGGTAGAGTCACCATCCCTGGAGGTATTTAAAAGATGTGGGTGTGGTGCTCAGAGGCATGGTGTGGCAGTAGTGTCTTGGCAGTAGTGGCAGGATTGAGAGCTTTGGGCAGGCAGTTGGACTTGATGATCTTAAAGGTCTCTTCCAACCTCAGCAGTTCTATCATTCTAGATGTATTTGGTTTGCAAGTATACATGAACTAACTTGAATATTAATGCCTTATTTATTGCTGTGCTGACATGAAAGACTTAAGTGGCTTCCAGAGGCTCAAGGGTTGCAGAGGTCCTTATGAAAGGGTCTTCAGTATATGACTGGTGTATTTCTTGTTAAACACTGCAGCAACACCAATGGCCCATATTAAAAAATAATAGTAGGCTCAGAAAAAAACAACAACCCAAACCAAAAAACCCAAAAAACAGAAGTCAGCTTAAAATCATAAGAATGAAAGGAACATGAATGTATCTTTTTAGTTCTTATTTACCTTCTGGCTTTTTAGGCTACTGTTTACACTTGCAAGGGCTTTTCCTACACTCTGATGCTTTATCAACACTTGTGTATTTTATATTGAAAACCAGGCTCCCATGATATTACTCAGCTGAAGGGCCAAGGCCTTAACAAAAGCAAATGTGGCAAGATACTCGATAAAATCATAGAGGATGGCAAGCTGCTGTGACTCTTGAAAGAAGCTGACAGTTGTGGGAGGGAACAGGTCAGTTTATTCTGAAAAATCACATTAACAGTGTTCATGCAGGAAAATGAGTTCCTGATGGGAGGTGCTAATTGTTATTAATTAAACAACTTACAGATTATATGATTAGTATCGACCCACAATATTAAAACAGTAAATTACTTATGGAGTGGGCAAGACTACAGTATGGGAAATTGAATAAGTTAATAAATCAAAATTAATGGGTGTCTGGAACAATTATAGTCATTAGTGGAACTGCAGTCACTTAAAATATGTAAAGGGAAGTCCATAAAAGCTAATAATGTTGCCATGGAACAGGATTTCTTGGAGCAGCACAGAGGTACAGGCTACCCCTGAACCCCTGCTAGGTATTGAATGGGGGCACCAAACGAGGGTGTCCCGGCAGTCAGGAGAGATGTTTCTTTGCTGTGGCTTTCTTAGGGTGGCTCAGAGAAACTGCTTCCAAGCTACATGCAGTATGCACCTCTCCTGCACTGAAGCCAGTGAAAATTAATGAATGTAAATACCTCTCAAGATCAGGCTTTGATGTAATGTCCTCCCAGAGCTTAATGAGAAATAAATGGCACTTAATTTAATAAGCCCAAATCCTGCTCCATCCTCATAAGGGCCTTTCAAAGTGCCTTGAAACTTGGGAGATCACTAATGGTTTTAAAGAAAGAACACTGTTCAGGGACTGCTGCTGAGGCCCTGGACTGCTAGTTGGTCACTTGCTCTTGCTTTCTTATCAGACTGTGTTGGTAAGGCCACTTTGCTTCAGCTCAGAGCCATGGCCTCAGTCCATAAGCCTTCCCTCTCCCTCCCTCCCAGCACAGCAACTGTCCACCTGGAGAACTCTGGGTATGTTTCACCACCCATCATGAGAGGAGCCTCTCCTAGCAGGCGTGATCTGGGAGAGGGCTGCAATGGGTGTAAAGCCCTTGCCTACAGCTGGAAGACAAGCCCTACCTGTGAGCTGAAGTACCTGCCCACAGTTGGCATCTAGGGATGACTATGCAAGTTGTGTAATCTCCCACACAAAATGAGTGCTTACATTGGCAAGATGGGTCCTGCAAACCTCCCTTTTGTACAGTCACAGTCACTTGGGGCATCAAACATCATGCACAGCAGTGCATGTTCCCCAGTCCTTCTTGCCACAGCCTAAAACAAGAAGGAAAAGAGCCCTGCTAAGTTCAACAGCAAAGCCTTCATTGTCATTGCCTTCGGCTCAAACAATGAAATCTCATGTATGCCTATGAAATTTCCACCTGTGGAAGGGGGAAGGGCTTGCACTTGTGGTATGAACTGTTTCCACTCTTAAGAACACAGGTCCTTGTGCTGAAAAACAATGATCTTCTCAGTCTTCAGTGTAAAGCTGCAGGTCCTGGTCACTTCTGGAGACCATGGCCACCAGCTTTTGATATGTGGGGAGAAGCAGACACCTGCTTTCAAGAAGTGAGACAGGAATGCACTCTGAACCCACAACACAGCATGCTGTGGATCAGATCTCCCTTATTTGTGTCAGCTTATATGAAAACCCTTAAGACCCAGCCATGAGGAAACTAAAGCTCTCCAGCCATTTTATATCCAGAAGCAAAGCGGTACTCAGTGAGGCAGATTTAATCAACAGGAACCAGTGCTGGAAGGCAGTAACAGATAAGCAGAGAAATTAGTCCCAGGGTCATTGTAATTAAAACCATCTGGGTGATGTCAGCCTGCCTAAAAGGCCATTTTCATGATGAGTTTGTGAGCACTCCTAAAATCCTTGTGCTAACTGGCAAGAGCAAGCCTTTGCATTACATGCCACACTTCTTTTCCTGTGTGTGCATGTCTGTGCAATATCTGGTTTGGGTTGGATATTCCCACATATACAATTTGCCTTTTTGAATGTTGGAAAACCATTGAATTTACAAGGGCCATACTCAAGGGCCAAACTCCTCAGCAGATGGAAATGTTTATCAAATTTCTATGTCCACTGGAGGGGCTTACTGAAGATGTATCTCACCTGGAGACTTCAGCCGAGGCTTTATTTGTAGGTGGGAAAACAGTCTTACTTTACAAAAGACTTTTCTCTTCACTGACACAAAGCAGAAGCAAAGAAGTTGCCCCTCTCATCCTCACCTCCAGCACAGCAGGCGGCTCTGATGGACACAGTTCAGATGGAAAATGGTCAGAGTTCAGCTTTCCTTCTGGGATGTATGACAAGACTTTCAATATCAGTACCCTTCAGCTGGAGAATATGCCCAAAGACAAAAAGGTCACCTTAGGGCCAATGCTGGAGTAGAAGTGAGTGTTCCACCAGCATGCTGGGAGGGTGGAGCTGGACTCTGGGCACAGGAAGGGACATCAAACTGGTGCACATGGGAACTGGGCACTGCTTCTCTTTGGGATGGGAAAGGAAAGGGTGGCCACATTCTGCATCCTCTTTGCCTCTCTTCTGTGTCTGAACCCACCTGACATCCTGAGGGGACAAATGCTACCTGATTGTCTAAGTTTCTTGCTTTGTGGCTTTATTTATCTCTGCTCACATCTACAGGTGGCACCACAAATCCTTTCTGTGTGTCCTTGGGTTGGAGGTGCTGACAGTTTTGGGATGCTCCTGTCAAGCCACCGCAGATTACAGGGAGTGTGGCTTGCCACAGGCAGGTACCTTGTGCTGCCTTTGTGGTGACAGGCACTTACAGACTTCCCACCAGAGAAATCAGTCAGAGCAGATGTAACCACAAGATGTTTTAATTTTCTGAAGGTCAGTAAGACTTCACAGTGAGAGAGGACTAATGTCCTTGATGGCCCAAATGGCTTTTTTAGTATTTTTTGGTTATTTATTGAGTTTAATTGACAGCTGACCATGATTTTTATTGTTTGTAGGACTCGTGTCACCCCTGCCAGCAGCTAAACTTCACAGCTTTTTGGTTTATTTTACAGTCTGAGTGACAGTCATCCTCATTAATGTTAATGTGAGGCTGTCAAATAAAAGAGCACTCAGGCCTTTTTGAGATGCTCTCCCTGTGGTTTTTTTTAATGGGGTTTGGTGCAGGGGAATGGATACTTCAACAGACTTGCTGCTGCTGTGAGGGCTGGTACGAGATGGGGCAGCAAGGGTCACTGGGAGTTATTGCAAGACAGCACAGTGTCACCAACACCTCTGTTAATGGACTGCTGCAGGAAATTTTAACTGTGCTAAAACTAAACTGGGGTGTTGCTTAAGCCTGTTATCAGCCTGATCTAATCTGCTTTTCCAGGTGTTTATAACATAACTGCAGGTGCAGTATTTATGCATGGTATGAAACTGTCTGAGACTCTGCAGCTCTGTTGTGCTAGAGGTTGTAAACATCTCCCTGTAAACATCTCCTGTGTAGACATCTCCCTGGCAGAGAGGGCTTGTCTTGTCCTTGCTGTACAAAGGAGTATGAAGGGGCTTTTAGGGTGAGGCCCACTATAATACATCCCAAGCTCCTTGCAATTGGCTTCATGGTTCTCTGCAATGGAGAGCTTCATCCCTTTCACACCATGCTTTCAGGAGTAGCATCTAACACGTGATACCATATCCACTGGGGAGAGCAGAACCAAGAGGTGAAAAACCCAGCAGCCTCTTTGTAGGTGTTTCAAACAAAAGGGAAGAGCCATGTTTTCTGGCCTCTTTGCTGCAATGTGCTCACCATATTGTTTCCCCTGGCCCAAGGGAGGTTGAACAAAGTGCACAAATAGCTCTCCCAGTAGCTGGGACAATTTTGAAGACACTTTACATTTTTTTTCTGGCATGCACTGTCTTGAAAATATTTAAGCTTTTTGCCAAATAGAAAGTAGATTTTCCTGAAGAGATCTGTGTTGTAGGAATATGCACAGGGATTAAAAATACCCAACCAAAACACTTTTTGTATCCATTTACTAGCACAAAAACATCAGACTGCATTTGGGCAAGGTCAGACATGCTGCCTTTTAAATGAGCTTCAAGACAAGCCATGTGGTGGCCAAGTCCACCTACACAAACCATTAAAAGCAAAGAAATGGCCAGTTGGAGGGAGGCTCGTTGTCAACCCTACTGCCTGGTCCTGCTCTTCCTTCCTTTGTAGCACCTGAAAGCCTCCTCTACAGTGGAGGTGAGGGTGTCCTGCCAGCAATGCTGCGTGGCCAGGAGGGAGCAGGGCTGTCCTCCACCCTGCCCTCCCAGAGCTCATTCCCACTGAAGCTCCCTGGTCTGACCACAATGCACTCCAAAAAAATGGAGGAGGGCAAAATGCTCTTAGGACAAAGTGTTTGGTCCAGCTGTGTTTGCTGCTTCACTCCCTCCCAAAGCAGCAGTGGATGAGAGGCACAGACTCACCTAACTTTTGTCCATCTCCAAAAGCTTGTAACATATAATAGACCAGATCAAAGGCCTCAGCAGCTTAATAGCTACTTCCCTCCTTCCCTCCTAGGCTTTTTTCTAAGGCAATACTGGGAGCACCAACCTGAACCAACAGGTTGAGTGCAGAGTCACATGTTTCACAGGGAATTGCATTTGCACTTCACCAACCAGCAGAAAAAAAAGCCTGAAATGAACACTTCACTGAGCACAGCAGCTTACTAGTTATTAGGCATGTACAAACCTGAGGAAATGCTGCTCCCACAGCCTTGTGCTTGGCTGGAAACAGGTTGGGGAGGTGGTGAGGCTTCTGCTGCCCATTGCATTGCTCTTTGGCCTCAACCCTCCTTGCTTTGGTGAGGCAAACTGGTGGTGCCTGTCCTGGTGAGATCTGAAATCCAACACCCCTGCCATGGGCAGGGACACCTTCCACTACAACAAATTGCTCAAAGCTTTATCCACCCTAATCTCAAACACTATCAAGGATAAGGCATCCACAGCTTTTCTGGGCAACCACTTCCAGTGTCTCACACCCTCATAGTAAAGAACTTCTTCCTAATGTCTGATTTAAACCCACCAGTTACATCCCATTGATGGATGCTGAGAGGATGCTGCTCCGGGTCCAGTCCCCATGATGGGTCTGCTGCTCCTGCTCCCTCCTGGGGCTCTGCAGGGAGAAAGGTGGCTGGAGAGAGGGGAGGCTGAAGTTCTGGGACTTCAGTTGTGCATTTGGGGAGGGAGACACATTGCTTAGGTGGACACACAGTTATTAACCAGCTTGTTCCAGTTTTTTTCTGCTTGCACTTGTTTCTATAGAACATGGGTACATGCAGCCCAGTCAGCTAGAAGAAAATATAGCACAGGTTCCCAGCAATGGGCACCTGCCACTGGAAATGACACCCTATTACCTTCCTCATGAGGGCAGGGCAGGGGCTGGCCACAGCCCCACACACCCATGGACCATGGGTGACTAAAAGCAGCTCCTTCTTGAGTGTTTGGGAGATGAAGGGTCTCTGGGAGCTGCCAGCCCTGAAAGCATCTCCTTGGGCTGTCTATGCAGCAAGCAGGAGTGTGAGACCCAGGGAAAAGGATGTGTGAAGAGGCACCTCCTGACCATCCCCTCCAATATGTTTCTCTTGGGGTATCACTCTAGGTTGGTTATTTGGATTCCAATTTATTTTTTTTTCATTATGTTTGCAGCATTAGTAAATAACACTTTGTGGGCCTCAGCTTTTAAAAGAAAACCAAAGCAGCTTTGCAGGGAGTTGCCAGCCCTATCCACTCAACTATTTTTACCTTTAGAAGACCTTATCAAATTGAACACAAGTGACAGGTTGGATTTCGAGGAAGCGAGCCAAAAATGTTTTCACTATTTAGCTGGGTGAATTTGAGCCCTGAGCAGTTTAACTCTGAAAGCACCCTCCTTGCCTGCTCCCTGCACGCCTTTTCAAAGCAGTTTTGTGGAGGACAAAGCATGGCTTGGCTATCTGCGCACTGAGATGCGAGTGAAACACCATGGTTTTCCACACTGTCATAAACAGACTGAAGAGCATTTGGTGAAAACTAACTTGGAAGGGGGATGGGGTGGGGGGAGGGCAGAGGAGAAGAAAAACCCTAAAGGTGTTTTCAGGCTCCACTTCCACTGTTGTGCAATTAAGTCCAATTCAGTTGATACATTGGCTATCCAAAATGGAAAGACAGAAGGTTTATATTGCTTTCCATTATGATGGGTATGAGGAGAGTACCCCAGGACCCCATCCCTGATAGAGACCTCTATTGTCCGAGACACAAAGCTGAATAATAAACACAGTCCCCAGGGGAGATTCTCAGCTGGTGTAAATTATCACAACAATTAATGTGCTATTTTGAAGTATGACAATTTACAACAGATGATAATCTTCCTCCTGGCCTCAAAGAATTACTGATTTTAGCACATGATTCCATAAAGCTAGCTGCAACTGCAAACTGCCCTGATTTACATCCTCTGCTGAAAACCTTCTTCTCTGCTACCTTCCTCTGAGTTAAGAAGATTAAGTGCAACATTTAGGTTCTCCCTCTTCCTTACAACAGACACCTGTTCAGCACTCACCTTCCAGGTGCAACCAGCAGTGTTTAGGCATTGCTGCTCTTCCAGAGAACCTTCTCAGCCCCTTAAGAGCAGCCTGGCTCTGCTCTGCAGATCTCACCCTCCCTACTGCTCTAGAGGTGTGGGGCTTTTCAGTTGCTGCTGTAGAGGAGCTTCTGAAATGATCCTTGGAAATGGGATGAAAATGCAGGCTTTGCAAAGGAGCAGACAAAGGTGGAATGTTTCTGCGGATGTGCTGTGGCCTGAAGGATAAAGGTTAGTAGGAAACTCTTCCTGAGCCCCCTTCTTGGCACTGTACCTGCCACCACTGGCTTGTCCTTGCCTCCCAGGGTATCCTCATCCAACACTTCAGAGCACGTGAGCATCTATTTCCTCTTACCTTTGTTACCCTATTTGGGTTTTGCTGCATGTGGGACACCAACATGATTGCTGCCCCAATACTCCTATCTCTCTAGAGGAAAGATGAAGGCTTCTGAGAAGCCATTTTCCAGAGAGCGATGTAGAGCTTCCATAATGTCTAAAGGAGGAATTTCAGGATCTAGCTGTGGATTTAGGCACCTGAATTATCTTATTTTATATTTTTCCTTTGGGGAGCAGGGCGGGCCACTAATGTTTCTTCTGTATGCATATGTCTTGACTCCGATGAATTACACTGTGATCGCTCAAAAGAATGAGGGCCTCTTCCATGTACTTTACATCCAGAACAAACACACACGAGGCTGGATGTTGGCTTGATTCTTCTTTATGTTTTTAAATGATTTTTTTTTTTCTTTAATTTAACCTGGAGATGTTTCAGACAACACTGCTGTTCCACATGTGAAATGGAAACAGGATTTCTTTATCCAGTGAAGCGCTCTTGCGTTCCGCAGGACGCGGCTATTACTCTTGTGATAATGGTCATGGTAATTTCCAAGGTAGGAGATAAATCTATCGCTTAATCCATCGCTTCCTTAATTAGACAGCAAGTGTAACACCGCTATCTGGAAGAGAAGGAGACTTAAGTGAGATCAGCCTTTAAAAATCTAAAGTTGAAATTATCCTTTCCTTTGTGAAGGCGGGAGGGTGCTGGTTAAAAATAACAAACTCCAGTGGGTTATGTGGTATTCTCTTGCCTTATCCACACCCCAGAAAACCCCACGGATTCAAACAGCAGAAGCTTTAGTGGACCCAACGGAGAAAAGTTTTAGATTTAATCCTAGCAGGCATTTTAAAGCCATGAGATGGTACAGAGCATAGATTTTTTTTTAAAAAGCAGAATGAAATTCTTAATCTTCACCAGTTTAAAAAAAAAAAAAAAGGCCACTCCAATAACAGAGAAGATTAGGTAACTTTGAGGAGAGGTTTTTAAGTAGTTACTGCAACCTAACTAAACTGAGATGTTGAGTGCTGCAGACAGGAGATGTGAGTAGGGGTGTAGGGTGCAGACTCAGTACTGAATGGGGGGCAATCCACAAAGAATGTGGACCCAAACATGTAAGTTTAGATCCTGGCTCATTCGAGGCTCTCTTAACTGGGAACACCACAAAGTGCTTCAGCAACTGGAAAGGAGCAGGACAAGTGGGCCCCTCAGTTTAGGAAAGATGTTGACTTGATGGAACGTGTCCAGAGAAGGGCAACAAAGTTGATGAGAGGTTTGGAGCACAAGTCCTATGAGGAGAGGCTGAGAGAGCTGGGGTTGCTTAGCCTGGAGAAGAGGAGGCTCAGGGGAGACCTTATTGCTGTCTACAACTACCTGAAGGGAGTTTGTAGCCAGGTTGGGGCTGGTCTCTTCTCCCGGGCAACCAGCACCAGAACAAGAGGACACAGTCTCGAGCTGTACCAGGGGAGGCTTAGGCTGGATGTTAGGAAGAAGTTCTTCATAGAAGGAGTGATTGGCCATTGCAATGGGCTGCCCAGGGAGGTGGTGGAGTCACCATCACTGGAGGTGTTTAGGAGGAGATTTGATAGGGTGCTTGGTGCCATGGTTTAGTTGATTAGGTGTTGGATGATGGGTTGGACATGATGATCTTGAAGGTCTCTTCCAACCTGGTTTATTCTATTCTAAGTCATGTGTATCCCTGTGGTGCCAAAGCAGGGGCCAAAGTGGTGTGGGGAGGTGGCTTGGCTGGTACAGCTCCTACAGTGATCATTGCTGGTCATGAAGTCTATTCCTGTTGTGTTGGTTTCATTGGAATTTACTGCAAATAATTCTCTTGTAGAGGTTTTGCAGCTCATTTCCCAGGTTCAAGAAGCCTTCCAGGTGCTGTCTTAGAGGTCTTATGCACAAAGCTGAGGTCCTTGTAAAGAGCTCTGCAGTCTTGCCTATGGTTTCTGGATTAGCAGTAGTATTATTACTGGGCACTTGGCCTCAAACCCATATGAGCTGCTTTCTCAGAAGGGCTTAGACTAGAGAATAAATTGCAGTTTTTGCAGGAAAGGGGAAAAGCAAGTCAATGAGTTTAAGATTTCACCTAGATCAACCTGAAGGTGCTCTACTAGTCCTGTGCAAGCTTTTATTCCGTGAACTTTTAACAGGGGGTGTTTGAAGCTGGGCTGTGGTTGCAGTTGATCTTTTATCTCCTGCTTTTTATTGCTGCAAAACTTTAATTAAAAAAAAAAAGAAGTTTTTTTGCACCCAAATCAGAGTGTCAGACTCTGAGCACCTCTGCAGCACGGTGGTTTTAAGAAGACAGAGGCTTGCATTTAGGGTGTTTTTAGCTGATTTGCAGCGTAACAAGTGGCTTATGTCTGTGGCCTCAAATGTGAGTGACAGGGGCTTGTCACTCACAAAGCCTTATCTGATGCAGAAGGTTTCCTCCATCTGGAGCTTCTTTCTTCTGACAACTTTTATCTGACTCTGGAGAAACTCTCGGGGTTGGATTGTTAATTAATAATATCCTAAGGATGTTTTCTTAAAGCAATGTGGTAAAACAAAGCATTGATTTATTGAGTGGGTTGGTTGGTTGTTTTCCTGCCTTAAAAAGAGTTTTAAAACCTCGCACAAAACCCTCAAACTCCAGAAGGTTTGTTGTAGTAGCAGAATCTTGACATAGTGAAACTGCTGCATGTGCTGGAAGGTGGGTGAAGAATGGGGATAAACCCCATTTTATTTGCCTTTCTGCCAGGAAACAGCTAAGCTAGTTTACAAAGAAAAAAACCCAAAGCCCTGTAAACAAGGCTGAAAGCAGCAGCATGCAGCATTGCCCCACCTGTATCCTTAGTGGGCCTGACTGGGATGGACAAGTCCAGTCAGGGTCAGCCTTTGCAAACAAACTGCTTTTGGAGGAGATGTGCAGATTGGTATCAACCTTTGACCTATGCCCTCTGCCACCAATTATTCTTTTTAAGGGAGCTGCATTTAATTTATATCAGCTGGACTCAGATCAAAAGTGGGGCTGGTGTGTCAATAGACCGCTGTCTTGATGGGGTAAGAATTTGTGCCCTTTTATTTAGACCTGCTTGCATTCATTTAGTATACCAACATAAGCATCTGGCATTAGCATCCAGATGAGGGTATTAAAAGAGGAAAATTAACACAACATATCAGAGGTGACATTCAAATACAAAGTCTCCATAATTTTCTTGACTCAAATTCTGCAATTGGAAGGAAATGAGCCCATTATGTGCTGGGAGTCCTTTCAAAACGCAGGGCAGCCTTGCAGGCAGGGAGTGCGGCAATAATGCAAGCTGCACTTTGTGTTCAAACAGTGTTTGACAGCATTAAATATAACCTAGGCTCATCTGTCCTTCATGGCTCCATCCAGGTGCCTGACAGTGGCAGCAGCATTGTTTCATTATAGACTGAAGTGCATTTGCCTTTGACTGGCTTTTCTTTCCCTTTCAGAGCATGCTGGAGAAACCTAGACATGCTGCTTTTTGGCGTATCGAGACAGCTGGGGGTATTTTCTTATCTCTCTTGTCTTTCCCACGGCATGGGTTGTCTCCTGCCACTGGCCTTTGAGGCTCAGCATTGCTGTGGCCCTGTCAGGGGTCGAGCCCCCTGCTCCTGTTTCAAGGGCAGCACCGAGCATTTGGTGAGTGGCAAGAGGGGATGAGAAATGGAGGTGCAGCAGACCTGCCACAGTGCTGCTATTTGACTTCCCATGCACCCAGCAGCAGAGGGGAGGCAGGGAGAGGATCCAGGGGCCCTTCTGGCTGTGGGTTAATCTGTTCTGACAGCAGAGCTGTCGAAATATCTTTGCTTTAATGGGACCCAGAGATAATTGGATTTAGCAGTCAGGGCCAGGCTGTGAACCCTGGGGCGAAGGGGCTGCTAATTGGGATTTCCCCCCATGGGAGGGTCAGGGTGTCTGCTCCTTGGGAGGTGGCTGGGAAGAAGTCCTTGCTACAGCCTCTGCTTTCTGCAGAGCTTGGGGTAATGAGCCAGAACCCATAGCTCCCCCCTCAGGGTGAAACTGGGTTTTGGCATCACCTCCTTTTACTCCCTCTCATTTCAGATGCCCCTTTTTTTTTTTCTTAACTGGTTAATCTCAAAGGAATATTTTAAGGAACGAATAATACAGATTAAAAATTGTTCTTATTTTTAATATTTGTTAAAAAACCCCCACCCCATTGTGTTCTTGTACAGCGTTTCAAACCACCCTTAGGTAATAATAAAAGTTAGAGGAGTCAGAGCGACAAGGAAGATGAAACACGATTATACCAAAAAGTAATTTAAAATGCAAATTTGCCAGAGAAACTGCAACCCCCTAATTGCGGCGTGCTCTCTTATCACGGCTTCAAAAGCTCTGCGTGCTCCCTTCCTCCCTCTGGGAAGGGCCTCAGCCGCGGCTGTGCTGCCACACTCTGACCTCTCCGGTGAAATACGGGCGACCAGAAATAAAACCGAGAGGAGAGAAGGGCAAGGAGGGGGGCCGGGGCACCTTCCCTCTCTGAAACTCTGCAGTCCGTGGCTGGTGCCCAGGGAGGGGGTTCTTGCTCTGTGGACAGGGGTGGCAGCAATGCTTTGTAGGGCAAAGACTCTGACAGTGGGGGTCTGGAGACCACTTACCTGCTGAGAGTGCTTTTGGGTCAGTCTTGAATGGCAAAAAAACCAACCCCATAACTGCAATTTTCCAAGGTTTATCTGTGAAATTTGGACGTGCTCCAGCTATTGAGATGCCTTTGCACAGAGCCTGGTTAGCCAAGAACGGGAGTGTATTTCCTGTTGTTACATAATGATCAATTACTACAAAACACAATACATCTTAAGCAAAGCATCCATAGCTGTGGGAAGCTGTCTTTGGGGGCTGAAATTGCCAGGTGGGCTCTGTAGCAGATAGCACTGATGCCTGGCACGCACCACTGTGCCCTCTCTGACTGAAATAGCCTTGGGTGGAGCCTCTGGTGTCTTTGTCCCTAGCTTGATGTGTGACCTCTGTCAAGCCTTATGGTATAGGTGCTAGTCTTTGCCAGCACAGTGCATAGGCTTGTGGCTGCAGTCTGGCCATCAAAGGTATCCTCAAGGACATCACAGAGGCAGTTACACCTCATGGGTTCAGGCTGGCCTTTGGCAAACATACCAAAGTGCTTTCTGAAGCTGTTTGTACGTTAACCTTTGCAATAACCCTGCGTGGTCAGGCCTCATCATTTCACTCTGATTTCTTGGGTGATCTTGGTGGGTCCTGAGCTGGGCTTTATTCTCAGCATCTCACAGTGAATTCAGAGGAAGGTGGTATTTCTAACCTGTCCAGCCATACTGTGGCCTCCTCTGTTTGCGGTCTTATGATTATTTTATGCTTTATATATGAGCTTCAGGTGCCTTGAGGCTTTCTGATCACCAAAAGGCAGAGGAATAATCTTGAAGCACAAGTGGCACAAGTCACCTGGCATGCCCCTGCCTGCCACAGGGCAGCAAGGTTTGCTCCAGCACAAGGTGAAGCAGCAATTACAGATCTTTGCTCAAAAGTGCCAAGCAGTTGGGGACTGCAGGTCAAAATCACAGAGGCACAGATGGGATCTGTTGGCCCTGTGCTCACAGCAGTTGCAGGACACAGATGTTTCCCTTTTCAGCCCCACTGTGCTGTACCAATTTTGGTAACATGCTGAATCAAAGCACTGTCTGTCTTTTCCTGTCAAGGTTTCACAGGGGCTGGGGCATATCAGGGGTAATGGGTAGGATGTCTTCCTAGTGCATGCCAGCCCCCTGGGCTTCAGTGGGTCTGAAGCACTGGGGTGGGAAGGTTTTTCTTTTGCCTCTAACCCAGCCGTGTGCTAATGTGAGCAGTGGAAAAGTCCATGCCAAGGACTTTTTACCTTGCCATCATCACCTTAATGGTCCTAGCTGCGATTCAGAAAGGAGTAGATGGAAAAAGAGGATAAAAGTAGGCATATGACACCATTTCCACTCACACAAGGAGCTCAGGAAATAGTAAAAGGGGTTGCACTGGTTCAAACAGTGAGAGTCTTGCTCTCTGTTTTGCTCTTTCCCATTGCAGCAGAAGTGGTAGATTCACATCAGCTCATCTGGTGACTTGCTGCTTACTTTAAATTCACCCTCATCAGAACGTGGGCTCAGATACTTGCACTGAAGTGCCTGAGCTGCATCCTGCTGTGCCAGCATCCAGGATGGGAGCTGCAGGACAGTGAAGGGTTGTGGGACTCTTCTGGGCACCTGTGTGTGGGACTTGCTGCTGCAGGGGCTGCTGATCACTGCTTAATTTTGTTTGTCATTGCTCTGCCTTTTGCAGGCTCTGATATGCCTTTTAGGGTTGTATCCAGCACGGCTGCTCTTCAGCCACATAGGGCTGAGTTGCTTCCATGATTCCCCACCAAAGGCATGCCAGAATATGACGAAGGCATTACGCTCTCTGTGATGGCTCTTATGGAATAGATTTGTTGTTGGAAGGCACCAGGACGCTCTAAAACAGTGAGGAAAGGGTTTTCTCAAGGTGGCTGCTGGCATATCCTGCAGGCTTGCGTGTGCTGGAGGCCACTGTGGCACAGCTAGTCCCATGCTACTGTGGGACTGCACCAGTCTGTGGTGGAGAGGGGACAGGGCTTTGTAGGCAGGCCGGCATGTGTGTTCCTTTCCAGGCTGCTTTGGGCAAAATGACTATTGCTTGGCACATCCAACTTCGTTTAACTGCATGAACAGCTTGCTTGGCAGGTATGATGCCGGCTGGACACACGGCTCACAAGTGTAAGCACAAGGAATCAAAACCTGCCTCCTAAAGGCCAGAACACATCATTTTTCTTGAGCTGAGATGCACATTGGCATCTGGAATTATTAACACAGCTTTATGCTGGAGAGATGTGGAAATTTTTGGTATTACCACCTGTTAGTGAGTTGTTTTCAGTTGGATTCTGCCAATCTCATTGACTCGATCAATACCTTATTGAGTGAAGTCTTGCGCTTTCTCTGGCAATACTTACATAGCACTACTTTCCTGTTTAATTTGGCATGTCATTATTATTGCTGCTCTTACTGTGCACCTAAATCACTGCAGCATTGCCTGGAGTCCTCACCATTCAAGGGCTGCCCAGGAGGGTGACAGCAGCAGCAGCTGGCTTAAGAAGTCAAAGTAGCAAATTGAAAATTTCAGTGTGAGCTTCCAAATGTTATTTCCACTCTGATCCTGAGTTGGATGTTGTACCCAAGCGCGCACACAGGCATCTCCCCAGTCATGAAAGTTTCCAACAGCTTTCCCACAGAATGGTAGGGACTGGAGGAGACTTCTGGAGGTCATTTAGTCCACCCCCCTGCCCCCTGCAGAAAACTAACCACGAAGTGTGAATGCCCATTAGAAGTCAAGGCCAAACTGTGGGACATCCTTAGTCCATGTAGACAGGTGAAGGCAGCAGGGGCTTGCTCTTGTGCTAACTGCCATATGACTCCCAGAGTTTGGAGATGAAGGTTGGTTGCTTACACACAGGGGAGCTGCAGCCATCAGTTGCGGCTTGACAGCAGCAGAGCCAAGGGAAGATTATTTATTTCCACGTAGCAGAGCCATAATGAAAAACTTCTTACCTCAGACAGGCACGGCGCTCACCTGGCTCCTTCTGTGCTGATGGATGGGAAAGCAAATGAGGTTTTACTTGCCTGAGGAAAAAGAAATCCACAAAGCAAGCCAGCCTGGGCTCACCTCATTGGAAAGGCTGCTGGGGACTTTTAAAGCTATTTTGGGGGGTAGGGCAGTAGTGAAGTAATTATTATCTGAACACATGCATACAGTAAAATGGGTATGCTTTCTAAATGGTCTCTTTTAAAGCAAAACTGAGTAGTAAGTAGGAATGCTTCCCTGCAGGCTGGCAGAAGGACACAGTTGGTATCACACGTTTTAGCAGCTGGCATGTTAATGAGGCCATTTTTATTGAAATGAGCTAAATACTATTAACATTTGTGGACTCCCAACTGATTTCTGAAGCATTTATTGAACTTCAAAAAGCGCTTCAAGAATCAATTAAAAATATTTTCTTTTTTTTAGATTTGATAGAAAGAAGACCAAAGAAAATTGTGCTGTCACATTTATGTTTATCTGAACAGATCTTACCTTTGTGTTGCTGACTTTAAACAGTTTCCTCCTTCCCCCCTCCCCCCTTTTTTTTTCTCCCTCTTTCTGTGCTCTAAATAATGCTTGGAAAAAAACCTCCCTCTTTTTAAAGACACTGATAAGGTAGTTTATAACAAAGATGATTCTGTTGATGGGAGTTCTCTCCTGCAGGAGAGGGGAAAAAAAAAGGGTCAGTGTTGTCTGGTTGAAAGTGAATATATGGCTCAGTGATTGCTTTTGGCCCCTTCTACCAGTGAACTTAGTGTATTTAAATTAGTAGTTAATAAATTTAGTTTAATATTTAATTTAATAAATCAAATGTGATTTGAATAAATTGCATTAACTGCATGACTAATTAAATCAGTAATTAAAATATTAAATAAAATATTAAACAATTTCAGAAGGGAAGAAAGTGATGAAGAGCTGATGCGGGGGTGGAGGGCAAACAGCGCTTCCCATTGCTTCTCTTCCCGGGTAGATCTAGAGGAAACTCTTGAGCTTTGCTCTGTCATGGGTTTAAGAACTATAGAGATTCTTAAGGTCCTCCAGAAGGACTAGATAGTCCAGGAGGTGGACTGGACTGGAAAGTGTCAGGTGGCCAAGAGGGCCAATGGCATCCTGGCCTGTATTAGGAATAGTGTGGCCAGCAGGAGCAGGGAGGTCATTGTGCCCCTGTACTCTGCATTGGTTAGGCCACACCTTGAGTACTGTGTCCAGTTCTGGGCCCCTCAGTTTAAGAAGGACATTGAGACACTTGAACGTGTCCAGAGAAGGGCAACAAGGCTGGGGAGAGGCCTTGAGCACAAGCCCTATGAGGAGAGGCTGAGGGAGCTGGGATTGTTTAGCCTGGAGAAGAAAAGGATCAGGGGTGACCTCATTGCCTTCTACAACTACCTGAAAGGTGGTTGTAGACAGGAAGGGGTTGGTCTCTTCTCCCAGGCAACCAGCACCAGAACAAGGGGACAGAGTCTCAAGCTGTGCCAGGGGAGGTTTAGACTTGAAGTGAGGAAAAAGTTCTTCACTGAGCGAGTCATTCATCACTGGAATGGGCTGCCCAGGGAGGTGGTGGAGTCACCGTCCCTGGAGGTGTTCAAGAGGAGATTGGACATGGCACTTGGTGCCATGGTCTAGTTGTGAGGTCTGTTGGGACAGGTTGGACTTGATGATCCTTGGGGTCTCTTCCAACCTTAGTTATACTGTGGTACTCTGATACTGGGATCTTTATTTCATTCCCATAACCCTGCAGCTCTTTTATAAGTGGACATTTCCATCTGTACTCCCCTTTTTGTCTCCCTCTCTGCTCCAGCATACAGACCCCTATCTCTTGCAGGGGAGGTTTGTGACCTGGTTCAGCCTTGGCAGAGCTGCCAATTCTGACCTAGGCATGTAGGGTCAGGGAGGTAGGAGGATGAGAAGGGTCATTGAGGTTTGGGCCTGGCTGGGGGAAAGGTTTGGGAAAATGTTGGCCTCGTGAGGTTTTGGTAAAGCCCAGGCTGGAGAGAGCTGGGCTGAGGCTGAATATGAGTTTGTGTGTTTTGTAGGGTTTTGTGCTGTTGTATATAGTTGTGAATAGCATTTCCATTTAACTTTCCAATTCTGTGTGGGGAGTATTTTTATTTTACTCCTTTGGGGAGGGGTAAAACAGCTTCTGTCTGCTCAAACATTTGGGAAGCCTGAGCTGCTAGCTCTGGAAGCAGCAGTTTGGCACTGCTTGCCACACTTGGTAGGGCATCTGGTGGTTCAGCATGGTATGGGAAGGTGAGGTGCTGCCAGTTCTTCATCTGCTTCCCTCAGCTCTGTGAGAGCTGCAGCCAGCCCAATATTTAAAGTGGTGTGACAAACTGTAGTATCTTCAAGGCAGAGTCAATTATCTGGTGCAGAGGTGAGGGGCTTGTTGGGAAAGACAAATGTTTAAAGGAAAAATCAAGCCACGTTCTTGAAAGCGACATTAATCTAAGCAGCATGTCAGCCTGCAGATGCCAGTGGAGTCATTATCCTGAGCTGAAACAACAACCTATACCATTTTATTTCCTTCGGTTTGTATTTTTGTCACAGCAGGTATTTGTTGCCTGTATATGCATGTAAGGTTCACCAAAGACAGGCAAGAGTTGCCTCAAGCCTTGATGGCACATTGGAGTGGCCAGAGCCAGGCATGCTGCAGCAGCTGAGGGTACCCTCCGAGCAATGGGCAGAAGAAACAACAGGTACAAGCTAGAACACAGGATGTTCCACCTCAACAAACGAAGACACTTCTTTATGGGGAGGGTGACAGATCACTGGAACAGACTGCACAGAGAGGTTGTGGAGTCTCCTTCTCTGGAGACTTTCAAAGCCCACCTGGATGTGTTCCCGTGTGGCCTGCCCTAGGTGATCCTGCTTTGGCACAAGGCTGGGACTCGATCTCTGGAGGTCCCTTCCAACCTCTACTATTCTGTGATGCCACATGCAGCTGCTGCAGCTGGGGACAAAGTCAGAGAGATGGATGACTGCTTTGTTGAGATAATTCTGGCTAAGGATGGCTGGACAAGCCTCTGGCCTCCCCTGAGGGCTGCTGTGGTGTAGGTGCTGTCAGATGGGATTTATGGCCAGAGCAGAAAACCTGCTCTTCAGCAAGGCTCCCAGGAAAGCAAGTCTGTGCACTGAGTGCGCTTGGAGGGACTGACACAAAACACTAGAGCAGGGATATCAGTCCTTACCCTAAATACATGTTAAGTATTTACTAATGAATCCAGCCTGTGGCAGAGAAATGCTGTTGGCTCTGCTTAGTGGCTCTGAAGAGAAAAGTTAGAGTATGATCTAGGGTTATGCACTGCAAGTAGGGTCTGCATGCCACAAATGTGCAACCTTGCTGCAGCTAAAACAAGCAGCACTTCTGTACCCATTCCACAGAGTTGTATCTTTGCTTCTGGTTTTATCTTGTCTCTAACCTGACAATTACTGGCCATTGGGATGAGGATTTCTTCTTTTTTTTTTTTTCATCTGTTTCCTTTGAAAGAAGAAAAATGACAAAACAAACCCTCAAAGCAAGCAAAAAGATCCCATGATGAAAGCACAGCATGTGCAAAAATAAACCAGTAGGCAAAAAAGAAAGTCTACTTATTGTATAAATATGCCTAGAAGTGGTTGGATTTTTTTTTTTCTTATTTGACTTGAATCCTTTCCCAAACTTTAAAAATAGCCTGGTTGGAAGGAAGGAAGGAGAAAGAAACCAGAAGCAGCTGCTTGTCACTCAGGTGCCCTTAATAACAAACTTGTGCTTCCCCAAGCTGCCAGGCAGTCACTCAGCCAGCTCTCAGGTGGCAGGAGCATGACACACAAGCGAAGGAGATCAGAGCTTGGCAGACAGTGGAGAAAGGAGCTTCTCCCACCCTTAAATGCTGGACATGAGACATGCAAGCGAGGCTGGGAGAATGTGAAGAAGAGGAAGCAAGTGGCTGTGGCCTGGGCTAGAGCTGGAGCAGCAGCACAGGGAAGTACAGACTCATCCTGCCAGCAGGAAGTAATGTTCCACTCGCCTGCTTCTTTCACCCTTCCTTGCTGACTGCATTGCCTGTGCCCTCAAGCTCCTGGCCATCAAGGGTAATAGCACGACACTGGAACAAACTCAGTGACACCAGAACAAACTTAGTGCAGTCTGAATGGAGGTTTTAGGATTTAAAAGTCAGCGATCTACAGCTGATGTAGGAGAAATTAGGCCATTTACATTTCTTTACTCTTCTCAGCTCAGTTTTGTCATATGAAAAGAAACATGGACACTGCAGTCACCTAAGTTCATTGCTAAATGCTGATTTTCATGATCTGTGGTAAAATCCAGTTTGTGCTCGTTGTCTCTGAGGCTGCACAATTGCTTCAAGCTTCATCTAGGGAGGGCTTTATTCTCTCACCATTAGGAAGCACAGACTGCCTGTATGGCAGCATCCTCCAGGAAGTGCATGCCCTCTTATCTTCTGTTGGGCACAAACACACATGTGAGCACCCAAGGTGCACTTCAATTTCTCTCTCTGTTATCCCCTCCGTGAATCATCTCTGTATTTGTATTTTGCATTTATTTAAAGAGGCCAGGGTCAGTGTTCTGTCTGGCATCATTTGACCTCTTCATGTTCATACTGCTGTCATTCTGCTGATGTAGCACAGCTGTGGATTTTGATCATTCTCTTTAAAATACAGGTTCAAAACACTCTTAAGATGCTTTACAAGTACTTTCTGAACAACCAGAGGCTCTTCCAACTTCTTTTTTACTGGGGTTCACATTACTCAGATTGCAGGACAAGGGGCAGTGTTGGAGGTAAGCCTGCCAAACAAGAGCCATGAGCACCCCTAGGATAGAAATCAATGCAAGATATGCTTGAGGCTGTGCTGCAATTTCAAGATGTGAGTAATCAATATGTTTAAGTAAAATGCTCAGCCAAGGTGTTTGGTGATAAAAGCAATGTTCAAAAGCTCCATGAATCCTGGGGTAGAGCTGGGGCACTCCAAGCCTGGGGGCTGCCTTGGTGGGACTGGAGGTTGGAAGAGGTAAGGGCTAGCTTCAGCCCTGGCATTGTGCAGTCAGGCACTGATCCAACAGGTTATTGTTCTTTTGTTTTAACATTGCTTAGCTGCTTTGCATAGGTCTCTTCAGATGATGAATGCTTTCATGGCAGCTGCTTCTTAGAAAGCATCATGTACCAGGGCCCTAATCTTGAACTACTTAAGTGATAACTTTTACTAAGCTAATAGCTCTGTTCCACTGGGGCAGGATTGTTCCCAATAGTTAACTTTGTGAGGGTTTGGTGGAAGATGATGCATCTGAGGATTTGAACTCAGCAGGAGGATGTGACAAGTGATAGGTGTTGGAGGAGGCAGAAAGGATAACTAAGATGATGGCACTAATGAGACAAGATTTCAGTTTAATTATTCTTACTGCCATGCAGCTTGCCCCTATACTTCATTATTTGTCTCCCTCCCCCCCCCCCCACTTTCCTTCTCTCTACAAGTCTCCATTTCCACCTTTTATTGTTCATGGAAATCCACCTCCATCCAGCCTCTGGCTATCTCTGTGCCCTTGTTGCTGTAGGAGGCAGCTCCCTGTTCCTCTGCCCAGTTTGGCCATAAGGAGTGCTGGCAGTGCCTTCATGGGAAGCTTTGCAATTTGGACACCATCTCACTTATTTTTAATTGTTTTAATGAGAATATATACTGGTGCCTTGCCTACAGAGCCCCAGGATGCCAAAACAAGTGGAGCCAAGTGGCGCTAGTGGTGGCTCCCACACTGCACTGCTGGGTCCAAGCAGTGCTTACTAGAGCTTGGTGAGCACTGGGTGGGATTGCTGAGTGACACCACACAGTGAGAAATGTCAAAAAGCAGGGCTAGTTTTTGCCTACAGAGAAGGTAGGTGGCCAATGATGAGCAGGAAAAAAATGACATTTATTACCTGAGAGGGCAAATGGATATTTTCACTGGCAAATGAGAGCATAATATTGGCAGGGATAAAGATTGTCTTTCCTTGCTGTGTCTCATGTCTGAAGCTGTTTCCAGCTGAAAGTCTAGGAGGGGAGGTTTTGTTGAATGGTGAGTGACCTGTATAGGCACTTGAGAGGGAAGATCCCAGAACAAACATGCTGGCCAAATCCATCTCCCCTGGGCTTGGCTTTGCCTCCCCAGGCAATACCTCCCTTTCTGGAACAGACAGCCCTCAGCCAGAGTGTGTGATGAGGAAGGGCTGCAAAGAGCTAACGAGGTGAGTGAGGTCTCTGAATGAGAGAATGAAAAATGAGCTCAGATGGAAGCTGGCACCTCCTTTATTACTCACCAAGTGACAGCACCAGCCTTGGCTGCTGTACACAGCCCAGAGAGTTTAACTCGAGATGACTTATTCAGGAAATAGTATTTTCCCTTTCTCCCCACATCCCACTATTTCTCTTCCAAAGCAGCCGTGCCCTTTCCATCTGCTTGATCCTTTTCCAGCCCAGCAGGTGGGAAAATTGGCAGCCCAAGCTTACCTCCCTGCCATGCCTGCTAGAGGTTTGCCTGGGGCACCAGCGAGGAGCCAGGGGTTTCCCTGCATAGGTGCAAGGGGGATGACAATCATTCTGGGGAGACTTGCTCCAAAACAAACAGGCTTCTTGGTATGATGTTGCCAGAGTTGGCATTGCCCCACATCTGGCCACATGCATAGTGCCATGTTCAGGAGGCACATCTCTACCTCACTAAAAATAAATCCACCCCCCCAACCCCCTAAAAAACCCCAAACCAACAAACAAAAGAGAAAAAAGAACTCAGTGAGGTGGGGAAAAGGATGTTTTAATGAAATGAGTCAAATAAAAGTGTTTTCATCTGAGCTCCACTCTCCAATGTCACACTGTGGTCAAAGCAAAGAAACAAAAGGTCATATGTTTTTAAGGCTGCAATAACTAATTTTTAATGCAAACAAGGCACTACCTGAAGGGAGGTTGTAGACAGGTGGGGGTTGGTCTCTCCTCCCAGGCAACCAGTGGCAGAACAAGACGGCACAGTCTCAAGCTGCACCAGGGGAAGTTTAGGCTGGTGGTGAGGAGGAAGTTCTTCACTGAGAGAGTGATTGGCCATTGGAATGTGCTGCCCAGGGAGATGGTGGAGTCACTGTCCCTGGAGGTGTTCAAAAAGGATTGGATGTGGCACTTGATGCCATGGTTTAGTTGTCATGAGGTGCTAGGTATTAGGTTGGACTTGATGATCTCTGAGGTCTTTTCCAACCTGCTTGATTCTGTGGTTCTATAAGGGCTGACATGGACCTAGAGCAAGTGCTGCCTGAGTTGCCAGGGGTGCCATTGGATGTGTAAACTCAGGGAAACTGGGACTTTTGGGGGAGGTGCTAGTGGTCTGTTCATGGTAAAGCTGGGCACAAAATTGGCAAACAAAACCAGTCAATTAGTAAATTCATCTCTTTAGGTAAGCCCAGCCTTTTTTTCCAAACCCACCTGTGCCATCACCTCCCACTTGTAGTGACAAATACCAGGGGCCTTTTCTGAATTAGCTGCCTCTATTTCACTTCTATCTGAACACCTTGAAATCACGTGAGGGTGCCATCGCCTCCTCCAGAAAATTGCTGCTTTAAACAGAAATCTCTCTGCCTGTAGAACTATAAAAAATGTATGACTCTGTAAACACGAACAAAAAGAGCTGAATTTATCCTTCCTGTGACTTCGATAAAGCTGATGCTGTGGTCTGTGTCTGTAGGAATGAAATCAGCCGGAGCAGCAAGGGAGCTGACTTTATACCAGGTTATTGCGAATGTTTGCAGATCCTCCGCTTTGCTACCAGAAGCATGCTGCTGTCGTGCACATTTTAAGTACCACATATCACATAAAACCAGAAATAGGAAGCTCTGTTTTGTTAAATGACTGCACATCAAGTATTTATTATAAACACACAGCTTGGTGAGGCATCGGGAAAACTGCTGGCATTGGGAAGCGGCTAAGGCCTGAAGGGCCCTGCTTGCAGGCCAGCAGTCTCTAGAAAAACACAGTGTGAGCTTTGAGTTTTGTTTTGTTTTGTTTGCCATGAGGTGGTTTCAAGGTTTAGTTTTGGTGAATTTTTTTTTTTTGCTGTTCTGGATTTTAAGCAAAAGTTATCATCCTGCTGCTGCCTCTTCAGGAGCGGTGCTGCTATTTTTCACTTCCCTCTGAATGGCAAAAACATAAAGAAAGCTGGCACTGAGGACTGTGCTTTATAAGAAAGCAGGAAGATAAAACAGGCTACATATGGTGATATGGACAGTTTCCAACTTAATGGAAATAAAAGAGTCTGATTTTTTTTTTTTGCAGCATATACTGTATTTTTATGCAAATCCTCTAGAAAATGCAGCTCAGCAAAGGCTGTTTTCCCAATGTTGGCTGGAAAGCATCTCAAGTGGCTGAAGTTTTACGTTTTCCACAGGAATTTGGTAAGAAAGGATGTAAAGAGCTAATAGAGCATCTAAAAACACTAGGCCACACCTCGAGTACTGTGTCCAGTTCTGGGCCCCTCAGTTTAGGAAGGAGGTTGACTTGCTGGAACGAGTCCAGAGAAGGGCAACGAAGTTGGTGAGGGGTTTGGAACACAAGCCCTATGAGGAGAGACTGAGAGAGCTGGGGTTGCTTAGCCTGGAGAAGAGGAGACTCAGGGGTAACTTTATTGCTCTCTACAACTACCTGAAGGGAGTTTGTAGACAGGTGGAGGTTGGTCTCTTCTCCCAGGCAGCCAGTACCAGAACAAGAGGACACAGTCTCAGGCTGTGCCAGGGGAGGTTTAGGTTGGATGTTAGGAAGACGTTCTATACAGAGAGAGTGATTGCCCATTGGAATGGGCTGCCCAGGGAGGTGGCGGAGTCGCCATCATTGAAGGTGTTCAGGAGGACACTTAATGGGGTGCTTGATGCCATGGTTTAGTTGTTTAGGTGGGTTGGATTGGTTGATGGGTTGGACACGATCTTGAAGGTCTCTTCCAACCTGGTGGTGTATTCTATGCCTACCACAGGTTTGTTGTTTGTTTTTGTTTTTTTTTTTTAACCCCAAGTTTCATCTCAAGAATTAGCTGAGAGGAGTAAATAGCACTGAGCCCTCTAGCAAGTCTAACTAGTGATTTATTGGGTCAATGGACCAAATGCAGTGAGCTTCAAAAAGGCCAAATGCCAGGTCCTGCTCTTGGGTCACAACAACCCCAAACAGCACTACAGGCTTGGGGAAGTGTGGTTGGAAAGCTGTCTGGCAGAAAGGGATCTGGGGGTTCTAATGGACAAGCAACTGAATATGAGCAAGCAGTGTGCCCAGGTGGCCAAGAAAGCCAATGGCATCCTGGCTTGTATCAGAAATGCTGGGTCCAGAAGGAGTAGGGAAGTGATCGTCCCCTTGTACTCAGCTCTGGTGAAGCCACATCTCAAGCATTGTGTCCTGTTTTGGACACCTCAATACAAGAGAGATGTGCTGGAGTTGAGTGCAGAGGAGGGCAACAAAGCTGGGGAAGGGCCTGGAGAATAAATCTTATGAAGAGTGACTGAAGGAGCTGGGGCTGCTTAGTTTGGAAAGGAGGAGAACTCATGGCTCCCTACAGCTACCTGAAAGGACATTGCAGAGAGGTTGGTGCTGGTCTCTTCTCACAGGTAATTAGTGACAGAACATGAGGGAATGGCCTCAAGCGGCAACTGCAGAGGTTTAGACTGGACATTAGGAAAACAAATTTTCACAGCAAGAGTGGTCAGGTCACCAACCCTGGATGTGTTTAAAGGTGGTTTGGATATGGTGCTCGGGGATATGGTTTAGGGGTGAACCTTGTAGAGTAGGGTTATTGGTTGGACTTGGTGATCCTGAGGGTCTTTCCCAACCTGAATGTTTCTGTGATTACTCCCTGTTATTTTGAAAATTAGTGTGCATCTGCACAGCACAATCTAGCCCCCAGGGCAGCCACTGAAGGGACTTCAGGTGTAATACAGTTTTGATAGTGTAGAGTTTTACGTATTGGAGGGACAGGGAAAGGCAAAGTATAGATAGGAGCATGGCACTGGTGCACGGTGCTAATCTGACCCAGCCTCACTCGGGTACCTCTGCATCGAGTGACACTGTGCCACACTGACTGGAAACACCACTGCATGTGGTGTGTAAGATGGCACAAGGATCTGAGGGAGCCCCATAATTTAGAGGAACCTCTGGGACAGGGTAACTGAGACACACCTTGGAGTATGGATGAGCATGGCTCATAATGAGGGCACTCTTTAGAAAAAGATTTGAAGGACCTGAGCCCCTCTACTAGCATGGGTGGGATGGGCTGACTTCCTATGTATTCTGTTAATGTGAAAATAAATCATGCAGCTTTGAGATAAGGAGGTTTAGACTGTCTGCTTGTCACAGTAACTTCTCAATGAACCTGTTTTCCATTAGTGACTTAAGGAGGCCAATTAATTAATGAATTAGGCAGTGACAATTGTGACTTAAGGAGACCAGCTCCTGCTGATAGGCAGAAAGCAGCAATGCATGAGGGTAAACCAGATGGAAGAGCAGCATGGTAGAGACCTGCCAGAGAGCAGGAGCCAGTAGGTAAAATACAAATCCAGATTTGGGGCAGAGTTTTGTTTTATAAGCAGCACAGCAGAAAGGCTGGAAGGAGCAGGCAATGACATTTCTCAGGTTGTGCAAGCAAGGCTGGTGCCATTTGTGATAGGGAGGGTGGCTGAGGAGAGGCAGTGGGATGGATTGCAGAGGCAGGGTTTAATTTCAGCTGTGGATGTCAGGGTGGGGGCTGTGCCAGCCATATGTGTCCTTACACCCACAATAGGCCAAGAATTTGTGTGAACTATAAACTTGCCATAAAACCCTGGCTGGGAATGGATCAATACCCAATTCCTACACTACAAGATTCATTCCCAGAAGTTTAGAGAAAGGGGGAATTCACATCTCCAACTTGGATTCAAGTCTTCCAAAAGGATCTAATAGTGAACATGGCCAAAGGGCTACTTACAAACATGATGCAAACCCTCAGAGTGGCCAGTCCATATGCCATAGAATGCAGGGGTTAAGAGTTTAGCTTATTTTTTTGGTCTAATGTATTAATGAACAGGATGAGCTCAGAGAAAGGCTTCCACAGGTTGAAGGAGCCACTATATGGCTTTACTGTTAACAGAAGTAAGGATATTTCATTTCAGCTAACTTATTTGGAGAGCTGTATGGGTGCAGAAGCCATCCACTTTTACATAAGGGGGAACAAAAATGACAAAGCATATACCAGTACAACAGGATGCTGCTCCTGGGCACATTGAGCTGTTGTAGTGTAAGAGTTTGCTCCAAATAGATGAGTTTTGATCAGCTTGACATCTGGATTGTTGTTTTTTTGGGGGGGGGGAAGCTTTATTCAGAAGCATGAAGCTAGATATTTTGGCAATCAAATAGTTGAGCCACCTGAAACCATTTTATTCTTTAGCAGTAACGTTTGTATCTCTCCTGGAAGGGCTTGTCCTGTAATTTCAAACACCTATTAAGAGATGAGTAAAAAAAACCCACCAAAACCGTATCATTATATTACTGAACACCTTCGGAACAGGCCACCATTCCTCTTAAATAATACTGCTCTGCTTCTCTCCTTTCACTACAAAAACCTTTTATCCATCATTGCAGATAAATGCTAAAATGACCTGTTGGGATGAAAATATTGTTCTCATCACTAATTCAAAACTACTGCTAGAAGAGTTGAGGCTGAGAGTAGGAAGCTCTCCACTGGCAGAAGCCAGAGAGCAGAGTTTTGTTAGGCAACCATTTAAACAAAACATTTTCAGAACAGATCCTCCAAAATGCCTTCTTGTACTCATGGGGAAGAAAAAAACCCAACAACACAACTAACCAACAAGCCAGCAACCAAACAGTTCAGTGTGTATTTTCTAGTCATACAGTATTGCCAAGGTTGGAAGAGACCTCAAGGATCATCAAGTCCAACCTGTCTCCACAGACCTTGTGACTAGACCATGGCACCAAGTGCCACGTCCAATCTCCTCTTGAGCACCTCCAGGGACAGTGACTCCACCACCTCCCTGGGCAGCCCATTCCAATGACGAATGACTCTCTGTGAAGAACTTTCTCCTCACCTCAAGCCTAATCTTCCCCTGGAGCAGCTTGAGACCGTGTCCTCTTGTTCTGGTGCTGGTTGCTAGAGAGAAGAGACCAACCCCTTCCTGGCTACAACCTCCTTTCAGGTAGTTGTAGAGAGCAATGAGGTCTCCCCTGAGCCTCCTCTTCTCCAGGCTAAACAATCCCAGCTCCCTCAGCCTCTCCTTGTAGGGCTTGTGCTCAAGGCCTCTCACCAGCCTTGTTAGATACAGCCAGAAGTTTGTATCCTCATAGCAGGTCATGAGGCTTGCTGAGATAGGGCATGCCATCACCCAGGGACATGTGCTATTGCCACCATGTGTGAACACTGCCAAGGGCTGAAGGCGGAAGAGCTATCCTTGAAGCTCTGGCTCTGATTCATGTGATTAAGCCTGATTCTTGTTTTCCACTGAAAAAGCTGCTGGTTGCAAAGAAAAAGTTGAAAGTGCAAGCCCAAAGTATGCAAAGCAAAAATAAGTATAAAGAATGTGATATTTTTTTTCCATGTAGTCCTGTGTTTTGAATGACTCCTCTTTTCTCCAGGAGGCTGATTCACTCTTTTCAATGGATTGTGTTGGAATACTTTTTTTTCCCCCTTGTTCCCAAAGGGATAACTTCAGAGCTTTTTCTTTCAATACCACTCTGCCCAGTGCAGACATCTCTTAGAAAAACTAAATGAAAAGGAATTTGTAAGTAAAATGAATGATCAGCTACATAATTTTTCTCACAACTTTGTACACTGATGGAGTGGGTTTGTAGAACTGTAGAATTGCAGTGACTAATAATAGTGATAAAGTCTCTGATTGTATTATGTGGTTAAAGATAGTCATAATACTCTCATTGTCTTGGCCACTTTCCTACTCCTTGCTGTGACATCAGCCCATCCCAGACCATCACATCCTGCTCATGGCTGTGTCTTTGTTGATAAATAATGAGTCATTATATACTCTGCTCTATGACTTGTACAGCTGTATTGCCCAATTTTCCTCTCTCCAGAATTAAATCCTCCTTTGCAAGGATTTGGTATGCCTTTTAAACAGCAAAGCTTATCTGGTGACAAACGTGTACTTCAGCAGAGGGGGGAGTGGATGAAATAAGGTTCTTGCAGGAAATTTGGTATCTGGTGTAGGCTCACCTGCTGTAAATGATGTCACCTTACTCATGCCAAAACCTCACCACCACCTTGTGCTGATGGCACAATCCACCACACACTGATTTCCATGGGTTGTCCCTGCAGGGCACATTTGATCTGAAGACTCAAAAAGCCCTGCTGTCACACAGGCATCAAAGCTCGGTACCAAATATTTGGATGCTTATATGTAAACAGATACCCACAGAAGTTACATGTTTTCTCCACAAACATCAAACTGATTTAGTAACACTGAAATCAAAACTTCTTGCTCGCCAGCCTGCTGCTGCTTGCAAAGCATGCTCCTGCCTACAAAGCATGCTCAGGACTACTCCTAAAAAAAATTAATAGATACTTACTTCTTGCACTTGTTATTATAGTATAATGCTTTTCCAAAAAAAGAGAGAAATGCTTCCACATCTTTACTCTGACATCTAGAACACTGAAGAATTATCATGAGCAGCCTGGCACTCCAAATAGCTGGGCTGTACAGTTGGGAGGTAGCTGTTTTCAAGGAAGGATGGAAAAGGAAGGCTTTCAACCCCTGCTCCCATCTCTGTCACCATGCCTTTCTTTTGCTTTCTCTAGATTGAGGGCCCCAAACCTTGCTGTCAGACATAAGGTCTGCATATGCAGGAGTCTGGTGTGGGGAAAAAAACTTTGGCCAAATTCTTGACTGTAAGACTTGCTCAGCTGATGACCACCACCATGGGGCTGCTGCTATGTCCCTTAATGGCTTTCCACCCACTCTGTCACTGTGTGAGCAGAGAGTTGTAACACCCATCCCACAAGTGTGACATGGGATGGTCAGGTAATGCATGGGTGTTCTACTATCAAGCAATATTTACACTTGCTAAATGTTGCATACTGCTGTGCAGGTGTGGTTGGTTGAGGGTGGTCACCTTGCCAGCAGAGCCTGCGTGTCACACTGAGCGTGCCCTACCTTGTGGTTTGGCCTGCAGAGTCTCCTCATGCACATCTCTTCTTCGTTTGAGCAAAACTGATCTAGGAAAGTCCCATCTTCCAGCTCTCTCCTAGGATCTTGAATGAAGCATTCTCACCCCTACCCGTTCACCATGAGTGGGCCTGAGGCAGGTGCCAGGGTGCCGCTCTCACCTCACCAACAAACCTCCTGTTTTGACTGCAACAAACTGGCATATTTCAGTGCAACCCAACTCTGTTCACTGCTTGTGCACCTGGTATTTTCTTTCTCTTATCATGGGCTCCTCCTTTGAGTTTCTGGGGTATGAGGTGGTGCACCAGTGATGACAAAACTATGCAGGACAGCCCCTGTTCCCCAGCCCCTTGTGCAGAGGAAGAACTGGGTTTGGCCCCTGCAGCTGTGCACAGCAGATGCCCTTCGCCACCTTTCTCTGTGTTCCCTCTGGTGTATTTTTGGGTGGAGGGATCACAAATTTGATTTGTTAAATAGGCTTTAAAAAATGTAAATGATAATTATAAAATTCCATGATTTTTTTTTCCTGATGGATTTTATGTAGCTGGCAGTTAAAATAAGTGATTACCCCATAAATATCACTTTAATAGCCTAGTCAATGGTGTAGCTGTAGATTTTTATCTTGGAAAAGGGAGAGAAAAAATCCTTTCCCGTGGATTTATATTGCTGTAGCAGCTGCTGCTGCCACTTGTTACCTGATGAGTAATCGGGGGGGAACATACTCTTCTGACATAGGCAGCCACAGATATGTGAGCCTGGATGCAAGGGGAGCTAGCCACACTGTACACATGCAGCCAGCTGTGCCCTGGCCAGTGGTGGCCCTGGCCAGTGTGTCAAGTGCTCCTGCTCATGCTTTTGGGGTAATAACCTCATGTTTTCCTGCATGGAAGCATTATCCTTCTCTATCAGCAATGGCCAGGCAGGCCAGGGCCCAGCTGACGTCCTTGTTGCTGAGTTGGAGAGATGGAGAAAGTGGTTTGGTTTGGTTTGGTTTTGCCAAGACCTGTAGCAATAAGACAAGGGGCAACAGTTTCAAACTGAAAGTTTTCAGTTTGGGTTTAGGTTGGGCATAAGGAATAATGAGGGTGGTGGGACCCTGGAACACATTGCCTGGAGCAGCTGCAGATGCCCCATCCCTGGAACTGTTCAAGGACAGGTTGGATGGGGCTTTAAGTAGCCTGGTCTAGCAGGAGATGTCCCAGCCCCTGGCAGGGATGTTGGACTACATGATCTTCAAAGGTCCCTTCCCTCCATTCCTTGGCGGCGGGGTGGAGGGGGGCTCGGTTTTCCATTAACGAGCCGTTAAAACCCAAACCAAAGACGCCTCCCCATCCCCATTTCCGAGCCAGGGGCCGCGGCAGCTGTCCCCGCAAGTAACTTGCAGCATCACTGCCGCCTCGGGGGACCCGGCCACGCCGCTGCTCGCCGTGCCGGGGCAACGCTGCCCGGATCCAAGCTGCCAGCGGGGCCCACCCAGGGCAGGTGCTGCGGCCGGGACGGCGACGGGGTGGGGCGGCGGCAGGGGGCGCTGCGGGCCCGCCGTTCCAACAGCGGCGGCGGTGCGGGGGTGGCGGGAGCGTTGATCTTAATTGGAGCCGACGCGCGGCTCCTCCATAATCCTCCGACATCCTCCCGCCGGCTCGTAATTCCTGGGCGGGCGCTGCCGCTGCCTCCGCGGGGGAGCCGTCGCTGCAGCCGCAGCAGCCGGGGCAGGTGTTGCCGGCGGGCGGTTCGCGCCGCGCTGTGCCGCCTCCCCGCCGCGGGGGGCCCGGCGGCCATGTTGTCCCCCTGGCGCTGCGGCGGGTGGCGGCCGCGCTCCCCGGCGGCGTGACGAAGCAGAAGCGTTCGGGGAAGACAGTCGCCGCCCCCGGGGATTAATAATTAAGCGATAAAAGTTCTTTTATATCTTTAATTGTCGCACGTACCCCAGGTGTCGAGCGTGCGAGCGGTGGTGTCGCTCCAGAGCAGGCAGGAGATGGCGGAGCCGCCAGGCAGGGAGCTCCTCTCGCCCCGACAAAGCCCTGCCTTCCCGCCTGGGCTCTCCGTGTTTTCCTCCCGCACCCGGCGCCGCCGCTTCCCCCGGAAGGGAGGCTGGGAAGCGCCTCACCCGCCATGGCCACGGCTGTGCCCACCCAGGGAGCTGGCTCTTGGCACCCAGGGGTGGCCAGTGGCTGGGCTCTGGGCTCTACAGCAGTGTTCCTTAAATAAACGGAAGGGTGGTCGTGCCCTGCTCGGTGCCTTATAGGCCAGTCGTGCACCTTACGTTGTTTTGCTGGAGGGAGTGTGGCTCGGTGGTATTTGAGGGAGAGGTACTGAGAAACTGGGTCAGGCCCTAAAGCTGCATTTGCCAAGGTATCAACCTGTACTAGCAGTAATAATGCGAGGGACTTTCCAGGTTGCATTGGAGTCCTTCCTTTGGCGTAGGGGAGGAGTTGCAGCAGCGTGGCTGCAGGTCAGCAGGAGAAGCTGGTAAGTGTTCTCCTTCCCTCCCATTGCATCTGTCCCAGGGCTGGTGTGAGAGGTAGCTTTTTTTTTTTTCTCTATGCACTCCCTGAAGGAAGGGTATAAATTGATTTTGCTTCAGGGTTGTGTGGGATTGCTAGATCTTGCACAGCTCATGGCAGGGCTAATGCAACGAGTGTGTATTTGTGGAGACAGGACAGACATACCAGGGGGTACTGGCTCCCAGTCCTGGAGTTCCAGGCCAGTATTATCAGCTGAGCACTGTCTCTGTACTCACATAGGGGCTCATTTTTTTCTTCTCCATATGAGCGCACAGATTAGTCTTGCTAGGGAATGCATGCTTCTGCAGGTCTGCCAGAAGTAGAAATGTGAATTGTTCAAGCTCAGACTTAAAAATTCAGACTCTTAAGGTTGTTTCCACCCTCATTTTAAACAGCTGTGAATCTGGAGTTAACTCTGCAGAAGGAAGAGTTACAGAGCACAAACCCATTGTGCATGTCTGTGAACAGATACTGCTGGCTGTTGGAGAAATAAAAATAATGAAGTAGCAATGAATAAGCTGGGCACCTTGGTTTCGGCCATAATAAGCAGAGTTTCTGAGAAGCAGACGTTCTCGCTCTTACAAGTACTGCTCTCTAGCTGATCATGGCTGAGAATGCAGCCAGGTCCCTGGAAGCCTATGTGAGGCATGAATGCATATACAGGCTTTAATGATGTCTTAGAGGCACAGTCCCCATAATCTGATCTATAGATACATACTTGGATACATTGCCAAGATGTGTTATAGATGTAGACTGGCTTTGTAGGGATCTGGCCTTTGCATGTCTCCTCATGTGTGCCATAAGCTATTAAAGCAAGATTAATGGATGTATTCTTCTGTGGCTTTGTTCTCTTGGGGCAGATTCATATCCCTTGGTGGGTCCTGGTGCTGTACATCACACTTCCTACTGATTGCTAGTGCTGTAGTGTAACATGTAAGAGACTTTTTCAGTCCTTCACAGCAGGTAGTAGTGCCATTTTTGTCAGGACTGGCCCGCTCTGCTACCCAGGATATTGTGTGTTGGTGGGATTGATGAAGGTTTCTCCTGTCCTTTCACTTTAATATGCTCTTTGATCCCCAAAATAAGCTGTGTACTGAACCAGGACAATGCTTCTCTGACCTTTACACGAGCCTAGAACAAGCATGAGAAACTCCTTGTGTAGTCTGCCTCTGTTGTATCTGCATTTGGACTTGAAATAAACCTCTAAGAATACTCAATTCTCAAATGATGGTTTTAATTCTTGTGGCCACTAAGAAGAGGCTGCTTATCATAGGTTTTAAATAGCTTAGCTTTACAGGAATTCCTAACTGGTTTCTGTATTTAAATAATGTCTCCACATTGACTTTCTTTGCCTTGTAACACCTGCATGCTTGCTTTTCTGGTTTCTTGCAGTCACATAGAATGGAAAGCAAGGATGTGTTTATTTATCTTTGCTGTTACCCTGTGAAAGAACGTCCCACATTCCCCAATAAGAGTTTTACTTTCCCTTTTTGTGTCTTGTATGGAATCTTCACTTCTGCTCCCAGCCCCTGCATATTTTCTTACCTTTTTAGCTATTCTCTTTTCAGAACCCATCAAGATTTTGTCCCCCTGCCCTCCCCCCCCCCCCCCTTTAACTCTTGGAGTTCTTTTTGAATTTCTTCTTTTTCATTTTGTAGCTGTTTGAAGTCCTGGGTCTGCTTTGTCATTGTATCTTCCAGCTTCTTCGCGTTGGCTGTCAGGCTCCTCTTTACAGCTTCACTTTTTAGCCATTCCTCTCCTGAGCAAAGCTCCTGGTAAACTTTGAAAGAGCTTGCTGTCTCTTCTAGTAGCGTCTCTAGGGTGTTTAGTTTGCTCATGCCCTATAGCCTTTTCAGTTTGGAGCTGAGTATTACCTGAAGTCGATCACTGCAACATGAAAGGTTTTGTTACTATTCTTTCAAATGTTTGCACTTGGAAATGCTGAACAAGCTGCTTGCCATCCTGGGAATGGTGGATCTTCTGTAGTGTTGCTGCTGAAGGGTTATGGGCTTATTCTGCTCTAACACATATGCAAGTGCTGCACTGCTTTCTGTATTCAATGATTGGATTGTGTCTTTCTGTAGCTTTAGTAGTTTGTCCCTTTAAGCCTTGTCTGTCTAGAGGAGGCCTGTGAAGATGGGTTTAATAAACAAGGATTTGCACTGTGGTCTTGTGATCCAGAGCAGCAAATTCTTTTGTGGATGCTCGTTGGTAGAATATGACACAAATATTGGCCGGCTTCTTCTTCTGCATGTGGCATGGGTCTGGAGGAAGGAGGCTTAGACTAGCATGTATCTGTCTGCTATTTGTCTTGAACAGTGATTTACATACACTCTGGGGGAATGGGCTTGATGATTTGAGTCTGGCCTGGCAACTTCTGAATCTCTCCCACTTTTGTCATTCTGAGCAATTTTTGTTGCAGTTTTGGTATGTGTATAAATATATACTTACATGTCTGTTTCCTCTAGTAAATTGTATTGCTTGTATTTGCCAGTGGCATAGCTACCTGAATTTTTTCCTTTCTGTCCTTGTGAGCAAGTTTCATTCTAATTTTGGTGTATGTATTTATGTAGCAGAGGCTATTTCTTTGTTTGACAAAGTCAGTTCATCTGAAGAAGCTCCTGAATCCAATTTATCTCGTTCTGTGAAAGGAAGGGAGCCAGCTACCAACCCAACCAGCCCTCATGGAGCTTTGGAATAACTGATATCCAGAGCGATTTCTTAAGTGTGCTTACTGCCGGTAACACATGTAGGCAATAAGCTACACAAGCTAGAAGACACTGCTGGTGGTATCTCTTGGACTTTCCTACCACCAGTGGAATCCATCTGTACCTGTCATTTCCCATCAGCATGGCAGCAGGAGCAAAAAAAGAGGCAGCTTCTGAGGGAAGAGCTGGCTGTGGATTTACTTAGAGGAGAACAAAACAAAGGAGTCAGTACTTAGCCTGGAGAAGAGGAGGCTCAGGGGAGACCTTATTGCTGTCTACAGCTACCTGAAGGGAGTTTGTAGCCAGGTTGGGGTTGGTCTCTTCTCCCAGGCAAGCAGCACCAGAACAAGAGGACACAGTCTCAAGCTATACCAGGGGAGGTTTAGGCTGGATGTTAGGAAGAAGTTCTTCATAGAAAGAGTGATTGCCCATTGGAATGGGCTGCCCAGGGAGGTGGTGGAGTCACCATCACTGGAGGTGTTGAAAAAAGCACTGGATGTGGCACTTGGAGCCATGGTTTAGTTAGTGATGAGGTGTTGGGTGACAGGTTGGGCTTGATGATCTCTGAGGTCTTTTCCAACCTTATTGATGCTATGATTCTAAGTTCTTTGTAGAAAGAGTGATTTGCCATTGCAATGGGCTGCCCAGGAAGGTGGTGGAATCACCATCACTGGAGGTGTTTAGGAAGAGACTTGATGGGGTGCTTGGTGCCATGGTTTAGTTGATTAGATAGTGTTGGATGATAGGTTGGACTCAACAATCTCAAAGGTCTCTTCCAACCTGGTCTGGTCTGGTCTATTCTATTCTATTTTCATAATATTATGAGAAAGAGGCTCCTATTACATCCTTCAAAGGATGCTGTTTGGTCCTCTTCTCCCTTCATGGGAAAAAAAAATGGCAATCACCCTTTGGATCCAATAGATCATTTTTCTTACTGGAAAGCTTGGTTCTTTCTTTAAAATCTGACCACTGAATCTCTCTGGTTCAGACTGTACAGCTCTTCCTAGAGCTGGACCTCAGAAAAGTGTTCTTAAGTAGAAGTTTTGCTGAAGAAGACAAAATTTGCAGGGAGACCAGATCTGGTTTTGTGTGATAGGAAACTTGTTGAAGGTTTGTTACAAACCCCTTTTCACCCTTCCCAAATCAAAGCAAGCAAGCAAAGTTTGTTTTTTTCTAAAAAAGGTTTAATTTTATGAGCTTTTTTTTCCTTTTCAGATCAAAACTAGCAGATAATTTGCTATTTTTAAGACAAAGATTTCCTCCTTTGTTTTTTCCTTGTGTTTCAAGTAGATTGAACTGATTTATTTCCACCCCCCCCCCCCCCCCTCCCATGATTGTTTTTTGCTTGGTCGTTGAACCAGCTAATCCAATATTTGCACAACTCTCCCTGGAGCTACACAAAGAGGTAATGCTGTCATTATGACAGGTAGACCTCAGGAGATAATGTGGAAGCACAGGGTCTCTTAGCAGAAGCTCCCTGGCCTTTAAATGTTCGCTTTCAGATCTTCAGGATTTCCCTGCAGATCTCTGGACTGTGTTATATTAGAGGAGGTTGAAGTGTTGAGGGTTCTGCGCTTTCCCAAAGGAAGGCAGAGGAAAAACAGCATTCAGCAACAGGGCATGGAGATCCTGGGCTGTTCATGAGTATTTTCCCTCTAGGGAAAAATAAGGCTTCTAGTGCTAAATGGTAGGACTTGCTCTTATATTTATTTGGAATTTATTTTCTTTTTCAGCTCGTGGGTTATTGCTGTTCTGAAACCATGATGACATACATAACTCTTTCTCACTATTGGTTCCTGCTTAAGTCAGTGTTCCTTATTCTGTTTGTACAAAAAACATTTGTTCCTAATTAAGCTCCCCTTCTCCTGTTTGCACCAAAACATCCTGGGCTCGTGAAAACTCCCCGAGCAGCGAACGCTTGGACGTGCAGCTGTTGCAGGTGACTCAGTCTGCATGTGGCAATTCAAAGTTTTGCCTGTCTAGCTGAGGTGGTTAGCAGAATACCTTTTTCTGAGAAGGTGCCCGCTGTTACAAGCAGCTGTAGGTGTTGTCCTTGTGAAATCTATTTGCACGAATATTATAAGCCCCCAAAGTCTCCACCCAGATCTGCCACAGTTACTCGGATCTCCCAACAATTACAATGTAATTAGAGCCGGCATTCAAAGTTGCCTCCAGCGTTTGAAACAAAAGTAATTTAGCGGTATTAAAGTGGTAGATTGACAGCTCCAGAGGCTGAACTGGGCTTATCCATGGAGCATAGCCAGGGTGGGAAAAAGCTGCAAGAATCACCACAGTGACTGTCTGAAGGGCTTGACCCCTTGCTTTGAAATGACAACTTCCAAGGGATGAACATATGGGTAATTTTCTACAGGTCCCTCTACTGCCACTGCCAAGAGTGCTGCTAATTACTGACGATAATTAGTATGTTGTCTGTGGCATGAATACTTCTCCACTAGAAAAAACACCTGATTCATTGTAGGATGACAATCAAATGCCCATCATGTGGTGAGAGTGCTTATGAAGTTAAGAATTATTCTGAAGTTGAACCGCAGCCTGTGAGGTGAAAGGCTTTATCCTATTACCAGTCCCTTAAACCATTCAGTGTAGTATGTGAGGTAGAGAGCTGTGATTACCAATTCATTTCATAAAGGCCAGCCATTTAAAATTCTCTCAAACTAGCAGCTGCTCAAGGAATGAAGAAGTGCCTAGCTCTGGACAAATATCTTTTTCTTCTTCTGGCTTAATGTAAAAAGAAAATCAACAGTTCTGAGTCTGACAAATGAGACTTTCAATCAGCACTGAGCTGTTGCTGCAGAGTGATAACCTGCCTTTGCTTACTTGACATAGGGGATTCTGCCAGTTCCAGAGGTGGAAGTCACAGTTAGGCCAAAGAGCTCTCAAAAGAGCACACGTCACCAGTCAGCAGGAGGAATCATTTGGATTCAAAGTGGAGAAAAGAATAAGCAATCCACCTGCTTCAGTTTCTCGTGGTGTTGCTGGATTCTTTTATTGCTATAGCTTAACAACTGCAGACAGAGAGGAGAAATACTTTTACTGCTTTCCTTTCTCTCATCTATTTCTCTCTTTCCTCTATCCATTGGTTCCTCTCCTCTAAAATACTGTATTATAAACATAGGAAGGACCAGCAATGACTTCTGAAATCTGAGAGGTCTTTGCTTTCTGCCAGCTGCCGAGTTAACATATGCCTTACTGTGGCAGGCAGACCTTATTTCAGTTGGCAGTAGGATTACGGCAGGTATATTTACCCTCAAGAACATTCATTTTCTTTATCTAATTATCTCCTCATCTGCTGAGTCAGGAGGAAAATCAAAATTATCCTCTGTTTTAGATTATGTTTTCCTAGGACTGACATGGGAATTCTGGGTGACATTCTCAATTTATATAGGATCAAAAGACTGGGGCTTTCAGGGGATCATCTGCTCCTCAGAGGCATTAGGGACATTAGAAAAGAGTACCTTTGGTTTCTAACGTTGGAGGTGGAGGCATAGATAGAAGATTGCTGCCTTTATGTCTGTCAGTATAGGATAAGATCATAATTTATGTTTTAAGATGAGGCTTTGAAAATGATGATCTTTCATGTTCTAACTGGAAACCAAGTTGCCAGTAGAGTGTTGCGATGGAGTATCAGTTTGCACTCATAATTCCATTATTACTTTTTTTTTTTCTTTGTCCCTATGCATTGTATTTTTCTGGCAGCCACAGGCCACATGAGAGGAGGAAGAAGGTTGGGGGTTGTGTGTGTGTGTAAAAAGTCTTTTGATTTATGCTGGGGACAGCTGTTTTTTCACCCCCTTCTTTCTTTTCTTCAATGTTCCTGTGCAATCTGCAAATTACTATTCCCTGTTTGAAAAATGAGTATTAGAAAGATGCTTTTCTGCCTCCTTCATTAGTGTATTCCACTTATCATAGTATCAGTCAGGGTTGGAAGGGACCATGAGGATCATCTAGTTCCAACCCCCCTGCCATGGGCAAGGACACCCCACACTCGATCAGGCTGGCCAGAGCCTCATCCAGCCTGGTCTTAAACACCTCCAGGGACAGGGCCCCAGCCACCTCCCTGGACAACCCATTCCAGGGCTTCACCACTCTCATGGTGAAGAACTTCCTCCTCACGTCCAGCCTGAATCTCCCCACCTCCAGCTTCATTCCATTCCCCCTAGTCCTATCACTACCTGATATCCTGAGAAGTCCCTCCCCAGCCTTCTTGTAAGCCCTCTTCAGATACTGGAAGGTCACAATTAGGTCGGCTCAGAGCCTTCTCTTCTCCAGAAGAACCTACATGCAGACTGAGAGGCTGTCTCTTGTTCCAGAAGTATGCATGCCTCCAGTATCCATGTGCTAATGAGCTAGAAACACTGCTGTCCCACTCACTAGCCAAGGCTGAAGTGGAGCAGTTGTACCTAGAGACATACTGGGCAGGTCTTTTTCTCGTCCAGTTCTGTTCTCTCATCCCTATTGGAGAAAAGCAGAAGTGAGTCTATGCTAAGTTGAAAGAGGTTGCTGAGGGCTATGTGATTGGTAGGGTCTTGGGGAGCAGGAAGCCTTGTGGGTGGTTTTATAGGTCTTACGGGGTATCAGTGGGGCAGGGTGGACACTTGTGACCCATATCGCAGGCATCAGATGTTTCCCTGATAAGCCTGCCTCTTGGGGAGTTGTGAGCGAGAAGAAAGGGGAAGGGTCCTGAAATGGAAATGTCCTCCTTGTAAGATGGACCCTCAGTGTTGGGTGTTTCCAAAGCATCACTTCGGAGCTCCCTCTGTTCCACACATCTTCATGGATCTTCCAGGCATCAACATTCATCCTTTACTTGAAGACGAGCTTAAGCGCACACATAAAGCACGAGTTTGTGAGGAGAGGCTGAGGGAGCTGGGGTTGCTTAGCCTGGAGAAGAGGAGGCAGACCTTCTTGCTGCCTACAACTACCTGAAGGGAGGTTGTAGCCAGGTGGGGGTTGGTCTCTTCTCGCAGGCAACCACCAACAGAACAAGAGGACACAGTCTCAAGCTGTGCCAGGCAAGGTTTAGGCTGGACGTTAGGAAGAAGTTCTTCACAGAAAGAGTGATTGGCCATTGGAATGTGCTGCCCAGGGAGGTGGTGGAGTCACCATCACTGGAGGTGTTTAAGAGGGGACAGCATGAGGCACTTGGAGCCATGGTTTAGTTGATTAGATAGTGATAGGTTGGACTTGATGATCTCAAAGGTCTTTTCCAACCTGGTTAATTCTATTCTATTCTATTCTATTCCTTGATGCAACCATCTCTGTGAATGTCAACGACAGCCAGCAACCTGTCCTCTCATCTCTGGCTGCATGTAGCTGTATCAGCAATTTGGCCCAGCATCTAACTCAGCAGCTCCTGAATCCCACCAAAATACAAACACTAAGGTAACAATACAGATGGAAGCATTTACCTTAGTCTGTGGTTTGAAGAGTACGTCGGGATCCTTTGTGCTGATAAATGCTGTGTGCATTTAAAGCACTCTTTTGCCTCATGCTTACATAAACTTGCATTTAAAGCACTGTTTTGCCTCATGCTTACATAAACTTGCATTCCTTGGCTGTCCATTTTGTTGGACGGATGAAGTTATAGCAGATCTGCCTGGAACACCCATTGAAGCTAAACAGTGGTGTGCCTTCTGCTTCTGTGTTTAGTATCAGATGCTGTATTATGGGAATTCAAATAAAACTTGCCCTAAACAAGGCAGGCCCTCCTGCTATTTTTAGAACCCTACGCTATATCCCATGTCTGCGTTTCACAGGCTGGTGTATAATTAATGATACGTGTCCTTCCCTCCCTTGTTAATTGATGCACAAGCTTTTGGGAGGTATGTATCATTATCTAATGTAATCATGCAGAAATGTGAAAAGGGGGGTGGTGGTGGGGGGAAATCCCCATGCCTTTGCCTTGATGTCTTATCACAGTTGAAGCGGGAGCAAGGGGGAGGGTTGTCCTAGCAAGTTCAGAGCTGGACTGTCTCACAGTACTGCCAGAATCCATGGGCTTTGAAGAGTCTCTGGCTCCAAATACCGCCATGATCCAGTTTAGAGGAGTTGTTTTAAATGTCTCTTCTTCAGTTGCCCTTTGTCCTGGCTTCTGGCAAGAGGGCAGAGGAGCCTCTCCCTCCATTTTCTGCTCAGTGATCTCCATCTTGCTGTCGTTTGCTTTGAGGTTGGAGGGAGGTGTGCAGGAGACCGTAGGTTCCTTTAATCCCTGTTAAGAACAGTAGATCGTGGTGGCCCCTCTGGCCTTGTTCCCTATGACTATAAAACTAGCTTTAGCAGCAGAGAGATTTAATCTTTCTAGTGGAAATGTATTGCAGGTCAAAGGTCTGTGCTGCATCTTTTAGGGCAGTTTCCTAGCTGTGAAAAGTTAATTGTGAAGCAGCGTCTGCTGCAAGTCACAGTTTTTCGCGGAAGGCCTGTGCTATAGACTCATTTTCTGCAGCTCTGCTCTCCTCCCTTGGGAGGCATCCCAAAGAGGAAGACCACAGACTCTGCCAGAGGTGCCCAGCAGGCCACTGGGCCTGCTTGCCAGCTCATTTTCTCACTTGCCTCCTCTTCCCACCACCTATCCCATGACCAGAGGCAGAGAACAAGCAGCTCTAGGGAGTACTGCAAGCTGCTTGGGGCTCTAAGCAGCTCTGCGTCCCTCTCATCTTTAAAACCTATCTGATGCATTCTGTCAGCTGCTTCAGGTCCTGTCTGAAGGTGTAGATGGGGACAAGCCAAGGTATCTGTGCTGCATCATGCTCTGGCAGTACCCCTACCTAGTGCATGCAGCAGGTAGGAAGGGCTGATAGGGTGCAGCCAGTTGCTCCTTCAGCTGTTGCTCCCCAGTTTTGCTCCTCCATCTTGGGTTAATTTAGATCATACCTAAAGTGCGTCCACAACTACGTTTAAGCAAAAGTGGTTACCATAGTAACACTGGAGGTTTACTAAATGCAGTCTATGATGTAAACAACTAAAATGACTGTCACCCCAAATAGTTGTTTATTTCTTCTGTGTAGTTTATTGAGTATTTAAAATCTGCTGCAGCACACACAGATTTACCACTTCTAAGTATAACTTGGAGGAGTAACACTTTTTCTTTTTTCCTTTCTTATTGCTTCCATTTCAGCAGATCTGTTTCCATGTCAACAGCTCACACTGGAAAAGAATTGACATTCTGGCTGCATTTGGCAGCATAGGGTACAAGGTGACAATTAAAATAAGTCAGTGTTTCTAATGATGCTGTTGCTAAAACCATGCCAAAATACTGGGATTCCCATGCTCAGCAGCCAGAGATTGCTGCTTCAGTCTGCAGAGAGCAAGAGAGGAATTCTCCTGGGAACAGACTTTGCAGGGTTTTCAAGCCTTCCTGCTTACAGATGCAGAAACACCGGGAAAGCAAACTCTCTCTTGGTCTCTCTCACATGCACTTAGTGCTCTGTGTGTGTGTGCACATGTGTGTTTGCTTTGGCTCATCCACTTCTAGGTGAGGTCTTGAAGTGCATAAAGCATGCAATAAAAAATAGAATGTAATTCTTGTACCAAAAAAATGGTTTGAGTCAAGTTACTGGCAAAAACAGTGGAGCAGGAGGGCTTAATTATTGTCCTGTTCCTTCCACTCCCAGTTTCCTTGTAGTGAATATGTGTGTTGAAGGTCGTTCTGGAGGTCATTCTGCCCCTGTACACTGCACTGGTTAGGCCGCACCTCGAGTACTGTGTCCAGTTCTGGGCCCCTCAGTTTAGGAAGGATGTTGACTTGCTGGAATGAGTCCAGAGAAGGGCAACGAAGTTGGTGAGGGGTTTGGAACACAAGCCCTATGAGGAGAGGCTGAGGGAGCTGGGGTTGCTTAGCCTGAAGAAGAGGAGACTCAGGGGTGACCTTATTGCTCTCTACAACTACCTGAAGGGGGGTTGTAGTCAGGCAGAGGTTGGTCTCTTCTCCCAGGCAGCCAGTACCAGAACAAGAGGACACAGTCTCAGGCTGCACCAGGGGAGGTTTAGGCTGGAGGTTAGGAGGAAGTTCTATACAGAGAGAGTGATTGCCCATTGGAATGGGCTGCCCAAGGAGGTGGTGGGGTTGCCATCGCTGGGGGTGTTCAGGAGGAGACTTGACAGGATGCTTGGTTGCATGGTTTAGTTGATTAGGTGGTGTTGGATGATAGGTTGGACACAATGATCTTGAAGGTCTCTTCCAACCTGGTCTATTCTATTTTATTCTATTCTGAAATAACTGAGAGACAAGAAACAAGGGGCCCCAGAAGGGTATTATTTATATATATATATATATATATATGTATATATATATACACACATACACACACTTGCAAGCTTTTTCAGCAGAAACCAATGCTTCAGATTGTGTATTTGGGGGGATGAAAGTGGCCTGCTTTTCCCTGTGTGAGTAGCACATAGACAATTGCCACAGCTGAGGTGTCATCCTTTTTTTCCTTAGTGTGCAGAGGGGCTAAGTTTACACACCATAGGAGAGACACAATCCCAAGAATTCCTAGACTAGGCAGACAGCAGGCAGAGGAAGGAAACAAAAACCCAAGGATAGAGATGGATTAAAAGGGTTTTTTCAAAGCTGCAGATGGGAGTGGTGGCTTCCAGGTGATGCAAGCTCCTTACCTGCAGTTTGTATGCCAGAAAGTCCCTTATCTGGTGTGGGTTTGGGGTCATACTGGAGTCTCATGGCAGATGTGGAAATGCCGTTCAGAGCTCCTGAACTGAATTGTGACTTGAATTCCCAAAGTTTGGGAATACATTTTCAAGGAGGCAATTCAGCTTGTCTAAAGGCACTCTGTCGAGTTTGAAGTAGGCTTAAATCTAATTTCTGCTACATCTAGGGACTGGATATAGTACACACATAATATTTGGCATCTAAATGATGTGCCTGGTGATCTTCATTGCTGTGGGTTCTCTTAGTAGCTGGTGGAAACAAGTAGTTGTGTCCAAGCAGCAATTCAGCTCACCTTCAGCAGGTGTCTGGCACTGCCTGATACTGCTTAATGAATGTGTAAATTCACTTGTAATGGCTTTTGTATTGTGGGATTATATAATTTTTGTGGGTTTGACAACTTCACAAACTTAACTTTGCCTAGTGAGGCTTCTATTTTTATATTAAATTCTTAGGCATTGTTTTAGAGGGGAAAAAAATAAAAGCAGAAATACCATTAAGAGTAATATTATTCCTGGTACCATTGAAACACACCAAAATGTGGTGAGTTTTTCCTCTCATACATAACACACATGAGCAAACTCCAGGCCCCCCAAACCACTTGTTTGTATAATGGAGAGTGGAGATGAATGTAGTAATTCCCCCATGTGTACTAATGATTTTATTTCCAGATTGCATTTGTTGAAGGATCTCTGAGAGCTTCAGAAGGACTAATGAATTATGCCTCACAGGAGCCCATAAGGTGGTAAGTACTATTACTGTACTTTGTAAATGTGAAAGAATTGTGGGATGTTGATAAACAGTTAAGTTGCCATATCAGCCAAGTCCATGGCAAACAACTTTTCCTTGTAGAAGAATGGCATTCTCTCAGATACAGGACAGATGCAATGCTTATATGTTTCCACAAAAAAACCATTGCTAAATGACTTTAGTTTGATTGCAGAAGAGTGAGACACTTTTAGGAAGTATCCTGTGAATGTCACTGAGGTGCTGTAACAGAATAGGTTTCAGCTGAGAAGGGATGTGTAATCTTTGGGGTTTGATCTTCAATATTGGCTGTAGCCAACAGTAGAACAGCAGCCAGTTAGATGGGCCTGCACAGTGGTGAGGGCTAGCTCTCCCTTGAGCTGCTGTTGGTGTTCCTATTCATCTCCTCACTGCAGGGCTTGGCAGTCTCTCAAGGAGGTGTGCACAATATTGAACTAGAGATAGAAAAGTAGCAGGGTCTGGAAGTGCTGCTTTTAGAGACTGGGCTGAGTGAAGGACCCCACAAAGGGGGTAACCTCCAGCACTTGTGAAAATTGGCTTTGGACTGTGCCAGTCAGGCAGGCATCCCTCCTGGTGCCACAGCTTCCAGTACCTGAATCTGTGCAAGCTCTGTGTCTCCTGTTGGAAGTCCTTTACCACAGGCTTGTGGCTGTCAGCTTTCAAGCCAAGTTTCAGTACCTATAGCCATTGTTTTGTGGAGATGTGACTAGGCATATGGTAATGCTTCTTCTACCCCTGTTTAGTAGCTAGATTTCATTAACAGGCAATTATAAAAACCAGACAGACAAATATAATAACCTGCTGTCATGTTTCATTGTAAATAATGGCTGTAGTAGCCACGGTGAGATTATTTGACTTAATGTGAGTGTATTTGACATATGACATTGAGAATGAGAGGAACATGATGCCCAAGACAACCTGTATTAACATGTGGTATTAACATGTGGTCTCTCATGTTCAAAAGCTCTGAAAGCTAATCTGTAATCACTAACAGTGATGTTTTGAAGAATGAAAGGATGGTCACAACCATGACTTAATGCAAGCCAGAAGAAGCATGTAACCAGACACAGACAGGAGTCTGAGAAAAGCTGGAACTTAATCCCAGCAGTTCTGTCCTGAAGGTCTAGACTTAAACAGGAGTAAACAGGACCTGGTCTTAGGGCACAGCTGATAAGTCTTAGTGCAGAAGATGTCAAATGGTGTTTGGCTGTAATTGAACAGAGCATGAATGCCGTGAAAATGTTACCCTAATTCTGTCCCAAATCTGAACCAAAACTTTGCTCTTGCCATCTAAGAGTTCTTCTAAGCTTTGCTGAAGTGAAGTAGTGGAACCATTAATTGAAACAAAACAATAATTCTAATACTTGAACATGTTCTTCTGTCATCAGTGTTGTCCATCACTAGAAAGTGGAGGAGGAAAGGAATCAGTTATTACACAGAACTTCATGGAAAAAAACCCACAACAGTAAAGGGTGAGCAATAATGAAAACTGTAATTTTTCTAATAAATCAGATATATTAAGCTGTAGGCTTCTGCCCTTCTCAAAAACCAAAGTAAGCAAAAGATGGATGGTGGCAAAAAAATTACCTTGTGGGATTTTAATGGAATTGTAAAACCTATTCCTCTGCCTCTGGAATAGTGTAGTGAAAATGCAAGGTGTTACAGTTCTCCTTGGTTTCATTCAGTGTCAGAGTTGCCTTCTGTCCGTCAGTGGGGTGCACTTCCTAGGGAGTAAAAGAGTAAAACAATGCATACAGCATGGACTTAAGTGCCTCAAACCAGCTGTGTGCTGCCTCAGGCAGTACCTCAGTGGTTAACAGGCCTAATGAATGTGCACTCTAACTGCAGTGAGCACAGCCAGTTTAAGGATCAAGACTGAAGGCTATTTTCAAGTAAGCGAAAAGAGAAGGTGAAACTATACAGATGTACAGGCATGTGGTGCTGTGAGCAGGTTTAGGACCATGGCACAAAGTCCCTCTGCTGCTACTTTGCAGCAAAGGTTGTGAACCTGAAGCATACCTAACTAAAATACTGCTTCAAGCTTCCTTAAACTTTTCTACTGGTGAAAGTTGAGCAGAGCAGAAGGGAAGAGTAGAGTCAAAAATGATTTGGGATTTCAACTGGAGCACATTGTTGCTACCTTTCAAAAGGAGGAGTCTGTCCATGCTGGTGAAGGTAGGTGTGCAGGCATAGAAATGGGGTACTAGAGTATTATGTTTTCAATAATTCACTTGTAATGGATTTTTGATCAAAACCACAATGAAAGAGCATGCCACTGACAAGGAATTGGCTGGTTGCTCTGTTCAATCTTCTGTACCTGTAAGATGAAGAGCTGTTGCTACCACGGGAAGAGTACCAGTGGGTTTCTGTTGACAAGGTAAACAGGTACTAGTGGCTGATGGGTACATGCTCAGCAAAAGGATGATCCCAGGGGTATCAGGAATGCCTTACCTTGGTTCTGCATCTGGATGTTGATGTGGTGAGCCAGCCTCCTGGTGCACTTTGTTGTTCTGGTAGAAAGTTACTCCATTTACTCATCATGTTGCTGGAAGAATTACTGGGGTCAGAGACTGGCCTATAATTGCAGCTGCCAGCTCACTGTTAAATGGAGAGATGTAAAATACCTCCTTGCACATCATTTATTAACATTTAAAACCCATCAGGGGACATATAAAACATTCCTCTTTCCGTAACATTTATAAACTACTGAGGAGCACAGACACATTCCCCTATATTAATTACCTTAATTTAGGCAATGTCCATGGAGGGCCCATGATCACAGCACCTATGAGTCCCTCCCCAGTTCTTTTATTTCTAGGCATTGAGGTTCCTCTGAGCCCATTCCAGCTGCAAATCTCCTGGAACAAAGCAGGGTAGTGCTGGAGCGTGAATGTATTTTCAGACCTTGTATCCATGAGGGAGTTGTGCTAAGATTACTGGTAAACCTGCTTAGTTAAGCCAATGCAAAATGTGACAAGGACCATCTTATTTCATCTGGTTGCTGCTTTTAGGTACGGATTAGGTTTGAAATCAAGTAAACTCCCATTTAACATCTTCAAATAAAGGTGTATGAAGGCATTCATGTCAGTTTAACCTGAATTGTTTCAGTCTGATTTAAATGAAATTGGTGAAACTTTCTTGTGCTGAGATGACCTCAGTAAATAACGGATTTCTGCCTGTCTTCTACAGCCTGAGGGGTGTCAGCTCTTCTGGCTTTTCACAAAGCATCATTTTAGTCACCTGTGCTAGGAGCCTGTGGGAATTAAAAGCTCTGCTGGATCAGGGTAAATCAAGTGAGAGCATTTAGTGGTTAAGGAAGGAATGTGAAAGAAGGCAGCTTTACTTGTCTCACGCAGTGAAAATGACCACAGCAGCTCCTTTAAACCACTCTTAGGCCTAGTGTTTTGAATAGGTTTGGCCTGTCATGGATTTTCAGTGTCTTGTTACTGAGAAGAATGTGGTAGGCTAGCACATAAGGGATAATCCAAGAGATCATGGAATCATAGAATCAATAAGGTTGGAAAAGACCTCAAAGATCATCAGATCCAACCTGTCACCACAGACCTCATGACTACTAAACCATGGCACCAAATGCCACATCCAGTCCTCTTTTGAACACCTACAGGGACTCCACCACCTCCCTGGCAGCACATTCCAATGGCCAACAACTCTTTCTGTGAAGAACTTTCTCCTCACCTCGAGCCTAAACCTCCCCTGGCACAGTTTGAGACTGTGTCCTCTTGTTCTGGTGCTGATTGCCTGGGAGAAGAGACCAAGCCCCACCTGGCTACAACCTCCCTTCAGGTAGTTGTAGACAGCAATAAGATCTCCCCTGAGTCTCCTCTTCTCCAGGCTAAACAATCCCAGCTCCCTCAGCCTCTCTTCATACGGCTTGTGCTCAAGGCCTCTCACCAGCCTTGTTGCCCTTCTCTGGACACGTTCAAGTGTCTCAGTGTCCTTAAACTGAGGGGCCCAGAACTGGACACCGTACTCAAGGTGTGGCCTAACCAGTGCAGAGCACAGGGGCACAATGACTTCCCTGCTCCTGCTGGCCACACTATTTCTGATGCAGGCCAGGATGCCATTGGCCTTCTTGGCCACCTGGGCACACTGCTGGCTTGTGTTTAGGTGGCTGTCAATCAGCACACCCAAGGTCCCTTTCTGTTTGGCATCTCTCCAGCCACTCCAACCCCAGCCTGCATGGGGTTGTTGTGACCAAAGTGCAGCACCCGGCACTTGGACTTGTTAAATGCCATCCCATTGGACTCTGCCCATCTGTCCAGCCTGTCAAGGTCCCTCTGGAGAGCCTTTCTACCCTCTAACAGATCAACACCTGCCCCCAGCTTGGTGTTGTCTGCAAATTTACTGATGATGGACTCAATTCCCTCATCCAGATCATCAATAAAGATACTGAACAGGATGGGGCCCAGCACTGATCCCTGGGGCACACCACTGGTGACTGGCTGCCAGCTGGATGTGGCACCATTCACCACCACTCTCTGTGCATGGCCCTCCAGCCAGTTCCTAACCCAGCACAGAGTGCTGCTGTCCAAGCCATGGACTGACAGCTTGGCCAGGAGCTTGCGGTGGGGAATGGTCCTGCAGCATCATTGGATGTCAAATTGCATTTAGAACACTGACTCCTCTCTTCTGGCCTTTGGTATTGGTGCCAGTGTGGGAGAGCAAGAAAATGGGCTGGTACCTGCTTGTCTAATTTCTGGCAGCTGATAAAAAATAAGCAACGTGTCTGCTCTCAGTCTATGAAGGTGTGTGCATCCCTGCAGTAGTGAGGCTTTTGGAGAGCACAATAAATAAATAAATATGTTACACTGTCACCTTGAGTTTGCCCTGTGAAAAAATTTGAAGTGTGTTCCCCAGCTGCATGTTCTGAGCTGTGAGAATTGTTGCTGAAAGCACATAATGGTGTGTGCACTTAATTTTAAATGACTCCACCGTGGAGGAAGCTGCACGTGTGAGAGAATTACTGTGGGTTTGAATGGTACAGACCTATGGTTTTCTTCATCAGAGGTGAAGCTGTGTAAGTGCTGCCTCTCGCTTTCTTGCTGTGCTGCATCACCTGTTAATGCTTTAGCAAATGTCCCAAATCAGTGGTGAAAATGCATTGAGAAATAATCTAGAGCAGCAGAGTTCTTGTGCAGGGATGAGCTGATCGGGTCCAGTGCCTGGAGAGGCATCCTGCAGAGGTGTTTTTCCTGTTCTTGTGCCTCTAAGCCACATATCATAGGAGGGCTGAAATTTGTTTTTACCAATTCAGGAACAAGATCCTGCATCTGTTCCTAATTACAGGTAGGGATCTCCAAGGAGGTCTGAGTTACAGTGTATGTGGATATCAAAATGCATTGCTCTCATTACTTGAATAGGTAAATAATTTTATTCATCATCTGTGCAGGGACGTAGGCAGTGTAGCCCAGGAGATGTTAACAATTAACTGCAATCTTGTTTGTGTGTTCCTGCCTATCAGTATCTTCAGCTCTTCTGCACAGTAGTTTAATATTGATTATGCAAACCTTCTGAAAAGGGGTGAAATTGTGTTTTTGTGAATTGGGTGTTTACAAACACATACCTGTTTATGGTATATTGAATTTACATTATATTTTCCTGTAGAGGATGTGGTTTTATGGTTCTTTGCTTGCTTTTGGGGAATGAGGGACCAAGTGTCTTCTGTAAAATCTGGGCTGCCACAGTTGATGACTGGTTTCCATTCAGGTCGAGGTGGTAACCACCATGTAGGACTGTTTCCTGTGTCTGAAACAGATACCTTTCTTGCACCTGAAAGTTTAGTTTTGGCAGAGTTAATGCAGTTGCTTATCCTTTTGAGGGCAGCTGTCTCTGTCTCATGTGGCATACAGATTTTGCAGTCCAGTAAATACAAGGATTTGTTTGTGGGTTGGTGTTTTGTTTTTAAAGAACTTGCCCTCACTGTAGGATTACTCTAGGTACTTGCAAAAAAGTCACATGAAGAACTGCACCAAAAGACTCCACAACCCATATTGATTAAATGTATTGCTATAGTTTCAAAGAGACATGAGGTGAAAAGAACAAGGTATGTACCCATTTGCAAGCACATACACAGTTATTCGTGTTTTTCACTTCAGTTGGCTTAACTGAAGCCTGGTGTCTTCTCCTTGCACCATTCAAGAGCATAGGCAACAGCTGGGGTTGATACTGCACACCAAAAGCTTATATGACTCTCCTGTGTAGCTTCTGGGCCCCTCAGTTTAGGAAAGATTTTGAGGTGCTGGAAGGTGTCCAGAGTAGGGCAACAAAGCTGGGGAGGGGTTTGGAACACAAGCCCTATGAGGAGAGGCTGAGGGAGCTGGGGTTGCTTAGCCTGGGGAAGAGAAGGCTCAGAGGAGACCTTACTGCTGTCTACAACTACCTGAAGGGAGGTTGTAGCCAGGTGGGGGTTGGTCTCTTCTTCCAGGCAGAACATGACAGAACAAGAGGACACAGTCTCAAGCTGCACCAGATGAGGTTTAGGCTGGATGTTAGGAAGAAGTTCTTCACAGAAAGAGTGATTGGCTATTGGAATGGGCTGCCCAAGGAGGTGGTGGAGTCACCATCACTGGAGGTGTTTAAGAAGAGACTGGATGAGGCACTTGTTGATGTGGTTTAGTTGATTAGATGGTGTTGGGTGATGGGTTGGACTTGATGATCTCGAAGGTCTTTTCCAACCTGGTTAATTCTCTTCTAAGGTAACTTATAACCACGACACTGCAACCTGGCTGCCCTCCCTGTAGTAATTCTAACTCCAGGCTGGTTGATTCAAGAGTATGTAACTGCTGGGAAACTCTTCTGTTAGAAATTCCAGCTGTATCCCAGGCAGGACAAAATACTGCTGACAGATAGGTTCTGCCCTCTGCTATTTGTGGAGCAGAAGTGCTTTGTCGGTTTGTATATATGGGGCTGGGAAATCCCTCTGAGGACTTCTACACGTGCAGTTATGTAAAACAGACTGCTGCTGTTACTTGAATTGTTAAGTTTGTTGAGGTGAACAGAAGTTACCTATGAATGGGAAGAGAAGAAAATCCCATGATTTCAAACCAGTGCATTTAACTCAAACCCAGTACCGCGCACACTGTTGGAGTTTTTAAGCGAAGTAATCGATTTGGAAGCAGCTACAGCAGTACGAGTGATAAATAGATGGCAGCATGGATTTCTTAAAAGTAAATCATATAAACTAACTTAATTTCTTTCTCTGATAGGATAAAAAGCTTAGTGGATGAGGTAAATCCAGCAGAATAATGTGTCTCTGTTTCATGAAGGTTTTTCTACAGTTCCATACAACAGTCTCATAAGAAAATTAGAGGCATGGCTGTGATATGATTTTTATAGAGTATGATGGATTGTAAGTCATTTTGAGTGACAGTAAATATACATGTCAAGGTATGTCTAAAGTGCTTGTCACATTGGTACTTATAGATATTAATAACTCAGGTTTGAGAGAGGAGGGAGCATTCTTTCTGGAATCAATTCTGGCTCCAATGCCAAGTTAATGTGCTCTGTTTTCATTAATTGCTTTGATGGTAGGATTAAGACTTCATTGATTGTATGTGTGAATGAAATCAGTCTTGTTGGGACTGCAAATACCATGCAGAGAGTAGTCATTAAAATAAATCCTTCTCTGGATGTGTCCCTGGCGTACACCCTAGAGCCTCAGACATGGAATATGTGCCTAGCCAGGCCACTTTGGAATTTCTCTCTAAAGCAAAACTTCTTGTGTCCTTTTAGTTGGGGTCAAGAGAATGACTCTCCATCTGCAATTACGCTGGGGGGAAAAAAAAAGCCAACATACAACCAACCTTGAAAAACTTACATTAAAAGAACATTAAGGTTGTAAAGCCAACCACTGAGTAATTAAGAAATAATAGAATTCAAGTGGTCTGTACAATTTTATTTCAGCTTCCTAATGCATATGTATTATGAAGCAAGCTTTAATTCCAGGAATCCATACTATTTTTAACTCAGGATTCTCCTTCAGTAGCCTTCCGCGTAGGAAGGGATTTCATGCAGACCAAGTTTTTCTTCATGCAGTTTGGTGAAAAAATGCTCAGAATTTCATTCCAGGCCAGTCTGCAGCTCACTGTTTCTGCTGATATTCTTGCAAAATGGAGAGGATGTGTGCAGAGACATGGAAGCACCAAGAAGAAACGTGCAGTTGTGAAGTGTAGCAACAACACAAGGAATTGCTGAAATCTTAACGTTTTGGGGTTTTGATAAATCAGCCTGAAAGAAACACTTCCAAATTCAAGTTTCAGTGCAGATATTTAACAGGGCCTGTAATTAAAGCCATAATATGATCTATATGTACACTGAATCTTTGTGTCTGAAGGTTTGCACTGTTGCCTTAGATGCATGACAATTAGGCATTCTCTATTGAATGCTCTGGATAATACCATTAGATGCACAATAATTAGGTGTTTTCATCTCATTAATATTCATTTTCATACATTTAAATGCCTCTCTTACAGCATTTGTTAATTAACATACATTTACAATGGTATATTCCTCTTCCCCATTCACCCACTCTGACTAATGAGCTGACATATCAGATGACTTCTCTTACAGGATTCTGCTATTGTGTCTTTGGTGAGAACAAAGAAGGGGTTATCGTGCTCTTTGCGGGTGGTATTAGCACGGCTATTTCTTCTCACAAGGAATTTGGGGCATGGAGACTTTCTCCTCAGTGATGCTGTTGCAAAATAGAGGACTCCTTCCTCTTTATTTCCTTCTATTCACATTATGAAAGCCTGCCTCCCATAAGCAAAGTCTGGGCCCTAGATGTGTTTTTCTGATGGAAAGAGAATGCAGTGAGTACCCCTAAAAATTTGTTTCCTGCAACCTGGGGAATAGAGTGCAGCCGGCAAAACTGTCGTGAGGGACGCTCCAACATGAAAAATACCTTTCCTCTTTCGTGTAAACAGAGCTAATTGGAAAGGTAAACTGAAACATTCAGGGGAGTTGAAGGAAATCCCCATCTCCTGAAAACGTCTGCAAGGAGGTGAAGTACGAACCCAAGCGCTGCTGTGTAATTGCACCTACTGGGGATATTCATTATGATTCGTGGGTTACTCTAAAGTCTGACTATTAGTATTAAGTTAGTCAGCTTCCTTGTATGTTGTACAAATACTGGAGCAGACTGCACAGCACCTCCCACAGTAATGTCTGTGCTTTTAGTGCCTTTGTTGCTGCTGAAGGAATAATAATAATAATAATAATAGTAATAATAATAATCATCATAATAAAGCAAACACCTACAGAAAGTAAACATAGCTCTTCCTGTAGACTGAGCAGAGTTTTTGTGACCATACACTACAGGGTTTTTTTTTTGAGTCTTGTCAAAAATTAAGGGGAAAAACTCCTCTTAAGATATTAAACAAACAAACAAAATAATGTAAAAAAAGGGTGGGGAAAAATCTCTTGTAAGATTCTTCCTACTAATAAATCAAAAAGCAATCTCAGCAGTTAAGAGATTATTCAAATTCAAATGGAGAAAACATACCTGGAGGGGAATTTTCAAAAAAGCTCAATGTCAACTTAATTCTGTTCCCAGTGAAGTCAATGGGAGTTAAGGCAGTACAGAGCCTTTTTCAAAATCTTAACCCTAGGATCTGCATACCCATCTAAGTTCAATGAGGTTTATTCTTTAGGAGATTCTAAGTTATTAAGGGAGAGATTTTTCAGTAGCACCTGAGGGATTTAGAAGCACAGTTCAATTAGTCTTTCGCTGCAATTTGTGCTTCTAAATACCTGAGACAGGTTTGAAAATCTCACACTAAACCCCCATCTCAGCTGTTGGTTAAAGCCTCAGTGCACATGTCTACTCTGATAAAAATAGGATTCCAGTCTGAGGCACATGCAGGGTTTTGTGTGTGGTTGGATGGTATGCCAGGAGAATAGGCTGTCACATTACTGTTAACTATAAATGAAGGGCGCTGTCAAGCCAGGAGCATGTGAAGAACGTTGCAGACGCGGCCACCGTGGTCCTGCCGTGGGTTCTGCTTAATACCAAAGAGTCATGTCTTGTGCCCTCTGTTCACCTGAGAGGCACAGAACTTCCTGAAGGTGCCAAGAGGGTAAGTTAGTATTCATTTTGGGCATGGTGGAAGGATCTGGTGCCCCACTTTTTGGATTGGCATATCGTTTAGGAGCGATGGATGCGGTTCTACACCAGTGAACATGATTTACTTGGGTTTAAATGGCTCCTTCTGACGTGGTTTTTATACAGTGTTACTGCAGCCATCCAACAAAACCCTGCCCTGCTAGTGCAGTGAAGATGATCAGATTTAGGTCTCTTGACAGCCCTGACTTTTTTTTCTGGCGAGAAAAGACATATCCCTGCTCTCCCAAATTTCATGGAAGAGAAAATACAATTCCTTTCAAGTGTCTGGAAGAGAAAAGAGGAGAGAGTTCTGTCAGGACATTAGAAACTGGGAGAGTTTCAGCCTTGGTTCTGAAGGCTGAAGGTTCAAATCTCAGTGTTACTTTACCTGAGAGCAACTTGGCTGGCAGTGCCGAGTTGATGTGCTCACTAGGTGCTCTAGCTATGACCTGCCAGTGGCCCAGAGTTTAGTGTGCCTTTTTTTGCTCATAGGATGCAGTTGTATGTTCCACACAGAAATGTGTCATATTTAGAGGTCAGGTTCTCCTTCACATGCATCTGAGCACTCCCACTGATGGAAGGGTGGCTACTGAACAGCCACACAGCACTGAATAGGAAGCTTGTAATTTATTACAGGGGTTGTCCTTGTCAGGCTAAAATTAAGCCTAACAGGACAGCCAATCTTAGTCTTTACTTGTGTAAGCAGATGGGTAATGGAGAGTAAGTCTGGTTTTGTATCATCCCTTCACAGTGAGCCTTGTGCTCAGATCACAGGGACAAAAAGTAGGAACTTTACAGAGCATACCTAGAGAAATGCCAGATGCTCTTCTCCTGTGAGCAAAGGGGATTGAAGCAGCAGGAAATGAAAAGAGCCTCATCCTGACAGATGCAGGGGGATAGCAAGATGTGCAAAGCAGGGTGAAATAGCTCCTCATTCTGTGAAAGGAAGGAGTTGTGGGAGATGAAGTAGCTGTGATTCACATAGCCCATGCCAGCCTGTTCAAGAGATGACTCTGTTACTCAATGCGGAGTGATGAATTCCCGTCGTCATACAATATGGAACTAGAAGCAAGCCCACTGAGGCCAAACTGTTTCAAGGGAGAGTCTTTGGATTTGCACTGGAAATAGCAACTAATGAATGGCTCCAGAAGGTTCAGGTTACATTAAGAATTGAGATTTGCTGTCTGACCAGGAAATCTCTATATGACAATACTGTTGTTTAAATATAGATAACCAAAATCTGAACAATGGTGTCATGGAGTTAGCCCTTGAGGGAGAAGGGCTCTTGCAGAGAATTGCTGCTCCTCAGGCCTTCTGAGTACACTGAAGCAGAGAAGCTGTGGACATAAAAAGGGTGGAAGATGGTTTGAAACAGGCAGTTCCTAAACTGAATGAGGCCAGGCAGCATGGGGCTTACCGTCTGGTCAAAGATTAGTTGCATTACAGGGATGTTAATGATATAGGAACCTAGAATAGGTCACAAAGAGGGAACCAAGCTGGAGTTGAGAAACGTGAATCATAGAATGGTTTGGGTTGGCAGGGACTTTTAAATGTCATCTAGTCCAGCCCCCATGCAGTGTGTGGGGACATCTTTAACTAGAGTTGCTCAGAGCCTTGTCCAAGCAGACCTTGATTGTTCCCAGGGAGGGGACATCTACCACCTCTCTAGGCAGCCTGATCAAGTGTTCCACCACGCTCATTGTAAAAAATTGTAACCTTATATCTAGTCTGAATCTCCCTTCTTTTAGTTTAAAACCATAACCCCTCATCCTGTTGCTACAGGCCCTACTGAAAAGTCTCTCTCCTCTTTCTTGTAAGCCCCCTGTAAGTACTGAAAGGCTGCAATAATGTCTTCCAGAACCTTGTCTTCTCTTCTCCAGGATAAATAATCCCAGCTCTCTTAGCTTGTCCTCATAGAAGAGATGTTCCAGCCCCCTGCTTCAACAGGCCCATGTCTTTTAAGTGTTGAGGAGTCCAGAGCTGAATGCAGTACTCCAGATGGGTTATCATCAGCATGGAATAGACAAGAGAATCACCTCCTTTGACCTGCTGGCCACAATTCTTGCCACACACTTGATGCACCCCAGGATATTGTTGCCCTTCTGGGCTGCAAGTGCACATTGCCCACTCAGGCCCAGCTTTTCATGTACCAACACCCCCAAGTTCTCTTCTGAAGAGCTGCTCTCAATCACATTATCCCTTAGCCTGAACTGATACTGAGGATTGGCCTTACCCAGATGCAGGACCTGGGCTGATTCCTTTGACACGTCTCTCTAGGTTGATTCCTCTGGCATGTCACCTGCATCACTCAGCTTGGTGTCACCTGCACCTTGCTGAGGGTGCACTTAATCCCACTGTATGTGTCATTGATGAAGATATTAAACAGTACTGGTCCCAGTACAGACCTCTGAGGGACATCCATTATCACCAGTATCCATCAAGATACTGGGCTGTTTGCTCCTACTCAGTGGATGTGACCATCCAGCCAATTCCTTATCCACTGAATAGCCCATCTATCAAATCTATCTCTGCAATTCAAAGAAAAGGATATTGGGAGAGACCATGTCAAAAGCCATCCAAATAGATGACGTCCACAGTTCTACCTTTGTCTACCGAAGGGCTAAGCTGTTGGAGTGGTAACAGAAAAATGTGCCACAGAGAGAAAAATGCAAAGGAGTGAAAAGACAGAAGTATTCCCATGACCCAGATAAAAGACTGAAGAGCTCTGGGCATCTTTCCTTATTTGGGACAGAAAAGGTGCCTGATGCACATTGTCTCCTGTCTGGTGGTCAGTCTCTGAACAGGTACTTACACAGGCTGTTGTACTTTGGTTGCTGTGAACAACTGCAGGTCCTGATAACCAAATGTTCGAAATACCCTTCTGATTCTGCATGGCTTGTCTGGCCTGTAGGCTCAGTGAAGAGTGATGTATAGTGAGAGCTTTACTTTGACAGGAGGTCTGCACAGATTGGTGATCTGGAGAGTAACGTTTTCTTCCCTCTTGGTCTAATCTTGGAGGAAGTGAGTCACTGCTGTCTGTCTTTCATTTGCTCGGAGGCTCTGCTGCTAGGGAGAACACATTATAAGAACAGTCAAGTTTCCTGTCCTTCCCTCCTATACCTGTTTCTTTCTTGTGCTAATTATCCCACTTAATGTGGAAGAAACAACTGGATTTGAAATGGAATCCATGAACAAGTGTCTCTAAAAGGTACAGATGAGCTATTTAATAAATGGCTTCTGGTCATCCCTGCCACTCAGCCTAGCTTACTTCTGCCTTTACCTGGCTCAAGGAGAAGAGGTGACAGGGTAGCAGCACTGTACTGTTCCCCTCCAGGCAGAATCTTCAGCTTCACGGGGAAACAGTAAACCTGTAGCAGTGAACCTTGTGTGAAATGTTAGTCCTGTTAGGATGACAGCAGTGCAAAGCTCTTAATGTCAGCATTAGCATGATGGGCAGGTGAGGTGTAGAGCTAGGATTTTCTTTAGGGTCATCCATAAACTGGTGTGGATCCATGGCCTCTAAAGATGCTTCCCCTCCCTCACCCCCAGCTGAGCTGCTCTCACAGTGCTAAGGCCAAAGGTTGGGACTCTGTGCATATACTAAGATGCACACAGCAGCATAAGCTGCATTCTGTGCCGTTCTCTTTCCTGACGTAATCAAGGACTGTAAGTTTTACATACCAGTGCACAGATTACTGGCATTTACTAGGAAGCATGAGGTGCAGGCTGGCAACTGCTTGGAGGCACACAAAACACACAGGCAATTGCTCTGGACCATGGGGAACACACAGGCAATTCAATTCCCAACTGGTTTCTAGGGCAGGAGCTACCAATTAAAATTAAAAGGATAAAAGACTGGGAGCCTGGGAATGATGCTATGCTCTGGAGAGAGGAGCTGCAACAGCTTGTGCTACAAAGATGCCTCTCTTTCAGTAGATTTCAAATGGTGAAAGAAACTCAGGTAACAGATCATTCTTTTCTTCTGCCTTCCCTGATTTTCATGTACTCAGTCGTGCAGCCAAAATTCCTACAAAGACAGACGGGGCTGCTCCCCATGCATTCCAAGCAGCGAGCCAGCCTTTTGAGAGCTGATGCAGTGAACATGCCAGCAGTCAGCTACACCTAGGAAGCAAGATTTTAAAAACCAAGCATCAGGTGCCTGAGCAGAGAGTGTTCCAATGATGGGGTTTAGATAATTTAATGAGAACGTGGTATTTATATACATCGGAAGTTATTTAGGATGCAAAACAAACAAAACCCCAAGACACACACACACAACCCCTCCCCCCAGATGAAAACGGTATCCATCTATTCATAGAATGGTAGGGCTTGGAAGGGACCTCTGGAGATCATTGAGTTTAACCTCCTTGCCAAAGCGAGTTTGCATAGGGCAGGCCACACACGAACACATGCAGATGGGTTTTGAAAGTGTCCAGTGAGGAGACTCCACAACCTCTCTGGACAGCCTATTCCAGTGCTCTATCACCCTCAAAGTGAAGAAGTTTTCCTCATGTTGAGGTGGAACTTCCTGTGTTCCAGTTTGTGTCTGTTGCCCCTTGTCCTATCACATTAATTGCTAATGAGACTGTGAAGCAGACCTCCTCTTCTGATGGAGAAAACTGAAGCCTAACTAGATTGAGGTTATTTGGCACATGTGGGATCTGCAAAGCTGGGGTTTAATAATAATAATAATAAACCAGGTTGGAAGAGACCTTCAAGATCATCGCGTCCAACCCATCAACCAATCCAACACCACCTAAACAACTAACCCATGGCACCCAGCACCCCATCAAGTCTCCTCCTGAACACCTCCAATGATGGCGACTCCACCACCTCCCCGGGCAGCCCATTCCATTGGGCAATCACTCTCTCTGTGTAGAACTTCTTCCTAACATCCAACCTAAACCTCCCCTGGCACAGCCTGAGACTGTGTCCTCTTGTTCTGGTACTGGCTGCCTGGGAGAAGAGACCAACCTCCACCTGTCTACAACCTCCCTTCAGGTAGTTGTAGAGAGTAATAAGGTTACCCCTGAGTCTCCTCTTCTCCAGGCTAAGCAACCCCAGCTCCCTCAGCCTCTCCTCATATGGCTTGTGTGCCCATCACACTGGTCCCTGAAGATCATGTAGGAAGTGTGCAACTTCTAACTGCAGTTGCCAAACTGCAGCTACCATGGGGCAGATGAAGTTGTAAATCACAATCTGTCATTGATTATGAAGTCCAAGCATGCTTCTCTTGCTCCTCTCAGAAGTCATGGGAATGTTGATGAACTGCTCAGGTGGAGGCTACTAGATGGGACAATTTTCACAAAAAATTGATGAATTTGCCCTTAAAAAAAACCCCAAACCAACAAACATTAACTTGTATTTTAAAAAAGCCCCCACAAAGGCTATTAATGCTTCAAGACATGGAAATTAATGGTGGTGCAAAGCAAAAGCTGTGATCTTACCAACCACAGAAAAAGCTGTGCCTCCCATGCACTGAAAAATGGTGGCACTAATGCAGTCAAAATGTCTAGAGGTAGCATATGCACTGTTTAGAGATGCATTTGTCACATGTAGCCTTGCCTTGGAAAGCAGAATGAGAAAGTGGAAATCTCTGAGCCACTTCACCTCTGTTGGAGAACTTGGGAATCACCAGATTTGGTGCCACAGTACTTCAGAGTCATTGCAGTACTTCGTGTCAACAGAGGTCTGCAGGATGAGGGTTTGCTTTGTGAAAGATGAACAGTGTCGCTTTCAGATTTCTCTTTCAGAGAGCTTCAGGCAGAAAATGATCCGCTAGCAGGTGCAGGATGGAATAATTTATTACTGCTCAGCTTAATAAACTTGCATCTTAAATTATGGTATTGATTACAGTGCTGAATGAAAAGGCTGAGCTGGCATTACAGTGTTTGACACGAGCGGCGTTTTACACTGATAGCGTGGTGCAGCACTATTGTTTTTGGAAAGCAGTAGACTAAAATATGGTGTGGCATCAAAGTTCTAGGTGCTTCTGAATTAATTAAATTGTGTTCTAAAAATAGTCCAAAGACATTGCATGGCAAATGGTGCTCACCCAGAGTTCTTGTCCCCGTTGACAGGCACAGCCTAACGTTTGCTGTATCAGTTCACCAAATTAATGGCATTAAAGCACAGCAAAAAACACATTGGCAGCAACCCTAGTGTGTTCTGCAGGATCTCCTGACAGGATAAACATGTCTTCTCTGCCCTCCTTTCTCACCCCCCCTGTTCCCCCTCCCCCTCCAAACAAGCAATAAAAACATTTTGCATAAACAAATTCCAAATTACAACTAATCATAGGAAAGCTGACAAATGTATGCTGTGCTTGTCTGTGAAAATACTAATCAAAGCAGCCTGTCAATTGTTAAAGTTAATGATTTAGATATGCAAAACTCTGACTAAATTTTTGTGGATAATTACATAATTATGGCTGGGTTAACACAATCAAAAATAGCAATTGCATGCTCCATCTTGAAATCACCATGGCAGTTCTCTGCTATCTTCCTCTTTACCGTTGTTCCTGCTGCACACAAAGTGCGGTAGGAAAAGAGAAAATACCTGGGAGCCGCCTGGGAAAGGAAAGCAACCTTGTTAGATGCCTCCTGCATTCTCATCCACTCTTTGCCTTCTGCAAAGACAGTCCCCTGGAAAACAAAGCACCTGCTGGAGTGGGTGGAGGTGTGGAAAAAGTCAGCCAGGTGGGAGGAGTGGCAACAGGAGGGATCTGCTATAATGAGCTGCAGTAGCAGCACCTCTACCCATGGAGTAAAGTGTGTGTGACAACAGACCTTCCAGACTGAAGAGGAAGGAGTTCATACTTTGTTTTAAAGGTTTTGCTAGGGTACAGGAACCCAAGCCTGGCAAGGCTTACCTAGGTCATTCAGTTTTATGTTACAGGATCATATTCATCATTGGAAGTTTTCAGGAGAAGACTTGATGGGGTGCTTGGTGCCGTGGGTTAGTTGTTTGGGTGGTGTTGGATTGGTTGATGGGTTGGACGTGATGATCTTGAAGGTCTCTTCCAACCTGGTTTATTCTATGTATTATTCTGAAGTTCCTTTTGATCCCAACCAGGACCTTCCCAAATGTACATCAGTGACAACAAGGTGGCTAGGCAAGATGTGGGGCTTCTCCAAAAGAAAAATGGAGACCTGGTCATGACATAGGAGAAGGTTGAGGTGCTCAGTGAGCACTTTGCCTCAGTGTTCACTGGCAAGGGCTCTAGTTGCACCACCCAAACTCCAAGTTGGATGAGGCCAGGATGGATGAGGCCTAGAGCAGCCTGGTCTAGTGGAAGGTGTCCCTGCCCATGGTGGGGGCGTTGGGACTAGATGATCATAAAGGTCCATTCCAACTGAAAGCATTCTATGAATCTATGAAATGTTTGACATAGAAGAGGCTATCAAGTTCTTGTATCCAGTCTGCCACCCACACATGCTATTAAATGCTTCATCCAGCTGACCACATCCTTAAAGCCTTTGCTCTCAGGGGAGGGGAAATTAAGAAGGTAAGTAAAGCCTAACCCTGTTGTGGGGCTGGTCTTCTTTTCAGTTCCTTTGAAAACAGCTGAGTCTATTCTAAGCACTTTGGAAGGCCCAGTCCTTGGAAATCTTGAATTTCTACTGCACCTTTTTTTCCCCGTTCTCATGCTGGTTTCCTTCTCCCTTTATAAACTGGGTCTAACCAAATGAATGCAGAGATTCCAGAGGTCAGGAATCTCAGGGAGTGACACAGTATAATTAAAATGAATGCTGGGCTCTTTCCTGAATGTCACATTGACTGGGATGGGGTAATGATAGTGATGGGGATTTAAAAAGTAATATATCTCTTGTGTAATTTTTTATCATAATTTTTCTATACAGTTTCCATTAAATAGATAAATGACCTAAATGAAAAAGAGAAATAAAGTGAAAGTGTAAAATCAGTCCTTGTCAAGAGCTACATAAAAAGAGTCATGGCCCCAGCCTTCTGAAATTGGCTGTCTAAACTCCTAAATCTAAAAGTAGATGCTCAGGTAGATTGACTGACTTTACAAGTGGGTTACTAGTGGCAGGAACCTAACGTAAGGGAAGCAAATGCACGTCAGTGTAGATGTTTTTCCCCACTTGAAAACAGGCTGTCAAAGTCAGCTTCAGCTAATTGATGTTATGGGGCCCATTACTGCTTTTGTTCTGTTTTCAAGAGTAATTATTACAAATCCAGTTGGTGGGTTGCTCAGCCTGTAAGAAGGGCATGAAATTAAATTGTTCTGTGGCTGGATGTCTGAATGAAACCTGAAATGTTGTTTTGGAAACCTCACAAGCACCTGGAGCAATAGCAGGGCTCTGAGGCACTATTCACCAGTCTTACACTGCTTACTTCTCCTGCACTGTTGAAGCAAAAATAAACTTCCTGTACTTAGACAGATTTTAAACATTTTTTCTAGAAGACAGAAACCAGATGGAATATTTTCACAGCTGACACCAGAATTCACAGTTTTCATGACTTCTGTAATACTGTGATTTATACAGGGACTTTCTCTATCAGCAGCCCTGAGCAGACAGCCTCTTGCCATTCAAGCTTTTAAACACTATTTGGATTGGTAGGTCAAAAGATTGTATTAACTGTGTGAAATGTGAAGTATCAGTGGATTTAAATGATAGCTCTGTGGGCTGTTCTGTTTCTGTGTCTCGACTGTAAGTCATAATAATAAAATCTGAGTACACTGCTCCAAAATGGATAGCAAACCCTCAAATGCCTTGAAATTAATCATTTCTAGAAGCAAAAAAAAATAAATAAAAATTCTTATGTCAGGGCATGAGCACAAGCCAGGCTATTGTCTTCAATCTTTTGCTAGCTCTCTTGAAGAGAGGACATGAGTGGCAGACGGCATTCTGCTTGGGGCTGCGTGTTCTGCAGGCAGCATTTTCAAGCAAAGATAAACCTGACAACAACAACAAAAAAGTGTTGAAGATTGGTTTGTGGGGGTTGGTTTGTTTGTTTTCCCTTTACAGGGACTGAGATGCCAAGTTGAAGCTGCTGGTAGACCAGACAGAAGGAACTGGTGGAGAGCGTGGGACCTGGCAGAGCTGGACGCAGGCAGGGGTGTTTTGTTTCTTTCACTCTCCATTTGTGCCTGGATCAGCTTGTTGTTTTTTGCAGTCAAGGTTTTCCCCACCTTCCTGGGAATTCATGGTTTCCTGGGAAACTTGTGTTGACCTGTGCCTGAAGAAAACTTCAGAAGCACATTGATTTTTCTGCTTTTACAGGGCTTTCTGTACGCATGAGAGCATTATTTCAACAGCCCTGATGGCTGCCTGCCTGTTTCCAGATGCAGGTTCACATTTTACATTTTCCTTTCCCAATGTTAGGTGATGTGGCTTTTGGCTGTGTGATATCCTTAGAAAACTGGAGCAGCACATTGGTGTTCTGGTACTGACAGGACTCCAGAGTTCAGCCCACTGAGGGAGGCAGTGCTGAAGATGTTCTCTGTGTGTCTTTACAGGATCCCATGCTCTGAAACCACCTCTCTGCATCCAAGAAGAGATGGTTTGCACAGGGCTCCAGAGATCAGAGAAGTGTCTTGTCTTTAATCAGCTGTTTGCCTAGGAAGGGATATGTTGTTGCTAGGGGATGTAGTTTCCTTCCAGCTCTGAGAAAGGTGAAGGTATATATATTTTTAGGTGCTTATAATATGTGCACCTTATCTTTATAGGAGGATTTATTGTGTAAATCAATGACAAAATAAATGGAAACTGCTCTGGTGACAAAATAAATGGTAACAGCTCCTACACAGACAGAGTAAGGTTCAGACTCCAATGCATTTTTCCTGCTCAACCAATTCTTAAGGCTACTGGCATACCAAAGTATCCTTCATCCTTCTGTAACACGTGCCAGTCTCACCTCCAGTGCAATGGTCAAATGAGATAGTCAGATCTTCTCAGTAGTACTTTGATGTTGTTTGGACTTCCCCTCAAAAAACCAAAGAAGGTAGAAATATGGTAGAGACAGAGGAGGGTAATAATCTGTAGCAAATATTACTGAATTGTATGCTAAATAGATGCAGGTTTGAATAATATATGCTGAAAATTGGCATATGACAAAACATTTGGTGATAACATATGGAAGCAGGTGTGGGAGACAGATCGAAGAAGCCTTCCACTTTTCCATACATGTTTGTAATCTAGTGTGCTCAACAGTATCAATACTGCATATTGAAACTGTCTCTGTGCAACCTGGCTTGCAAAAGCAGGTGCTGGGATGAGTAGAAAATACTGACATTCTTAGCATGTTATTGCCCCATTTGGACCTTTATTCCCTGGGATTTTTTCTTTCTCCTTTCCCCCCACCCCCAGACAGCTTTAGTGAGTACAGACACTGTATTATAAGGTTTGTGCCAGTGAGCAACTGTTTAGAAGGCTGTAGCACAAATCCATAATGTTCTCCTTCTATAGACAGTCACTGAAATCCAGGAAACCACATTTTAAATATAATGCTGATCTACATCTAGGGCAGTTTAAACAAATGCAGTCACTGTTGCAAGATACTTCCTCTAGCTACGCTGATCTGGCAAATTACTTAAATATATGTTCAAATCCTGTGTGTACTTGCTTTGAAGTCAGTGGATTACTTAAATACTCTGGTGGTTTGAGGCCTTAAAACACAGGAGGACATTTGGCATTTAGAAAAATAGGGCTGGAAGGAGCCTCCAGAAGTCTCCCTTCTGCAGGATTGGTTATATTTATGTCATTCCCAGCAGATTTCTCTTCTTAAAAACATCTGGTGATGGACATTCCAGCTTCCATATCTTTCCCAGGCTCCATCCCAGTGCTTCACTTTCTTATTATAAATGTTTTTCTCTAATCTCTGACCTGCACCCATCCTGCTGCAAAGTTAAACCTGCTATTGTTTGAAGTATCTAACATGCAGGAACCCTTTTGTGTGACAAGTTTTTACACATTTAAAGTCTTAAAATGGCCTTCTTGAGAATTCTTTTCTCTGAAGATGCCAAGATTTTCAAATCTGTTCTCCTGGACACATTTGATGGACCTCTGGTCTCTTCTGTTGCTTTTCTTCTGGGGCTCTCCAGATAGTCTGTCTCTGCCTTGCACTCTCCTGCTCTCTATCCCTCATTGAATCTCAGCCCTGTTCTTGACACAACTGTAATTTGTCAACACTTCCTCAAACTCTGAGCCTCCATACTTGCAGTTGTCCTATGCACACCATTTGTATACACTTCAAGCACATTAATGTGCTGGTTTGTGGCCAGACAGTTCACAGAAGTACTGAAGAGAATGATAGCCACAGCAGAGTTTTGTAATCTTCCTGTCCCTGCAGATGGCTTGCTTCAACCATGGGCAAATGAAAACTTTCTCTGCACATCATGCCCAACCACTTCTGTACCTGTCTTGCAATCACTTCTCTCAGACCATGTTTTCTAGTGTGCATGTGACAGTGACATCCGAGACGGCACCAAAAGCTTTGCTAAATCAAGCAATGTGACATCTTCTGCTTTGCCCCTGCTGCAAGGCCTGTTCCCATAGGGCAGAAGGAAATTAAATTGATTTGACAGGATTTATTCTCTACAAATCCATACTAGCTGCTATTCATTTCCATGTTCTTCTCTATACACTTACAAATGGTTTAATTACTTGTGCTGGTGGCTTTCTGAGGACTGAAGACGAACTGGCTGGTAACTCTTTAGGTCTGCTTTCCCCACTTTGTGGAGTTAAATAGTCTATTTACTCTTTCCCAGCCTTTTGGCACCTCATCTTCTATTCTTGCATTCTCAGAGGTGACTGTCCAGTGCTTCAAGAGATTGCATAAGTGACTGTTTAAGAATCCATGAGTTGAAATTCATTGTCCCCGGTCAATTTGAAGACCTCTGATTTATTTAAGGGCATTTTAATCTGCTCTTTCTAGGCCATTATCTTTCTGCTGCCCCTACATCTTCTATTCCTTGTCTGCACTGGCATCAGTGTCCTTTAGAAGTTTCTCAGCAGCACTACTGATTCTTCTCAACTTTTTATTTTTGCCTTCCATGAAATCTCATGAATTTAGGTCAACAGCTAGAGTCTACTCCTGCTATCATCAATGGCTGCACTGCTTCTGAATCAAGGATTAATAGGAGACTATGGAAAGAACCTCAATTTCTGGTTCTTACTTGGACAGTAGTCTTGCTGACGTGCAAGAACCCTGAATAAAACTAAAAATTGCACTAATGGGACCTGTGGTGAGTTGCCATTTGGGATGCCTGCTGACCAAATTGTGTGAGGCAGGGTTGATTAATTTTCAACCAGAACAAACAGCTCAGCTGCCATTCTGGCAGCTGAGTGAACACTTGTGCCACAGTGCCTGCTTCTCTTTGTTAGAGCTTGTGGTGGGTTGAAATTCCACACCCTACACCCCCCCCAACATTAACTTTGCCAGACCAAGTCATTTGGAAGCAAATGGAAACTGTATTTACAAGCAAAACTGCCATCTACAGTGGAATGCAATGAATCTGTACAAAATATACAGTGTTTACAATATTATACAGATATTTACATTTAGCAAATAACACAAACCCCCCCTGGTCAAAAAGACCAGGGAAGTCATTCCACTGCCCCCCCATCCCACCCTGTCCCAAGAGAGAAAGGAGCAGAGAGAAAGCAGGGGCTAGACTTACCCCAAAAAATTCAGCCAGTGTCAGACAGAAGCAGATTAATCTCTCCCTCAGCAAAGAAAGCAGAGAAGAGATCAGAAAAGAGAAAGACTTGTTTTGGTACAGCCAGTCTTATAGCAGATATTTCTCCAATTAATTTGTTTAGAATAATCTTTAGTTTTCCTTTGTATACCCAATAGTGATTTATTTCTATTTTTCTACTTTTCTGCTCAAAATCTGTAACTACATTTTAAAGGCATAGCCTCAAACCACCAGAGAGCTAAGAATTTATTTTAACAGATAGTATGGTTAGAGAATAAATTGACCATGTTGTATTTGTATTGTAAGTTTTGGGTTGGTGTTGGTTGGTTTCGTGGCAGCACTTTCTGGTTTGCAGTTCTTCTCTGTTGGTCAGGTAGCACAATGGTAGCCTCATCCTTGATCTGGTTCCCTCAAAGAAAGTGAAGGAGGGCACATCATTAGAGGTTTGGTTACATTTTCATTCCTGACAGTCTCCATGATGTCACTTTTTCCATAGTCAGAAGTCTTCTGTTCAGCTGAGATTACTCTCAGACTAGTAACAATTCACTGCATATAAAGCAAAACTTTCTGTGCTAATTATATTTATGAGGGCTTTTAGTTTCTCTCCTATAGAAGAGTATTTTCATTCTGATTATATTTTTGCATAATCTTTCTCCCTTTCCTTCCCTCTCCCCCCTTCCCCCCTTCCCCCCTTCCCCCCTTCCCCCCTTCCCCCCTTCCCCCCTTCCCCCCTTCCCTCCTTCCTTCCCTCCCTCCTTCCTTCCCTCCCTCCTTCCTTCCTTCCCCCCTTCCTTCCCTCCCTCCTTCCCTCCCTCCCTCCTTCCTTCTCTCCCTCCTTCCCTCCCTTCCTCCTTCCCTCCCTTCCTCCTCCCTCCCTCCTTCCTTCCCTCCCTCCTTCCTTCCCAAAATTCAATAGCTGAGGTTGTCATTCTAAGATGTGCAATGAGAGAGTAGTCTAAAAGAAACTGCAATATTCTATATGATTTCATGGGGTCTCATAAGGAAATATGCCAATTTTATGGGGGCTCTTATGGAAAAATGCTGATTTCATGTGGATTCAGGTGAAAAGGTACATTTCATGGGATTTCTGAAAATGGCTGGATTTCACTGGTTCCATGAAATCTGAGAGAGCCATGGAAAAATGCACAGTCCTTGTCATGGAGTAAATTCTTGCTGCGGTCTGCAGAACTTCTGTTTTCTGTGTACCTCTGTTCCTCTGACACATATTATGCATTCTGGACCTCTTCCTCATCTTGTAGTCTCTTCCTGTGAATATTTTACACTTCTTGATGGATGCATAGTGCTCTGATCCTCAGATGATAGAAATCCATGACTGCCTAGAGAGGAAGTTCAGTGTACGAGTGTCTGTGGGGGAAGGGCATGAAAAATAAGAAATACTAAAACCACAGTCCTGGGGATTTCATATTTTATGGTAATACCAGCTTACTTTATGCAATATAGGAGGGGAAATAATCAGAACTAAGGAATGGGAATAATTTATTGTATTCAACAATGTAACATCAAAAGCAACCTACTTGGACTTTGTAAAATTCTGGGCTGTGCAGAGGGTCCAGCACAAGGCCACCCGAAGAGCATAAAAAGCTTCAGAGGAGAGTGACTGTTGTGGCATCTCAATTTATCCTGTTAGCAATACCCTCCTTGGCTAGCATGCCAGTGTGACTGTAGCATGCTTGCGTTGTTCCCTGCCTTAAGAGAGGAAGCAGAGCTGAAATAGACCTTGCTTTTCAAGGAGAGAAATTAAGACACAGAGGAGAAAAGGAATGCATCCTCAGACAGGGCTTGAAAATCAATGGTGAAATGAGGTGAAAACTTACAGGAAGGCTGTGTCAGAAGGGCATGGGAAATGACAAAGGGAAAAACGATACTAGATAAGTGGAGGAATCAGAAAGGAAAGAATTGTGAAGCAGATTAAGCCAGATCTATGCAGGGTTTTAAATGAAGAAGCCTGAACAGTGTCTTGAGATGAACAGGGAGCCATCTGATTAGCTCTGATTTAATGATATTCTTGAACATATTTGTGCGCCTGAGCAGCCCAACTGAGAACATTCCTGACAGTGGAGATGAAGCCTCCCCTGGGGAATTGCCTTCCCCTCAGCTGAGGAGAGACATGGAAAAAGTCACAAAGTACAGCTGAGGCAGTGGAGCTGTGGGTTGCTCCTCATGCAGAAAAAGCAGAGGAAATAAATATCAGGGTCCTGGATGATGTCCTGTACCACTCTCAGTTCTGTGAGGGATGGGAAGCAGAGAGCTGAAACTAAGGCTTGCTACTGTTTGTCTCTATCTAAGCGAAACCAAGGGGACGTTCTGAGAGGCAAATGAAAAGTGATGTCTGCTGTATGAGGGAGCTGCTCGTGTTAGCTGCCCTGGGCACCGGTATTTGTGCACAGGGTAAGTTCAGAGTCCTTCATCTGGGAAGGAGTAATAAACTGTACCAGTACAGGTTAGGAGATGATCTGCTAGAGAGCAGCCCTGTGGAGAAGGACCTGGGAGTCCTGGTAGGTCAGCAATGTGTCCTTGGGGCCAAGAAGGCCAATGGGATCCTGGGGTGCATTAAGAGCAGATCGAGGGAGATTCTCCTCCCCTTCTGCCCCAGTGAGGCCACACCTGGAATATTGCATCCAGTTTTGGGCTGCCCAGTTCTAGAGGGACAGGGATCTGCTGGAGAGAGTCCAACAGAGCTACCAGGATGATTGAGGAACTGAAGCACTGCCTCATGAGGAAAGGCTGAGAGACCTGGGGCTTTTTAGTCTGGAGAAGAAAAGACTGAGAGGGGATTTAATAAATGTTTATAAATATCTGAGGGCTGGATGTCAAGAGGGAGGGGACAGGCTACAGCACAGGAGGTTCCACCTCATCATGAGGAGGAACTTCTTCACTGTGAGGGTCACAGAACACTGGAACAGGCTCCCCAGAGGGGTTGTGGAGTTTCCTTCTCTGGAGACTTTCCAGACCCATGTGGATGCGTTCCTGTGTAACCTGTGCTGGTCCTGCTCTGGCAGGGAAGTTGGACTTGATCATCTTTGGAGGTCCCTTCCAGTCCCTAGCATCATGTGATCCTGTGCTGGACATTATGCTGGGGTTTGTTGCCTGCTACCCACTCTCCTCACTGTACCTAGTAAGTTGCTAGGATCTGTATTCCCCTTTACTCAGTTTCTGTAAATGCTAAATAGAATTTTGCCATGTATAATGTTTTTCAGAGAAAACAGCATCACCTTTTGTAATATTATTTTGAAGGAGTTTTTGGCCTGCTGGGACCTAGAAATGCTTTTCCCTCTTCCCCATCAAACAACCTACAATCCAACTCTCCTTTGCATAATCCTATTTCAAATATGAACAATATGAATCCTCCAGTTTATCCTAGCAAGGAAATTCGGGAAATTTCATCATTGCCTTAGAAAAGAAGGGCAGGGCAGCTGCCAAGCTTTGTACAGCTTTTCTCTGCTGGAATTTAGTGAAGAAACTGTAGTGGTCTTGATAACATATTCAGGCTTTTGCTTTTTCTTTTCTCTTTTCTTTTTTTCTTTTCTTTTCTCTTCTCTTCTCTTTTCTTTTTTTCCCCCTTTTCCCTGTCACCTCTCCTGCCCCTTTCCTTTTCCTTACATGCAGTGTAAGTTTGCCTTACATGTTTTGTCAAGCCAGGTAACAAGAAAATGTCCACTTTGTAATATGTTTTGGCAGACTGTCCTTTTTTCCCCAGAAGCAATTTGTGCCAATATCTAACCACTCTACCAACTAAACATGCATGGCTAATGCCTACAAATCATGCTGATGGGCCCTGCTTGCTGGAATTGTTCTGTTCACACCAGATGCTGCAACCCTGGCCATACATTTGTGGATTAGCATGCTTGATTAAACATGCATACAGAACTGGAGATCCCCGTACAAAGACATGGACTATCTGAGCCTTTAATCTCAAATGTACCTCATGGGTAAGTGGACAATTTTAACTCTCAACCCTCTTAACTGCCCCCACTTTGGGAGTCCCCAAAAGTCTGTGAAGAGTCGTGAGGCCCTGGGATGCTTGAGCTCACCCAAGCAAGGATGCACACTACCTGTGGTGGTTGTTCTTTCCACCAAAGGAGAGCTAGATGGCAACCCAGCTATTTCCTTTTGGGTCTCTCCTTTCAAAACAGTCAAAAGCAATGGGCCTTGGAGTGCCCAGTGTGCTGCTTTTTGCATATATCTGATGTAATTTCTTCTCCAGAGTAAGCTGGCTAAATTAATTTGATTTTAAAGAAGTTGAAGCACTGAGACTGTGCCTGACATTTTCAGGATTCCAGGACGCTGTGTTCCCAGATCAATATGCTGATTTAGTAACATAACTTATGCTCAGGAAGGCCATGTGACACTCCCAGACCCATCCATCTTAGTCAAGCATTTCTATTAGAGTTGTGCAAATCCTTTCCAGGACAAGCAAGTGAGGTTTTACAAGTTTCCCATTAGAAAGGGATGGCGTGGAATTACAAACACCCTCTCTACCCCTTTTCTCACAGCTGAGTCGCAAACAGGCCCTGACGCAAGACCATGGCGGTATTGTTAGCCATCAAATAGACAGGCACACATAAACACACGTGCAGATAACAACAAGCAGAGCCTACTGTCCATAAAATGTGCATTTGCATCTGCAGATAGAGAAGATCCATTTTTAAGCAGGCACTTTTTTTCTAATTAAAAGATGCACTTGAAAATGTAAAAAGGGCACTTCAGGTAGCAAGACATTGTGTAGTTACAGAACAAGGAGAGGCTTAAGTTCTTCACAGACTTGAATAGAATCAGAATAGTGCAGAAATGTGGTCTTGACTTTATTATCTACATGAAAACAGACCAGCTACCATTTGGTCATGTTGCTCATTTAATACGTATCAAAAATGTTTAGCTGTAGGCCACTCCTCTTTATGGGTACCCACAGAAACAGCACGTTAGAGCCAGCGACTGTTGCATCACTCAAACAAAAAGTGACTTTAGGACATAGACAATATAAGTGAACTTCTTACTCTGGCAAAGTTCTTGGTAAAAAGTTTATCAGAAGAAATGCTCCTCTCATTTTCTGCGTTAAACAGATAATGTTGTAGCTCTCTTACATGGCACAATGCTTTGAGTTTGTACTTTCACTTAAAAGGTACTAGCTGCTGAATCTCCTGAGAGTGCTGGAAAAAATCTTCCTGTTATTTATTTCAAGATGCCCAGAAACTCTGTTTTAAATTATGAGCCAGCTTTCTCTTCTGAACAGAGCAGAAATGAATGTAGTTAGTTGATTGTAAGCAGTGATGTTGCCTAACTTCTAAACCAATACCACTTGTTTCCCTATTTGCCCGGCTTTGATTTGGGGTATATCAGTACCATACTGTTTACCTGTAAGGACATTTGCCTGACTACAAGTTTTAAGACCAGGCTTAAATTTGTGATTGAAAGTGTCTGCTCTGTACCAAAGGATACAATTTCTCTTCTAAATGCCTTCCCTACTCCAAGCAGCCCAAGTACTCCTTTAGCCCCTCACAATGGCTGACAGAACCTTATACATCAAAACCATTTGCACTCACCAGGGAACCAGGATTTGAAGGATCACTAAATGTAGCATTTTTGTGTGTCAACCCACGAGGCAGCACTTTAATCATGTATTTTCAAGGTTAGAGTGTTCATTTTGGCCTCATAGTTGCTAAGTGGCATAGCGATGTTATGCATGGTACACGGTGATGCTATAACCTATTGCTTTCTAAAAGCCACCCAAAGTACTGCACTGTAATCAAACAGCACTTCTTTATGACACCCTGTGCTCCAGATGTATCCTGAAACAGACTGCCACAGATAAATCGTTTAAAGATGCACAGCCAGTCAGGAAATCTTGCTCAATGGAGAATCTGTGTATAAACTGTTTCCTTTTCAAATTATGGCTTTGTTTCAATGAGGCATTTGTTAATAATAAGTTTGGTCTCTCCCTGTTATTCTCAACAAAGTAACTAATGTGGCTATGTTCTGATCTGCAACATGGGACCAGCCTGAGGTTAGTGTAGCTCTGTGAAGAAGAAAACAGGCCTGTGAGGACTCCTCTTTACTTGACTTTGGTTGCTGACCAAAATCCCACAGTTTTTATCCTGGGAAAAAACCCCAAACCTCAGATAACTTAACCATATGATGAAAGCTGCCCTCAAAGTGGCTATTTCTAACTGTTTTTTTATTTCCATTTTTACTGCAGAACCTATGAATCGTCCAAAATCTGGCTGCTTTTTGCCTCAGATGCTCCTTACTAACATTTTCAGGTTACTCAAGATAGTATGGCAGCCATCAGTTTTTCACAGAATCATTCAGGCTGGAAGAGTCCATCATGTCCCTCTGTTAACCAGGCACTGCCAGGTCAGGCCTTTGTCAGGCTCATATCATTGAAAAACTCTCTTTTCTCTTTTGTTGTCCTTTGAATGACATTCAAAGGACAATCTCCTTCCTGACTTCCCCTTTTTCATTAGGAGCAATTTCAAATGACCACATCCTACCCCACTGCTCCTGGAACACTGGTTGAATAAGCTCACAGTTCATAGTGCTTCACCTCTTACCTTTGTGGATGTGCTTCCACCTCTTGAGATGCCAGTCTTCTGCCTGTGCTGCTTTCTTGGTTCTACCAGACACCTAAATGTCTGCTTGTTGACTGGGGCACTGTGCAGCCCAACCTAGCTGCCCTTTCTGCCACACCCTCATTCTTCTACCAGTTACAGGGGCTGCACTTTCATGCGTCAAGGCACCTTGTACAGGTACCCTCAGGTATGGAAAACAGCCTCAATTTCTCTCTCTTTCTTGATTGAGGGTGACAGGTAAATGTCAGTGCATCTTTTTGCTGCATTTCTGAGACTAACGAAGAGGTGTTTGTGTGGGTTGGCCAGCCTCTGCTTCTCTGTGCAAGAGGCAGACACCTTTACAAAGTGTCAGCCAGACTTGTAGAGCTGTCTAGGACCTTTAAGCCTTGGGTGAAATACAAAACACATTCATCATCATTACTTAGCTGCCAATCGCTGTTGATAACAAGTATACAAAGCTCATAGTATATTCAATATGATAATGAATTCTTGGTGTAAGGCTGCTCTGGGTCTCTGTAGAAATGTAACCTCTGCCTTGGGAAACAATGGACCATGGCTGGAGTCCTGCAGTGTGTAGCATAAAGAGAAGCTGGCATATTTATGCCTTATGAAGCCAGCAGAAGTCTGTCTGTTGACTTTCATGGGGCTCTGGATTAGATGTCTAATGAACATCTCCTGATGTCATTACAGGAGCAAATATTGGAACAGCACCACAAAAACTTCAGATTCAGTCGATACAAAGGATTTATTAATTAATTTTTATTTTAGAACATAAAAATTACTTCTTTCCCTGCTGCTGTGTTCATACTTATCCCGCAGTGACCTGAGCCAGCCAAAAGAGTGTTTTCTCAGAAAGGAGCTGAGGCCAAGATTAGGACAAAGGAAGAAACTACGGAGTATAAAATTCAACCAGCTGCTTCAAAGCAAATAGACAAGTTGCAAATTCAGGAATCAAATCTGAATGCACCCAAAGAGATGTGGGAAGAACTCCCTGAGGCTGAGAAGAGTTTCACAAGTGTGGTACGTTGGGTTGCAGAGAACCTGATCGTTTCGAAATGCAAACACACAATATGTAAAACTTAAGCCACAGAATTAATGATTCATGTTAATTTCACACTGCCCCCGCTTTGGACTAATTAGTGCAAATTAAATGCTGCATTTGTCAGGCACAGCAGTTTGTGCACCGTGTATTGCATTAAGAATCATTTTTCGATCCATTTGCACAATGCAAAAATAGTGTGAAAATATTTTTATTTCAATTAGTGATAGTTTCACAGTCATTAAAAGATTTCTTTAATAGGCTTAGACTCCCATGGCCTGCACAGCTGCATGAGGTCTGGTTTGCATTCAAAGGTAGGAAAAAAATGTAGTGGGAAGGCAGACGTTTAGCTGACTGGATTTACTTAATTACCCCCCACCCCATTCTAAAATGCCAAACCAGGCTGATCAATTATCTGTCCCTTCATTGGAGGCCAATTGCTTAATTGCAAATTATCCCTAATAATTACACAGTCAAATAACTGCTGGATTTATTTTTAATGAATGTGGAAGCCCTTAACAAGGATTTAAATGTACCCACCAGGATTGCTCAAAATCGACAGCTATCAAAGGGCTGGGATCTGCCACGCTCGCTTACGTGGAGGCAAACCTCACCCTGCTTATTTTCTGTTCATTTTTAGCGGGACTCAGAAAGTGAAGATGCCGTGTCCGTGCTCAGTAATGTTTTTAGGGTCTAACATTTCCATTATTTCGGTGAGACAGGCTGAAAATGAGAGATTACTGAAAATGAGAACGGGTATCAGAACGTGAGATGCTGTGAAGCTGGAGCAGAATATAGGCCAGAGCGTATAGAGCGCTGCCTGTGCCGAAATGAGATGGAGCTGTGCCAGGCAGCAAAGACAGGGATTGTCCAAACAGCAGCAGCCCCCCTAGGGGGGCACTCCTAGTGCACGGAGGGGGCTTTGCCCACAGGGCGCCAGAGGCCTGGTCCCTCTGTGGGATGCAGCTCTCAGAACTGCCCTCCAGCAGGGGTGTAATTAGCACTGACACCAAACACAAGGAAAGGCTTTTGGTGCTTGCTTGCCAGTTTTGACAGAAGGGAAACATAAGAAAGGTGTCTTTCTTTTCATTATTTTTTTTCCCCTTTTCCCCTTGCCCTCTCTCTCCCCTCCTTCAATAGCTTGCTTTCTTCAAATTACCTTCAATCACAGGGTATGTGGGCCCTGTTCAGTGGTGCTGGCCACTCCTCAGCACACTTGTCAGACAGGAAACAAGAGGGGTGCCTTGAAATACTAAACCAAATGAAGAATAGGAATTTAAATGTAATGCTGTGTCTGCTCACAGGCAGGCAAAGAAGATTCAATAGTTGAATTAGTAACAGAAAAATTGGAGTGTGAAGGGGAAATAAACTGAATGCAAAGAAGCATGCAGAGGGGAGGTAAACACACTTTCTAAAGTGGTGAGTGATCAAATTTTGAAATGGAAGCTTGGCCTCTGTCTGGCGTTTATCTTTCTTGCATTGGTGTCCAGAGGACCAGTGCAGAAATCAAGGTCCCACTGTGCTGACCACAATAAGCCCACTGTAATTTGGAGTCTTCCTTCACCATTGCCCAGCATCTAAGGAAAAAGCACTGTCTTGGTTCTGATTTCCTTTTTCATTCTTGTGTTCCCTGCTCTTTGTAGGTCATGTGTAAGCAATTTTTCTGCTGCTTTTTCTAGATGGGTTAAGTAATTAACTTGGAGGAGAATGGGAAGCTGTGATCTCACCTCACTTTGAAAAGCCTTTTCCTGAGATTTCTGCAGCATGCCTCTTCCTCCTCTGAAATTTCTTACTCTGGATTCTTGCATGGGGAGTTGATATTCTTGACATCAAAGCCCCAGCTGGTATCTTTCTTGTCTGTGAAAGATCCTATGGCATATTACACATCTAAAGAGATTTTAACACTGACAAAGTGAGGCATGAGGGAATATTGGCCTGTTTTGTGGCTGTTGTTGTTGTTTTGTTTGTTGTTTGGTTGTTTGGTTGGGGTTTTTTTTGCTTTTTGTGACTGAGCCCTGTCTACTTTTACTGTGCTATGACATGTGTCAATGCATGCTAATGTGATTGCAGACTGAATAATTCACATTGTGCTTCATGATTCATTTCTGAAATTCCTGAAACATGGCTGGGTCTTCTGGTTGTTGCTGCATGAAACAGTGATCCCATGACTGGTATAAATTGACTTTTCATCTAAAATCTGGATTTATTTAAAGTGTGGATGATCCCCAAAAGACAAATTCAGAAGTATTCAGAGTTTTCATGTATGACTTTGATTATCTTCTCTAGTCAACTTGTGTTGTTGTCAGTCTGTTGGCTTTGTTCTGTACTAGGCTAATTAAGAATACACTCTGGTTCCTACTCATGGAATTAGCACCTTCAAGTCAATGTGGATTTCCAGTCCCTCCATTAGCTCTTGTTCACAGAAAGGAAAGGAAGAGCTTACACTTGAAAAGCAGTTGCTGGATTTATTCTCTGTACCAGATGCCAGTAATGGGGTGGAGGTGGGGAGGAAGAATCTGAATGGATTTTTTCTTTCCTATCTTCCTACTTGAATTACTTTACCCTTCGATGTTTTTATTACCAGTTTCTCATTCCTTCCACATTGTTTTGTTCCCCCCCCCTAATACACATCCCAGTCAGGACTGCTGTTTGCTCTTAAGTTGTAATGGAGCCTTGGGTTTATTCACATTAAGAATAGCTTTTCTTCCAGTATTTGTACTCCCCCCAAAAAATATCCAAAATCGTGAAGGGTGACAGAATATGTTCAATACTAACAAGAACATTCCAGAACTGGTGTTTTTCCTTCTGCTTTTCTTTCTAGCTGGAATCAGCACATCTTCCAGCTTCTCCAGCTCCTTTGTGATTTGTTTAGTGACCAGTTTTCTGCCAGCAACACCAGGTACAGCACCTTGTCATTTTGAAGATCTCTCTTTTCCATCCTGTGCCTGGTGTGGCTTCTAATGCATCAGGAGTGTAAAGCAAGCTTTTCCTCAACCTGGGTGGAAGCACGTTTCTCAGTGGATCTTCTCTTGCCATGTTCTTTGTCTTGTCACAATAAACAATCAACAGTTCTCAAGAATGCTGCAATTAAAATTTCCTCAAGGAGCAGTGGTTGTTATGGATACTGTTAAGTACACTGAGGAGTGCCATGGGTTACTGAAAAAGCAGCACTAATGTGTAGTCTTTTGACCTTGTTTTGACCTGTGGAAGCGGGGAAAAAAAAAAAAAAAAGAAAAAGAAAAAGATATTTTTTAAAGGTAGATAAAATACAGGTAAGCATTTTTATCCCGCTGATGCATCGTGGGTGGAATGCCAGGCACAGAGCGCTCCGCCAGCCTGCTGCTCCCCCAACAAATGTTTTCCAACAGAGGGAAAGCCAGCGCGGCTAAGTGGAGACTGGGCTCTGAGTCTCATAGCCGCCGGGCAGGCTCCCGCAGGCGCAGACTCTACCCGGGGCCCTGCTGCGGGGGGTTGCCACAGGGTGAGCGCGGTGGGTGCCGCCGAGCCTGGCCCGCTGCCATCCGCGGGGCAGGAGGGACATTAGTGGCGCGGCTGGAGGAGCCCCGGCATAGGCTCTGCTGCCGCCGCGGTCTCGCTGCGGAGCACAGCGGCCACGACCGCCGCCGGGCCTGCAAGCGGCGGCTCGCTGGGGCTCGCCCTGCGCCCGGGAACGCTTCCTGCCTCCCGTGTGCGAACCGCCTTCTGATCCAAGACAAGTGGGGCTGTGGGCGCCCCGTGTCTTCGACTGTCCTGCGGCAGTCCGGAGGGAAACCCGGCAAAGCCGCTGTCTGTGGCTCTCCTGTTTCCTACTTTTCCCCCCTTAACTCCCTCCGTTTCTTTTCTTCTCCCTCCCTTTCTTTTTCTCCCTCCCTTTCTTTTTCTCCCTCCCTTTCCTTTTCTCCCACCCTTTCCTTTTCTCCCTTTTTCTCCCTCCCTTTCTTTTTCTCCCCCCCTTTCTTTTTCTCCCTCTCTCGAGATGAAAATGTGGCCTGAGTAGTTATTTTCCACTCCAATTTGTCTCATCAGTCCTAAGCCTGAGAAATGATAGTGAAGATTTAAATCTTCTACAGCTACAGCTGTGTACTGGTTTACTTTCAGAAGTACAGAACGAGAAGGAATGCTAAAGGTCCTGCCTTGCGAATTAAATGTTTTGTAAGTGGAGGCTGTATCCTGTGCGGCGTTTTTCTTTGAGCATGTGCAGAACTCTGGGAGGGAGGGTGCCTTTCCCCATGCTTGTTTAGGTGGGTATGTGTGTCCCCCTTGCTGTCAAGGCACATCATAGTGCAGCCTGATAAAGCTCACAGGCCGGGGCAAAAGCATTCAAGCTACACAGAAATATTCATATCTAGTGAAGATACTTCATACTTCCTTTAAAAAAGACAAAACCAACCCTTTCTTTTCATTCAATTCTCAGCATTGGCAAATCTGGAGTTTTGGGAGAAAACTGCTTTCAGTTTATGATACTGAACTAAATTAGGAAGTGGAGCAAGAGGAAGAAAAAAGCATTCCAAAGGTACAATTTGGAGTTAATGCTAAAAAAAATTCAACATATAGACAAAATTCTAAATAGCTAAGAATAGGAATTTGAAAACTACTGTGCCCTCTCAGCTGTGTCATCAATGTTGCTACCATGACACTACAGTAATTTATTGTTGCAGAACAGTCCCTCCTAGAATTCTCTCTATATTTTAAGGAATATCAATTACATGTTGCAGGGGAATGTCTCAAACCATTTGAGTTTGCTAGCTTTAGAGGCATTAGAGGAGTCTGTATGCAGAAAGGCCAACAAAACCAGTGAGAAGTACACAATTAAAAGGCCAGGTTTGGGCCTGTGTAAAATCCTTTCAGTATGCACATACATTTATTTTTATTTTTCTGAGCTTTGTCCCAGTGCTTTGTATTGTCATCAGAAAGGAAATAAAGCACAAAATTGGGTATTTTGTTTATTCTTTTCCTATGTTAATAAGTTGGTTTGGACCATATATGTGTTTGGTAATTTAGAGGCTTCATGTCCTGAGAAATGTTGAATTCATAATGAGAGAGGGAAGTGATAGATTTGGTATCTTCATCTTGGTAATTAATTGTTCTGATGGATGTTGACTTGCTATGGATGCAGGCAGGCAGGAATGCTGCTGGCTGAAGAGTACTGCCACCCTTGGTGCCAGCCAGAACTTTCTGGCTCTCAAGTTTCATATGGAAGCACATGGGATATTTTTGCTATGTGGGTGTATGCAGCTAGAAGGTGTAGTTTCCAGGCTATTCTTGCAACAGAGTTGGTACTTTCAACACAAAATGCCCCTGCTCTGTGCACTCTGTATGAATCGCTAATTCAGAGTATTTCAGATTTCAGAATGTGGTTAAGAAGAGGAGGAAGGCTTGGATGCTTCAGCAAATTAAGGGCCCTTTGTCACTCAGTTATGGGTAGCAATCCTGTACCACCTGTCCCTGCAGTGCATCACAAGGTGCTTCATAGAACAGTAATGCTATGTAAAGCACACTTCCAAGTTGCAGTCTGGGAGGCAGTAGAGTTTCTGGTTTCTAACTGGCTTCAGCTGGGAGCCAAGATTTTCCTGATTTCTGTATAACTTTGGTTCCTAGATTACTCTGACATTCTCCACTCCTGCTTTTGTCTGCTTTGTGAAGCTGCACAAGGTAAGTGATACATCTCAATCTTTAGAAATAAATGTTTGCTGCCTTTCAAAGTCACAACTGAGCCCACTGCTAGTAAAGTTAAAAGGGGTTGAGAGGGGTTGCCATGATGATGGGTAATGGAGGCCTTTTGGGGAGTAGTGCAGGTATCTCGATGCATCAGAAAAAACTTGCTCATTCCTTGTTGTTTCCTCTCATATCATGAACCAGTGCTACAAGAGAGGGAGTGAAGATCCCAGCTGTGATTCTGAGCCTCATGGATTACCCTTGACCACACAGCACAGTGAAGTACTCCCATTTCTGCTAGCACCAGTCTAACTTCTCCCACCGGATACATCAAGGGATGTGTGTTGCTAGAGCTGATGAATAACTGTGCCTGTTACAGATTTTGGTATGAAAAATTTGTTCTGAGTTTTCCTCTTGGTGACACCAGTGTTCTTCTCAAACTGGCCAACAAAGAAAGCATTGTTGAGAGCAGGGCATGGCTATTTATTTTTATATTCTCTTTTATCTGTGGTCTCAGTGGTGAGACCTGATGTTATTGGTGCCCTAACTCTGAACATCTCTCAGCAGGCACTTGGCTCACCAGCCTGGATGTGGGCTGTACAATGCTTATTAATTCTAAAGAGGGCTAAGTGGATTCTGGGTATGATATTATTAGTACTGAGGTAACTGGGTGACACACCAGAGGAATTTGAAATTGCTACCTTAGTTATGAGCAAAGGGAATTCTGGCTTATCCTCCCTTAAATACACTCTTTCTATATTCCCTTGACTGCAACGAAGCTGCAGAATATTTGCCTGCCTGATTGTTGTTTGTAAATCTAGGCTCTTTCCTCCCCCACTTTTAAATCTTCCTTAGATGCTGAGAGGAAGAAACAGCATCCAAGAAAGCGGTTGTAAAGCATTGCTTTTCTGTTCTGCCTCTCTGCTTAGAGCTTTTTGTGGCACTCAGGGGTGCAGTAGGGCTTGAACAGTCCAGACAGTGTGCCAAGGCGTATTCCTGTAGGACATCACTAGAGATCCCGGCTCGTAAACCCTGCCTGCAGAGCTGTAACTGGAGAGAGAAAGAGAGAGAGAGAAAGAAACAGGGAAAGAGGTGAAGCAAGGAGGACGCAGGGGTGTGATTAAAGGTTTCCAGAGAAAGCAGAGAGTAAAAACTGAGAGAGAAAGAGAAGGTAGTGGACAGACTGGGGACATACGGGAAGCAACAGTGCTCAAGGGTTAGGCTGAAGACAGAGGGTCTGAGATGTAAAGTAAAAGAGGGAAAAAAAAAGTTAATTGCAATCCTAGGGTAATACATTAAGATGAAAAGCTTGACTGGTCACAACAGATCTGGGTGGAAAGTCCAAGAATTGGCTGGGAATGAGCAGACAGAGTCTGTAAATAAAATGGAGAGGTGGAAGAAAGAGGTTGACCATGAGAACAAAAAAACCTGCTGTGCTTTGTTAGGGACTGAGAACCATTCTGCAGGGATCAGTATTTGGTCCAGTTTTGTTCAAGATCTTTACCAATGACCTGGAAGAGGGGATTGAGGGTACCCTCAACAAGTTCGCTGATGACACAAAGATAGGGGGTTGGCTGACACCTGTCAGGCTGTGCAGCCATCCAACAAGATCTGGGCAGGATGGAGAGCTGGGTGCAGGCAAACCTCATGAAGCTCAATGAGGACTAGTGCAGGGTCCTACAACTGGGAAGGAATAACAACATGCACCAGTACAGGTTAGGGGCTGCCCTGCTGGAAAGCAGCTGCATGGAGAAAGACCTTGGAGTGCTGGTGGACAGCAAGTTCTTCATAGGACAACAATGTGCCCTTGTGGCCAAGAGAGCAAATGGTATCCTGGGATGCATCAAAAGAAGGGTGTATCCAGCAGGTCTAGGGAAGTTCTTCTACCTCTCTACTCTGCCCTGGTGAGACCACATCTGGAATACTGCGTCCAGTTTAGGGATCTCCAGTTCAGGAAAGACGGAAAACTGCTGCAGAGAATCCAATGGAGAGCCACAAGGATGATTAAGGGATTTGAGCATCTCCCTTGTGAAGAGAGACTGAGATCCCTGGGACTCTTCAGTCTTGAGAAGACCGAGAGGGGATCTCATCAATGTGTATAAGTATCTGAGGGGTGGGTGTCAAGTGGATGTGGCCAAGCTCTTTTTGGTGGTGCACAGTAATAAGACAAGGAATGGGTTCAAACTTGGAACATAGAAGATTTCACCTCAACATGAGGAGAAACTTCTTTACAGGGAGTGTGACACAGCACTGGAACAGGCTGCCCAGGGAAGTTGTGGAGTCTCCTTCTCTGGAGACTTTCAAAACCCACCTGGATGCATTCCTGTGTGGACTACCCTAAGTGATCCTGATTTGGCGCGGGGGTTGGATCCAATGATGTCTTCAGGTCCCTTCCAATCTCTAATATACTGTGGTACTGTGATCATTCAGCTGGAAAGGTCTGTTTAGTCGTGGACAAAATGCTCAGAAATCTACATGGAGGGGAGGAAAGGGCCTTTTGCAAAGAGGCTGCATGAAGTGCTTCACATAGTGATAATTTTAAACAAAGTAAAAAGGGCAGCAATTTCATTAAACTGCTGGGTGCTTAGCACAGTTGATATCTGAAAATGGATTTAAGGGCACAACTTTACCCATATGAAAGAAAAAGAAGTGGAGTGTGGAACTTGGTCTTTTGTTGGTGTAAATCCCTGGACATCAGAAGGCTTACCTGGACTGCAGAAGGTGCAGGTTACTGTTATTCATAGAATGGTTTGGGTTAGACAGCACCTTAAAGATCATCTAGTTCCAGCCCTCCTGCCATGAGCAGAGATATCTTCCACTAGATCAGGTTGCTTAAAGCCCCATCCAACCTGGTCTTGAGCACTTCCAGGGAGAAGGCATCCACAACCTCTCTGGGTCACCTGTTCCAGTGCTTCACCACTCTCACAGTAAAGAACTTTTCCCTTGCATTTAACTAAAACCTACCCTTTTGGTTTCAAACCATTACTCTTTGTCCTATCATTACATGCCTTTGTAGGAAGTCCCTCTCCAGCTTTCTTGAAGCCCCCCTTTAGGTAGTGGAAAGCTGCTATGAGGTCTCCCCAACACTTCTTCAGACTGAACAACCCCAGCTTTCTCAGCATCTCTTCACAGAACAGATGCTCCTGCCCTCTGATCATTTTTGTGGCACTTCTCTGGACCCACTTCAACAGGTCCATGCCCTTACATTGGAGGCCCCAGAGCTGAGCACAGTTCTCCAGGAGGGATCTCATAAGAGCAGTGGTGCAGAATCACTTCCCTCAGCCTGCTGGCCATGTTTGGTTTGGTTTTTCTTGTTGTTTTTTGTGATGCAGCCCATGATGTGATTTCCTTTCTGGGCTGCAAGTGCATATCATCAGCTCAGGTCCAGCTTTTCATCTACCAGCCCCAAGTCCTTCCCCCCAGGGCTGCTCTCCACCCAGCCTGTACTTGTGTTCTGTTATAATAGATTGTTACTAAAATTTTCATTCTTAGAAATGAGATAATCAGAGACAGTGGAGAGGGAAGCTGATGGAGCTCTTGCTAGCCTTGCTAGCACAGAATCTGCCTGGATGTTTTAGTTAGGAATCAGCTTCATCTTGGTGTCTGATGAATGGTTTGAAAACTGCTGTCCATTTGTGAGGAACTCTTTATATACTGCACATATTCTCATCTGTGTTATCATGTTGCTCTCGTAATTTATTTCTGCGTTTGGCTAGCTTTCCTTAGATATGTATTGATTGTATTTGGCTGTGACTGATCAGAAACTCAAGAATTCAGGCAGTGTTAAGAGCCTCTTGAAAATTGCTGCCAGTCCCCTCGTTCTGACATCCAGTGTGAGAAACTGGAAGTGGGATAAGTGAATGGAGCTGCTTATGGGAGTCTGAGGATTCCTTTTCTTCCTTTCTTCAGTTCATCACAACTTCCATTGAATTGTGGATAAACTCTCAATTAGAATGAAAGAGTAGAAGAGTGACAGCTGAATTTTCAGACTGATGACCTAAAAAAAAACACACCACAACTTTAAAGACATGAGGAAACAAAAAGGATTGAAATGTATGACTCTGAACACCCAGAGGCATGTTATATTGTCTTTTCTCAGATAGATTCAGTTTCTGTATTCATGTTCATAAGTAGCCCATTTCAGGGACATTACTGGGACAAGATCTGTAATTTCTATTGCTTCAGTAGCATCAGTTCAAATCAACATCTCTACAGAGATCTGAGCTTGCTTAATGAATTTTGTGAGGTTTGTGTTACACATGCAGCAGATGTGGCTGCTGTCACCACATGGACACGTGTTGGAAGCTGGTGGCAAGTGCTGTCCTTTTGACACCGTTCCCCACAGCAAACTCCTGGCCAAGCTGTCAGCCCATGGCTTGGATGGGAGCACACTGAGATGGGTTAGGAACTGGCTGGAGGGCCGAGCCCAGAGAGTGGTGGTGAATGGTGCAACATCCAGCTGGCAGCCAGTCACTAGTGGTGTGCCCCAGGGATCAGTACTGGGCCCCATGCTCTTTAACATCTTTATTGATGATCTGGACGAGGACATTGAGTCCATCATCAGTAAATTTGCTGATGACACCAAGCTGGGGGCAGGAGTTGATCTGCTGGAGGGTAGAGAGGCTCTGCAGAGGGACCTCGACAGGCTGGACAGATGGGCAGAGTCCAACGGCATGAGATTGAACACATCCAAGTGCCGGGTTCTGCACATTGGCCACAACAACCCCATGCAGAGCTACAGGCTGGGGTCAGAGTGGCTGGAGAGCAGTCAGGCTGAGAGGGACCTGGGGGTGCTGGTTGACGGTAGACTGAACATGAGCCTGCAGTGTGCCCAGGCAGCTAAGGGGGCCAATGGCATCCTGGCCTGCATCAGGAACAGTGTGGCCAGCAGGAGCAGGGAGGTCATTCTGCCCCTGTACACTGCATTGGTTAGGCCGCACCTCGAGTACTGTGTCCAGTTCTGGGCCCCTCAGTTTAGGAAGGATGTTGACTTGCTGGAACGAGTCCAGAGAAGAGCAACAAAGTTGGTGAGGGGTTTGGAACATAAGCCCTACGAGGAGAGGCTGAGGGAGCTGGGGTTGCTTAGCCTGGAGGAGACTCAGGGGTGACCTTATTACTCTCTACAACTACCTGAAGGGAGGTTGTAGCCAGGCGGGAGCTGGTCTCTTCTCCCAGGCGGCCAGTACCAGAACAAGAGGACACAGTCTCAGGCTGTGCCAGGGGAGGTTCAGGCTAGATGTTAGGAAAAAGTTCTATACAGAAAGAGTGATTGCCCATTGGAGTGGGCTGCCTGGGGAGGTGGTGGAGTCGCCATCACTGGAGGTTTTTAGGAGGAGACTTGATGGGGTGCTTGGTGCCGTGGGTTAGTTGTTTGGGCGGTGTTGGATTGGTTGATGGGTTGGACGCGATGATCTTGAAGGTCTCTTCCAACCTGGTTTATTCTATGTATTCTATTCTATGTATTCTATTCTATGTATTCTGTGTCATTCTGGCTGCACAAGGAGAAAGCTGCAAAGTGCTAGTGGAGTAGTTCTTGACCAAGCAGAAAGGACATTGTCAGGTGTCCTGTGCAGGGAGGAAGGTTGTAAGTGGAGAATATCACAGAACAGCAGCTAAGGACTCCCAGGGAGCAAGTACTCTAGAAAGAACTGTATGCCTAAAAGTGGTTCATCAAACACCTTTTTAGTGAAGCCGAACAGAGCTTCCAAAAGAAGCAAGTAGCTTTATTACTATGGCTTGTTCAGCAAGCTATATATTAAATGAGTTAAGTGAGGGAGTAAGAAACTGTTACCAAACCATTGCAGGGGGTGAGGAATATTGCAGTTTGAAAGCATGAAGCTCTTGAACTGCAATATTAGTTTCCTGTGAGAGGCCAAAAGAAGAGGGGGAGACACTTGGTTGCACAGGTAGTTTGGAATCCATCAATCAGAAATAGATTGTAATGGGCATCAGAGACCAGAACTGTGAACAGGGATGTTAGAAGAGCCTGAGTTAACCTTAAAAAACCAGTAAGAGTGCAGGAGGCCACAGCACAGAGGCAGACCAGACTGCAAGTGCTGGAAGGAAAACCAAGATGACAGTCCCTGAATCAGGGCCACAAGCCATCACAAGCCCACAGAAGCGCAGGAGGCAGAGCAAAACCGATGACTCCAAGGGGAAATCTGCTAAATGCACCCAGAGCTCTTTTTAAATGCTGCCCCAGCATGCTGCGCTATCTGCATGTGATGGCTTTCAGCAGGCTGTGTGAAATGATTTGGTAGCCTTAGCTGAGTCCCACCACAGAAATGCCAAGCTTCTTAAGCTGCTTAACAGGCTTGGCAAAGAGGATAATGATTAACCGTTTATTAAAGTCAGCCCCTCCAGGTCAGGATGAGGGATATTGGTAGTGAGAGAGCTCACGCTGCTCTTGCCTTCCCCGTGCCTTTTATGCAGATAGGGGACTTCAGCCTTCAGGGATACAGTCACTGGTATTAAATTTACTTAAAAGTATGAAGTGGCTTCATTTCTGTTCTGAATACCACTGTAGGCCATTGTAAACTTGCCCTGTGCTGTTTGAATCTCCTTAAAGGGAGACATGCACGGGGCTTCTGAGAATAACTCTACAGAGAGCAAGCAGTGTACATGTCAACTTAATTAAATGAATTTGTTTAAAATACGATCAATGGTGTGTGAAATTATATAATTATTCCATAAATACTCTCTGTTAATTAATTAATATTTTAATTAAAGGGTAATTGGAAAATCTTTGTGTTACTACCCTTTTTTTTGAAGGGCTTGAATGTGTCTACCTCATCTTCACTGATTAGACAAAAAAAAAAAAAGGGATATTAAACTAGGAGCCCAGGAGATTTTAATTTTTGTTAAATAACAACAAAACCCCCACAAAACACCCCCCCCCCCCCCCCCCCCCAAAAAAATCCCAAAAAGCACAGGTGACAGCTATGTCCAAGTTTGCTGTAGGAAGGAATTTGCCTGCCCTTTAAAAATCTTCCTTCTCAATCAGCCTTTGGTTTTTCTAATATCCTTCGTGTCTCTTATCCTAGGAGAGTGATTGTCTCTCTGGGAGGCTTGCCTTGAAATGTCTCCCTGGAAGAAGAACTTGGAACAAAGTGCTGTGGACTGGTTGCAGGTTGAGAGAGCTGGTATTAGCAGTTTGTCAGAGATAGACATAAATCCCCCCCTTTTCCCTCTCATAATCATTTTCCTCCAGTATCTTTCAGTTTACCTGTTTATTTTGAAGACTGTCCACATTAACAAACTCAGACTCCCTATTACTCACTGCCAGAGCAGCACTGCAATCCCCAGACCACTTTTTGTAACTGCTGGTGTGGAATAAATGAAAAGAAATGGCTGGAAACCAGGAAGAGAGAGAAATGACTGTGACCCTTATCTTGCCCCTGGAAAGTCATATATAATTCACACTGAAGCCAATAGGATAGGAAGGACAAATTTGAGGCCTGTCTGTAAGAAATTATCAAGAGCTCCAAAATGAAGGCCCTGATTTTGCAGACTTGCACAGTTAAACGTGAACAGCTCCTGTGAAGACAGTGGACAGGGTGCTGCTTGTAGGTGTACAGCAAACTCATGCTTTTGTTTGTAGCTTTGTGATGTAGACAAATATGAGCCAGGAGGTTCTGGACAGTAGATAGCTATACTACATGTTTGATCTCCTGCTTACATGGCAAAATTAAACTAACTCTCTGCAGCTGTTGACTTCTTACTCTGTAACTGCTTGTGACTCCTGAATACATTAAGGGCTAGTAGGCTTTGTTTGACTGTGACTGATCTAAAATGTCAATGCTTTTGGTTTTCTAACCTGTCCAGCAGTGCCATACCTTGTGTACACCTAGAAGGTCCTAAGAGAAATCATAGCTCATCTTGGTGACAGCACTCTGTGTGACATAGGAGGATCATATGAGGCTAGTGCAGGAAGAACAAGGAGCACCCTAACTAGCATAGGGGCAACTGAAAACTAAGTCATTCAGGAGATGATTATAGCACACGTTAAGACAGGCAAAGGACCCAGCGTGCACAGATTTGCACAGAAGAAGTTACACATCTCCAGTGATTTACAGAAAATAGTTTGCCAGGGAGCATTTTGAAAACAAAATCTAACGTGGGAGCTAAAATATTCTTTAATTCCTAATGGCAGAACTGAGTTCCCTGCATTATATCCTCACAGGAAGCTACTCTCAGTTGTCTCTGCGTTCAGCAGTGAATAGCAAGCCATGCCTGACTTACTCATGCGTGAGATGTCAGGTGCATGAGAGCTTACATCACACACCATGCCGATGCATAAAATTTTTAAGCCTGCCCTTGACAACTGAACAATTCAGCAACCTGGACACAAGCTGCAAGGATCAAAAAGTAGGACAAAAATTACGACTGTTTAAACAGCTTGGCGCAATGCCACGGCAATGCTTTTTGCAAGAAGAAATATTTACTGTGAGTAAACACAGTTTAGAATGAGATTTAATGGTATGTCTCCTCTGTGGGGATCCACACAGAGCGCTGGGTTTAACGCTGCTTGAAGAGCCTGAGCTTTTACCTTGGTGAGTCCTTTGTTCTTTAAAGGGACAGGGAGGTCTGGGGTAAAAGGAAGTGTCCATGACATAGAATCATAGAATGGTCCAGGCTGGAAGGGAACTCCAAAGGTCATCCAGTCTGACCTCCCCACAGTCAGCAGGGACATCCCCAACTAGATCAGGCTACCCAGGGCCTCTAATGGGATGGAGATTGGAATCAATACAGCTGACCAATATGATCGAGTATTGTTCCTTTATTGTTCCAGTATTGCAGGCCTATGGTGCGAGTATAGCACAGTAAGTAAAGCATAGAAGAAGAAGGGATAGGAAAGGCAGAAGTGCCTAGCAAGGGAACTGCTACAACTTATATAAACTCGGAGTGCCTTGTTGGCATGGACACATTGGTTCCCTATGAGTGACCACATATCGCACTATTATAGATTATTGGTCCAACTACTGATGACACGCGAGGTTTGTTGATGCAGGTGCATGTCCTGTTGTCCCAAGATAACTTGCTGTGTTTATAGCTACCAGTGCCTTGTTTTAGTTACATGCTGCAGGCACAGCACTGTTTGGTACACTGCTAGCTGGCTCTGCACTTACGCTGAGCATGGCCTACCACCATGTCAGGCTCTAGGCCTGCACTGCCAGATTGCTCACACTGCTCGTCGCTGGCATTGCCACAGGCCTCATCAGGCCACACTTTGAATATCTCCAGGGAAGGGGCCTCAACCACATCCCTGGGCAACCTGTTCCACTGTTGCACCACCCTCATAGTGAAGAACATCTTCCTGATCTCCAATCTAAATCTGCCCTTCTGCCGTGAAGGAAAACTTGTGTAGGCAGGAGGGAAATTTAATGTAACTGCTGCTTCTGCCTTTATTTATTTAGTTTTTCCGATGCAGCAGATTGTTTGACAAAGATGATATGAATTAGAGCCAATGATAGCATAGTTCATGATGCTGACATCTGTCCAACAGAAACTGGTCCAAAACCATCAAACTTACTTTGAAGGTGTCACTTGAATAATCGTTAGGTGGTGACAATTTTCAGTTGCCCCAGTGGAGAAAGGTTCCAGCATATTAAATGGACAGAAAGTTTCTGAAGCTCAAAAATACTGCAGTGAGAATTTTCATCTGAGGGAGAGGGCTGAGGGTTTGCAATCTATCTTTCACTTCCTTGTGAAGCATAAGAGCAGAAAGAATGGTCTGTTCAGCAAGGCTGCAGAAAGTCTGAAATATTTGTGGGGATCTGTGTTCTGACTGGATTTACAGGTCCGAATTTGTCTTGGGGCTAACTCCACTGGCATCTCTGAAGTTGTGCCTTTTTATCTCCAGACTGAATTTATAGAGTCATAGAATTGTTGGGGTTGGAGAGGACCTCAAGGATCATCTAGTTCCAACACCCCTGCCATGGGCAGGGACACCTCACACTAGATCAGGTTGCCCATAGCCACATCCAGTCTGGCCTTAAAAGCCTACAGGGATGAGGCTTCCACCACCTCCCTGGCCAAACTGTTCTAATGTCTCACCACCCTCATGGTGAAGAATTTCTTCCTAATATCCAATCTGAACCTACTCCTATTTTTTTTTCCAGCCCCCTAGTCCTATCATTACCTGACACCCTAACCTGCCCACTAACCACCTCCCTCACCTGCCCCATTTTCCCCCTTTTTCCCCTCAAATCCCAGAGCACCTGGGCTCTGTTGGAGTCTCCTCCCACACCAGGTGTGGCCACTTGGCTCTCCCCCGCCCACTCCCCTTTAAATCTCCCTTCAGGAAAGGCAGAAGCCCTAAGCTGAGCCCATCTGGGCTGAGGGATCCTCTTCTCATCACTGGTGAGTCCCTATGGTGCACACTGGGTGGCTGGGTTGGGGACAAAGGCCGGGGGGCCTGGTGGCCCCCCGGTTAGCTCGGAAGAGGGTTGATGGTCTCTCCAGTATCATAGCATCATAGGATTATTAGAGTTGGAAGGGACCTCAAGGATCATCTAGCTCAAACACCCCTGCCATGGGCAGGGACACCTCACATTAGATCAGGTTGCTAAGAGCCCCATCCAACCCAGCCTTAAAAACCTCTGGGGATGAGGCTTTTACCACCTCCCTGGGCAACCTCTTCCAGTGTTGTCACTCACACTCACGGTGAAGAACTTCTTCCTAACATCTCATCTGAATCTACCCATTTCTAGTCTACCCAGCTGGTTGCTGATGTAGAGAGCAGCAACTCCTACCCTGCCTGTCCTTCCTAAAGAGCTTATACCCATTTATCCCTATGTTCCAGTCATGGGAATAATTCCACTAAGTTTCAGTAACAGCCCCTATGTCATAGCCCTATGCTATCACTGCACTAACTGAAAACCTACAATTCAGGTAGGGATGTTTTATTTCATTCAGGAGCTATCTAAATGTGAAGCAGAATCACAGGTGCCAGGATGGAAGGGACTCCAAGGATCCAACCTTTCTAGATGTTAGTGTAGTTTAAATGAAATGGCTTGGCATGCTGTCAAGCTGAGTTTTGAAACTGACCAATGTAGGGGAATCCACTACTTCCCTTGGGAGATTATTCCAGTGTCTTAACTGTTCTCATGAGGAACAATTTTCTTCTGCATTCCAGTCAGAATCTTTCCAGGAATAGCTTGTACCCATTACCCCTTGTCTTTTCTATGGGACTCCTTATAATAAGGGAGTCTCCATCCCCCTGGTAGCCCTTCTTAATGTACTGGTATGTGATAATAAGGTCTCCCCTAAGCCTTCCCTTGTCAAGGTTGAACAAACCCAGTTCTCTCCGCCTTACTTCATGTGGCAGATCAGATACCAACTGAAATCACCTCAACATCATCTGCAAACATTCAGGCTTGCAAAATTGAAGTTACCAATCTCCCCTGATAGGAAGTCACCTAAATAAATGGCTTGATTTTTCTCCTCCCAGGAGTGCTGGGAACAAACTGTGCTCAGGGAGAGCTGTAGCCAAACAGCATCAGCCAAACACTGATCATTGAACTTCCCATTTAAGTGAGTAAGAAGTAAATTACATAACAATGGATGTTCATGTGGCTTGCATTTAGAGATCTGAGTATGGCCTCAGTTATAGTGTAACTTTACATATCCTTTTTGTTTGTTTGTCTGTTTAACTCCAGAATCATCTGCCTAAGAAACAATCTCTCCCAACATTTCCAGACAAGGCCATAAATTTAGAAGGGACAAGTCCATGCAATAGACTAAATCAGGCCCAAATCAGACTAAGAGTTGAGTCTGAATAAATCTAAGCTGCTATGTTGTGTGCTTCTAGATTTCTCAGCCTCTTCCTGACAGTGATAAAGGGATTGTGATTCCTTTCTGTGTAAATCCAGGAGGACAGCCAAAGCCTGCAGGGAAAATCTTGTCCCCTCTCACACTCCAGTGTAGAATGTACAACTTCTTACACATCAGCTCTGAAATTAATCCTCTTGGTCTAAGTGAATCCAAAGGATCCTAGCATGGCATAATTTACATGATGAGGGGCTGAAAGAGATGTGCAGCAAGAAAGGCAGCAATCAGAAGGATGTAAGAAGATAGAAATTAAAGTGAGTGGTAACTTATGTCAGTTAGCTTGCTTTAGATGGAATGCTTTAGAATCACTTAGATTTGTATGTGAATTTGGTCCTCACTCTCTGAGGGAGAGAGTGAGACCTCATCATTATTTTTTGGTGCTAGATGAGTGAGCTGTAACAATATCAACACTTTCAAATTCCCATAGACCAGATTTTAGAAGGGGCTGTGAAATGGATATGATTCTTAAGGGGTTTTTTGAGTCTTATGCCAGGAAAACAATGCACTCATAGATATGAACAGAAATCATTGCAGCCTGTTAAAACAAATTAGAAAACATTTCTAGAGGAAGGTGCTTGACTTGACTGGTAAAGGTCTGAAAATGGTCAGAGTTGTAGAGCTAAGTGAGGATCCCAATTACAAGTTAGCAACAATGCAAATGCTGCTGCAGAGGGACCACTCAGCTTCTGCGGCTTGGGAGCTGTGGCTAAAGCATGTGCATAAACCCCTCTCCTTTTTATTATTGTTTTTAATTATCAGCACAATGACAGAGCTGGAATACCTGCTGCACACTGGGGCCCTTTGTGTGAGCCCATCAGCAGAGGTTATGCAGGGCAAAGCCTTTGGTTTTGCCTTCTGAAAATCCTTTCAGTTGAATTTTGCTTTTGTGCAGATGCCTTTCTTTGCTATTTACTCTTTATCTTCACTGGCTGTTTCCCCTGCTCCTCTGCAGATAAGCAACAAATGCAGCCTTGCATGATGGCACCAGGGTTCAACCATCCAGCTGCGGTCGTGAAGTTCACATGTGCAACCATAAGACTCTTGTGAAAGTGCTCTGTGCGAGGCTGGCCTTGGAGCACAGACCTCTTGGAGATGAACAGTGAATGTCTAGCCTCTTCCCTTTTTCATCAAGGAGCTTGCAGGCTTGGACAGAACAGCAGGAAGCTGACAAGCTGTTGCTTGAACTCGGGAATAAGGCATTAGTCCATGCTCTGGTCTTCTGATGATTGGTGTGCCATTTGGTGTAGCACTGGGAGAATAAAAAGGACTGACTGGGCAGTCTGTGTGTCCTGAGGAAGGAGGGTCCAGGCCAGGATATGTGGACAGGAAAACACAGGCAAAATGAATACCCCCTGACCACAGGTGAGGAGTTATAACTGGAACCAGTCAGAAAAACAGGGAAGTGCAAGGAAACCTGGCCCAGGTTTTTAGCCTGTCGGCAGTGCTGAGCTGCTCTAAGAGGAAAGAGGCTGAAAGAAGGTAGTGGAGCCCCTCTCCACAGTAAGCACCTTCTGGCCCATTGCAGAACCTTTGCCTTCAGAGAGGTCTTGTTGTGAGGAGTCTGAGGAATGATTAATAGCAAAGGATCCAGGTAACTTCTGACTGATGCTGCTAAGGTGCCAGGGCTTGAGGTAATGCAGGTACTGCTCACTCACCTTACCTATTTCCTGACAGCTCGGTGCCAGAGATTCATGTGGCAGCAAATCTCTACCTGTTGTAGAGGCATGAAGGATGACTTGTATATGTGAGGGCATAAGGTACCCTTTTTTTCAACAGAGAAGCAGACAGATGAAAGCAAGAGTGTGGCCTGGAAAAGGCTATGTGGTGAGGATGGGGGAAAGTTGGCTAAAGGTGGTCTAGGGAATGAGAACCGACCGTACAAATGCATCAGCAGGAGCATGCCCACTAATAAGTGAGGAGGAGGAAAAGACAATGCCCAACTCTTAAAATAAGGGATGATTGGAAAGCAGTAAAAATCTTGGGAAGGTAGCTCTTAGAAAACAAAGCTGGGATAGCAGGAATAAATGCAAATCAGCTGGCCTACATCATGGCATTCACATGCAGGCAACAAAGTGACAAACTTAGTGAATTGCTAATCGCTGTTTCTTAGAAATCACCGAGAGCTGCAGCAGCTCCAGAGAGGAGGGAGGGGGAGAAGTGAAGGTGAAATTCCACCGTGAGCCCAGTGGGGCTGAGCAATTAAAGCCCAGTCAATCCAGCAGCAGTCCTCTGGGAAATAAACCAGCAAGCGAACAGAGGAAAGAAAAATCTTTAAGGAAAGAGGAAATGATGAATGGTGGTGGGGGGTGGCCCTCCACAGCTCTTCTCAAGGTGAGAGTAGCAGCGCAAAGTGAATTCCTGAAAGTTAAGATTTGAACCCTGGGTTGTGATTCAGGACTCTCTATTGTTCTCTAGACAATTTGTAAGGTCAGTGTAGGGGAAGTTTTGCATGGATGTGTATCTGTAAGGCTATTCTAGCTCTTGTGGTGAGAAACAAATCCTGCAAAGTGAGGGGGACAAATTCTACTTTGGGAGCTGATAAGATATGTAATATTTACTACTAGTAATGTTTAAAATATATATTGTGTAAAACTGTACCAGTGTCACATCTAAATGAATACAGGGGGAAAAAAGAACAGTGAAATCCAAGGGACAATGGAAGTGGTAAGGGTTTGAAATGTATTTTAATTTCCTACTGTAACTAGCCCGTTTTTCAAATGTTTTGATAGGAACTAACACAAGCAAAACATCTGCTTTACACAGCAAGGGCTAAGTTTTCAATTAGAGTCTTCCCCTAAGTAACCCAAGGGTCTTCCCTGAACCACAGAAACCTTCCCAGTTTAAACACTGCCAAAATCTGTAGTGTCTCTGCAGAGCATTGAAACTTTGTCAGGGCTTTGCCAAAATCCTTTTACTGAAATAGTGATTTCTGGCTATCTTTGATTTCTAGTTAGATCTAGACCATGGTAAGAGTTGGATGTGGCTGAAAATAGGTGTCCCTTTTGGTCAGGTTTTGGATCAAGATTTAGGTTTATTTCTGCCAGCTACTCCCAATGAGAGGGGACAAGTGGGAACAAAAGACCTCTGAGGAGGTAGGGGGCTATTGCCTGAGTGACAGCAGCAAAGACTCCCACCAGCATAAGGCAATGGTGTAGTTATGAGCCCAGTTACAGCTGTATCTAAGTGCTTTCAGGATTCATCATACTGATGAGTTAGGCCAGACAATGGTTTCAGTTTGCTTGTCTTTCACTCTTGCAAGACATTACTTTTTTTCCCTGGGGGGTGAAGGGAGGTAGGGAAAGGGGAAGGAGAGATGGGGTTTTGTAGGGTTTAAATTTGGGGTGTGTTTTCCCATTAATCTGCCTGCAATGCAGATCCACAAAACCTGAGTGATACAGCAAATGTAACAAAGAAAGAAATGCCAAGAAAGCTGGGTAACTGGAAAACAAGAGTGAGAAAATCAAGTAATAAAAATTAGAATCAGGTTGGGAGGAAAAATAATTACAAAATACCTGATGTGAGGACAGAGTGTGTGGGAAGAAAGGAAAGGCACAGAGAGCTCAGAGATTTCTAGCAGGTGTTGAGCCGGATGCACACATCCTTTGCACAACAGTGAGTGGCTAAACAGGGAGAATACAAAGAAGCATGACTGACATAAGCACAGTCACCATGCCGATGAGCACAAGTGCCTGTATTTATTAATAGGCCAGAGGCAAGATCTGAATGCAACAGGAACACTTGCTGCCAGAGGTGAGCTCTATCATCAACAATATGTGGATGCAGGGTGGGAATCTGACATCTGATTATAGTGCTTGCTCTCTCTGGGGAAAAAGGGCTGTTGAGGCATTTTGGAAATGTGCTTCCCAAAGACAGCCCAGGTTCTCTGGAACTGGGAAATGTGCTGCTAGCATGGCAAAAATCCTTGGTAGTCCAGAGCTGCTGGGGACAGATGTTGGAGCATATTATCAAAGAGGCCTCTCTTGACTGGGGTTAAAGAGCAGCCTGCAGCCAGCAGCTTCCAAAAGCTCTGGCTGCTCTCCAGAGCACCACAGCAGAGAGCTACCCCCTGCCCCTGCTGAACAAAGCTGGGCTGCTGTGGCTTCTGGAGGGGCAGAGCCCAGGTAGCTGTTCTCAGCTCATATGACTTAGCTCAGGCTTCCAGGGTTTAAATTGCCTGTTTTGTGCTTTCCCTTATTTCTAAAAGGTAGGGATAGATAGGAGTGCACTCCCTTTTGCCTGTCCTTCCTATCAACACCTGAGTACTTTTCTCCACTTCTCTTGCAGTGTAGCTGTTGTTTCTGTGGATTATCCTGGCCCCACCACCCTTGCCCTGTCTTAATCACTGAGCACAGTAAACATGCAAATGCCCTGGGATGTTTTAGCACTGGGAACAGCCATTCTCCTTCCTGATTGACAGCTGGGCCTCTGCTAGCACATTGGATGTGCAGGAGAGTGAAGGGATCTGTAGATAAACAGTTGAACTTTCCTAAATGTTTCAGAAGCTATTGTGTGTGTCTCTGCATGTACCCACACATGGGCTTCTGCTGTGCTCCATGTGGGAGACCACTTTGCTCACTGAATGCATATGGTTTCTGCTTTAATTATGGCTCTTCATGTGTTGCTGTGGCTCTTCATCCCTTCTGTGCAAAAACCTCCTTCTGCACTTGCCCAGTAAGCATACCCCCAGTTTTGTGCTCCTTGCCTGTGCCATTTCTTTGCTTGGCGGAAGACTGGCGAAGCTGTTTGCCTATTGAGACTGTAGCTGAAGTGCCTCAACTAATTTCATCTTGTTATTCGGTCCTTCTACCCACCTATCACTGCTACTGGTTGAGAAATGTCTGCCTCCTAGGGTTTTTTAATTGCCCACCCAGTCCAGCTTCCAGCCCTTTTATTGCCTTGCAAAAGGCTCTCTGCTGTGTTTGCACACATATTACATAGCACCTGGAGGCTGGAACAAATCTGACAGGTGCAAATGTGAAAAACTAGATAGTTGCTGAGGTATTTAGGTGCAAACACTGTAACTTTGTCATCTTTTAATATTTGTGTTTCTTTGGGGGAAATTCCTGGCTTTGGTTACAAACACCTGAAGAAGTCCTTGGCTGAATGTTGAGTTGTTCCATTTTTAGCAGGTTTCTGCAGGTCTTTATGATCCCTATCTTCATCCTTTTTTTCCTTGTAGAGATGGTTAAGGGAAATTTGCAGGAATTTGGCTCACAAAGTGCACTTCCCCCCCCAAAAAAAAAGGTGGGATATGCTAGCATAATAGAAAGTAGTGAAGAGGGAATTTAGTAGGCTGGAGGAGTTTTCTAAAGCCCTACTCAACATTTCATTTTATGATTCTTAATGACAAATGGTGATTGTGAATATTCATGAATTTTTCCCTGGGTTAATGTCATAACCTTTGCAGTAAAAAGGCTGTTTTCACCAGTAATAACTACCTTTCGATTTATTTATGCTGGGTGTTTGTGTGGTGGGTTGTTTTGTTTTTTTTTCCTGCAGAGATAGACCCCAAATTAACATTCAAAGTGCCAGAAAGTGATTTTTTGCATGCATGTTTGCTGGGGGAAGGGCAAAAAAAATTCTATTTTTAAAGTCTTATGTGGTGTCTTTATTGAGGCAGTGAGCTCTTTACTTTCAAATTCTTGGGTTGGAGTGGGTCCAGAGGAAAGTGATGAGGCTGGTGAGGGGCCTGGAGGGAAGGTTGTATGAGGAAAGGCTGAGGAAGCTGGAAGTGTTCAGCCTGAAGAAGAGGAGACTTAGAGGAGACCTTATCATTCTCTACAACTACTTAAAAGGAAGTTAGAATAGAATGGAATAAACCAGGTTGGAAGAGACCTTCAAGATCATTGCATCCAACCTATCAACCAATCCAACCCTCCTAATCAACTAAACCATGGCACCAAGCACCCCATCAAGTCTCCTCGAACACCTCCAATGATGGTGACTCCACCACCTCCTCAGGCAGCCCATTCCAATGGGCAATCACTCTCTCTGTGTAAAACATCCTCCTAACCGACAGCCTAAACCTCCCCTGGTGCAGCTGTGCCCTCTTGTTCTGGTACTGGTTGCCTGGGAGAAGAGACCAACCTCTGCCTGTCTACAACCTCCCTTCAGGTAGTTGTAGACAGCAATAAGGTCACCCCTGAGTCTCCTCTTCTCCAGGCTAAGCAACCCCAGCTCCCTCAGTCTCTCCTCATAGGGCTTGTGTTCCAAACCCCTCACCAACTTTGTTGCCCTTCTCTGGACACATTCCAGCAAGTCAACATCCTTCCTAAACTGAGGGGCCCAGAACTGGATACAGTAGTTGTAGTCATCTGGGGGTTGGACTCTTCTCCCAGGCAACTTGGTATGAAGCTGCACCAGGGGAGGTTTAGGTTGGAAGCACTTCCTCACAGATAGGCTGATTAGGCACTGGGAGGGACTGCCTGGGGAGGTGGTGGAGTTGCCATCACTGGAGATGTTTAAGAAAAGTTTGGATGTGGCTGGTGTTGTGGTGTTAGATTCTAGGCTGGACTTGGTGATCTCAGAGGCCTTTTCCAGCGTCAGTAATTCTGTGGGTCTTACCTCAGTTTTATTTTGAGGGTGCTATAAAAGGTGTCACAGTTCAGCTTTGCTGAAAAGACAACAACATGTAGTATGAAGAATTTGAGCATGGAGAGTTTGTCTGTCTTTGTTTTTTCCCAGATATTCTAGGCGTTTAGTATTTCATCAGTATCACAGAATCACCAAGGTTGGAAGAGACCTCAAAGATCATCAAGTCCAACCTGTCACCACAGACCTCATGACTAAACCATGGCACCAAGTGCCATGTCCAATCCCCTCTTGAACACTTTCAGGGATGGTGACTCCACTACTTCCCTGGGCAGCACATTCCAATGGTGAATGACTCTCTCAGTGAAGAACTTTCTCCTCACCTTGAGCCTAAACTTCCTCTGGCACAGCTTGAGACTGTGTCCCCTTGTTCTGGTGCTGGTTGCTTGAGAGAAGAGTCCAACTCCCTCCTGGCTACAACCTCCCTTCAGGTAGTTGTAGACAGCAATAAGGTCTCCCCTGAGCCTCCTCTTCTCCAGGCTAAACAATCCCAGTTCCCTTAGCCTCTCCTCATGGGGCTTGTGCTCAAGGCCTCTCCCCAGCCTTGTTGCCCTTCTTTGGCCACATTCAAGTGTCTCAATGTCCTTCTTAAACTGAGGGGCCCAGAACTGGACACAGTACTCAAGGTGTGGCTGAACCAGTGCAGAATACAGGGGCACAATGACTTCCCTGTTCCTGCTGGGTCTTTTCCAACCTTGTTGATTCTATGTTTCACTATTCTTGATGCAGGTCAGGATGCCATTGGCCTTCTTGGCCACCTGGGCACACTGCTGCCTCGTGTTCAGGTGGCTGTCAGTCAGCACCCCCAGGTCCCTTTCTGTTTGGCATCTCTCCAGACACTCTGACCCCAGCCTGTAGCTTTGCATGGGGTTGCCGTGGCCAAAGTGCAGCCCCCGGCACTTGGACTTGTTGAATGCCATGCCATTGGACTCTGCCCATCTGTCCAGTCGGTCGAGGTCCCTCTGCAGAGCCCAGTAATTACCTTACATCATTTCCCCTGGTCAGTATTCCTTCTCCTCCTCTTTTTCCTGCCTATGATTATATTTGGTGCCTTGCAGTCGTCATGTCTTGCTTTGCTGCGCCGAACTGGATGTGCCCTTTATCTGTCCCTAAGCCTAATTTATTGTAATAATTTGGCATTTGCTTGCTCTGTGCACCATTTTACACTTATGTGCTATCAGTGGAAAAAAAAAAATCTACTTATATAAGTGGCCTGCAGGGGATATAATTTAAAAGTTGAACAAAAGGAGGTATGGTGCTGAAATTTGGGAGTATTGCCTTGTTCCTCTCCCTCTAGTCCCCCTGAACCATGCCATTTTGCTGACACCTTGCTTCTTGTCCCACAGATAATTTTGAAGCCATTTGATATTTCTTTCTCTCTCTCTCTTTTTTTAAATGCTGTGCTTTATTGATTTTTACAGATCAGTCTCTTTTGCTGGGGTCTGACACCAAATGAATCTCTTCCATCTGGGTAACTTATGCCAACCACTTCACTTCTGCCTCTGTTGAGCAAAATAGTGAAAGAACTCCAAGCACGTTTGGCAGACACTGTGTGAGTCCAGCTGCCTTTCCTTACCTGGGCTGTCTGTTTCTGCATGTTGCATAACCCCATCCCATATTAGTGTTTCCAATATCCGTTCTGTGGCTGCAGTTGGGATTACTGGTGAGTGGATTCCTAAATCCTCCCTTGATTTAAAAAAAAATGGGGTGGGTTGTTGGGCATTTCTTGTTTGTTAGTGGGATTAAAAAAAACCATATTATTACTTCATAAAAGTGAAGCTGGAGTAGTTGCTTCCTAGGTGTGTCCAGATACACCTTCATCGGGAAGCTGTCAAGCAATATTACTCCAGTTTTGCCAATTTCCCCTGCTATTTCCTCCCAACTTCGGAGATGCAGTTAATCTAAGTCTTAGGTCCTGTCAACTTTTAATAGTCCTAATTAACTAACTACCTGTCCAGATTGTATCATAAAGCCCTTTTAACATTTAATTTTTTTCCCCCTCAAGAAAATGGATCCTTGTTTCCAGGATATGACCTTCAGCTTCTTCTGTAAATACTCAAGCAAAGGATATTAATTCAGGCTCAGTGCAGCATCAGTCTCATCTGTCACTGACTTCTCACTCATTCCCTTTTGTGGCCTCACTGATTCCTTTCCCAGTCCTCTGCTTTTCACATATCAGCTGAAAGATCTCCATTGAATTTCTCTGCATCCTTGCCATTTTTTAAAAAGCATTTGCTGCTCCAGTGTTTCCTGATGGTGTTTACAATTGCTCCGTTTCAAATGCAGTGCCATTGACAGACCTGCTAAGTAACACATTAACAATGCAATGGAGGAAACTGAAACCGTGGTGGTGAACTTCTCTGGATCTGGATATATTGAAATGGAAGTGGCTGTAGTTTTATAGCATGTGGTGTGAGACCAGGATCTGGCCTTGTAGGTGATATGACTCGTAAATTATCTGAGGCTTTTTAGCACGACACAGTGGCAATACTGCCTGGTGATGAAAGCTCTAAACAAGGGTTTGTAGGAAGCCTGAAACTTGCCAGAACAGCTTTTGGAGGGAAATTTTAGTTTCCTCAGGAAGAAAATAATCTAACCTTGTTCTGAAATAAATCCCTTCCTTCCTAGAAGGTTGTTACTGCTGTATGTCTAGGCTTGGTTTTATTGGGGTGTCTCTGTAGGTTTTTGTGTTTAATGACATGGCTGTGTCTGATTTGCTGCAGAATGTGCCACCCTACTGTCATTGCAAGCTTGGGTCCTCATCTTATAAACGTTTTCCTTCTGCCCAGGAAGATGTTACCCTTCAGAGACCTGCTGTGAGGCCCTCCATATCCAGGGAAAGCAGGGAGGAAGGTGCCTTGGGAGGGATGTTTCTTGTGTGCAAGTGAGGTGACTCCTGACAGCTCTGTGACCCAGAAAGCACCTTTGGGAGGCAGCTAAAACGTGAACAGGCACCCAGGCCTGCAGGCATTGCTCGCCTGTTTTTGCAGATCATTAAGCAGATCAAGAGAGGGCAGAGGTGACGTACAGCTATCGCAGTTTGTCTATGAGGTCTCCATAGCCTGCTTGACAGTCTCTGTGCAGGTTTGGCAGCTGGATGCAAAGCACACACCACCTGTGCCAGAGCTTCACACTGGCACAGAGCTGTGTAGGTCTGGGTGAGGTGTCACGAGGCCAGCTATTTCTCCATCAGAGATGTGTAAGCATAGCAGCTCCTGTTTGTACTCTGCTTTGGAGGGTACACACACCTTGTGACTGGGGTAGAGAATGTTTTTGCAGAAGCTGTTTTAATGTAGCTGTAACTGCTCCTTCTACCTTCCTTTCTTCCTCCCTCTCTCCCTTTCTAATTTTTTATTTTATACCTTAATGTTTTAAATCATTCTCTGTGTTGCTTAGTACCACATCTGGCATTCTTCCCTTCCTTGACAGTTTATGTACACATTAAATTAGAAAGCCTTCTTGTACCAGACCAAGCTTTGCTTCCTCTGCTTAATGTAATCCACTCTGAGGTCTAGATAATTAAACTCTCTCACTATCACTGCTGTGGTCTTTTATGTGTTCTGCTTCATACATGCTGTGTTTCAGCCTCCTTCCTGGTCAAGCTGCACACAACACATTCCTTTTAGTACATCTCTACTGCAAGCACGATCCAAATCTGATGCAACCTAGTTTATTCCAGGCTGAATTTTTCAAGACAAGCCAGATTCTCTTTTGGAAACATGACTGAGACTCTGCAGCTGTGTTCCTACCTGCTTCTGTTAAGCAACTATTTAGATACAGGGGTTTACTGAGGAGTGAGTGAGAGCTGGATGTGGTGAACGCCAAGACAATATGCAGAAAGGGGCCTGTGGATTTTGTCCTTTTATCTTCCTTTTCTTCCACTTCCCAACTTCACCTCTGATCCCAAAAGAGCCTTCAGTTAGGGTTCAGCCTTAGATGCTGACTGATATCCATCTCTTTCTGAAGTATTTGATTGTCAGGCACAAGGCTTCAGAGTAAACCAGTACTCCCTCCTTGGCACTGGCTAACCAACTACAGTGGCAAGGCAAGTCACTGAGGCTTGGGCAGAACCCTTCTGCAACCATGGTCCTTAGTGCAGCTCTTGCTAGGACACCCAGTACCACACACCTGAGCCACATCAGCAGCAAAGTAGAATAGGGTAGATGGACAGAGAATGGCCCATGCTCTTACAAAACAGCTGTCACTTTTAAATAGCATCCATAAAGAACACTTTGAAAATTGTGGAGTCAAGCACCAGACATTCACCTGTGTAGAGCTGTCCTTTTGTCTGTTTCAAGTCCTGGTAAATGACAGTCTCATAGTATGTCCTAAAGACACTAAGGGCAAGTTGTTAGGATAGGCACACACTGTTAGAGGACTCTAGAGCTGAAAAGGGAAGGGAGGGAAAATCAGACATGTGTCACTGATTCATTGTGCACAAAGCATGCTTAGCTCTAGCTAAGTCTTTCAATCTAAATTCAAAATCGTTCCAATTTCATTTCAAAACAGAAATGAGGTGTACTACTGTACACTTGTTTTCACAGCTGTCATGGGTTAGGGCTGGGCTGGGCACTAAACCAGTGACAGATGCTCTGTTAACCCCTCTGCCCTCCTAAAGGGAAAGAGAATAAGGGAGAAAGACGTATGGATTGAAAGGAAAACACCTTCCTGTAAATAAAATATACACAAAACTAATACTGGCCCCAACCCCTTTGATGGCAGTAAATCACAGTTGCCACTGATGCTGTGGCAGAAGTTGCAGACTGGGCTCAGCAGCAGATAGGAACTGGATTCAGCAACTCATGGATCAAGTTCAAAGACAGAATGGACAGAGTCCTCTTCAGACACTGGCTGCTCCAGAAAAGAAAGAACTTGACCCTTGTGGTCCCTCAGCTTTACACTGAATATGATGTGTATGGGGAATGGATACCTTATTGGTCAGTCTCAGGGAGGAGAAGACAGGACAGGCAACCTTAAAGAGCAGCCTTTCATACTACACCCCCAGTGTGCCAGATGAGATTTAGCAGTGACCTTGGCCTGCACGCCAATCCTGGGTGCTAACTGGAAACATTGATTGTTATCACTGCTAGGAGCAGACAGTGTCTGCCAGACCATGCTGTTCATTTCAGAAAGTGCAGTTACTGAGAGGAGACTGAGCTGAAAAGTAGAATAGAATAGAATAGAATAAACCAGGTTGGAAGAGACCTTCGAGATCGTGTCCAACCTATCATCCAACACTACCCAATCAACTAAACCATGGAACCAAGCATCCTGTCAAGCCTCGCCCTGAACACCCCCAGCGATGGCGACCCCACCACCTCCTCAGGCAGCCCATTCCAATGGGCAATCACTCTCTCTGTGTAAAACTTCCTCCTAACCTCCAGCCTAAACCTCCCCTGACGCAGCCTGAGACTGTGTCCTCTTGTTCTGGTACTGGTTGCCTGGGAGAAGAGACCAACCTCCGCCTCACTACAACCCCCCTTCAGGTAGTTGTAGAGAGCAATAAGGTCACCCCTGAGTCTCCTCCTCTCCAGGCTAAGCAACCCCAGCTCCCTCAATCTCTCCTCATAGGGCTTGTGCTCCAAACCCCTCACCAACCTTGTTGCCCTTTTCTGGACACACTCCAGCAAGTCAACATCCTTCCTAAACTGAGGGGCCCAGAAATCACTGAACAGAACTAGTGGTGTTCTGACTCAAACCAGGACATCAGCTCAGCTTTTTTCAGTCAGCAAAAGTGTAAACAATGTAAAATATGATGTCCCTCGAGGAAAAGGGGGGAAAAAAACCCCAACAAACCAAACAAAAACCCTGATGCTCTTTGTTATGTTCTGCAGTGGAAATACCACTAAACAACATAAGAGATTTAAATATGTTGGTATGTCTCAGGGCATGACTTGCACCCAACTTATTCTGAAAAAGAAATACAGAAAATTTTATTGTTGTTTTTAATTTTGCTGTCTGTGAGTAAGTCTTTCTGTCACCCAGTGTGGGTATTTTTCAGTGCATAGGGGGTGCTAAATATTAGTATTTACGTTACAGTGGAAGCATTACATGGTTGCACTTCTGTGCAGCACTTGCAGTTTCTTTCCCACGTGGGAAGACACGCTACTGCTTTGGTAGGTTGGTTTTATGAAGGTGGCTTGGGGCCTGTGTAAAGCAGTATTTTGCCTTGAGAACTGATCCTATTGAGAGGCCAAAATAAGCAAAATTCCTTGAGATTCAAGCATACTGTGTTTGGTCAGGACTCTCAAGGAAGGAAGCACCTGAGATGGTGTTTGTGTAGAGGTGGCAATGCAAGCATGGTTGACTCCCACTTGGCACCCTGGGTAGACAAGGTATCCACACCACTGCCTGCCACTTTAGATGACCCAGCCTGCCATCACTGCAGCCAGGAAGACTTGTGAAGGGTCCTGGTTGTCTTCTACTACTTAGTTCAACACTGAGGTTGGAAGAATCTGCCTTGCTTTTTTTTTTTTGTTCCAGCTAAAGGGTCACCTCAAGGAGTCACCTCAAGGAGTCACCTCAAGGAGTCACCTGTATTCTTCTTCCCTGGCAGCAGCCAGCCCATCAGCTTGTGGGCTGTATCCTTCCACCTCTGTTTCATTGCAAAAGAGAATCAGCCAGCTGCCTCCAGACCTCTTTCTCACTGAGCAGGTAAGTGACTGTCACCGTGGCACCTCCCAGCCCCCCTGGGAGGCTGACGAATGGAGCTGTGCTCCCGAGACCCGAACGTGTAATTTGCAACACGCAATTTGTGTCGCATCATACCTAGCTGGAGCTCTAGTTCCTGGAGTACCCAAAATATATCTACTAATAGATCATGTCATGTCAAAAATGAAATGGAAAGTGATAGTAATTGTGGAGTATATAATTAGAAAGCAAGAATCAGAATGTCTGGCTAATGGCAACACCTGGAATACCTGCACACACAAAAAAAACTAACCACAAGTCTACTTGAAATCCAGAGAAGCCTATATAAGGCTGTTTCTGTCCCTTTAAAAAACCCACTCAGAATATTGCAGATTACACTTTGATCACACTTCTGATGGTGCAAACCACATGGAAGTCAGGCAAAAGAAAATAGTCTGACTTTTCAAAAAGGTCTCGTCAACTTAAACTACAAAATTGCCCGCAGTAGGTTTGCCTAAATGTAGGCATCTGCCTATAAAATCATAGTGAATCCAGGTTAATAAAGTTTTCTTCATGTTTTGGAGTCCAAAAGTCTGTCAGAAGTACAAGGCAGGACAAGGAAGGAGAAGCAGCTTTAGGGCTGTGGGGAAACAAAACCTTTCGTCTCTCCTTTTGAGTATTTCCAATGAGCCCTGATTGAACATGGGATGAAAAGCTGTCGTCTTGAGATTTGAGCAAAACAAAGGCTATCTGTTTCCACTATTACACTGAAAAGTTCTTTACTGAGTGAAAGGTCACCCCTTCTAGGCTTCGTCAGAATTGGGGCTTAGGTTTCAGGGGAACACAGCTGCTGGTACTGCAGGCATCTATTAGCAATAGGATGTGGTGTGTCCAGGTAGTCAGGAGCATTAGTTCTCTGTTCGCCATAGCATTTTTACATGGCATTTTGGGTGCAGTATTTCACAAATGAGGTTTTGGCCTTTAAGGGTGCTATTATGGCATAGAGGGGTGGTATGTTTTCATATGATGTTAGGGACTGGAAGGGACCTCCGAAGATCGAGTCCAACCCCCCTGCCAGAGCAGGACCATAGAATCTAGCACAGGTTGTCCAGGAATGCATACCCTCTTGGTGAAGAAGTTCCTCCTCATGCTGAAGTGGGACTTCCTGTGCTGTAGTTTATATCCATTACCCCTTGTCCTATCACAGGGTGTAACAGAGAACAGCCTGTCCCCTTCCTCTTGACATCCAGCCCTCAGATATTTATAAGCTTTTATTAAATACCCTCTCAGTCTTCTCTTCTCCAGACTAAAAAGCCCCAGGTATCTGAGCCTCTCCTCATAAGGCAGTGCTTCAGTCCCTCAGTCATCCTGGTAGGTCTCTGTTGGACTCTTTCCAGCAGATCCCTGTCCCTCTTGAACTGGGGAGCCCAGGACTGGATGCAATATTCCAGGTGTGGTCTCACCAGGGCATAGTAGGGGGTGGGGGAGGAGAACCTCCCTCAATCTGCTGCACATACTCCTCTTAATGCACCCCAGGATTTTTGTTTGGTTTTGACTCAAACCCTCTGTTATGACATGGTAAGACTGGCAGAGTAGTGATCTGAGGTGTTGTGCTGAGACTGCCAGTCACAGTGTCAGTGTGAACAATGGGCTCTTCTAAGAATCGGGCCCTAAGATTGGATGTTGCTTTTGAGCTGATGTTTCTCTTTGTTATCTGGATTGTCAAAAAATGCTTCCAGAATCTATGAGAGCTTGTCATGACAATTGTTTAAAAAAAATAAACCAGAAACTTCTAGAAAACATTCCTCTGTCAAAACACAGCGTTTTACAGAAATACAAAATGTTTCACGGGAGTGTGGTGGTTTCAGTGAAAATTTCTCAGACAAAATCTCCCAGGGCTAGGCTCCAATTTCTAGTAAAGAAAGGGAAGATAGGATGACTACCTGGAAAACAGTGTGACCAGGTGTGGCACTGGTGATGCCATAGACTGTCCAGCCTGGGTTCAGAGGTGATTTATACTACACACCTCCCTATCTGCCTGCCTCTCCCACTTTCTATCAGCCTTGTCAGAGATAATTCATTGTGTGAATGGTTCACCATTTTCCAGTCATAAGAGTTCCTGTTCAGGCCAGTGGTTAGGGTCCTGGTATCCACCACAGGGCACAGAGGCTAAGGTACCAATGGGGATAAAAGCAGAACAATGAATTTAAACTCATCTTTTCCACTTGTGAGCAGCCAAGTTGGCCACCCAGCTATTAACAGTCCTGCAGTGGATATGTCCAAATGTGCCCTTAACTCTGTCACTTTTAAAAACATTTCCCTTTGACACTGGAATGAAAGTCAGCTCTGAAACTGAGCTTTCCCTCCTGTCTCTAAAACAAAATGGTTATATTAGTGACATTACTCCTCCAAGTGTATAGTCCATCAGGTAAAACTGAAATGAGACAAGCTGTAGCTCAATAGATGTGAGGCCCAGTCATGCATCAGAGTGACTCGAGGTGTGGCCTAACCAGTGCAGTGTACAGGGGCAGAATGACCTCCCTGCTCCTGCTGGCCACACTGTTCCTGATGCAGGCCAGGATGTCATTGGCCCTCTTGGCTGCCTGGGCACACTACAGGCTCATGTTTAGCCTACCATCAACCATCACCCCCAGGTCCCTTTCCACCTGACTGCTCTCCAGCCACTCTGACCCCAGCCTGTAGCTCTGCATGGGGTTGCTGTGGCCAATGTGCAGAACCCGGCACTTGGATGTGTTCAATCTCATGCCGTTGGACTCTGCCCATCTGTCCAGCCTGTCGAGGTCCCTCTGCAGAGCCTCTCTACCCTCCAGCAGACCAACTCCTGCCCCCAGCTTGGTGTCAGAAATTTACTGATGATGGACTCAATGCCCTCATCCAGATCATCAATAAAGATGTTAAAGAGCATGGGGCCCAGCACTGATCCTTGGGGCACACCACTGGTGACTGGCTGCCAGCTGGATGTGGCACCATTCACCACCACTCTCTGGGTTGGCCCTCCAGCCAGTTCCTGACCCATCGCAGTGTGCTCCCATCCAAGCCATGGGCTTTCCAAGAGAGTCAGGTATCATGACATCTTCATTTTAAACATGGAATCAGGACCCACCTTTAGATGTTTCCAGTGAAGCTGTTTTCAGACAAAATTATGAAGAAGCAGACTCTGCTTTCCTTGATGTGTGTACAAATCTGGTGCAGCTCTACTGAAGTCAAGAGCTAAAATCAATGTAAGGGCCTGGAAACTTTACCTTCTGGCTTGGAAAATTAGATTCAACAAAGGGCCTGATTCATCATTGAGGAAATCCAAGTCAATGCCAGAGGTACATATTAATTTGCTAATTTGATTTAGTACTTGGCTTGTGAGGCAAGGTGACCCACTGAAAACATTGACTGGTCAACCTGAGGTGCTCTTAAAATTATATATTATTGAAGACAGGCATTGCTCTACCTGCAGAAGGGTTTAGCTTTGGAATGTATTATTACTGCAGTGACTGGGCAGCCTAGTCCCAAACTGTGATGTATACTGAAAAAAAACCCAGAGAATTAGGACAAATTTTATCCCAGATATTTTTCTGTGTGCAGGGAAACCATAGAAAATTCAGGTATTAGTTCACAACTACCAAACTTGTAGGAGATCTTTATTCTGTGTCCAGATCTACAAGCCTAGGATCATGCAGCCCTTCCAAGTGTTTCCAGTGTTGGAAAGCTCAGACGTCAATGAAAGGTGTGGATCCAAATGTCCTGCTGTGGACCATGGCCTGGCCCCAAAATCTGTTTGACTTGTTTCACACATGGTGAAATGGATGGAACAATTTGCACAGGTAAGCTGCTCGAATGGCTTTGGAGTGAAAATGAAAATCTCCTATCTGGCATGTTGGTTGGAGCTATGAGTGAACTGATATGTTAGATTTCCCTGGAACTCCACATAGCAGATACAACCCAGTCTGGGGAGAAGATAGAGGAGACTTTTTTTCCTTATTATTTACAAATGATTTCTTTGTAGCAGCTGTATGAATTTGAACACCATGATATAAGGGAGTGGAACACCTTCCTTACGAGGACAGACTGAGGGAGCTGGGGCTCTTCAGCTTGGAGAAGAGACTGAGGGGTGACCTCATTCATGTTTATAAATATGTCAAGGGTGAGTGCCAAGAGGATGGAGCCAGGCTCTGCTCAGTGATGCCCAGTGACAGGACAAGGGGCATGGGTGGAAGTTGAGGTGTAGGAAGTTCCATGAAAACATGAGGAAGAATTATTTCCATGTGAGGGTGACAGAGCACTGGAACAGGATGCCTGGGGTGGGCTATGGATTCTTCCTCTCTGGAGATATTCAAAACCTGCTTGGATGAGTTCCTGTGTGATCTGGTATGGCTGAGCCTGTTCTGCCAGGGGGCTTGGACTGGTTGATCTCTTGAGGTGCCTTCCAGCCTCTTAACATGCTGTGATTTGGTGATACAAGGTTTTTATGTATTTGAAATAAGAAAAAGAAGATCTATAGGATTGATGTGTTCCAACAAAAAAATCTCAAATAACCTATTCTGATGTCATCAAAATATTTTAAATAGGTTATAATTTTGTTATGGATAGCTGGTTTGTGAAGGCAGTAGTTTTCTACCACATGCAATAAAAAGCATTTCACATGCATGAAAAACTAGTGTACCAAATTTCAGGCTATAAATAAGGCAATTGTAAAATGTAAATGCTTAGGAACACTGGCAAAATTCAGCCAACAAAGCAGGGATCAGAAATTTATACCCTCGTTACTGGTAATTACAGTCACATTCTTTACTGAACTGTATTCCCAGCCAACACATAAAAGTGTCCTAATGCATTACCTGCATAGAACAAAGTCACCCCTCACACACGTGTGCCAGAAAGCGAATCCCCAGCTCTGTGGCCATGTTAGCACATGGAGCTCTGCATGCTCTGCTGTAAATGTATCTGTCTACCTTTTAAGCAAAGTAGCTGAAAGCCCCTCAGGGTGTTCTTACGAAATGTAAATTCCCTGACTTGGAGACCTCAGCATAAAATCACTGCTTTTAGTGGATGGCAGTTTAACACTCTCCTTTCCATAAAAAAAAGAAAGTGAGGAAAAAGGAATGCAGTCTCATGGTTGTTTTTATGTACACTATGTCTTTGACCAAAGAAAACCAGCTTAGGCATCTATTAAAACTAGCTTGGTTGGTTTGTTTCCTTTCTCTTTCTTTCTTTCTTTCTTTTTTTCTTTTCTTCCCCCCAGAAATAAGCAATAAATTCTTAATGCCATTGTGACAGATCAGCCTCAACCTGTCAATAATTCATATTTGATACTTCCTCTTTTTAAGAAGGAATTGTGGAAAGATGAGCCTTCTTTTGGGTTCACATTGACACCTCCTGCCAAGACTGTGAATATACCTAAGGAATAAAAGAAGCACACAGGTGGGAGCTTAACTTCATTAGTGGTCATCTTGTAAGTGTTTTGACAAATGAACCACATGAGTTTTCTTTTAATGATGTGCACTTCATGAAGGTGTCTTTAAAAGTCCAACTAACTAGATTCAGACACATAAAAAAGCCCATGCAGGAAATGTAGAAAGCACCCACAAATTTGGCTTCAGTGGAACAGTTGCTGTTCCTTCGTATCTTAAAATCAGGCCCTTGTCAATGCAGAGTGGGGAGTCAAGTGCTGTTTCTCCAGTTCTAAGGCTGCTAAGCTGTAACCATTAGGAAGACAGGTGCTCTTGGTAAGAGACCTTGTTGCTTGGAAAGCTGTAGTGACTGCAGCAGTCGGTGCAGTCAATCATTCAAGTCTTGAATTATTTTTGTAGTAAGGTGGCACGCTTGATGGGACATCAAACCTGGGGTATGTTACAGAAGATGGGAAGAAGACACTGCCTACCCCAAAGCAGTCAGATGAGCTGAAGTCTTCACTACTGCTAGCCAAATTCTGGATGCTCTTGATTTTGAAGATGAGGTCTCTAAGACAAATCACAGAAGTCAGGGCCGAATAGTTTTCTCCTTAATCTTTCTAAGCACTTTAAGGCTTTACAAAGTAAGCCTCAATATTCAGTGCATTTAAAGATCTCTGCATGCCTTTCTTGGGTGAATGGACCCACTGTCCTAGCAGTGATTTTAAACTTTCCATCTTGAACATACCTAAACATTCTCCAGTGGGCAGGCAGACACCCTGGGTAGCAGGTGTAAGTTTCCTTACAAAAGGTTTCCTTTTCTCAGTGATTTTTTCCCCTCCTTCATCCTATTGGAAGTAGTTAAAGGAAAACCACCAACGTTGATGCATTTCAATAAGCTGATTCTCTTCAGGATCTTTAAAGAGCAATGCTAAAACAACCTTAAGTTTTAAAGCACAGTGGTGCAAAAATGTTCTCCAGGTTTCTTGTGTATGGCACTAGTGATCTGAACAAACAGCTTTCTTCCATTTAGAAGCTAATTGTTTCCTTATACAGCTCTCCAAATATATATGGGCTCTGATAGTCATGTCACTGTTGTTTTTATCTTTCAACACTATTCTTTTCTTTCTTTCCTTTCTTTTTCCTTCCTTTCTTTTTCCTTCCTTTCTTTTTCCTTCCTTTCTTTTTCCTTCCTTTCTTTTTTTCTTTCCTTTCTTGCCTTGGCAAATAATATTATTTGCCTCTGGCCCCAAGGACTGCACAAACATAGTCGAAGAAGCTGTCCCTTCCCTGAAGGTCTTCCCTCATGATCTAAAACTAGAAGGACCTGATGGAGATGCATCAGAACAGGTCTTGCAGGTCAGTGATGCTGTCAAGTAGATTCGGGGTGGCGGGAATGATCAAACAAGTTAGCAGAAAAATGTCATTGATAATGCACAAATTGGAAAAGTTTATTCAGTACCAGGTTAGAGGTATGCACAGAAGCTGGGGAGACCTTCTTCATGTTATGCTAAGGGAACAGGTTGTAGTCATCCTGCTCTCAGGGCTGTGTGTGAACTGCTTCACAAAGCTTAAAGGGTGTATCATAAGGCTAAATAAAGAGTGCAGTCCTAGCCACCCCTCCAAGGAGCAGGCAAGAGGAAAGCCATCTGAGCCCTCCAGTTACATCATGTATTCTTCCTGATGTGCAGTAAAAGTCTTCATTTCTTTGGGCCTTTGTGGTCCTGCAAATGTCTTCCCTGAAGGAATTCACAGCTGGTTTCTCCACCCAAGCACACTCCTATAGAAACTTGCTTCTCTATCCTGTGAATGCATGCAAGAAAGAAAATGCTGTGGGTTTTTTTATGTAGTCACCTTTCCGATTAAACTAGATGATACAAGCACAAGACACATCATTATCTAGGGGAATCTGTTAATACTCATAATCAATAAATGGGTGCAGGACTGTTTCTTGTATTAACAGTCACAAAATGATGCATAGTGTTTGCTAACTGCTGTTCACTTCTAAATACTGCATATTACTTGCTCATTAATTACTGCCACCGTTTGCAGGAATTATTCCATAATTAATCGACCTCTAAAACACTTTGCTGTATCTCTTTCACGTTTGGGAAGCACTACTCAACATTGTATTTCTCATATAAGGTTTTGTGGATGGGTTGGTTGGTTGGTTTGTTTTTGTACAGGCTTTGCCAAAACTCTTGGAACATGTCATCCTGGCAGATAAAATCTTGGCTTATGAATGACTACGAGAAATGAGGTTGTCTGGCAAGTTTTAGAAGCAATGAAATATCACTGTTAAATGTAAAAATAATGTGGCATTCCTACATCATGAAACCTTCCTACCAAAGTATAAGCCAGGCAATACTGTAAAAAGTTTGAATGCAGACTACTTAATAATTTATACAGTAATTCAGGAATTGGTTCAAGTCTTACACTAGGACACAGTCCCAAGCTGAGCCAGGGGAGGTTTAGGCTGGATGTTAGGAAGAAGTTCTTCATACAAGGAGTGATTGGCCATTGGAATGTGCTGCCCAGGGAGGTGATGGAGTCACCATCACTGGAGGTGTTTAGGAAGAGACTGGATGGGTTGCTTGGTGCCATGGTTTAGTTGATTAGGTAGTGTTGGATGATAGGTTGGACTCAATGATCTCAAAGGTCTCTTCCAACCTATTCTAGTCTAGTCTAGTCTAGTCTGATTTGACTCCATTTGAACAATACATAATGACATAAGTAATAACCTATACAAACTCAGCATCCTTCACTACTGTGGATCCAAAAGTAAAGCATGGGTTGTGGGAACGAAGCCAGAGCTTCAGGCACCTGTGCCAGCTCTATTATTGCTCCAGTCTTCCTCACTGCCTCTGGTAAGCTGTAGGGATTCAGCGTCACAGATGAGTGGGCCGGTCGCTGTTAGGAAAGAAGTGCCTGCTCTGCAGAGAGTTGCAGAGAAGAGAGAGGCAGGCAGAGATGCAGTTATTTATGTGGCACATAGCTTTCTATTATCTCTAATGACTGAAAATACTGGGACTGATTTTAAGTCTCATTTGAAAAAGCATCACAAATAGTAAATAGCCCAATCCCCACTTCACAGGGCTCAGTTTTCAAGAGCCAATTTCATAGTGCCAGTCTGTGCAGCACTTGACATGCAAGGCTCCTGGAAAATCTTGACATTTATTTTGGTGCTCACATGGGAGCAGAAATCTTCTGAAAATCTAGTGCTGGGTGCAAGGCCTTTGGGAAAATAAAGCCAGTAGCTGGATTGTACAGCAAGAGATCACACAACAGCCTTGGGGTAAATCAGTTTTATGCACTGTTAATCCACACCCACTATCCAGGTGAAATAAGTAAAATAAAAGCTCTTAGTGCATTACACTAATGCAAAGCCCAAGATAATACTAGGGACACGCTCCCATAAGCCAGAACATCCACCTGGCTGAGGTCATGAGCTCTGATGATCAGGGCACAACCCAGAACACCGAGGAAAAGGTGTCAGGAACAGAAATGGTGGCAGAATAGGAAAAGTTTCTCACAGGCTAGAGGACAGTGACACCACATCTGTCAGAACCACACATGCCACAAACTGCCATGTCCTGCCTGCTCTGTGCTGGTAATGACATCCATGATAACCTAACCTGTTGCCTGCTCTGTCAAATACTATTCTGCCTAATCAAAACAACTAAACAGCATTGCATCTTTCTGTACCTTTCTCCCTAACAGTCCTCTGTAATGAAGCTTTTGAACTGTTCCTACTTGGCTTTGGTTAGACCAAACAGCAAATTGAGACTTACTTTCCTACTAAACCCTTTTTGGGTTCATCGCCTCTGGTCTCCTATTGTAACCTGTTTTGCCTGTGCAATGAACCCACACTCAGAAGGCAAAATCTTCAAGAAGGACATGATCTTCCCAGGCACAAATCCCCACAAGACAATGATGAGAGTTGCAAAGTGCAACCATGAAAATGGGCTCCTAAGACATCCCTGCTATGTAGTAGATGCAGTTATGGCTTTTTATCAGAGAAAAGGATTCTGGTATATATATGTATATCCAGTCTAAATCTAGTCTTCTCTAGTTTGAAGCCATTGCCCTTATCCTTTCACCACAGGCCTTTGTAACAGCCTCTCTCCATCCTTCTTGTAGCCCCCTTCAGGCACTGAAAGGCTGCTATTAGGTCTCCCCAGAGCCTTCTCTTCACCAGGCTGAACGATCCCAGCTCCCTCAGCCTGTCCTTGTAGCAGAGGTGCTAGAACCCCCTGATCATTTCTATGGCTCTCCTCTAGACCCGCTCCATCAGGTCCATGTCCTTCCTATATTGAAGGGCTCCAGACCTGGACACAGTACTCCAGGTAATGTCTCATCAGAGCAAAGTGGCAGAATCACCTCTCTGGATCTGCTGGCAATGCATCTTTTGGTGCAGCTCAGGATGTGATTGGTCTTCTGCATCAGTGTACTTTGATCTCCAAGGCTGCCAGGCCAGCTTCCACTTTTGTTAAATTGGATGCTTTTTTTTCATTTTTTTTTTGATGAATCTGCAGTGGATGTGGTTGTTGAGCATTGCACCTAGCTAAAACTACTGAGACAAGCAGTTGTGGACCATCTAAGCTGAAAAGCATTAACAATTAAGCTTTGGTGGCAGCATTTGATAAAAGAAAGATTCATTATCCTAAGTTTGCTAAAAGAAGTGATAATATTGTAGAATATTGAAGGTGAGTGAGAAGAGTATGAATGTGAAGTTGGATTAAATGAGTAAAATGTGAAGGAAGTTAGTATTTAATTGAATCTAAAATTATTTGAACTGCAGTTTGGGACTGGCAGTTAGAGATCTGAATTTTTGCATAGTAGCAGAAATTTTACCAGCTATTTGACGACTGTGGATGGTTGTGGTTGTGTGTGTTTGATTAGAAACCAGTGGCCAAGAGTGATCCAGAGCAGAAGAGAGAACAGAGAATGTACTGAGGAGTGCAGAATCAACTGGCTCATATTAATACTGTGACAGCAAATACAGCTAAGCTATCAAGATAGCAGAAAGGCTTTCTAGCTCTAATACAAATTCCCAGATTGTTTTGGCACTGAACTCAGAATTGCACAGGCAGATGCATAGGATGACTCTGAACATGATAGGAACGCAAATAGCTGCCATTGCAGAAACACAAAAATGCTATCCTTAGTACTAAATGGAAAAAACCTGATTTGGGGAGACATCAGTAAAAACCCAAGTGTTGTCAGGTGAGAAAATGAGGTCAAAGTAAAAGAAATGTGCTTTCTTCTAATGTTTAAGGAGGCAGAACCAAAGCTGAATTTCAAACTGGCAGGAAAAAAAAAAGTCAAGGGAGATAAAATGATGCAGGAATCTGACTGAGACTGCAACTAAATCAAAGAAGCAGGAATTAATGATCTACCCTGAGGTATAATAGGCATGGCACAGTTTAGGTGGCCCAGCAGAAGCAGCAAATCAAGCTTAGTGAGAGATCTGGAATGGAGAAAACTGAAAAGGAAAAGAAAAAACAATTTATTGCAGAGGGAGAAGTTTATAGTAAAGGGGAAGCAAGGTATAATGCAAAGTGAGTATGTGGGATTAGCTAGATGTATTGTTTTCTTTGTGAGAAATGTGACTGAGCACTACTATAGCTTCTGTATATGGTGCTTTGCAGGAAGAGCATGAATGTCTTACCACACTATGGTCCCCAACACAGAACTTGAGGAGAAAACACTGCAGTTGTCACCCCCCTCACCAAAACCCTCTGTGGAGACTGAGTTAGAGCAGCTGACACACTATAATTCCCTACCACCAAACAGCCATCCAAACCAAAAGCCTTATCTGTTTAATTATCTGCTATGGCTACTCTAAGTGGTACCCCAAACCATGCAATTATTGTTACTGGGTCCTCTTTGTCCTTAGCCTGCTGTATGTGTATGGCACTTGAAGACAAAAATGGGTTTAGGTGAATGGGGGAGTAATCCAGGCCCTTCACTGATGTGTGTTAATGCTGTGAGCGTGTACACAAATGATACCATATTCTATTTGATCTACCTGGCTTCATCTCAAGTGCTTTAAAAGATGGTCATAGTCAGTGGAGAAAAACATCAAACAAAGAGTGAGATGAGAGTACAGCTGAAGGGAATAGGCAGGTTAAAATTGTTGATGCTTTTTGCAAATTATAGGACCTGAATCATCTCTTCCCTTTCCTCCTACTGCCGAATCAAACAATGTACAGCTAGAACCGAGAGAACTGTCCTTTTGAGGTGGAAACAGCCTGTGATCATTAATATATAGCAGATGTTTTGTGTGCTGTGTCAAGCCATACATCCACCTTTTCCTGGGTCATAAACAGCTGCAACCAGGAGACTGGTAGCTTCCTAATGAAATGGAAGCATTATGATTTCTGACTTTTATCAGTGTGGTTGAGCCAGCAGACTTCCCTGCTCGCTAGGCCGATTTCAGAGCCTATGAGGTAAAGCCTTTTGGGTAAAAAGCACTGGAGGAATTACATGGTATCAGAGCCATATGTGTGTATGTAGATCCTGTGTGTTTTGAGGCTCTTCCTAACAACTGAAAAAAACCTGCAATCTTTTAAAAGATGCACACGGTGTACAAAGATAATCTCCAGAACCCCTTGTTGGGCACTCACCAATAGCACTCTTGTGGCAATTGCTCTTCCAAGACAGGGATCACAAGAGGTGTTAGAATTTGGTTTCCTTTGACTTGCATGTGTTTAGACTTTCCAGCAATGCAAGAGGTAAGGCTTTTTCCCCATTTCAGCAGACGTACAGTACTAGGAATTTCTGTTTGGAAATATTTGGATAGATTATCCTTAATGAAGAGAGAAGAGGTGAGAGTTTCAGCCCTTTTGCTCCTTTGCACCAGATAAAAAGGAAAGAATAAATTAAAGCCACCCTCAGCATCCTGTATCCAGCTGACAGAGATTGCTGGAGGCACAGCAGAGTCCAGCTGTGAGGGTCCTGTTTTCCCTGTGGTAGGTATTGGCAGGGACAGGACTTGGAGTGGCAAGGAAATGGGGAAAAAAGGACAACTCTTGTGATGTTTATGAAGACTGCAGGACATTCTTTATTATATCACTGACTTCTCCAGCTCCCCAAATCAGGGTGACCTAAAGGTCTAGGACAGCTTCTCACTCTGGAGTAGCTCTGGTTTTTGTCTTTTTAATCTCATTATTGGCATAATGGATAATATATTGGAATAACATGAAATAGGAAGGAAACATCTGGGAATTTCAGGTACTTAGAGGAAAGAGAGATTTCCTAAATATAACAATAAATGCAAACTTTATAATTTTCAATTTAAAAAAATAAATAAATCAATCAATGGAAACACAGCAAGGAGAACCAAATGTTGGAAGCGTAATCCTGACCTGAAAACTCTTGAATCGTTGAATGATAGTACTGTGAAAACCTTAAACCACAGAGAAAATAAACTGTAAACAGAGAAAATTCAACTGGCTGAGAGGAAATGGCTCAGACAGGAAAAATAGTTCTTTGGGGTGTTTTTCTGGGGTTTGACTACTTTATCTGAGCAGCATATATTTCTGACTATTCCCTCTCTCACTCCTCTTCTCCCAAATGTTTAGGTGAAGAATGTGCCAGGGTCAATGGGAGGAGCACTGTACCTATACGTGAATGTGGTGTGAAACTTCCTGAAGAGCCAGTGTGCAGGTTGGGCTAGAGTAATTGCAATAATGTTATGTTTCTATTGACATATTTATTCATCTTGGTGGCAAAATTTACTTTGAGGGAAACGTTAACAGGTGTATGATGGAGGAAGAAAGTATCACTTGCGTCCTAGAAATTCCTGGAGACATAATACAATCAATCTTACAGTTGGAGTAGACTCTTCCACAGTGACAGATGTGGTGATCTTATGTCTGCTAGACAGAGGGAAGACCAGTGAGTCAAAATCATGTCCTCCTCTCCTCCCATGGCAATACTGATTTTCTGTCCTTCCATAAGGGTCTCTAATCCATCCCAGCTTTGTCAGCCTTTTAAATCCTTCTTCAAAATCCACTTTTTACTCTGATGCATGAAGAAAACACCCTGCCAAAGGGTATCTGACTTGGTTGGTAATTGAGGAGAGACAGTTTTGTAGCTAAAGAGGTCATACATAAACCAGACCTAGCAATAATTAAAACTATTTTGATTCACAACTACCCTGTTGTGCACAGTTGCTGTGAACATATGGTGGTGCTACTATTGCTCATATCTTCTCCAGTCTTCACCTTTTCATTACTTCCCACCCTTGTTAATTGTATTGCTTCTTAAATTGTCTGCTGTAAATCTGATCAGCATTTGAGATTTGAGTCTTCTCTGGATCAGTCATGGAATGTACTTTGGAGACCTGTTGGTTCCCTGCTTGCTCTTGTCTTACAAACATCTGATGCTTTGGCCTCCTCACTGTGAATGGATCATTTGGGCACTATGGGTTGGACTCATCTCACCTGATTGTGCCTTTCAACATAGAAATTCAAATCAAAGGAGATAAGAATCTTTAAAATGCTATTCAGGCCTATCTGTGACCTGTACTCTAAGGCAGATCACATTATTGACAGCTCAGGTTTGGTACCCCACAGGACTGCTGTGCAGGCAAACAACCATTGTACATACATAAATGTACATATGTTCATGCATGTAGTAATTTTTAAGTCTACCCCAGGAAGCAAAAATCAGTAGGAAACCCCAGTGCTTTGTCAGGAAAATGGGCTTGTTGAGTAGAATCAAAGACAGGGGAAGGTCAGGTGTCTGAATGATATTGAAGTGACTGCCGCACAGTGCAGTGGCCAAGGAAGGATATCAGCCAAAGTGAACTGAGAACTCAGTTCTGGAGGCTTAGCATGGGTCTATTTAAGCCTGGGGTGCATATATTGGCTGTACACTCTATGTCACACTGGAACAAGCAGGATGCAGGCAGATATCTGAAGTACAGCTTTGATAACAACAGACATGAAAGATGAGTAACCCTAAAATCCCTAAATATAAAAGGACATTTATCATTGCTGCAGCAGGAAGTGTACCACAGGAATGCAGATGGAATTATACACAGTGATGAATTTCATATGGTAAGAAAACGTGGGAGTGCAGGACTCCTGTGAGAGTGTGAAAACATTCCTTAAAGGCCTGTTTCTTTCATGTACTCTGTAGGTCTGCTGCAACTCCATTGTTTTACAGTCACAGCATGGCACAAGTGGGAAGCTCAAGTGTTCCCCTTTTGTTGAACTTTCTCTTTTGCCCACAGTCTGCAGCAGATTCGGCAGTGGTGGGCTTTAGCAGCTGAGATTCGCCAGATAGGAGAAGGAATGGTGGGAAAGAGCAACGAAAAAGCTAATTCTGAGATTTACTTTAACAAAGAGAAAGGCTAAAAAGCTCCAGTCAATGATGTCAAATATTTAGAAGCATTCCCAAAGGATACCTTTCATTTCTGATTCAGAACAAGACTAATGTACCATTTCACCTACAAGTTTACCAGAGACTTAAGCGATACACAGTAGGAACTATACCCAAAGAGACACAAAGCTCTAGAACTTGTAGCATGCATTGGATGGTTTATGAGGACATTCGGACTTTTGAGGCAAGTGTGTTATTTGTGTTCTTGGTACCTTGCTTTTAGAGATGAAAAATCAACACCTGCTTTAGGCAAGTATTTATTCACTCATAGTAGAGCTTTTACAATAACAGGGACATTTAAAGACTCGTAAGATAACACCTGTGATTTGTCTAGAAGTACTAAGAGAAAATAATGTGTTGTTAAGCAAAGTAATCGATGTCTGAGGTCTGTGACAACTGTAAAAGCAGCACCCTTTCACAGGCAGCACTATTAACTAATTTTTAATTCTCAGTAATAGGGGGGTTCAGGCTGTCTAATGATCCTGTGAAAACATCCACACACACAAAAAATAAATTAAGAGAACGTTTGTTTTGTGGCAGTACGTATCGTAGGTGACAGACAGTGTTCTCAAGGCTTTTTTGTTGTTGTTGTTGACAAAGACAACAATAATACTTCCTCATAAACAGCTGCATAATGACTACAATCTGCGAAATCCAAAGTCATTAACAAAAACTACATTCAGAGAACACAGTCCTCGCTCTTTCTGAAAGACAGTTTCTCCTTGTTATGATTTTTTTTCCATTTTGATTGAGACAGATGCCAAGGAATTTCTTTTTGGGGTCTAGTCTTTAAAAACAGGGAGCAAATTATTAGCAGAAGCCAGCAGCAGAGGAACAAGAGTGCAGTTTGCTAGAACTAACTTGAGAAATAATTAGCAGATATCTTTCTCCATGTTTTTGCCACTGAAATTCGGGATCACCATTTCCAGGCAGATACCAGCACAGCTCCTTACTCGTAACAGGACTTGGTTCAGCACAGCTGTGATGGGGAGTATGGATTCACACCATCTTAATATGACAACTGGAAGTCCCTGGGACTGCTGAAGATTGGCACAGTCCCTAGATTAATCTTGGCTAGCATCATTTTGCTCTCAGGACATCAAATAGTGCTGATCTCTCGTAAGTCTGACCCATGTCTTGTGATTTGGGTCAAGAAATAAATATAATTTAGTATCTCAACCTCACTAGAAATGACATAAAATCAGGAAACAATACTTTCCCCTTTCCACCTCCCAGCTTTTTCCTAGGATGGCCATAAAACAAAGATCATTAAAGAGGACTTTTGTATTAATGATTGAGGGTACATTACAGTAATCAGATAATGGCTATATCAGCTTTCATTAGAAGTCTCAAGAAACCCATCATTGCTATGCATGATAAACTAATTTCTTCTAAACACTTGGACAGCATTGTTGATTAAAGCTTTAATGTTCACTTTATCTATAAGGGCAATTGTTTTTGGTCAGTCTATTGCTTTGTGTAACAGCAAACCTGAATATTAAATGGGCTTGAGAGGTGTTAAGGAAAACTCTGCATAGTGAGTGATCTCTATCCCGAGGTATTTGTATAGCTTTGGGGTTTTTTTTAATATAAGGTATAAAAGAAATAGCCCTGTTACCTTGATCTCAATTATCAGCTAAAATGTCTTGCATTTTAATTACCACGAGTAATAAAATAATATCATTAATTAGCAAGGGGCATTTCTGCCATCCTGCTTTGCAACTTGCAATCAAGTGGATCCAGTGGAGCAGGCATAACAGACAGGATTTCAAGACCAAAGGTACATTGGTCCTTGTTCAATCACTTGATAATATCTCCTGGTCTGCCTATAACATGTTTTAACAAGATCTCTGTACTCAGGGCCTTGTTTCTTCTGTTCTGCAGATGCAGTATAAAGCAGGTGTGTGTCTGCTCCAGGGGGCTAAAGTTACACCCAGCGAGGATTAACGCACCAACTGTAACGTAACCGTTATTCAGAGCACGTAGCAAGGTGTGCAGGGAATCAGCTGGCGTGCCAGCGAGTGAGGGAGAGGTGAGAGGGCTTTCTCTGGGGGCTCATCTAGGCAGCGCAGCACTGGCTGCCATAATAACTCTCTTGTTGGCAGGAGAGAGCAGCTTAAAATATTTGTGTGACTGCACATTTGGATGGGACCGCACACGCGTGAGAAAGGAGAGCTGTCTTCTTGAAAGAAGAAAGTTTGCTCACATGCCTTGTGGCACCTTCTGTATTTTGTTCTGCCCTGCCTTTCCTCTTAAATCCTGGCAGCACAGTTTATCCATATTTCTTCCACTGTTCTTACCAGGTTTTTGTTTGTTTGCTTTTCAATGTATTTGTTCTTGTCCTCCCCAAGTCCAGCAGCTCATATCTTGTCACCGTTCTTGGGATATCATGGATTCTTCTGACCATCTGTTGGCATCTGGGGTATTGTATCCCTTCCCAACATCCTCTTTCTTGTATGTCTTGAGCCACAGCTGTAAGTAGGTGAATACTGAGAAGCATGCAGGGAATACAGAATACAGAATTAAACAGGTTGGAAAAGACCTTCAAGATCATCGAGTCCACCTTATCACCTAACACTATTTAATCAACTAAACCATGGCACTAAGTTCCTCATCTAGTCTTATTTTAAAAACTTCCAGGGATGGTGACTCCACCACCTCCCTGGGCAGCCTGTTCCAATGGCCAATCACTCTTTCTGTGAAGAGCCTAAACCTCCCTTGGCACAGCTTGAGACTGTGTCCTCTTGCTCTGTCACTGGTTGCCTAGGAGAAGACACTGACCCCCACCTGGCTACAACCACCCTTCAGGGAGGTGGGATGACAGTTGTAAACTGGTGGAAACTGATGTAAAACTTGGCAGTTACCTCTTCTGTGAGACAATATCTGCTGCTGAATGTTCCCACCTTACAAAGGATGTGCTCAGTTGCAGTCATGTAGATGACAGAGACACCATGCTGTCAGCATCCAGCTACTTATAGCATCTTTTAAACCACTTGATGCATGAAGCAGGCAGCTGGCCTCCACACCCCTGTTTGTCTGTGGATACCTCTGAAGTCAGAAGTAGGAACTAGTCCCAGGGACATCAATTGAGTATAGGTCTTCTGTAGGATCATCCATCAGTTGTACACAGTGCAGCATGCAGAGTCCTGTGTTTTTACACTTTCTGACAGTAAAGCTGGTGGCTGATTTACATGACTTCAGGGTACAGTAAGGGAAGTGGCTGTCTGCTGCCTGCTGGTGCTTATTACAAGTCTGAATGATGGCCTGCAGAAGGGTACAAGTGCTTCTGACACTGAGACCATCTCTGAGTCATGATTGATTGTCATCCTTCCCAATGAAGACTTATCCATAAATAATGGTATTGTGTGAAATCAAGTATTTGAAAAACATAAACTTATTCCAGACGAGACAGAATCTTTAACAGTGAAAATGTGACAAGGGATGAAGGGAGCAACAGGTTTACAAAACTGGATAGTAAAATATATGTGTGCCTTTCATCAGTGTGTGAGGACTGAGATGGTAACAGAATCTTGGGCTACTTTGATGAGGTGACCAAAGCTATGCAACACCACAACTACAGAGAAGAGTTTTCACTCAAATTCCCTTCCTATGGAAATCACCTGAAGCAGATACTACTTTTTTCTTCTGTTGTTTTAAGAGGTTGTAAAAAGGTTGGCTTTGCTTGCTATGTTGGTTTCAGATGCTCTTCCAGTCCAACAGGTCCTGGAACAGCTTGATGTATCTATCCTGGGCATCCCAGGGCCCAAGTCAGAGCTCAGTCAATAGCGGGATGAGCTTGATTTTTCCTTGATATAAACTACCAGGGGTGCTGGATCACAATGATATAGGCATATGATGTGAAATGAAAGTCTGGGTCAAGATGGCTGTCTCTCAGCTGAAGCTGGTGCTCAACTGACAAAACTCTGCTTTCTGATTAAATCCTTACTGTCCTTAATTCATTAAATAGAACTCCCTCATCATAAACTTCGGTACAGAGGTCAAGCAAAATCTGTCGCTGCCAAGACAGGTATCAAAACTGAGAATGCAGCCAAGTCAAGGGGATGGAAGCCTCCCCAATCTTTACAAGGTCACAAACTGAAGTGATCAAAAGCTAAAAGATGCCTGAGCTGAGTTTATCCATGAAATCCTTACTTTGCCAGCTTGGTGCATGGCCAGACTCTCAATTGTTTGATCACATACTAATCTTCCCACAGGCTGGTGTCCTCACTTAGTCCATGATCCCACTTCAGCATCAGTCTTTTCTTCCTTTACAAAGTTGCCCTCATCCCACACATCCATATTCCAAAATTTCTATGGGTTCTCTCTATGGTACCTGTGTACTTCTCAGATATCAGTGAGTCTGTCTCTACACTCAGAAGTGGGATCATCCTTATTTTCATAACTTGATAAGAGATCACTATGCTTGAATGGGCTGTAGCAGATGATTACCTTGCGCTATTGTCAGATCATCCAGTGGAGGGAATACGTTTACAGAAGGAATCTTTTTCAAAGAGCAGCCAAAAGGAGACACTTCAAAAAATATCTCCCAGCTGCACCTCTAACAATTCTGTGTGAACTAAGGTGGGGTTTTTTTCTGTTTTGTTTTTGTGCTTTTTTTCCCCCTTATAGCTCAGAAATTTATGCAATTTGACCAAATTTCAAGCTTTTGCTTTTAAATGCAAAGGCATTAGAGCTCCTTAGAAAAGTAGTTCTTAAATAGTTAGCATTTTAGCACAGAAAATGTGTTTGTAAAGAACAAAGACTGAACATGCTGAAACTGCATACATTTCCAAAGGGGAACTTTTAGTTCACAGAAGTCAAACTTGACAAATCAAGAAGTACCTGAAAATAGGGCCTGAAAGAAGAAAAAAACAAACCCCAAACCAACCAACCAAAAAAAAACCCCAAACTGTAAAGCATCCTGAACTAGCATCAGTGATACAAAACCAGGTTTTGGTTGGTTGGTTTTGGTGGGGATACATCTGAGCCCAGAAAGAACAAATACACTTTCTGAGTAGCTGCCCCATAGGAGCACTTGTGCAATGCCATTTGGCAAAACCAGAATACAACCCCACTGGCACCGAGGAGCCCTAAAGCTGATTAGGTAAACAAGCCCTCACTTGCTGTGTACTGGCCAGAGTGTGCTTATTCTGAACCCTCTTGTTAGCTGCTGGCATGACATTTCTGGCATGTCATTTAGATTCATACACCATTTGCATGGTAAAAGCCACTCCAGCCCTCCTCCAATGCAGGGCAGATTTAAGAACCAGAAAGCAATGAAACTGTGGCCCCAATGCCTTGGCCATCATACTCAAGGAGGAGAGACATCTGGAAGTACTGAGCTGGTCTAAACAAACCCAGGTGTTTCTAGTAGCCAGCTCTTTGGACCTGGGTTTTATGGAATGGAATGGAATGGAATGGAATGGAATGGAATGGAATGGAATGGAATGGAATGGACCAGACCAGGTTGGAAGAGACCTTCATGATCATCGCGTCCAACCTATCATCCAACACCACCTAATCAACTAAACCATGGCACCAAGCACCCCATCAAGTCTCCTCCTAAACACCTCCAATGATGGTGACTCCACCACCTCCCTGGGCAGCCCATTCCAATGGGTAATCACTCTCTCTGTGAAGAATTTCTTCCTAACATCCAGTCTGAACCTCCCCTGGTGCAGCTTGAGACTGTGTCCTCTTGTTCTGGTGCTGGTTGCCTGGGAGAAGAGACCAGCCCCCGCCTGGCTACAACCTCCCTTCAGGTAGTTGTAGAGAGCAATAGATCTCTCTCTGTCCCCTGTGAGGATCTCAGCATCGAGGAGGTGAGGATCATTGTGGGAGTTCTTTGTCCTGGGCACTGCTGGCTCTCAGCTGGCAGTGTCCCATCGAACACAGTACTGCGACATTAACTTGCATCACTGACAGATCGAGCCCTCTGGGATTCAGCATAATTGGAGATCGGCAACCTGGACTCCTGCCTAGGAAGCAGCAGGAAAGTGGCTGTGCTTGAAGCAGAATCAAACCAGGTTCACAGTAATGGGAATATTTAAGCTGTGACAACTTTTTAAAAAATCACTCTGCTCCATTATTTTAGTAAATATTTGTAGGTGTCTGTAATAGGGGGGTAATCACTGCATTTCCTTTCAAACAAAAGCAAGGAAAGCAGTTTTCAGTAATACAGGATGATGAGCAAGGCATTCTAATGGATGGTTTTAACCTCATTTTTGCTGGCAGATTATGTGTTACAGCAGCTCTCAGGTGTGGGTTTGTGCAGCACACAAAGAATAGTTCATGCCTTGTCTTTTCTTGTACTGCTGCAAGAACTCCACAGTAGCTGGTGAGCATCAAGGCATCCCCTTTTGGCGAGGAGCTGAGACAGGCTGCAGGACTTGATGGCATCTTGGACTTCATGATCCTGGAGGTATATTCCAACGCTAATGGTGCTATGTGTGGAAAGCAGTGGGGGAAGGCACAAGAGAAGTGCTCAGGAGATGTCTGGCCACAATCATGAGAAGGAGGAGTGGTACATATGTGGCAGCAGTCAGACATATATGCCAGCAGACAGAGTTCTACAGAGGAAGGAAAGAAGGTGCCTTGCATTGCTGGAAGCCACACAGATGAACCATAGCTCAGAGGGGCTGGATTCCCAGGTGGCCAAGAGGGCCAATGGCATCCTGGCCTGTATTAGGAATAGTGTGGCCAGCAGGAGCAGGGAGGTCATTGTGCCCCTGTACTCTGCATTGGTTAGGCCACGCCTTGAGTACTGTGTCCAGTTCTGGGCCCCTCAGTTTAAGAAGGACATTGAGACACTTGAACGTGTCCAGAGAAGGGCAACAAGGCTGGGGAGAGGCCTTGAGCACAAGCCCTATGAGGAGAGGCTGAGGGAGCTGGGATTGTTTAGCCTGGAGAAGAGAAGGATCAAAGGTGACCTCATTGCCCTCTACAACTACCTGAAAGGTGGTTGTAGACAGGAGGGGGTTGGTCTCTTCTCCCAGGCAACCAGCTCCAGAACAAGGGGACAGAGTCTCAAGCTGTGCCAGGGGAGGTTTAGACTCGAGGTGAGGAAAAAGTTCTTCACCGAGCGAGTCATTCGTCATTGGAATGTGCTGCCCAGGGAGGTGGTGGAGTCACCATCCCTGGAGGTGTTCAAGGGGAGATTGGACGTGGCACTTGGTGCCATGGTCTAGTTGTGAGGTCTGTTGGGACAGGTTGGACTTGATGATCCTTGGGGTCTCTTCCAACCTTAGTTATACTGTGATACTGTGATACTGTGAATATAATGGCAGTGCAAACAAACAGCTTTTATGGTTAGATTGGAGCCCAGGTCCTAGAGAGTCCATGGAATCTGTAGCTCAAAGGAGGTTAAAGAGTTATGAGGGTTTCCAGACAACGGGATTCATCTGTGCTGTTGGTGTTTTGGATGGTGCACAAGACATTTCCATATGTTTTCAGGTGTTCCTTATGCCAATGGAATAGTAAAGAAATTGGTCTGGGAACTTCAAGAAAGCTCATGCATCTCTTCTTCAGTTTACCCCCTGTCCCAGAAGGAGAAGACTGTACATTCAGAGTGCCCGCAAGACTGGTGCTAGAAGAAAGGCTGTGCCAGAAATGTGTCTCTTCTTGAGGGTAGAAAACAGCTGAGCCATCATTTCCATTTTCATCAATGGGTGAGGCACAGAGCTGAGGGCAGGTAAAGGAACATGGTCCTGAATGAAAACCTACCTTCTCCCAAAGAGAAAGTGAGGGGAGCAGAAGCAGCTACTTTTCCAGACACCAACTGCAGTTCTTCTGTAGCAGAGGCCTACACTCTAAGGGCAGTGTGTTTGGGACTGAAAGCTGGAGTCACAGTGCCTTCTGTCAGGGACATTTTAGAGCTCCCAGCTAAAGCAGAAGGAAACCCAAATGCTGAGCTGAGCAAGAGCCCAGCCCTGATGGTGGATCTGTGGACTCCAGGAGCCCTAGGAAAACAGCACAAGAAAGGAAAGAGTAATAATATTAGAAAAAGGGACCCAGCTAGCAGCCTGTAATGAACTCCTGCCTACCCCAAGGGTCTGCTTCACCTCTAATTCTGGTGCAATGCTTATATTACTGATGGATCAGGGTAGGTTTACAACAGCCGGCTTGCAGATACATACTAGAGCCAGTCAGGGAATGAACAAGAACAGGAAGTCAATTTCAGTTTGTTTCCTTTATTTTTCTTCTTTTTCTTTCCTTTTTTTTTTTTTCCAACTTTCTTTCAGAACAACCTTAATATTTACACAGGTAGGGCAGCTCCCATGTTTCCAGTGTTGCAAAATACTGCTCTGGCTGCATTCCTGCTAAAAATGAAACAGAAATGTTTCTGGACAAAAACCAGAGCCTATGATTTTTAACTTTCTGTCCCTCCTAGCAAAGCACAGATTATGGTGAAAAGGACAATCTGGAAATGTATTCTTATACTCATCCTGACACAGCTGTAGCTGTAAGGTTGGCTACCTCACCAATAAACACCTGCATGTCTTCCACTCTTCCAGTCCTCATCGGCTCCCAGGCTCAGGGGCAGGCTGCAAGATAAAAAAGACTCACATCTGATAATAAAAACGCCTTTACTGAGCAGAAGGTTTCAGAGAAAACCCATCTGAATTGGATTCCACACTTCTTCCCTGACACCAGAGAAGTGTACAAGTTTTCCAGGCTGGAGCAGAAAGGTTATATATAGTGCTGCAATTTAATTCACATGACAATTAAAATATATTTATATATATAAAATGGTCTTTCTTATGCATGAGAAAAGATTACCAGAGTCTCCCCCATTTTCCTCTTTTAGGTTATTAAAAATGTAACTCCTTCAAGAGTAATAAATTAAGTCGGGAAGGACTGCTCAAGTGAGACCCAGGTTGTGATTAAAGGAAGTTTGGAGTTCAGAAGTCTGTGTTTGAAAAACATCCTCAGTGTTTGGAGTATCGCATATGGCTTTTGACAACTAATTTGGGAGGAAAGTGGTAGGGAATGAACCTCAACAGGAAAAGCGCTTGTTTTTGTCACTTGGTGACACTACCGAAACATCGTTTCCCCTCATTTGTATTTTTCCCCCATAAGTTCATATTAAAATGTATCAAAACAGAAAAGACTTTGAAAAAGGCAGCAGAACTGTCAGCAGGGCTGACGCCAGCTAGTTGGGAGGTTACGCTTTATTATGTAAATACGTGTTTGGGAGGTGTTTTAAAATGCATATCATGTGGTTAGAGGTAGGTTATTAGCTTGATAAACTGTCCTGGTTCCAAATAAAGCATCCCAATCCATAATGTAAATGCCAGTGGTGTGACTCGGAGCTCTGCAAGCTCCTTATCGACTGTAATTGTCCTGTGTTGGTCAGTCTTGTTTGTTTGAGTATTAGACATGAGGCCACTGGTCCTCACCAGATCCCACTGCCAAAATCCACCCCTTCTTACTATTCCTGGGAAAAAGTTCCTGCAGCACTTTCCTGCAGGTAATTCCCTGGTTTCAAGCCTCTGGGGCTTGAATTGAGATTGGAGCAGAAGGAAATAAAACTTTGGTCTGAGAACAAAGCCTTCATTTAACGCACACATAATGCCAATGAAATAGTATGACTCTCACTTATTTTTCTGTAATTTACAAATGGCTAAAATTATTTCCCTGACAGAGGCATCCATTTCTTAACTGCTTAGTGCCTGCACTGGCTGTTCCAGGCTGCAGCAACATCCACATAATTGCCAGCAGTGCTTGATTTGAAGGTACCTAGAGGAGCTGGATGAAGAACTTGTGATGCCTAATGCATTCACTGAACACAGGCCCTTTTCTGTGCTTGCTAGAGCTCCGGGGACAGCTTGGGTGGCTTTTTTTTTTTTTACAATTAGTGGTTGGAATTTTTTAAGGAGCTGCTGTGTGCTTGCTTGCAGCGTCTGTGTGGCAGTGGCTTGCTGAGAGACGCATTTTGAATGTTGGTGGTGATTCAAGTGCGGGCTGTGTGTGGCCTGCACTGACAGGTGCCCTGCACCTCCTGGTCTCTGGCACCAGCATCCACGCAAGCAAAGGGCAAACGTTCGGAAGCTGCGTCCAGCGGCTACCGAGACGCTTGGGCGGCACTCCATTTCACCTAAAACATGTCACAAATTCGCAGCACCTCACGCATCTGCAAAAATAATAATTGGGGGGCTGGGTGTCATTTAGGGACACACAAAGGAGTAAACGGGAAGGGAACTGCTGCGCGGCCGTGCACTGAACTGCGCACCGAGCTCCCCGCTCCAGCCTGCCGGCGGCTGCCTCCTCTGCCGGACTGGGGAGAAGGCGGGGGGAACCCCGCCAACTTCCCGAGCCACAAACTTTCCCGGCAGTTGCCGCCCGCCTGCGGGGAGGGTGAGCGGGCGGCACGGCGGGACGCGCCCTCCCTTCCCTCCCCTCTGCGGCGCGGCGCGGCCCCGCCTCCGCCGGCAGTCCCGCACCGGGCGGCCGCCGGCCGCAGCGCCCCGCTGCGCCGGGCAGAGCCGCGCGGGGGGAAGGGGGTGGTGGCGGCGGCCGCGGCCCGTGCGCGCCTCTCGGCGGCGGCCCCGGCACCGGCGGGTGTCCGCATCCCCTGCGTCCTCTCGCTGCGCGCTCCCTCACCTCGGCTGCGATCGCCCCGCCGCCGCCTCCCGCCCGCCCTCGCCCTCCCCTCCCCCGCACCGCCACACACACACACACACGCGCGCACACACACACACATACGCACTCCCGGCGTTGTGTGCGAGGGCGGGCGCCGGGAGACGGGCGGCGAGCAGCGCGGCGGCGGCGGAGACCACCGCGCACACGCACACACACACACAGAGACACACACTCCCACTCCCTCTGTGCCTGCTCCTTCCTCGCCCCCCGCCGCCTCCCCTGCTCCCCCCCTTCCTCCTCCTCCTCCTCCTTTCTCTGCGACGAGCGAGAGAGGGAGAGGGGAAAAAAGCCACTTACAGGTATTTGTTTAGTGGATCGGCGGCTTCATTTATCCCCCCCCCGCCCCCCAGCCTCCCCGCCGCCCCTCGCAGTTTGTTTACAAGTATCAAAGTTGTAATTGAGGAGCTGCCAAGGCACATCTGGATATTTTTTCTTCTTCTTCTTCTTCTTGTTCTTTGTGTTAGGGACTGATGTGCAACTAATTAAAGGCAGACAGGCTGGTAGCGTCTGCACGCTCAAGCCTCCCCCCCCCCAAATAAAGAGCCTGGTAAGTGACTGGTTTGCTTTTCTCCCCTTTTCCCCCATTCTCCGTCGTGAGTTGATTTTTTTTTTTTCCTGGGGGGGGTGTGGGTTTTCTTTTTTTTTTTTTTTCTCCCTTCCCCTTGTCGATTTTTTTTTATTGTTGTTTGTTTGTTCGTGGCTTTTTTGGGGTTGTGGGGTTTGTGGTTTGTTTTGTTTTTTTTTTTCCTTGTCCTCTGGGATCGTAAAAGTAGATTAATGCTAGACTTGGGCAATAAAAGGCGCCGCTATATTAATTTATTAATTAATCTGCACGCGCCCCTCCTCCTGAATGTTAAATATGACCTTTGATCTCTGTCTTTGACAGAGCAGACATGCAATATTGAACATGTACTGTCACATTTAGCTTCAGCAGGGACGGAATCGCGAAGCTCGGCTAGCAATTTCTATTTATTTCATTCGTGGAAATGAGGGCGATAGTTAAGGCGAGGGGGTGTGGGGGGGGGGGAACGTGGGGTGTGAAAAATCAATAACTGCGTCTCGGGTACCCTTTTCATGCTCCGGAGATGCATCGATTAAACAATAATGACCCGGTTGGTGGGCACCATCATTTTCTCGCTGCTGGTGGCAATAAACCCCGAGAGGGGGCTGCGGGGAGAGAGGAGGTAGCCAACGAGGGAAGCTTTTGTGGAGAGAAGCCACTTCAACGCTGGGGAGGGAGTAGGGCACAAAAATGCGTATGTTACTTGACTTCTGGCATAAAACGCTGAACCCTAACGTTTTTTCCTCGCCAGATGCGTGGCTTTCCTACACATGGCTGGCAAAACTAGTTTTATTGAGTAGTTGTTATTGAGGACAGGCGGCTAGGTTTTCCTTTCTGGAAACCGGCAGAGGGTTTGGATTTTTTTTTTATTTTTTATTTATTCTGTGTGCAAATCCTTCGCATCCCTCCACAAGACGACGCTTAGCCCAGAGCTTTCGGGGCAGCCTTTGTATTGCCACCAGACCTTTGAACGCAGATGGAGCCTGGGTTTTTCCCTGACGTGGAAACACGGAGGTGGCTCCCGCGGGCTTGGGGTCGAATTTTTTACGAAGGAAAGTCGCCCGCCAGCCCCTAACGCGGCCGAGGGTGAGGTTTCTTCTGTAGACTTACGGTCCCTTCATCTGGATTGTTTACATAAAGCCCGCTTTTTAGTGTACGACGTCGGGAAAGGACGAGGTTTTTGCACTCGGTAGGTTGGATTGCAAACGGTTCATTAATCTAATTATGATGGTAATTACCGTAATTGATAACCATTTTGAACTAAACATACCGGAGTCTCTAAACTAGACGTAGCCCCACGAGTGTCTCCCAAGTGAACGTTCCTGATCGATAGCCCCGCATCAGCAAAGATGCTGGAAATATCTAAACTATTCAGGTAGAGCATCTGGAAAACAAAGAGGCAGTGTTCATAAACTGAGAGCTTTTAAAGTTATGTTTATGTTTTGCTTTAGTTCGCGTAGGCTGCCATCATGTACCTTCCTCATTGCCATAAACTAAAATACCCTCCTTTCACCTCCGGAGGGGGACGGAGGCAATGGGAGGTGGCGGTGGGAAATAAAACGAGCACCGCGTTCTTACCCCCTCCTAAACTTTCCTCCCCCCGAAGCAGATAGCCATCTTTCCTCGCCGAGGGCTAGTTCAGCAGGTACGGCGATGTGCCCTCTCGGCTTCTGTCTCCTGTGAACCACCCCCTGCCCCGGCAGCGCCCGACGAGGGGTTATCCTCGGGTCGGTGTCTGTGTGTGTTCGGTTTCCCCCCGCCCCGCAGCCCTCCCTGCGCAGCGGTGGCGGGGAATCCTCCCGAGAGGTTGGGATAAATACTCCGTCTTTAGTACAGCTGCAGGCGCCGGGATCACAAGCTGTGAAATTGCCTGCCTTAAGTATTTTATTTTTTTCCCCCTGATCTAGCCCCGTTTTTCCCCGCGGCCCGAAGGTAGCCCACCCCCTCCCCCAAGCCGCGGCAGGGAGGGCCGAGAGGGCCAGTGCCGGCGCGACCAGCGCCCGGCGCAGCCAGCTGTGCCGGCAGGCAGCTAATGACCGCCGGGCGCAGAAGGACACCGTGGCAGCTGGCGAGCCCCCCCCCCCCCCCCCCCCCCCCCCCCGCCAGCCTCCGGCTCTTTTTTATTTAATTCATTTTATTTTTTTTCTCTTTTCCCTTTTTCCACCCCCTTGCTTTTTCATTTTCCCCGCTGAAGATGGTAGGTGGGCAGCTCCTGTTCTCCGTGTCCTGTACCCCCCAACCCCCGCCGCGGTGGCACTGACTTGTCCTCGGAATGGTTTAGCGGTGCCCGGGCCGCCCCAACTTCCTGCTTGCCCACCCCACGTCCCCCAACCCCCCCGCTGTGTGTCCCTCTCGGCCCACCCGGGGTTACAGCCCCTTCCCGAGCGCGCGCACCCCCTCGGAAATGACTTTTTGTGTTTCAGCTGCGGCAGCTCCCGTGAGGATGCAGAAAGAGCGGCTGCCCGGCCAGACACCGACCGCGGGAATGCGCCCGGAGGAGGAGGAAGAGGAGGATTAAAAGAGCCCCCCCACCCCAGTCCCATTTCTCTTCCCCTGGCCCCCCAAACCCCCCTCCCGCCCCGTCCTTCCCCGGTCGTGTCCCCCTTCTCGGCCATCATGAACACCAACGTGTGCGTGGAGAGCGGCCCCAACCCCGAGGCACCGGGGCTGCCCAAGGACAGCCACCTGCCCGAGGGGGCCCTCAACAGCCTTGTGGATTACAACTCGGAGATGGAGAGGTACCGCTCGTTCGCCACCTTCTACAAGACCAACGGCGGTGCCTTCCCGCAGGCGGCCAAGATCGCCCGTATCACCACCCCCATCTTCCCCAGCGCCGCCGCCGCCGCAGCCGCCCGCATCGGCATGTCCCCCTGGAACTGCGACACCGCCACGGCCGCCGCTGCCACCGCCATGCTCTGGGGCAGCAGCGGCGGCGGCGGCGGCGGCGCGGCGGGCGGCGCGAGGAAGCCCTCCTCCGCCGCCTCCGCCTCCGCGGCCGCCGCCGCCTCCTCGCTGCACGCCGGCAGGGGCGGCATGCATCACCGGAGCGACTCGCAGCGGCTGGGCAAGCCCGGCTGCCCGCCGGCCGAGCAGCCCGCCCTGCCCATGGCCAACGGCAACTTTCTCTCCACCCTCTCCCCCGAGCACTGCCGGCCGCTGGCCGGCGAGTGCATGAACAAGCTCAAGTGCGGCGCCGCCGAAGCCGAGATCATGAACCTCCCCGAGCGCGTCGGCACCTTCTCGGCCATCCCAGCGCTGGGCGGCCTCTCCCTGCCCCCCGGGGTCATCGTCATGACCGCCCTGCACTCCCCCGCCGCGGCCTCGGCCGCCGTCACAGACAGCGCCTTCCAGATCGCCAACCTGGCGGACTGCCCGCAGAGCCACGCCTCGGCCTCGCCCGCCTCCGCCCTAGGCGCCGCCGCCGGCGCGGGGGGCGGTGGAGGCGGCGGCGGTGGCGGAGGCGGCGGCGGCGGCGGAGGGGGGGTCGGCGGCACCGGCGGCAGCGGGGCCGGGGCCGGGGCGGGCAATCCCGCCAAGAAGAAGCGGAAACGCTGCGGGGTGTGCGTGCCCTGCAAGCGGCTCATCAACTGTGGAGTCTGCAGCAGTTGCAGGAACCGCAAAACGGGACACCAGATCTGCAAATTTAGGAAATGTGAAGAGCTTAAGAAAAAACCGGGCACTTCGCTAGAGGTCAGAGGAGATGATTTCTTTTTCCCCAGCCTCCCGCCGTCCCTCCTCAACCCCCTGCCTCCCCCCCTCCAGTGCTTCTTGTCTAGCTTCAAGATGCAGCATCCCTTTTCCGAGGCCTCCTTCAGGCTCTGAGGGTGCCCCCCCGGCGCGGGCGCACCCCCCTACCCTCACCCCCCACCCAGGCTCCCTCCCCGACTCTCAGCGGCGCTGCGGCGCCGCCGTTCGCCCGCCCCTCTCCGCCCCGCAGGGAATAGAAACGCCGCCCCCCGCGGCACCGAGCTGGGCCCTGGCCACGGTCGCCGGCCCCCGCCGAGGAGGGACGGAGCGGAGCGAGAGCCGCCCCCGCGGGCGCCCCTGCCGCGGGCCGCTGCGCCCGGCCTTGTCCGACCCGGGGCCCGGGTGGGGAGCAGCGGCCTCCGCCCCACCAGCTCCTGGCCGTTACGAGACACCGCTCGCCTGTTGTTACCTGCCGTGCTGTTTCTGTCAGACTGCTGCTGGCTGTCTCTGGGTCCCTTTTCCTTATTCTCTCTTTCTAACGGTGATCATGGCGGTGTGGGTTGGTGTGTAAGGGATGGGGAGGTGGGAAGGGGAAAGTTTTAGCTGAACGCCTAGCCCCCGCCGTCGGAAGTTGGGGGAAAAGTAATGGCGAGTTCATCTCCAGGTTGGCAGGTAGCGCTTTGTCCAAGACGGACAGCTGGCCGCAGAGCCCGGTGGTCGTTGAGACGTGCCCAAGTAATCTCTTTGGCAATATTTTTACAAGATAACCCACTCACGGTGTTCGAAACACAATGGAACATAGCACAGGTATGACTGACCTCTGACTGCACTGTTCATTTTTAGGACGTGTCCTCAGACCTGGCAATGTGTTGCCTTTCCCAAAGCATGAGGACAGGTGTTCGGGTTTGCTAGAAGTACAAGCGACAGGCAGGCTCCCACGCCGCAGGCATTTCAGTTAGTGCGTTGGGTATGACAGACAATGGGGACCAAAATACACACCGGGAGGAAGACGGCTGGTACCGGTAGGTGAAGGAAACAAGTGAGAGGAAGGACTAGGAATCATCCTCAGTCTCTTGTCATTATTAAAATTGTGTGGCTGGTTAGGCGTACACATCAGGTGCATCTGAAGCTGTTGAGGGTGATGGATTTAGTACAGAGAAGCAGTGTATGCTGGGTGGCATCAAGATTTGTAGTCACAGAAATTAGCAAGTAAGTGAGAGATAGCAACTTCCCTGTGTGTGTGTGTGTGCAGAGCAGTTTGTACCCCTACTCATAGCTTGCAGTTCTCTCCAAGAAGAGGGATTCCAGGGAAGAAGCAACACCAAGAGCCTAGTAGTTTGATCTGAGTTAAATAAATAGAGATAATGCTGTTGCTCTTGATATTGCCATGGGACAAAAGCAACATCTGGGGATTTAGCTGAACTTTGGCTGATACCATTAACTCATTCCTAACCAGATTCATCAAACCAACTGATTAAATCTTCCTTGCAAGAGTGAACTGTCCTTGCTGAAAGTTTGTTCTGTAGTTCTGCATCCTCATAGCTCTTTTCTATGAGTGAATGGTGACCTGGCATCATTAATGCAAACAATAGGGTGGACTTCCCAGCTACAAAAAACTAGATTGGGTTTTCAGCTCTTATTTTTCTCAATAATATGTCTTTGTTGATTTCATAGCAAGTTCACAAAGAAGATATTTAATACCCCAATTGGTTAATGATGGATCATAATGCTGAATACAGCCTAAAAGAGACTTCCCTGAAACATTGAGGTGGAGAATTCCTCCCCTTCTCCCTTCCCCTCCCTCCCCCACCCCCCATGCAACCACCTAGCAGCAGGGGTGCCTTTGTGCACCAGGTTCCCTCATTAGGCTTGCAGACCAGGACGCTGCTGAGATTTAATGTTTGTGATAAATGATAGGTTCTGATGGCTTATTGATTTCTGCAGAAAGTGAGCTATCTCTGGAAGAAACGAATTTGTATGTTATCAGATCTTCCTGTGGGTTTGTGTGAATCTCTGAGCACACTTCCAGAACTTCCTTGCTCCTGACAGAGACATTTGTGGCAACTTTTAAAACTGCTCAGTTGTGTTATGAGAATGCCACCTGTTAAGGTTGTTTAACCGCTGTGACTAGTAAAAAAGTGGGGTCATTAGCCACCTGTGTGCTCTCCTAACTTCTTCACACTCTCTCTGCCCAGCTCTCCCTCTCCTGTTTGTGCTCTGCTAGATGCATAAACAGAAAAGCTCCTCTGTTGTGGTACCGTGGCTCAAAAGAAGCAGGTTTCCCCTTCCAGGTGTGGAGATGTCAGTAAGGCATTGCTTCTCTGCAGGCTGTGACCCATCACAAAGTTCTGTCACAGGATGTGGTTAATTTCTTTACAAAAATGTGGTTTGTCAAGAGAGGAAGAGTATCCAATCTCAGTAACTTTCTTTTATGTCTGTTTTTCATATGTCTTCATTCTTTTCCTCTTTGTTTTTTCAAATTTAAATTAATAAAGAGTGACAGCAGGCCTGCCTAAAGCACATGTGGTGCAGCCGTGCTCTGGCTGAAAGGCCACCAGCTGGCAGGGTGTCGGGGAGTGACAGGGCCTACATGAGGGCACTACAGCAGTGGTGGTGGCTGTGGTGGGTGAGAGCAGGCCCAGCGGAGCGTGCTTCTGGGGCTCATTTGGCCTGTGCTCTTGGGGAAGCAACAGCTCAGCTTGGATGGCCCCCCCGTCACTTTGGTAGGCGTAACCCCATGGAAGTGTGACAAGGATCGAGGGGCTCATGTTCCACTACATGCTTGTGAGATCTGTGAATTGTGTCGACTGTGGCTGCAAGTTGTGGAGATGATTGAAGGCAGGGGGAGGAACTGTGTTTAAAGGCTAAATAAATGAAAAACGAGAATAATAACAATAAACAGTAAACTGGCTGATCCCACGGAAACCATTTCTCTCCTTTTCTTTCAACCCTCCTCTACTGGTGCAATCAAGGCATAGGATATAACTCTGAAGGTTAGTACATGGAGTTGAAGACAGATTCGTGTGGGTGCTATCCAGTGCCCGACCCTTGCATTTTTAATGGAATGCTTCCTTCCCAGCATTTTTTTTTTAAACCCTTATTTTTTTTCCTACTTTTTTTCTTGTACTCTTCCCACTTCAAAAGCGTCCTGATACTCCAGTATTTTTCATAGAATGTTATTATTACTAGGAGATTTTATGTACAGTAATAATAAATCTATAAAAATAAGACTCACGTCACAACACAACGCTGCCTACTTGTATATGTATAGTCTGTGTTCATTCAGATTTACAGTCAGTTTAAAGAGTAATAATCTTTATTTACCCATAGAGAGTACTTATTTTCCTCTGATTGGTGTATGCACCCATAACTTATGCTGCAGGTTATGAAGATTAGGAGCCTGACATTACATCCCTCTCTCTCGGAAGCAGGCTGTCCTGACTTAGCCTTAGTTGTCTCCTTCCTCGTCTTCATTAGTGAGGCAGCATACTCAAGCAGAGGGAGGGGCTGGCTCGCATTGGCAGGGTCTGAAAGGTTCAGCCCAAGTGTGAAATAGCTGCTGTTTGGGCATGCTGTCATTGTAGCTGGTGCCGCTTGCTTTATTCATAACAGCTGCACTAATTGATATGTGCGCTATTAAAGTAAACATTTGCATACTGACCTGAAATAGTCAATACCAGCAGCCAAATCTGAGGCACCTCGCTGGGTTGCATTTCGAGCTAGGAGAAGCATGAGCTGGTCTTCTCCGAGGACAGAGTTGTGATGATTGATTTCAACAGGAACAGTGTCTGGTTCTGAAAAATCTTAACGCCATATGGCATTGCCACGAGGGAGGGAGGCTGCACTGGCAACCTCCAAACTTGCGCTCTGTGCTGAGATAGCGCCTGTGAGTGCTGTAAAAGGAAGACTGCTGAGCTCTGTGGATAGGGGTCAATTAGTAGGGGCCTCAAGAGGAAGCAATTTCCCTGCCGTCTATCTAGCTTTAAATTACATGCATAAGTTAAGCAATGGCATGATGGAATTGAGTAGCATGAGGAGGAACTGAAAAGCTTGATAAGGAGCAGGCGGCTAACACGATCCAAGTGGCTAACTGGAAGGTGGAAAGAAAGACCACCTTGTAGTCTGCATTGCCATTCTTCACTGGAATGTTGCTGTAGAACAGTATTTCTCTACTCCCTGCCACTGCCTCATAGCCCTCCAGCTGGCTGAGGCTCCCCATGTGTTAAAAACCATGCAAGTGGGCAAAAAAGCAGTCCGTGTCCCCAGGCATTTACAGCTGGAGCAAGAACCATGGTCTGTCCTGAGTGCAATTCCTGCTGGCTATTGGCTGTAAAATTCTGACCAGCCCTCACTGCTGGCTTCTTTCTTGGCTCCCCATGACTGCCCATTGTGCTCTGCCAGGGTGCTCTTGGTTTTCCTTTCCCAGGCCTGAGCCTGCAGAGAGGGTGCCAGGCTCCTACTGCCACCTCCAGCAGAGAACAGAGCAGTTGCAAGCATCTTTGCTTAGCAGCACCCTGCCCTCTGCCGCTTGGAAACGTTGTTGAAGCTACTTGCCCTTCTGCATTAAGATCACGCCTTGCAAGGCGGGAATGAATTGTAGTTGGTGGGAGACAAGGGGTTGAGGAAGATGTTGAGGAAGATGTTGAGAGCCCAGCAGATTCTGGCAAATTACCAAGCACAAGGAATAGCCTTTGAAGTGGAGTTGGATGTCATCTGTTTTTCATATGTTGTTGTTTCCCTTTCCTCCTGTGATACTTACAAAGCAAAGGGAGTGCCCAAACCCCACAACATTGGTGTCCAATTTAGAATATACATGACATAACTTACTGTTTGATATAGCATAGTTTGTTAAAGGGGTGGGAAAATTCAGTTCCTCCTGCCTAAGGAAACCTCATAGTGGTGGAATTTGGTACTGAACTATACAGAATTTCAAGGAGTTCAGCAAATTGTACACCAGTCGGGGCATAACAGCCTCTTTCATGCAAACACTGCTTTCTGGTTGCATTGGAAATTGCATGCTTTAAATCATTGAACTACAGTTGCTTACCAGTGAAATTTGCTGTGTGGTAAGAGAGGTTAACTGGTTGTGCTGGTTCCACATTTTGACTGTACTGAATAGCTCTTTGCCCTTTTTTTCTAAGTGCCCAGCCTATACAGGTGGGGTGTCAGGATTCTGCACCAGTCTTTGGATTTCAGTGTCATGGCTGGTTGGTTGGTCTGTTTTTTTCAAGCTGACATGAATGAAATCTCTGTGTATTGTTTAGGTTGGACAAGTTGCATGTGTCTTGAGAAAGATGATGAATGAAGCCAGGGTTTTTTGTTTGTTTGTGGGGTTTTTTTTGAGCAGTAATTAACATAATAAGTGATTTTTTTTTTTCCTCCCCTCCCCCCCCCTTGTTTTACTTTTCCCTGATAGTCTAAATCACTTTAGATTATGCATTCCTATTAGAAACCATTATGACTTGGACTCCTATGCCAGGTACAGCCCCTTGGGAGAATCTTAGCAATTCTATGTTTGTACAAAACGTTGTGGGCTGTACACACCATGCCTCATTCACACAGACTCATTGAAGCTGGTAGATATGTGAATGTCATTTTAATTCAGGGTGGGTAGCAGTAGGTAGGAGTCTCAATTTTTTTGCCTGTTTGTGTGTATATTCATATTACTGGATTTTTGGGCCACTTTCTATGCAAGTCACCTAACACCTTTATTGAAATTAGGGAAGACCTAGCTCACTTGGAGAATGAGTTAGGATGTCAGGAAGCAGTCCCTTTTGAAGAGCAACGTCTTGTTTGGTTTTAAAGGAAATGCACTCTAGAGAGCAAAGCAAAAGAGGAATATTAATTTCTGTATGCTCTCTCATGTGTTCAGTGCATAGCAATGACTGAGAACAGGACCTTCCCAAATACTCTAAAAATTTGTAACTGTAAAAAGAAAAGTAGCATTCCAACTCTTAACTCTTGTGTTCTGAGGGATAGGCTTGGTGAAATGTTTCTAAGCAGGCAAACCTAGAATGTACACCTGAAGGTCTCATCAAATACAGCGTAATCCTTTTGATTGCAGGTTGCAGTGGGAAGTGGCTGCTGATTGTGTGGGGAAAGGCTTTAGGATAAGGTTTTGGAATGTATCCAGGTGAGTTAGGAGCGGTAAGAAAGGAACTCGTGTCACTGTAACAGAATCTCTGGGGCTTTGCCTCAGTTTCAAACAATTCCTGAGCCACGGACTGCATGTGTAAAAATTGCCAGCAGATACCATGTCTTCTGAGGAGTACCACCACCCAAAGAAAGTGTTTCTCCGCGTTTTAGTGTCTGTGTGTTTGGATAGCTCATCTGCTTTGAATGATCATACTGAACAGGGTCTTGAAGCGTGCGGTTTCATTTGACACTTTCTTTGCTATTTGGGAGCCCAGCCTGCTGTGCCTGTCTTCTCTCTTCTTCTGGGTACCTTTATTGTTTTCCACTGTCATATCTTGTGTAGTCACATGCAAACACCTGTCCTGAAACTGATTTATTCTGTGATGTAATCTGAAGTCACCCCCCATTTAGGCGTCCTGCGCTGCTGCTTGTGTGTTATGTTGCACCATACTTCAGATGCGACAGCCATTTAATAATGTTGAAGCCTTAGCTCTGCAGGGGCTAAAAAGATCCCAGCAGGCTTGTTAACTTCTACTCTCAGACATTATGGGAAATATTTTATCCTCCCTGGAACTCCTAGGCATCCTCTTAATTAAGACTATAAAAATCCATAGCCAGGTATGTGAGGCCTGTTGAATTTTTTTTTTTCTTTTCAGTTTTCCAGGGTTCCTCCAATCCTTCCCAGTTAACCAGACACCCCAGTGCCAAGTGAGAGATGGGAATGTAAAAAGAGTCAAGGCAGCATGGGTCATGCTGAATACTGCTTTCTTATTGGGAAGAGAACTCATGAAATGCCCTTCCCTTACTCACCGTAGGGGTTTCTTTTTCCGCCCTTCTCAGTATTTTCTTTTTTCTCAGTGTCTGAAGTGACATTTTAAAGCTTTGCACCTCTACTGTGTCAGAGTAATATTTCTTTTAGTTTCAGACTGCTTTGGCCATGGTCTCTCTTGTACTTCTGGATAGGATCACCATTATCTGGTATTAGACTTCATTTGACTAGGAGTTATTTGTACAGTGATGAGAGAGATTGTCTACACGAAGCAGAGAAGCACTGTTAGAAATCAAGGTAGAGGAAAGAACTTAACACTGCAAAGTGATGGAAAATCCTAGGGAGTTCAGGATGGATATAACCCAAGGACAGAGGAGAAGGAAGGAAGAGCTGCAGAGTGCTCAAGCAGGCAAGGATGCAAAAGTGGTTGAAAGTTGGTGAGTGGGTGCCTGCTTCTCTGTAGGGGTGACTCAGTTACTATGGGGCAGAGCAACAGAGCATTGGAGGCAATCTGCTGTCAGGAAGGGTACAATGGTAGTGCTGAAGATATCAGAGAGATCTCCCCTGGTGGGAAAAGGGTGGAATATGGGCTGCTGCTATGAGCAGGTTTGCTATTAGTAATTCAGGTGAGGCAGGTGAAAAGCTCGCCAGTAACCATGCTTCTTTGGGGGAAGGCCAAGACTTTATGCAGCAGAAGGGGACCTTGAAGAGAGTGTGCAGGGCTTTCCATGTGCCCTTACTGATAAGAAAATACAATGTAATTAATTTTTAAAATCAACTAGAATTTATTAAGAGAATCTGGGTATTGGGATGAGTGTGTCTTACAGGAGGAGCTCTGTGATTTGAACAAGCTGGGATCTAAGGAAGTGATGAATACATACAAACAAGCTGACATGTGAAAGAGGGAGGGGATTCTTGTGGATGAAATGCTGAAAATGACGATTTGTTGCATGAGGACTCCTTGGCCATGAAGGCTTCTTCAGTGGTGTGTACTGTGTGTTCTAGGGAATAGAACAGAATAGAATAAAATAGAACAGAATAGAATAGAATTAACCTTTGAGATCATCGAGTCCAACCTATCATCCAACACTATCTAATCAACTAAACCATGGCAGCAAGCACCCCATCCAGTCTCTTCCTAAACACCTCCAGTGATGGTGACTCCACCACCTCCCTGGGCAGCCCATTCCAATGGCAAATCACTCTTTGTATAAAGAACTTCTTCCTAACATCCAGCCTAAACCTCCCCTGGCACAGCTTGAGACTGAGACTCTTGTTGGGGTGCTGGCTGCCCAAAGCTGGAGCAAGCTAACAGCATGTCAGCTTGCACTGTGTTGACACAAAGAATTTGTAAAAGAAATACCCCCAAACAACTGTGGTTCAGTGACATCCATCCTTCTGCACATCCCAGCTGCTAGATGGGGATGTAAAGGTGGTGCAGCAACCTTTGCAGTTAGAAGCTGGCTTGAAAGAGAGCTGAAGAGCTCTAGCCATCTGTGTAGAAGGTACGAGGAGGGCAAAGTGGAATTATTGTGGTGCAGTTAAAGAGGTCAGGAATGGAGAGGCAGAGAATATTTATTGTTAAAGATGTGATCCCCAAAATGAGCTTTGTCAGTCAAATAGAGGCCACTGGTTTTTGGAGTAAGCAAAATAAGAGAGGATGTATTTGGAAGGATTGTGGGTTTGAATAGCTATCCGCCAGGGAGTGGGTGGGAAAGGACTCTGTGATAGAAGCTTAGTAATGATTTAAAACCTGTTCCCTCTAAATCACCAGTTCATCTGGGCTCTGGGAGGCAGAGATCACAGCTGGCTGGTTGCTTGGAAGGTGATGTAAAATAAATATGGGGTCAAAGTCCAGTGGAGGTGACGGTGTCACGAAAATAATCACTGAGGTGGGTCTACATTGTCATCTCTGAACAGTTCAGAAGACATTTCAGAGAATGAATCGAGTTCAGAGCCATTTATAATCTTCTAATGTTTCCCCCTCCAGTCAGGAATTGTGGTGACCTGCTGTGTAAGAGTTTGCATTGCTGCTTCTCTCCCTGCATCTAATGGGACAATACACGGTGCTCACTGGTTTTGAGAGAGACAAGCTGGCACCTGTAACAAGTCCTGGGCATTGGCTGAAAGTCCTCCTGCAGCCCAGGGTAGCTGAGTGCTGCATTTAAGTGATTCCCCCCCCCAAGTCTTGCAGAAAAAGAACCAACCAAGCAGAGGCCAAGCTGTGTTTTTCACTGGCTGTTGTATCAACAGTATAAGAAAAATCCCAAAGGACAGAAGCAGTTAGCTAACCAATGAGGCATCATAGCTGATTTTAGGTTCTGTGCAGGAGAAAAAGATGCTGAAGCTCCAGCAGCTCTAGGGGAAAGAGATTTAAATGTACATTGGTTTGGTCCTGAGAAATGTGCCTCCTCTCTGCTTGGAGACCAGTCCATAAGAGATTACTGTACCCCAGAGCAGCAGTTTGGAGGATGATAGAGATGTCAGCCTGAGTGCAAAGACTTATACCACTAGATGATGAACCAGCAGGGATTTCTCATTAACGGAATGAATGTTAACAAGAATAATTCTGTTTTGTGAGCTTGTGTGTGTGGGAAGGATAAACGATAGGGACTGATGGATGGTCTACACAGAGATTTGATTAGAGAGAAGGTGAATGGCAGTGTGTGTGAGAGATAGAGGGGGAGGTGTGTGCACGTGGTGCATCCACAGCAGAAGGCAGGCACGCTTCTAGTTGATAATGTCTGACAGAGAGCAGGAGAAGGAACCAGGCAGGTCTTGGGAGGAAGTAGAAGCTGGGCAGTGACGTGGGTATTTAATTTTAGTGTCTTTTGCATTGTAGGGTCTTGGGTTTTGTGTTGTGTGGGGGCAACAAACCTGCACCAAAGAATTTATCTGTAGAACTTTTCTTAGTAACACAGGTTTCAGCTTTATGCAAATAGACCATCGGGCTATTTGATGCTAATTCCCACAGCCAGTATGAGAGCACTGAGTGACAGCTTTTCTGACCCACTTAGCATCAGTCTTGGCTCTGAAGTGGCACAGTGTTAGGGGCGTGTATGAGCCTTTCCATGTCCCTGAAAGAGGAGACAGGCCAAATCTCCTGTTTAAGAGACCAGGCCAGCAGACCAACAGAAACAATCCCTCATCTTGCCTGAGGCATTTGGATGCCACTGGAATGCAAATAATTCATGAAAAAAAGAAAAAGCAAAATGGTCACATAAGCTGAACAGGCACTCTAGCAAGCTTAGCAGCTTTATCTGCAGGTACAGGAGCAGCTGAAAAACCTCAGGAATTGCAAGGACTGCTCAAGAGGGATGTAGAAATAGGGGAAAAAAAGGTGAATCCCTTTGGCACTGAGACAGGAGAGACCCCTAACCTGGAACTCCAACCCTCTGATGTCTTCTCTGCTGCCTTTGCCAGAGAGCTGTTGGTAGTGCCCGCCGGAGGCCGGAGCGCGGCCAGCTGGAACTTGGCTGCAGGGCAGCAGACGGCAGGAGGAGTTCCCGACCCCGGTTTGCCTGGTGCTGCCAGCCCCGTGCGCGGGGTGCCAGGCACAGGGAAGCCGGCGGCCAAGCCGCCTGCCCCCGCTGGGAGCAAGCGGGACGGCAGAGGTGGAGACTTGGCTCTGTCCCACGGCTTGCTGGCCAGGAGAGCTGTGCGGGCACAGGGGAGGGAGTGTGCTGGAAGGCAACCGCAGCCAATTAGTCCCAGCCCGGGAGGGAAGGGGGAGAGATTTGCTCCTTTCCAGGGTTCTGGCTGCATCCCGAGGCGATGCTTTTGCCTGCCAGCCTCGGTGCAAGCCGTGCTTCGCCTCCTGAGCTGCCCTGAGGGCATTTCAAGGCCGATGGTGGAGCCGTGTCAGCCGCTCCGCCGAAAGGGAGCGTGGCTGCTCTGAGCTGGAGGTGCTCACTGGCATGAGGAGAGGCTCTGCCGCTAACATTCCCTGGGACCGAGCTGTTTTCTTTTGACAGCATTAGTCTGGATTCCTTATGATTTCGGATCTGTTTGCCATCTGTTTTCCCCAATGGTGTTATGCATTTTTTTCAGATCAAAAAGGTGAAATAGTTTACTTATTCCCCAAATTTAATCTCCTATATAAAGTGGAAAAAAAAATAAACAATGGTGTGCACTGAATGTAAATGAGGGACACATTTGCTCGTTCTTTCTCCTGTGGAGAAACACATTACTCCTCAGCCTAATCCTATTGATTTAGTTGGGGAGCTACTGCCTGCTCCTGATGCTGAGTCCAAGTGTCAGGATCTGGCCCTACGGCAGCAGGTCTCTCACTACCATGGGCACCAATCCTTTACTCCCCACCTAGCCCCACTGAAATGTCCTGAGGTTACCTCTGAGTAAGCTGTTTGAGAGGAGCTGGGTTTTCAAAACACGACCCTGACTCAGGAGTACGTTGTCTGAATTTCTCTTGCAGTGTCCTGTGGCAGAGGTTTACTTTTCACTTAGTGGAACTGGCGGCAGAGAAAGTCAAATGAGTTTCCTAATCTGGTGTGTTCTAAATCTGGTTTGTCTCAAATATGGCCTGAGAGATGTGCAGTGTGAGTGAAGAAATAACTGCCAGCATGCAGATGCCTGCCCTCTTGGAGCAAATAAAGATGACTTTTAAAATACATGTTAAATCTCATCCTTGGTGTGAAGGGAGACAGGCCTGTAACTTCAGGTAGGGTGAGAGATATTTTAAGGTGGGCTGTGGAAGCAAACTCACCACCAAGCTTGTGACCAGGCATACATGTCCCTTTTTATCTAAGTCCAATGATAAGCTTGTTATTAGGGACATCTGTTAGTGCCTGATAACGTGCACGGTGAGCAGCAACCTGGCGTCGGTGGGCAGACAGGGCTTTTGGCAGCTGAGGGGAACAGCAGCTTGGTGGACTGCCTCACACCTCGTCCAGTGCCAGCACATCCCTCCCCTGGGCCTGCAGCTGGGTGGAAAGACACCAGGAGCTGGATGCGTGGCTGGCCCCACGCAGAGCTCTCCTGTGCCAGCCGGCATGCGCGGGTGCCGCAATGGATGGGTGCCTGAGTGGTGCCTTATCCCCCGGGGAAGCAGCAGGTCCTCTCAGTGTCTTGTGCTGTGGGACTTGGCACAGCTCTAGGGCAGGGAGTGGTGGTTGAAACACGCTGTGTGCCTGGCTCTGCCATTTCCTTCCTTCCACGCTTCCAAGAGATGCAATTCTCACACGGGGATCTTGCTGCTGAGCCTCCTCGCCTGAAGAAAAACATTCAAGGAGACTGTCTGAGCTGAATCTGAGCGTTGGGAGGTTTTCCCCATAGTCGTTGCTGTAGGTAATGTATATTTATGAGTGGAACAAAGTAGGCCATAGATCCTTTCAAAGGCTGCTTTCCTCTCAGGGTGGCTCAGTATTTAGGCAAGAAAGGAGTGGAGAGGCTGTCCAGATCACATTTGCTGGTGGCAGAGCAGGCTGGTGCCAGCATCCTGGAAGAATAAATTTTATGAAGAGTGGATGAATGAGCTGGGGCTGTTTAGTTTGACAAAGTAACCTGAAAGGATGTTGTGGAGATGCTGGTGCTGGTCTCTTCTCACAGGTAGTTAGTGACAGAACAGGAGGGAATGGCCTCGAGCTGCAATGGGCTAGGTTTAGGAAAATATTTTTCACAGAAAGAGTGGCCAAGCACTGGGAATGTGCTGCCCAGGGAAGTGGTTGAGTCACCAACCCTGGATGTGTTTAAAGTTTAGATGTGGTGCTTGGAGGTATGGTTTAGGGGTGAACTTTGTCAAGTAGGGTTATTGGTTGGACATGGTGATCCTGAGGGTCTTTTCCAACTTGAATGTTTCTGTGATTCTGTGATCCTTCAACACCAACTTGGAGGCTGCCTCTGGTGCTTGGGTGGACACCTGCCCATGGCACAGAGGATGATCTTAAAGGGTCTTTTCCAAGCAAAATGATTCTCTGATTCTGTGATGTTGCTCTGGGGGTCAGGAGATCGAATGGCTCCGCCACACGCATGACCACATTCCAGCCACAAGTCTGGGTCCATGCCACCACACATAACTCTGCAGCCTTCTTTCCAGAGAAGGAGATGGAAAGTGAGTTTTAGAGCATGTGGGTTCACACCAGATTCTGCACTGTTCTGTAACGCTGTGTGTATAATTGATGTAATTTCCAGTGTGATCAAGCTGACATGTAAGTTAGCTTGCAGCACTGGAAAAGCAAGGCTTAATGTGGAGGAAAGACCAGATGCTCTCTCACTGGCAGCCATGTGAGTTTTGTGGGACTGGTGAGGTGTGTAGCCCACATTCACATAGGTGTAAGAAGAGCATAGTCACTGGTTTATGGCAACTGGCGGTCAGTGTTTCCTAGGTTGGGCTGCTGATTGATCCAAACTGCAGTTCATGCAGGGGCCGTGACTTGCCAGATGAACTTTTTGGCTGTCACATAGCACTGTATTTCTCTGTCTGTCATCATATATCTTATATGTGTATATTGAGATATATATATATATACACACTCACACATATATATGCATATAACTTAACAGGCCGTATCTCATATAGATCCACTGGCCTCAGTACCAAACTGCTGCTCTTTTGAAAGCCATTTCAAGGAGGGATTGTCCTCCAAGCTGAGAAGCTCCCTCGAGGTTCTGTGCAGAGCTTGGTAAGGCTGTTTTTTCTCTATGTGTCTGGCACCAGGCTCACTGCTTTGGGAGATCTACCAGTTTCATTCACCTTGCCGTATGAATCTGAGATTCATTAAGGACAAAGTTCCTTTCCCCCATCTCTTTCTGTGGTTGTGTAGGTCTTTGTAAAGACTTCCAGGTAGCCCAGATCTTGTTGAACCTACCTCAGGTGCAATATACTTCCCAAAGGGTTGTTGTTGAGTTGGATGCTTTCAGCCAGGACTCCTCAAGAGGACCGAGGAGTGCTGCATCTGGCCAATAATTCGCTTGTAGCCAGCATGTGAGTTTGCTTCAGTGAGAGCAGGATTTTTGCTCATGGATCAAACATCAAAGGAGTCTTTCATAATGCAACATCTTTTAACATTGGTAAGGTATTAGGTCAGAATCATGTAGTGCTCTGATATATTTTACTATTTTATTTCTGAATGTGGTTCACCTCAACCCAAGTCATTCCCTAGTCTCTCAGAAAATAATTATACAGGTGACTTACGGTTAACATCGGTTTTACAGCTGTGAATTTGGGCCGCACCCCAAGCAGCAGCACTTCAAGCAGAAGCATCCTACTTTCCTGACTCCTAGTCTCTGTACCAAATCATTCAGGCAGCCGTGAGACTCAGAGAGAGAGGCATCTCTAGCAGGTTTCATAGGTATTAGGTCGCCAAGGGATGGGGCTGGGCAAGCAGGTGGGCCTTGGGCAAGCAGAGCTTGCTGTCTGGCACCCCACACCTCGTTCCATCAGTCTGTTGGTCACCCCAGGGGGCTGTGGGAGGCATCATTCTTTAATGAATACTTGTACTGTGAAGCTACAGAGCTCAACTGTCAAAACAGAGTCTCTGCTGAGGAATTTACACCACCTGCCAGTGTGCTGTTCTCCTGTGTTGGCAGCACGTGTGCACACACACATGTAGCAAGGGTCTGCTTTTCCTTTTCTGCGTGGGGCAACCAGGATGGATACATAACTGACATTTTCCCATTGCTGCTTAATTTAAGGGATTTTAAATCTTCTGCTGGTTTCAATTGCCTTTTCTGCCTCTTCCAAAACCACAGCAGGCTCAGTTTCCTATGCAGAGCTGATTTTTTAAGCCAACAATTAAAAAAGTCAAATGTTGGAGTGACTACTTTTTTTTTTTTTTGATAGCGAAAGCTGGCAAGAAGGGAACAGAATAGAGAGTTTGAAAGCATGGAGGTCATTTCATCCTGGGTTTGTGCAGGGAAAAAAATTCTCTTGAGTGCCACACTTTATGGCTTTAGCCTCTCAGAGAAGAGGGGGCTGTGGGTTTTTGAGCTTCCTCCTGGGAGCGAGCCTGCCGTTTGTCAGCATTTGCACTGGCACGAGCAGTGAAGGCTTTTACAGCAAAACCACGCTGATCAGCTCTGGTTCTGCTCCTCACCAGCCCTCCCCAGGCTTCCAGGGGGATCTGTCTTTCCTGTCACTCAGGATAACGGAAGCACAGAGATCCAGAAATGTGCTGTAGTCTTGCTGAGAGCTTGATTCCCCAGCTGAGACTCCCGGATTTATACAGCTGGGAAGTAGACGGTCATTGCACTTAAGCTTGTATGTTAACGGGTTAAATGGGCTGAAGGGTCTCTTTTTTCTTTTTCCTGGCTAGAAATAACCTTGACTTCTGGAGTCATAAAATCTATGGATTTCATCATATGAACTGGTTTAGATTTAACTCGATCCACCTATTCCATTTTAAAGCTTTTTTCCCCCCTCCCCGTTCAAGTGTGGATTAATAATTCATTTCCAAATTGGGGGTTAGCACAATGGATATTTAATTGTAAATGTATATCTTTAATTAGAACTTGGTACTCAGATGGAAAAAAAAATCCTTATCTTATTTTTTTTTTTGAAAGCACATATTAAACCACAGCTTTGCCCTTCAAAAATATTGTTCTGTGCATTTAAGGGTCTGAGTGACCTTTTAATCAGACATTGCACCTTTACTTCCAGCTGGCATGACAACGTCTGACAGTAACTCAACCTGATGCTGCAAGAAAATAAATAAAGGCCATTTCAGTCTTTAAATCCCTCTGCCTGGCTGTGGTTTTGTGTTCAGGCAGATGGACTCAGATTTAGTTTTCAGGTTAAGGCAGTCTTTTGAGTTTATTGCCTTAGCATGTTTGGCTGTTGTTCTGAGGTCGATTTGGTCATGTGATTGTTTGCTGTCATTCAAACTCCGGCCTCCTCTGCAGTCAACCTCTTTATAAATTATAAATCTGTATACCCTGCTCTCAGCAGCCATCTTACAGCCCACACAGACTGGTGTGGATGATCTAGCAATTGCATTAGCTCTCCTCGGCGTACCTGGGGAGGAGGGCTGCTGTGCATTGTCACTACTTGCGCTTACGCTAAACGCATGTAGTGGGGCGGAACAGGGACTGGCAAAGATGGGGTATGTGCAATTCCTGCTTTTGGACCACCAACACAAAAAGACTCATTCTGCTCAGGGTGCTGTATTCAATAAACCAGCTCATTGTCTCTGGAAGTTAATTTTTGGATGATTTATTAAAGCCTAACATGTGTGAAGAGGGAAAGAGTATTAAACTGACCACAGGTCGGAATTCTGGTGACATGGCAGAAGTCTCTGATATTTCCATGGACACAAGCAATAACTGTAGCAATAACAGCTCCCCTTTCATATGGCTTTTACAAAGAGGAGGCATGTACTGCTTGTCTTGATCACCACCAAATGGGCTAATTATTCAACCAAACCCACTTGCTATACTGACAAGCAGTACCCTGGAATTCTCACTGTATGCTGTAGGGTATGTGGTGTATTGGATTTTTATGGAAAATACCTAGAAAGACATTGAAAAGCCCCTCTTTGAAAGAGAAATGAAATAATCCCTTTGAAAAGTGGCATGTTATTTATATATGATGCCAGCAAAATCAGTGAGAAGTCTTTAATGGAAAGGGGGATTGCCTTTAGGGGAATTACATTGGATGTGATGCTACTGTTTGTGGGCAGTTCTTAATGAAACAAGTACTTGTGTGCTGGGCCAGACTGACGCAAGGTCTTCTCAAGGCTTGCTCTCACCTCCCTGGTCAGTGCATAGTCTGCAGTTCTGGAGGAGAGAAGTGGGAATCTAGAAGCAAGGGGTCAAGGGCATTTCCTTCATCTTTTGACTTTGAAGGAAATGGAGGGCAAGAAACACCTCACAGAAACAACACGCACCTTGCAGGTGTTCTTGCCAAAATGTGTGTCCAACCTGCAGCCCTCCCCAGCTGTAACTGTGCATCCAGTGTGCCAAGGCAGAGGCAGAAGCCATTGTACAACTGTGTGGTTATTCTAAAAGCACTGTCTGTATGCCAGGAGATTATTTTTTTTTCCTAGCAATGTTTACATTTCCATAACTACTTTGTTCAACTAACTAAGAGGAGGACAGCAGGTTAGGGATGTCACATACTGAGTACGGTGTATCACCTGTGATCCAAAAACGGTGTGTGTTTGGAGAAGGGATGTTTCTATTAATTGTCAAGCAGTAGGAGGCATCATATTGTTCCTAGATAACTGAAAGCATGCCTAAAATGTAAAGGAAAAGAACAACTCGAGTATGCCAATGCCACATAAGAAAGCTTAACTTGTTTTCTTGCTTTTTTTTTAGAGAACACCTGTTCCCAGCGCTGAAGCATTCCGATGGTTCTTTTAAGCAGTAGTGTATCTTATTTTCAAGGCAGTCCGAAGTGAATGGCAAGCTAAAGTCTTGTTTTAAGAAACTGCTTAGTCCACCATTGAAGATTATACTCAGATACTATTTTCATTTATGTATAGGGGTTTCCTCAAAAAAAAAAACACAAAACCAACCAACCAACCAACCACCAAACAACAACCAACCAACCAACCAAAAGACAAAAAATCTGGGAGCCTGGGAAATTGGCCAGCTTCTTCACGTTCAGTACACTGATTCTTTCTTTGATGTAACTTTAGCTATACTAGTGAAGTTGTTGTCTATTTTTAAAGTGGCTGTTAAAAAAAAAAAATAAGAAAAGAAAAGGCATAAAAAAACAACAAAAAAAAAGTTTGGGTAAACCCCTGCTGTAAAGTCATGTATCTTTGAAAAGTAACATATCTATACTTCATTTTCAAATCTCTGTGTTTCAGTACTGTAAACTGTACAGATAGCCGCTTGTATTTTGTGTGTTTAGACACAAGGAGACAATCATGTCTGAGCATCTATGGAGATAAATGGTTTGTACACAACGATGTGGTTCTGCGACTTAAATCCGGAGCAATAAATTCGAGCTTTAACTATGATTTTTGCTAGTTGTTTAGCAGCAGCAGCAGCAGCAGCAACAGCAGCGCTGTTTTAACCATGCATCCTGCCATAGAGACTTGATGCCAAGTTTTCCAGGATATAAAGATTGTGATGCATCTAGCAATTACCTTCCGTTGTGGTGGTGTAAGAGGGCAAGATATAACGTTTAAAGTTAATCTTTGAAGCACTGTATTAGAGTAGTGGTTTGTGCACTTGCATTGCTTCCAGAGGAGCTTTACAGAGGGGTATCTCTCAAAAAATGCTGCCTGGTGTTTGACTTGCTTTTCACTGTGCTCTGAGATGGAGTGCCCAGCATAGGTGGATGCGCAAAACCAGTCGCCTATATAAAAGTTGTTCTAGAATGCAACACAAAGTGAGTACAAGACCTTAGGAAAAAATGATGTCTCAGTCCAATTACCCTTCACCTACGAGTCACGTTTTCAGTCAATGGAGTAAATATTTTATAAAGAGGAATGTCGTATTTTTTGGTCCAAGTGGAGCTCATCACGGTTATAAATGAGTTTTGACAGTTGTACTGGTTTGGGTCTCACTTGCACTCGTGTTCATTTGAGAGCCTGGATATTTTTGCAGTATAAAAATGTGCTTTAAAAAACCCCCAAAGTTTAAGAAAAAGACCACTTCTCCCCACGTGTTTCTTGGTCCACTGATCTCTACTTTGCTGAATGCTTGGTCCCTTAGGCCCCCAGAAGAATGCTCTGCTGTTCTTCTCCCTGCTCTAGCTGTGCAGAGGAAATGCCTGCTCCTCAAAAAAGCAGCGCACAGAGGGATGTAACTCGTGTGTCATAAAAACTATGGAGGGTACTGAACATAGGGATACTTTTTATCAGTTACCACTTTTTATTGCTTATCTTCGTCATACTACTCCTGAGTGAAAAGGCCTCCTTCCGAAGTAAGCAAATGCTGTTGTGCCATGCATTTGGTAGATTTCTCATTTTATACAAGATAGGACTACCAGTACTTTCACAGAGAAGGTGCTGGGCCTGGAAATAACTGGCTAATTATATACAGCATGTTCTAATCACCTGTTGTTTCAGCACTTTCTCTGTTTTTCCTTAAGTTCTTCAGCCTTTAGCCTCTGGTCACGCTCACTTGGTGAAGCACATGGGATGGTTGGGAGCGCTGTGATGTGGGACCTGCGTAGCGTGGGGAGAAGCTGACTTTGGCAGGGCAGGTGTCTCACAGGACTGGTGGGTGTTGGGAATGACTCTGAAAGTGGTGGAGTAGAAACCTCCTGAGATCCCCCATGTATGTCAGCAGGGCCAGGCAAGAGCATGGGTGATCCACGGTAACTGGAGGAGCGTGGGTGGGCTGGGCTTACACCTGGGTCCTCAGCTTAAGGTTGATGCATGTGTCTATGTCTTCGTGTCGTATGGCATCACACACACAGCTTCAGAGCAGGAATGTCACACTTGAAATGCTTCTATCATGGAGCCCCTCTTACAGTTTGTAAGAGATCCTCAGTTGAATACTCATCCAATCCCCATTCAGTGAGCTTTATGTCTGTTTGTATGGCAGCTGTGTATGGATTTATTTTGTGTTGGAGACTTTTTGGTTAGGGCCTCTGTTACTGACCACTAGACCAATTCAAGCTTTGTAAGGTCTCCTCTACCGAAACACAGATTGATTTACAAACTGAAGCCTTATTTGCACATCTGGATGGTAAGCTTGCCTTGCTTTTTTTTTGGAAAACTCTGTTTGCTTTTACAGAAGCAGAGGCAAAATTAATTTCAGGCTACATTAGGTGTACAAAGATATTCATAGCAATGTACTTACTGTCTAATACCCTAATGTTGCATGTCTTGCGTGGTTCCATTTTTTGTTTCGTTGTTTTCTTTTAAAGAACTGATGGATCTGTAAATTGTAATTGTGGTGTTTTACATGTCAATTCAAAACTGTTAAACAAACAAGCAAACCTGTTAATTATTGAAAATGAACAAGAGATGGGGTTTTTTTTTCCTGATTTACCCATACAGTTTCCATTCTCAATGTTGTTCCTTTGCACCATCAGATTTTGAGACGTTGCTGAAACAGTATTTATATGATGTAGTATGCATAGAGCATTTTAATTAGTGATGTTTGAAGAAGGTAATCCTTTTTCTGGCCTGTCTCTCCCCACCGCAGCCCTACACCCTTCCACCCGCCCCCACCCCCCATTTATACACGTTTGTCAATCGGATTGTTGTCAAGTTCTGATTACCAGATCCGTGCTTTTCACGAGGTCCAATGCCATTTTCCAGGGTGAAAATGTGTACTCCTCTCTCTCTTTTATTCTCACAATGCAAACAAAAAAAAAAAAAAAGAAGAAGGGAGAAAAAAAAAAAAAGCAGAACATTCTTTTGCCATCTTCTAGATGTGAGCACTAAACCTAATGGAAACATTTTTGACATACCCCAGATAAACTTAGGGAAAATGCGAAGGCTGAAAGGGAGGCACACGTACCTGTTCTGTCAATTAATAACAGACCCTCCCTATGAGGGAAAAATACTGCCTTTTGCACAGAACCCCTGGTATGTAAGTCCTGCAATTAACGTTAAAGAACATAAAGTCTTTAAATGGGCTATATCTGTAATCAAATAACGAAGAAAGAAAGTAGTTAAATGAACATAGCATTCAGGGTCGAATGCATTCAGCAAAAAGCAGTAGTGGGTCTTTGATCATGGTTAGATGCATAGTGATATCAAACAGTGGGTTCTCATGTAACAGCTAAATGTTTCAGATTTTGTTTTATTAAATTTGGCAGTCTCACGCTGAGCTCCACCGTATTCTTAGTGAATAAAAGACAGCTCCTGTGTTAGAAAATACTCCATTTTCACAACTGCAGGGAACTAGGAGGGTTGTTTGGTTTTTTTTTTTTCCTCAGAAACACAGGCCACAGAAATGTACTCCTTTCACAGTGTTCTCCTATTTCTGAACTGTGCAGTTATCTATTAAATTTTCTAATAGATATTTGTGTAAGGTGTATGTATGCTTGTGCAATTATGGAAAAAAAAACAAAAAAAAAAAAGAAGTTTTGGAAAACAGTGTATTTATGAAAAAAAACCATAATAAAATAAATCTCTTATGGGGCATGTACAAAACTGTATAAAAACATTCGATTTGCCCGGTCAAGTTGTTTTTTGTGATATTTCTGTGTTGTTGAATAAAGGACTTTAGTATTCAAAATATCTCTCTTTTTCCATAAACAGGTTTTGTTTGTGGGATCTTAAGCAAAGAAAACCTCCTTTAAAAAAAAAAAACAACCACAAAAACCCAACAAAAACCCAAAAAGAATCCTCAGAGTGAGCGAGAAGGTTCAAATGCTGACCTCAGCCTCGCGTACGGGAATGAGTGCTTATGAAGTGATGGTGCAATAGCTACAAAACTGATTTCTTCTCAATTGGCAATCGAAACCCCCATAAGTTGTGTGCCTGAAGGTAACATTATACTCTGGGGTTTTTTTTAAATAGCCAAGGATGCTGCCTTTTTAAGGCTGGGAGTGTTACGTTGAGATTTTGAGGCTATGAGAAGGTTAGTGAAGTAGGAGCAAGACGCTTTGCAGAAAAGCCCTTCAGAAACCCTTTAATGCAGACCTCTGTTGTGTGAAGAGAGTGAACTAGTGAGGATGATGTGCTGAATTACCTGTTAGCTTTGTAGGGAAAAACATACAAAGGGGAAATCTTGTCTGTAACTCTTGCAACAAACAATGGTCCGAGATCAGAGCATCCTGTTGCCGTCGGAGTATTTGGGATTGCGGATACGGTTTGTGAGAGAATGATAATAACATCTTCCTTTCTGTTTTATGCTGCTTCACATTTCAAACTTCTGCTCTTTACCTGCCTCATAAACTACAACTGGCAAAGGAAATGGTTTCCCCTTGCCATTTTATTTCCCCCTGGTACTTGCCAAAGTTAAAGCAGCTCGAGATAGGTGGAAAAGTTCACGACTGTGCTGGCAGCAGCAGCACATCACCTGGTTTTGGTGAGATTTGGAATGTCGTTTTCTTGCAAAAATATTCCTTTAATAAACAGAATATCTGCTTTTAGGTGCCAAAAGAGGATTATGAAAGGATTTGAAGCATGAGGTAGGTCCTTTGGTCTGTAGGATTCTTTCAATGCCAACTGATTTTCCAGGGGAAGCCTCGGTGTATCCTTTGTTTTCTTTAAATAAAGCAACAAAAGTGAGAGGAATAGAAGCAGATTTTCCATTGATCCTGTTTGTCTCATCAAAATCCATAAGGATAGATGTTCTTGGGAGATGTAGACTGCTCATTAGGCAGTGCCAAGAGTGAATTTTGAGATCTGTTTGAAGAGGAGGAAATGGGCTGCCAGGCTGCTCAGGTATAGTCAGTGATCTCTCTGGATTAAATATAGAATTCATAGGGAGGAAATACACGCACTTCATGAGGCGGTCGATTGGGAAGTGGGAAGAGGTCTCTGAGTTCCTATTCCTTTAATGCTTTCTCTTTCAACTTTTTTTTTCCCCTCGAGTATTGTTTTATACTAGTCTGAATGAAAAACGTCCCTCAGCTCCAGAGAGATACTTGCCCCAGATATGAACCTTGCAGTTTAAAGCTACCTCTAGCTTTTTATAGCTTCTATTTTTTTAATTGAAAAAAAAAAAGGGGGGGGGAAAAAAAATTCTTAAAACCCACCCCAAGACAACAAGCAGGTAATTTTTCAAATCCCAAACTAATAAACTCATTACTGAACCTATTAAAAGGAAGGAAAATACCCTTTTGTGTGAAAGCTCAATTCGTCTAGGCTATCTTGGACTTGGCTTGGTTTTGCTGCCAGCCATTTCAATCCTCTCCTATATTTTTCCAAGGGGCAAGTTTGAAATTGCAAACAGTGTAGTGATACAGGGCAGCATGCCTTTGGGGAGGCTCTAGTCCTCCTCAGATTCCCATGAGCTTTACTAGATAGATCATAAAATTGGAGGATATTATATAGGTGACTCAGTTGTAAGTTCTACCTTACTTTGTTGTAAGGATCTGCTCAGTCACCACTGTGCGGTGAGCACAGATAGATGGCCCCAAAATCTATAAAGGTAAGAAATACATCTTTTTGGTAGCAACCACAGAACACACAATGACATGTGGGAACAATGGAACTGTCTGAGGAAAGAAAAGTGAAGTTCAGCATCAGCCATGATGCTGGGATCTGCTTCCACTGTAGCTTTGTTTTGTTTGATATTTATTTTTGAGGATGGGCAGGCTTGGCTGGGTAGCAGGGTCCTTCAGCACGGCAGCTTTGCCTAAGATAGGCAGAATGAAGGAAATGTGTGTGGGTAGCAAATTGTAAACTTGCAAGCCAGAGATACTGACTGCCTGAAGAAGCTGAGATGTTTGGGAAGTATTTCTATTGCTCTTTTAAGTTTCGGAATTATTATAAAGGACTGTCACATTATTTTCACTTCAACAAGCAGGAATAGTTTGCTGTGGTACTGCTGATTCTCTGCAAAAGGGGCTTTGGAAATTAGCTGTAACAGGTGAATTTCCTGATAAACTTTGGAAGTCTTTCTTATTCTAATATGATCTCCCCATAAGAGAAGGTGCTGTAACTGTGTTTGTTGGCCTATGTAAGGCCCTTTGACTTGCTGGGTCAAGGATCTTTGCTAGAAAACAATGCAGCAGAATTCTTGCAGAAAGATGTCTAGGTGTCATGATCATGTCAGCCAGAGCTTGAAGTAATTACTCGGTGCAGTTCCTCCTAGCTTGGTTTATGATGTGTATAGGCATTCTGCATTTGAGAACTAAACACTTTTCTTCCCTTACTCCTTAAAATCTGCTCTCTTTACAGCGTTAATAACACTAAACCCTCTGCGCTTCTTCAGGAAACCCCAAAATGTTAGAAGAAATAAATCTCTTTTTTGGGTAGACATTTTCCTTTGGAAAGAGACAGAAGAGCCAGCCCAGGTCAAAACCCCCTGATGCTTGCCCAGATCACCTAACACAGGTGTTCTCTGCATTGGCTGTAGCTTTTGAGTGAAGTCTATACATCAGCTTGGCAATCCAACACAACGCTACAGAAGATCTAACCCAAAGCAAAATGGGACCCAGTGGAGGATGTTCCCTCTGCCTCCTCCCTGATCCATGTGGCATACACAGTTTGTGCTACGTGTCCAACATGCCTTTTGCTTCTAGGGGATCGGGAGAGACGTGAACCTCCTCATCTCTAATGAGCAGATAGCATGCTGGAGAGGTTTTTGAGAAGGTTGCCCCATCCAGTTAGTGACTAGAGTATCTCGTCCTATGTGTTTCACATTACCTTCTGTCTTCTCACTGTGAATATCTGAAGCACCAGCTTTAGGAGAAGTAGCCTGACTGTTGAGTATACCTAGACTCTTATGTGCCTACATTTTGATAGTCATATCTAAAGACTGATCCTGAATTTGACCAGCTGATATGTTGACCGAGAATGTACTGTTTAAAGCAAAATTACAACAACTGGCTTTCAACCTGGTTTGGGAGAATTAGTGAGTAAATAACCTGCTCTAAAGAAATCTGCCACCCACATTAGGAGCTATGAACTAATTATTGCTTTCTGCTATTCTGCTCTTACTTGTTTTGCCTTTTTATCTTGATTGTTTGCATTCCTAGGACTGATTTGCCTTTTTGATGCAATGCCATGTGATCTGCTGATTAATTTTTGTGAGCAATCATAAATTCTAACCTATGGCTGACTCGGTATATTTTTATGCTATGCTCCATAAACATTCATTCATTTCTCATGATGACTGTGTGGAAACAGACTTTTACAGGCTAATAAACTTGCATTTGAACTGGCTAAAGAGTTTCCTTGTGTCACTTCTTTGTTGTTTTTAAGAAAACAATTTAAAGGGAGACATAACTGTACAAACCTTGGTTTAACCAGTTATATCCACAGGTGCTATCAGAAGTAAACTTGGAAATACCTTACTCTTGAGTTGATTTCATTGACAGTGAAGAACTCTTCTCCTTTAAAGTAAAACAAACTTTCAGGTTATAGGGCTGGGAAGGGGGAAGGGAAATCAGGGCTTTTCTGTAACTGGTTACTGTGGTGTCTTCTCTCCTCTAGACTTGCTGCCTTAAACAGGCTGACATGCACTGAGCAGCTTCCAGCTGAGACCAATTAAGCAGAGCATTATGGCTCCGGTATGGCTCACTTGCTCTAACCAGGCAGTGCTCCTGGCAGCCTGTGTCTCAGTGCAGGGGACAGCTGGAGCATGTGCAGGCAGGTGACCTCTCAGCAGACAGACGTCCAGATCCAGCATCTTCCTATGCTTTTGGAGTCCAGCTGCATCCCCAACCTACGATGCACAGAAGAAGTCTGATCAGGAATGACTCTGCAGGTAGTAGTGGTATTTTCTGTCTGAGATGGCTACCTCAAACTCAAACAGCTTGTAAGTGCTGTTAGTGTAGTAAACCGAAGGAGTATGAATTGACTTGCTGTTTAAGGCCCCTCAATAGATGAGTAAGCTGGCAGTATCTGGTAAAACTTTAAATGGTCTCTTCAAGGAGACCATTGGGGTATAACAACATTACTGCAGGGAGCAGCATCAAGGCAGGTTGGCCTGATGCCTGCATGCAACTATATGTATTCCTTTGATGTAAAGAAGTCAGCATCCTTTCCATATGTCAATCTGATGCATGTCACAAGCATTATGCATAAAACCTGTATTTTTCAGACCTCTGGAGGCCTGGGGCACACACGTGGTCTTAATCTCAGCAAAGAGCAGAAGGAGTGCTAATGCTTTGTCAACTTTCAGGCCTTGGACACAAGCAGTGAGGTCAAATCATAGAATCAACCAGGTTGGAAGAGACCTCCAAGATCATCCAGTCCAACCTATCACCCAGCTGTATCCAATCAACTAGACCATGGCACTAAGTTAGTTGTTTAGGTGGTGTTGGATTGGTTGATGGGTTGGACACGATGATCTTGAAGGTCTCTTCCAACCTGGTTTATTCTCTGTATGTATTCTATGTATGGAAGTGTCTCCTCCAGTCTTTTCTCAAAGATCTCCAGGGATGGCAACACCACCACCTCCCTGGGCAGCCCATTCCAATGGCACAGAACTGTGAAGCTGGGCTAGGCAGGATCCAGTCTTTGTATACACTGAGCCTGATGGAGATGCAGCTGTCCTAGGCAGAGATCTGTGGGGGGCCCCAGTCTGGTCCCTGCCTTTCATTTCCTAGTTCTGCTGGAAAGAGTGAGTTTTTATAAGATAGGGATGATCCCAAGGCAATCTTGCTACAAAAAGATTGCAAGAGCAGGAATATTAGCTGATTTTTTTGTTTTGTTTTTTGCTGTTCTTTGCACGTCTTACTGAAACGTAAGCTAGAACTGTGGCAGCTAAGAGAAGTCAGGCAAAAGTGCAGCTCTCCAGGGCAGTCAGAGAAAAAATCTTGCCCCTTCCTATCCCTCCTTCCTTCCCTTTTCCCCTTCCCCAGTATTTCCTTCCTTTAACTCCTCCATTCCCTAGAGGAATGCAGCTGAGGCAGCTACCATGGCTCTTGCCCTCTGGATCCCCAGTGGCATGGTTGGCATTCCAGGAAGGCAGCAGAGCTGCTGCTGCACAGGCCTGAGCTCCCTGAGGCTGGAGTACCTGCAAGGTAGGTAGGGTGCTTGGGGTGTGGGGCAACACCCCAGTAAGTGGGGAGAGTAGGAAGGCAGCAGTACTCTGGGGCTGCTGCTCTTCTGTCTACACCAGCAGTTTCCATGGGGGAATGGTGGGGGGTGTTGGACTGAAGCAGTCAATGCTGAACTTTTCACCTCACCAGCATGAAAGTGGCAGGAAGCCAGTGCAGATTGCAAGGGTAGCAATGAATACATAGACTACTTTTACCCTAAAATGCCAGCGCTGGCCAAATCTAGGGGGACTTTAAGGGGCAGAGAATAAGATGTGTGTTTGATCCATCACTGGCATGTCTTAAACTTTTCCCTGCCAGAGCTGCAGGTTCTGCAAAAAAGGTTAAAATAAGCCAGGCCCTAGCTAGCTTTTTCCCTAATTATTTTCTTGGAAATGGCTGAGTTAGTTTTGCTAGGACTTTGAACACACAGGTAGCTAAAGGCAGGCACTGAGCTCAAGGCAGACACCTTGCCTGGAAGCTTTCAGCCTGCAGAATTAAAGGTCTGACTAAAGCTACAAACTGCAGCAGACAGAACCTTGTAATAGGCACTTTAGGTGATGTGAACTGCAGGTGTTGCCACTGGTTTTGCTGAGAGTGAAAGAGGGGGTGAGAAGGGCATAAAATCTGCAGTGCTGCATGGAGAGAACCAGACTGGTAGACTCCCTCTTAGCACAAAACATCATGGAATCATAGAAATGTTTTGGTTGGAAATGCCTTTTAAGGTCCTCAAGTCCAACCGTTACCTAGCTCTATGCTTGTAGGATGGAAAGCACAGCCCCTGGGCAAGCCGAGCAGGTGGTTGTGGCTCCCAGTGCAGTGGCAGTCCTGGGCAAACAGCTCACCACCAGTGCTATATCGTGCCCCAGGGAACGGGCAGCTGAGATGCTCACCTATCATATGTGCCATGTGGGTTTTTGCCACAGTTTCTGCCTCTGGGTCATAGAATCGTAGAATGGTCTGGGTTGGAAGGGACAGCCCCCTCTGCAGTAAGCAGGGAACCCCATCTGCAAAGAGCCAGTAGCCCAGCTGGCTTCACCTTCCCACTGCAGTGTGCTATGCACAGAGGAAGTTTATGTCTGGGATGGTTGCTTAAAGAACTCTCATAGAGGTGCTGGTGATGCCCTGATGGAGCTGTGCTGGGGCTTGCTGCAGCCCTCTCTCTGCTCTCTGCCGCTGGGGCATGAGCTGCTGCTGTGTTTTGATGCACTGCTCCACAGTGTTCTGTCACATCGCTGCTCCCACCGCAGTTGCTGCGTCTCTCTATTGCTTTACGGTAAAACAAGGGAAGTGTTTAAATATTTATTACTGCCAGAAACTCCAGAAGCCAAGTTTCATTTGTGTAAGCAACTAGGATTTTTATTTTTTCCCCCCTCATTGTCAGTAATAATTCATTAATTATTATCTTAGTTGTTCTCCCTGTGATATGTCACCTTGCCACCGACTCGGCAGCAGTCTGTGTGAGATGTGGGGTATGCAGCACTGTGGTTCTTGCTGTTGTGATTGTCACTGCTCCTTCAAGTCTCTTACACTTAAAGTGAGCGTTGGAGATCCCAGTGTCAGTTTTATGACAGGGAACTGTGGGCTTTTTCTCACTCTTTCTCTCCAAGCTTTTTTCTGATGTGTGCGTCTGAATGCCTTCTGCTGTGTAACCACACCTGCAGAACTGGAGTCTGCTTGTGCCCCTTTACAGCTGCAGGAGGCAAAACTTGTGGCTTTCAGAGCCCAAGGATACTGCACTTGGCCATTGCTGCTGGGTGAGTGTTTATGCTCACTCTGGTGGGTACATTGAACTGTTCCAAGCCTCAGTGGTCCTTAATGTAGGCTCTAAGTATTGAAGTGTCATGGCCTGGGATGCAGAGCTGTGTAAAACAGTCTCAGTGGCTGTGGCAGGTTGGTGTTTTTCTTAGATTACTCTAATTGAAGAGCCTGGCTTGCTTTCCCCTGCTTCTGCCTGCAGAGGAGGGGGGAGGTGGCTGGGGAGTGGCAGGCTGCACCTGTGGGAAATGGGAATGGGAAACTTGCACTAGCAAATGCTTCTTGATTGCTTTTTCTTAGCTCAGAAGTTTGTCTCTTGAATTCCCTTTCCCCAGTGCCTTTTCCTCTAATGCTGTCTTTACCACTTGTGCTTTTGCCACTTTTTCTGGTCAGGATTGTCCCAGGGAGCCCAGCCACTCCCCATGTGACCTTGCTAGGGATGTGCCTGTGCCTGATGCCACCAGTGCCATCTTCCCACAGATGGCCAGGCCCAGAGAGTGGTGGTGAACAGAGTTAAATCCAGTTGGTGGCTGGTCCCTAGAGGTGTTTCCCAGGACTCAGTTTTGGGGCCAGTCTATCAGTGATCCAAATGAGGGGATTGAGTGCTCACTCAGTAGGTCTGCAGATAACACCAAATTGGGCAAGAGTATTGATCTGCTTCAGGGTAGAAAGGCTCTGCAGAGGGACCTGGACAGGCTGGATCAATGGGCCAAGGCCTGTTGTATGAATTTTAACAAAGCCAAATGCAGGGTCCTGCCCTTGAATCACAACAACCCCACAAACGCTCCAGGATTGGAGCAGAGTGGCTGGAAAGCTGCCTGGCAGAAAAGAACCTAGGGGTTCTGGTCCAGAGTTGGCTGAACATGAGCCAATGTGTGTGTAGGTGGCCAAGAAGGCCAACAGCATCCTGGCCTGTATCAGAAACAGTGTGGACAGCAGGACCAAGGAAGTGGCTGTCTCCCTGTACTTGGCACTGGTGAGGCCACACCTTGGATACTGTGTTCAATCTGAGGGCCCTCACTACCAGAAAGACATTGAAGGGCTGGAATGTGTTGAAAGAAAGGCAATGGAGCTGGTGAAGGGCCTGGAGAAAGGTCTGGTGAGGAGTGGCTGAGTGAACTGCAGTTGTTAAGCCTGGAGAAGGCTGAGGGGAAGACCTTATTGCTTTCTAAAACTATCTGAAAGGAGGTCATAGTGACATGGGTGTTTATTTCTTCTCCCAGGTAAGAAGTTCTACACATTGATGGGTTCTACACATTGGCCACAACAACCCCATGCAGTGCTACAGGCTGGGGTCAGAGTGGCTGGAGAGTGGCCAGGCAGAAAGGGACCTGGGGGTGCTGGTCGATAGTAGGCTGAACATAAGCCAACAGTGTGCCCAGGTGGCCAAGAAGGCCAATGGCATCCTGGCCTGGATCAGGAACAGTGTGGCCAGCAGGAGCAGGGAGGTCATTCTGCCCCTGTACACTGCACTGGTTAGGCCACCCCTTGAGTACTGTGTCCAGTTCTGGGCCCCTCAGTTTAGGAAGGAGGTTGACTTGCTGGAGTGAGTCCAGAGAAGGGCAACAAAGTTGGTGAGGGGCTTGGAGCACAAGCCCTATGAGGAGAGGCTGAGGGAGCTGGGGTTGCTTAGCCTGGAGAAGAGGAGGCTCAGGGGAGACCTTCTTGCTGTCTACAGCTACCCAAAGGGAGGTTGTAGCCAGGTGTGGGTTGGTCTCTTCTCCCAGACAACCAACACCAGAACAAGAGGACAGTCTCAAGCTGCACCAGGGGAGGTTTAGGCTGGATGTTAGGAAGAAATTCTTCATAGAAAGAGTGATTGGCCATTGGAATGGGCTGCCCAGGGAGGTGGTGGAGTCACCATCACTGGAGGTGTTTAGCAGGAGACTTGATGGGGTGCTTGGTGCCATGGTTTAGTTGCTTAGATAGTGTTGGATGATAGGTTGGATTCGATGATCTTGAAGGTCTCTTCCAACCTGGTTAATTCTATTCTATTCTATTCTATTCTGTTCTGTTCTGTTCTGTTCTGTTCTGTTCTGTTCTATTCACTGATAGAGGAAATGGCCTCAAGTTGCACCAGGGGAGGCTTAGGTTGGATGTAAGAAAAAAATTCTATACTGAAAGAGTGGTCAGGCATTAGAACAGGCAGCCCAGGGACATGGTGGAGTCACCACCCCTGAAGGTGTTCAAATAACATGTAGACATAGCACTCTGGGACATGGTTTAATGGCCATGATGGTGTTGGGTTGATGTTTCGACTTATGATCGTAAAGGTCTTTTCCAACCAGAACATTTCTTTGATTGTGGCTAAGCTGGATACCAGAGCCACCAACGGCCATGGAAACTAGGTAGCAGACTGCTCAGGGCTGTGCTCTAACTGTACTATCCAAAACCTTTGCCAGGAGCCAGGGAGTAGGCAGGAAAAGGGCTCCTGGGATGGGTGAACCTGCTCTTGCCTTTGGTAACCACAGGAACCGAGCGTCCCTGGTGAAACATGCAATGAGGACTGTCTTATGGGATGACCAAATGTGGCTGGCCAGCTCCCAGCTTGCTTGGGAAGAGCAGCAGCTACCAAGCCTGGAGGTACGTCGCTGTCCTAGTCTGTCAAACTTATCAATGCCACCATGTCCCAGAGCATCTTCACTTGCTTGCTATGTGTGGATGTGTAAATGTCAACAGGCTGGGCTGGGCTGGAGATTAGGTTTGTTATTCTGACTCCACTTCTTGCTTCTTGAAAGGTACACTCTGCATTTTGGCTCCTTTCCACTTCTTCCCTTCCTCCCTCCCTTCCCTTTCCTTTCCTGCCCTTGCCACCATGACACCCATTTCCTTATGGGGAGAAAAAGAGGAAGACCAAGAAAACATTAGATCTTGATTAGTGCAGTGGACCAGTTCCATCAGGTCTGGCTTTGCTCTTCCCAGAACCCCCTGGACCAATACTGCACCAAGGCAGGGAGCTGCTCTTAGGTAGCTGGCATCCTCAATTTGCTGCTGGAGCAGCTGGGACTGCACTGGAGTAGCAGCAGCTGTGCTCCTAGTTTTGAGGGGTGAGGTAGTGAGGAAGTGTTAAGATTTTGCCTCATTTCCATCTGTAGCCTTTGCTACAGTAACAGCTGGTGGGAGATGCTTCCTGGGAAGCTGAGCAAGCTACAGGAGCTGTGGGGGTGAGCTGCCAGGGCTCAGTGGGATTCTCTGCCTGGATAATACATGGCCAGGGTTCAGCCTGAACGGGCAGCTCATGCTGTGTGGCCACAGGAGTGATTTGCCAAGAAGGGCTAAGATGAATTGCTTCTCCTCCAGGGAGGCCCAGGAATGGGGGGAGCTCATCCCCAGCCCAGCAGTGCCCACGGATTCTGCTGCCTCTCGCCAAGGAGGCTCTGCCCCATGGGAGAGCTGCTTCTAGGAGGTTCTTAATGGGGACCTCAGCTTTGGGTCAGAGCTGTGGTGGTAAAGGAGAGCTTTTGGTGAGGATGCTTTAGACAGGGAAGGAAGGAATGCTGAAACACTGCTTAAAACACATGCTTCCACATATAAAGGCACTGTAGCTTTAGGGGGTCTCCAGGGATAAAAAAACCCTGAGTGCAGCCCTAACCAAATGGATGTGAGCATCACTTGCTCTGCCAGGAAACATGGCTAGCTTGTTCCCTGTCCCTTCATCAGAGAAAGGTGGTACCACAGCAAGGAGAGGAAATGGGAGAGAAGAAAGCCCAGCAAGTGCTGCCCAGGTGCATATGAAGGAGATGAGCATGGGTTGTTAGGTGCATCTGAGCTCCTGGCCCTGCCTGTAGCCCCAGCTGGTCTCTCCTCCCTTGTCACAGCTGCCCCAGCTGAACATCTGCCTCTCCCTGGCCCCTCAAGAGCTGAAGTTGCTCCTCCTAGCCCTTCCCAACCTCTGAGGGGCCCAGTGGGTTGTAAGGGGTATGGCTACATCTCCAGGAAAGATTTTGCTGGGACACCCTGCTCCAGCCATGCTGCTGGCATGGGAGAGCTGGGGCATAACACAACACCTATACTATCTTGGGGGCACTATGTGGTGCTGCTTTGGGCTTTCTTTCAGGTTTTGGTGACATTTTTGCTTCATTCATGCTCTCACAGACACCTGTCACAGACAGTTCTCAAGCCTGTTTTTACTTTGATTCTTACTTGGCCTATAGAGGTGTCCACGGTACCTAGGTAGAGCACTAGAGAAGGAATTCAGGGAGTTTCAGTGTTATCCATGTGGCATGGTGAGATCTTCCTGGGGCAGAGTGGAAAAGAAGTCCTCAACCTCCAGCAGGCAGTGGCAGCCTCTTTCCCCAGAGTGTGCAAAGAAAACCCAAAGCTGTGCAGCAATATGTGGGGCCTGCTTTTGGCTGGTGACTGCCTACTGTGCTGGTTCCTCTTCTGCACCATGGGCTTGACCTCCAGCTTCATTGGCAATATGGCCATAGATATATTTGCCATCGAGCCAGTGAAGTATTGCTGTCCTTGCACAGACTTCTACTGCAGACCAGAACCCCTCTCCTACTCCCTTCCCCAGTCCTTGGGTCACTGGCTGCTGCCATTGCCAGCAGGGCTGATGCTCCTGTGCCTACATGTGCAGGGGAAAAAGGAGTCACCAACTGCTCCTGGTGTTGAACTATTGACCTGTGCAGAAAGAGAGCACAGGTGGGCTGGTCCACACCAGTGTGCCTTCCCTTCCAGCTGCCAGCTGGTTTCCAGTGAGTGGATTTAACTGTGTTTCCCTTTGCAGTGTGGCTGTGTAATGCCCACGTTCAGGAGTGTCATGTCATGCTTACTGGAAAAATGGTTTTTCTACTTGCGTGCTGATAGTATCTACATTGCCACATGAGTATGGCAGGGTGGACCTGTGGTCTGGACTTTATGGTTCTCCCTTCATCCAGGAGCATCTCCAAGTCAGCTGCATTTCAGATGCTGGCAGCAACTGGGGTAGGAGTAATTTGCTCAGCAATGAGCGGTGGCTGACAGCTGTGATCGAAAGGGACATTTGTTTGCCTTTAGGATGGAAGGGATGTGACACCTCTTGTCAAATCCCATCCTTGCTAATTTGGGCTGTGAGGCAATAAGGCAGAGGTCATGGCAAAAGGTCAAAGAAAGCAGGGCTGTGTCTAGGCGGGTGTTTGCCTGGGCACAAGCATGGCATGAAGGGAGTGGCTGGTTCAGCTTCCACAGGCTGCTCCCCTTAACAGCTCAAGTGGTTTGACCAATAATGTCTTGCAGGCTCCTCATTTTAAGAAGGACATTGAGATACTTGAACCTGTCCAGAGAAGGGCAACAAGGCTGGTGAGGGGTCTGGAGCACAAGCCCTGTGAGCAGCAGCCAAGGGAGTTGGGCTTGTTTAGCCTGGAGAAGAGAAGGCTCAGGGGAGACCTTATTGCTGTCTGCAGCTACCTGAAGGGAGGTTGTAGACAGGTGGGAACTGGCCTCTTCTCCCAGGCAACCAGTGACAGAACAAGAGGACACAGCCTCAAGCTGCACCAGGAGAAGTTTAGGCTGAAGGTTAGGAGAAAGTTCTTCACAGAAAGACTAATTTGCTATTGGAATGGGCTGCTCAGGGAGGTGGTGGAGTCACTGTCCCTGGAGGTGTTCAAAAAAAGATTGGATGTAGAACTTGAAGCCATGGTTTGGTTGTCAGGTGGTGTTAGGTATTAGGTAATAGGTTGGACTTGATGATCTCTGAGGTCTTTTCCAACCTGGTTAATTCTGTGTGTGTTTTGACATGTGCACACTTGATTTTACACCACAGTGATATTTTACACCATGAGGGTTACTCAGAAGACCAAATGAAGCCTCACATAGAATTGCTTCAGTTGGAAAAGATCTTTAATATCATTGAATCCAACCATCATCTAACTCTATCACATCTTGTGCTAAACCATGTCCCTTAGCACCACATCTCACCTCCAGGAAGGCGGATTCAGCGACCTCCCTGGGGAGCCTGTTCCAATCTTTGTGAACCCTTTCAGTGAAGAAGTTTCTTCTAATATTTAATCCAAACCTCCCCTGGTGACAACTTGAGGCCATTTCCTCTCCTCCTATCACTTGTAACTAAGGAGAAGAGACTGACACTCACCTCACTGCAGCCTCCTTTCAGGTAGGTGTAGAGAGTGATAAGGTGTCACTTTCTGGTTTGATGGTGCCCCATATAGGTTTTCACTGCTTCGGAGGCCTCTTTGAGAACTGGATGTGTGCCACCTGTCTGCAGTAGAGATAGGAGTATGGACTTTTTAAAATGGATTTTTAAGATCTCTATGTTTAAATACAGACTCAGGTCTGTAGTTGGACTCTGCTGGTTAATACAGTCTGAAGCAATGTGAACTACAGGTGAACATCGGCTATGGACCATAAGGGATTCCCACAACCTGCTGCCATTAACAGAAGAGCTAAAGACAGGACACTAAACAGATCCGAAAAACACAGGTAGGAGACTTCCATGTCCAGGAAGGTGATTTGTGCTTTGCTGAAGTCTGGCTCCTACCCCATGCAGGGTGTCAGGTTTGTGTCCTGCGTCTCATTCCCACTGCTCCCACTGTCAGTGACACTGCGGTCACCCTGTGAGTCTGCGGCATGCATGCAAGCCCTGCCTCTGCCCTTAGCATCTCTAGCCCTGCCTGTGCTGCTGAAAGCTGCTCTTTTCAGCATTCATGGGAAAACCAACCCTGCAGTTTACAAAGACCCACATAGCTCCTCTTTTCCCATCAGTAAATGCTTATAACCAGCACTTTGCACCATGACACCTCCTTAGAGATGCAGAAAACACATAGGTTGTTTGTTTTCACATATACTCACCTAATTGATGGATTGAGAAAGGGGAGGTGGGAAGGGAACTTCAGCCCTATTAAACTGTTGGGAATTCAGTGCATTAGATTGAAGTGTTTGTATTATAAATACTGAGAGGAGCTGAGGTGGTGAGCTTGCTGGCTCTCAGCATGCAGGATGAAACCCACCAGTGATGGTGGAGCCCTCTATAACCATCTGCATTTTTCCAGAAGCAGGGGATATTAATCCAAACTGTATGCCTGGAATTTAGCTCCTGTGGTGGCAGCAATGTTGCCTCCATGCTGGGATGGGACCTTAGGCAACAAGGCTGGGATGTGCACACATCCCAGCCTTCCCTGCCTGCTCCTGTTTTCCATAGGAGCTGCTGGCAAGCTGCCCCCCTGGGTATAAATACCCACAATGTTTGCACGTGGATTTTAAAATCTAGAATAGAGCTTTGCAGCTCTTATCAATTTATGTACAGCATGCAGGATAGAAGCATATTTAGGTGAAATTTTTCAGGGGCCAGGGGGATTTGAAGCTTATTTATAGATAGCATAAGAAAAAAAAAATCCCTCCAAAACTCACCCAGAGTTTTGTCTTTTGTTAGTTTGTTTGGCTTTTTCACTCTATGGCTGTGCATCACACTAACACTTAACCAGAAGGAGAGCAACTGAAGCAGACCTAGACAAGAAAGTAGCCCCAAATTGTGCCATGGGATGGTTAGGTTGGATAGTAGGAAAAAATTCTTCACCAGAAGAGTGATCCAGCATTGGAACAGGCTGCCCAGAGATGTGGTGGCATTACCGTCCCTGGAACTGTTCAAAAAACATGTAGACCTGACACTTTGGGACATGGCTTAGTGGACATGGTGATGTTGAGTTGATGGTTGGACTCAGTGATCTCAAAGTCTTTTCCAACCCAAAACAATTCTAGGATTCTGTGATTCTGAGTGTCTGAGAAGCCATGTTCATATTTCTCAGGTAACACTGATGAGGCTTTGTTTCTGAAAGCAGGGCTGCATCCTGTGGGGTCATGGCACCTGTGGAGAAAAGTGTAGTTATTATGGAAAACAGAACCTCATTTCAAGAGGCTGTGGTTAAATTCATATGGACAAAACCTCCTTTGTGGAACCTTTCACTTTTATCCTGATGGATGGGCCTGGCACTCTGTGAGCACTCATAGGTTAGACATTTCTCCCTGTGCTTCTTCCGAGAACCATGTCCTTAATTGTGGGCTGCCGCTCCCCACCCCCCACCTCCAGCTCAGGCCAGACAAGCATCGGAGGGCATTTCGGAGAGTTGTCAGGTGGATTGGGCTGTGCTAAGTGAAGTGTGCAGTGAGGAGAGGGGGGAAAGAAAAATACCAGGGCTGTGTGCCAGTTCTTCAGCCTCTGGTAGGGTGACAACCTCACGAGGGTGACGGAGCTAAACGTGGCTAAAGTAGATCCTCTGGGGTGGTGACTCTCCACTTGTCATCTCCAGCATAGAGCTGAACTCAGCCTGGCTGCCTGTAAAGCCAGAGGAGTGCAAGGAGTGCATGCATGTATTAGTGGCTACCTATTGCCTAATAAAAAAAAGGGGGGGGTGGGGTGGGTTGTTAGGGGGTGGAACGAACGACAGGGAGAGTGAGAGGTCCTTTAGCGAGTTATTGCTTTTGTATGCTGCACCTCTGTGCACTGAGCTGAGACAGCTTCCTCTGTGCATTCAGCTGAAAACAAAGAGTGAGAAGGAGAATGAAAGAGCAGGACGCAGCCTTCCCCACAGCTGGCTCTCAAACCTGAGCCTCGCTCCGCTGCCTGCCGGGATGGGAGGGGGTATACATGCACGCTGTCCTGGGTGTGGGCGTCCATAGGGGGTCACCAATCAACTTGCCCTTCTCTGAAAGAGGAAGAAGAAGTAGCAACCAGACACCACAATTAACTAAAAAAAACCACAAGCAAACAAAAAAAAAAAAAGGAAAAAAAAAAAGCTTCCCCCCACCCTCAATAATAAAACCAAACAAACCACAAAAGCCCCCACGTGGGATCGTTGAGGCAGTAATGTCAATGTGCACAAACCAGGCTAAAATGGAGAGCGTTGCAGACCCGCACTCTGCTGTGGCTTAGGTAAAATGGGTGCGTTGTCTGCAGTAATAGAGCGATCTGGCTCCTTCACCTCCACTGCTCTGCTGGCATGGAGGCGACTGCACACACCATGTGCCACCCCTCACTCCCTCCACTGTTAATTCCTCCGCCCCCAACACCCCCCCCCCCCCCCCCCCCCTTTGAGTCTATGCAATTTTTCTGTTAATAAAATAAAAAAATAAGAAAGGAACTAAGCCCTTCCTCAGAAACCTAGCCATTAGCATACTCGCCCTAATACTTTAATCCCCATCATTGTTTATAATCAGGCTGCACACAAGGTTAGGTGCAGTGCCGACTGATTTATGAATACACACACACACACACACACACACACATATATGTATTTGTTGTTTTAATTGGAAGTGCAACATTTAGGTTCCACCTTAACAGTGCACCTTAAAAGATTATCTCGGTTATTTCACAGGCACCGAGCCGGCACTAATAGTCCAAGGCAGATATTGAAAAGCAGCACAGGGCCAGGCAGATCTATTAGAAATTCCCATCCACGCGCCTCATACATATTGATTTCTGACACCAAGCAGCAGTGAAAGCCCCCGTGGGAATAATATATTTAGCAGGGTTCGCTGCGAGGAGGTCACAGAGTGCATACAGATTAGCTACAGAGGACCAAGGCACTAGTGTTGGAGCCAAATGCTAGATTTTATATCATTTTAATCTGAACTTTTATAATCCTTTTAGTTCTTCTTTCTCTGGATGGCAGAGGAAAGGCTCCTCTGCACATATCATGCATCTTTTTTTTCTCTCCACCCCCCCCCCCCCCCCCCTTCATTCCTCCTATAAATGTGCAAATGCTGTTGTAATGGGGAGGAATTTACCCTTAGCATTAGCAGGAAGAGGCACAAACAGGTTTGGGGTTTATATATGGGTATGTGTGCATGTGTATATATGCATTATATATATATATATATATGCCTGCTTGTGGATCATAATGGTCATTCCAGCTGGAGACATCTTTATCTGAAGGCTTTCTTCTGCAGGGGGTGGTGGTGTGGGTCTGTAAATCTCAGGCTCTAGTTTTAATGTGCAGAAATAAAGAACTGCTGCAAGACCTTCTTTTATTTTATTTTTATCCCAAAGCCTAATTGAGCAGAAGTTACATTTATGCTGTTGAGCCTCAGAAAGCGACAACAGCAACAGCAAAAATACCTAAACAGTTTTAATTACCTTTCTGCACATGCGGGTGGGGAGGAGACGCTGGCTCATTATGCGGCGGGGTGTTGGGGCGGGCAGGGCTGGGGAGGGGGTGGGGAACCGGGCTGGAGGGGTGCCAGCATTGAAGGGAAGGAAAGGTTAGAGTTGACACACTTGGACATGAGGGTGAAATGCACTCTGACAACAAAGAAAACCAGGAGGTTGCAGCTAAACAGGCACAAAAGCTTACGGGTGTCTTGTGGCCAAGAGGAACACACTGATTCCTGTCTTGTTTCTTTTTCTTTTTCTTTATTTTTGGGGGGGGGGGGGGAGGGGGGGGAGAGGACGTTGTGGGGGTTGGGGAGTGGTGGTGGAGAAATTTGTCCATTCTTCCCACTAATCACTCAATATTCCTGCAGGGCTCAGACCTCCCTAAACAAGGGGTGGATTTTCACTCATCGCCTCAAATAATTGAATCCAGACCACTGCCACCTCTGCTGCACTGACACAAGCGGGGCCTCCATACCTCTCTCTAGCAGGGAAGTCCCTGCCAAGAGGCAAAAACTGATCTGAGCCTTGTTGTCCAATTTGCAAAATGAAAGGGAGGAGCAGCTTTTGCCACTTCTGTTGTCCCTCAAGCCAGCAAGGTGCTGTGCCTTGGGCTAGGGGAGGCTGTGAGCACCGACTGAATGACATGACTTGTCTGGTTTGTTTTCTTTTTAGCTCTTTGGAGATCGGTTTCCCTGCCAGAGGTGCCCCCTCGTACCTCAGATGGTGGAGCAGCAGTCAGGATGCCATGCAGGAGAAAAACTGTAAGCCTGCAAAAGGTGGTGGGGATCAGCTGGGTCAGAAAAGCCCTAATGGGTGCTGTAACGTGCCTCAGGCACTGAGGAAGGACACTCCCCCCACTCTCAAATCTCACCCCTACAGCATGAAGCATCAGATGCCAGGGCCACAGCACCACCAGGTTTTGTCTGTTTATGAGAGGCAGGCAGGTGTTCCAAGAGTGGATTGTCTGCTCCATTCTTGATACGCAGAAAGTCCCAGACCGGATTAACACAGGATGGATGACATTAGTCACCCCTTTGCTGCCCACTTGAGGTTTCAATAGGCAGCCAGCTGCAAACCTTTTGGCAATGGGTGCTCCTGATCCACTGGATGCTACAGGACAGCCACTGTGGGCTTCTTACAGACTGACTTACTGTTGACCCTGTTCTTTGGATGCTCCCTGAGAATGTTCTTCTTCCTGGGTTTCTGTAGTCAGGAGAAAGATTCATAAGCTATGAGGAAAGTGCAAACCAGCTATGCTATGTCACAAGAGAGACTGGGTCTCTTCTTCCCTTGTCCTTCAAAAGTGCAACGGTTATGAGCACCTCGGCATCGGGTCTTGTTCTCTGCTGAAACTCCCAAGACATCTGCCTTGGTGACACTTCGAAAAGCTGCTGGCTAGCAGTGATCTCTGTTAGCACAGTCACCCATTTCTGTGGGCAGCTGTGCTGAGCTTGGCATTCATCAATGGTCCAAAGCTGCAGTGGCACACATCTCCCAGCTTGCACAGGTGCACTCTCTTGGAAAGTCTCTTTGTGTCACACCTGTGCCACAATCTCTGTGGCAATGGGTGCTCCCAGTTCCGAGGGTGCTGTGCTGCGGTTAGTGTCCCGTCCTAAAGGCCAGCTTTACAAAAATGGCAGTGACAGTCAGGTCTGTACAAGACCAAGAAGGCTGCCCTCTGAACCTTCAGGTTATAAACCCAGGGCTGCTTTCCAAGGCCTTGAAGGAATCTGTCACATCAGTGTGGTTCTGTGAGCCCCAGACCAGGGCTTAAGGTGATGCCATAGCTTGTCAGGGGCACACCTACCCACCTGAGCACTTCATGGTCTCCTAGTGGTGGCCATTTCAGTTACCAGCAGTATGTTCACCACCTTCTTGTGATGGCCTTGAGAGCAATAACAACTGCTTTAAATGGTGAAATGAGCAGAGTTATTTTCATCAAATTCCACCTCTTGTACCATAAAACTCAGCACTCCTTATGAGCTGTGCTTGGATGAGCCAAGTGCTGGTATTTTGCAGAACTTGATGGGAACTATGTCCAGCCTAGTCCTTTGACATTTGAAAAATCCTCAGCCCACGTTACATCTGCACTGCTGGTGAGGTTATTCAATTGAGCAGCAGCCTGGAGCCAAGTCCCACCTGCAAAATTCATCCTTTGTCTGAGATGGAAGTCGGTATTTGTGCACAAAGTAGGTGTTGCCAAGGGTCTCGCTTGGAAAATAGCATATTTATAAGCTTTTAATTATCTTTGTCAAGACAAAAGGTTTGGCTTTATCCTCTGTTACTTCTTACTGGCTACTTCAAATTAAATTGCAACTGAAAAAACCCCATATTCATTGACCTTAAAAAATTAGTGGGAAGGGTGCCTGAAGTGTTTAGGAGTGAGGGCGTTTACAGCAACTGCAGCTTGATCCATATGAATAAGGACACTGCATGGAAAGCCACATTTCAGGTTTGTATACCACCTCAAATACGTGCCTGAACTTTTTGATTTACCTTGGACCCAGCCCAGAACCAGTCCATCCATTTACCACTCTGACAAGATTGTTGATGAGAACTTGGGACCTGATCCACCTCAGATTTTGGTGGTTTTGTTTGTTGATTTGTGAAGATCTCCATCTAAGTGGATGGAAAACAGACCCAGCATACTGAGGTCATCACTTATCCTTGGCCAGCCTCTTCTATACAAGTACCCCATGCCTGAAGGACATGACTTTGCTTGTTCCAGAGTTATGTTTGTCGAAGTCCATGCTTTTATCCTCCCACCTTGGTGCTTCCCTGGAGTATACTCTGTGGCTCCTTGGTGAAAACTGCAAGTCCTTGAAGGTGGCAGCTGTTTCTTGTCCTGAAAGCTTTCTGCCTCTCAGGCACAAGCCCCATGCAAAACTTTCCTGAGGCAACTGTTGTACCAGAGCACATGTGGAGAGATGCCACAGGTGAGTAAAAGCTGATGGTGGTGGTTATGGTCAGGAAGCTCCTGTACTTTAGTTGGGAATGGGTACTCATCAGTAATGAGAAAATCTGTGTTCAGACCTATTATCAGCTGCTGTGCAAGGATTGATGTCTGTCAAGGGAAAGCAGGGTGGGAAGGCTGAGGGCATGGAGGGTGGTCTGGAGAGCAAACAGGCAGTGTGGTTGGTGTTTGTTCTTGTGAGGCCACTTCTGCAGGAAGAGCTGATAATTCAGCAAAAGACTCAAGACCAGAATATGTGGGTTTGAGGTACTTCCTGTCAGAGCAGCTCATGGGACCACTGATGTTAGGGGACTAAGGAGTTGAGCAGGTCACTCTTCAATGAGCAACTGCTTGGCTAATGGCAAGCATATTCCTGGAGTATGTGGTCTTGATGTTACTGCTCCTGACAGGAGTAAGAGCTGACAGGCCAACAGCAAGACTCTACTGGGGGTTTGCACCAGCTGCTTGCAGTTGTTGGAGGTGATTTCTGGCATTGGGGTGGCTCCTGATGCCTGGGCCAGTTTAGAACCAGTCAACAGCTGTCCTTCCTTCTGGTGCCAGGGCTTCTCACAGCTATGGTGGCTGGTGCCTCACTGTGAACTCAGACATGCTAATGATGAAGATGTCCCTCCAAACTGATGTCTTTCTATGCTGCTGTGCTTGGTGCCTGTCCATATGCCACACTGCACCTCTTTCCCCTCTTTTCCCCCCAAACTGTTGAAACCTAGAGATCTGTGAGCTGTGCTCAGTGATGTGTTCATTATGGGGGACACACCAGGCCATTCTGCACCTGTACACTGCACGGGTTAAGCCACACCTTGGGTACTGTGGCCAGTTCTGGGCCCCTCCATTTAGGAAGGATGTTGACTTGCTGGAAGGTGTCCAGAGAAGGGCAACGAAGTTGGTGAGGAGTTTGGAACACAAGCCCTATGAAGAGAGGTTGAGGGAGCTGGGGTTGCTTAGCCTGGAGAAGAGGAGGCTCAGGGGAGATCTTCTTGCTGTCTACAACTACCTGAAGGGAGGTTGTAGCCAGGCGGAGGTTGGTCTCTTCTCCCAGGCAACCAACACCAGAACAAGAGGACACAGTCTCAAGCTGCACCAGGGGAGGTTCAGGCTGGATGTTAGGAAGAAATTCTACACAGAGAGAGTGATTGCCCATTGGAATGTGCTGCCCGGGGAGGTGGTGGAGTCACCATCATTGGAGGTGTTTAGGAAGAGACTTGATAGGGTGCTTGGTGCCATGGTTTAGTTGATTGGGTGGTGTTGGATGATGGGTTGGACATGATGATCTTGAAGGTCTCTTCCAACCTGGTCTATTCTATTCTATTCTATTCTATCCTATTCTATTCTATTCTGTTCTATTCTACTCTACTCTACTCTACTCTACTCTACTCTACTCTACTCTACTCTATTCTACACGTGTCCTGATACTATGAGACAGTGGCCAGATGTGCATTGCCACTTGCAGAGCAAGGCCAAGGGAAAACAGCAATAAGTAGGGGGCTGCAAACTAACCTTGCAGTCTTAGAGATCTGTTCCTAGTGAGGCAGGAATAAATAAATAATTTTATTGTCTTTTCTGACTTGGTGGGGGTTTCCTGGCTGCTTCCTCAGACGGGTCCTTGGGTGACTGATTTTTGTGAAGATGGACAAAATTCCATCAACACTTGGACTGAGGCAACATTTGTTTCCTATTAAGTAGTGTAATTTATCTCAGGTACAAGTGGCCTGGCATATAGATAGGATCTCATGGCACCCTGTTTCTGAAAGATGCTTTTGATTGTCATGGATAGCTAACATTATCTAACACAGCTGGTCTAGTGACAGCTCCCCACAAGTATATTACAGGCTTTGAGGGGCTGCAAGTTTTTTTTGGGGAGTTTGGTGGAGTTGTTTGGTTTTTTGTTGTTTGTTTTTTAAATATACTTTTATGGTGCAGACCTAAATACTGTTTGCATTCCCAACTGAACAAAGACATTTTTTTTTTCTTTTCAAGTAGTAGCCTCTGCTCAGATTTTGTCTCTCAAAGAAGGAGTCCTCAGCAAATGCCATCAAAATCTCCCCAAACTGATTTTTAATTTCAAGCTCTTGGGATCATCTAGAGATGTTTCCCCTCAATGCAGACTATTGTGTTGGTCAACACAAATGCAATGGCCTAAGATTCTGCATGGAGGAGGAGAGCAGGTGGTGAGGCAGACCCTGGCTTTGGAAGGGCTGCACTGTGGCTTGATTCACACCTGGCTTACACTTAAAAGCATCTACACACATGCCAGCTTCCTACTGTTTATGCAGTAAACAGCTGGGCTTTAGCACACCAAACTTGTTCTGGGCTTTTGTCTCATCATGTGTTCAGGAGGAGACTTGATAGGGTGCTTGGTTGCATGGTCTAGTTGATTAGGTGGTGTTGGATGATAGGTTGGACACGATGATCTTGAAGGTCTCTTCCAACCAGGTCTATTCTATTCTATTCTATTCTATTCTATTCTATTCTATTCTATTCTATTCTATTCTATTCTATTCTATTCTATTCTATTCTATTCTATTCTATTCTATTCTATTCTATTCTATTCTTTGATAAAAAGCTGAGGCTTGGTGGCATGTGAAAGAGTCCAGCACAGAGCCACAAAAATGATTAGGGGAATGGAACATCTTTCTTATGAGGAGAGCCTGATGGAGCTGGGGCTCTGTAGCTTGGAGAGGAGGAGACTAAGGAGTGACCTCATTCATGGTTATAAAGATGTAAAGGTGAGTGCCAAGAGGATGGAGCCAGGCTCTGCTCAGTGATGACAATGACAAAACAAGGGGCAATGGGTGGAAGTTGAGGCATAGGAAGTTCCATGGAAACATGAGGAAAAAAATTTTCACTGTGAGGGTGAGAGAACACTGGAACAGGCTGCCCAGGGGGGTTCTGGAGGCTCCTTCTCTGGAGATACTAAAAACCTGCCTGCATGCATTCCTGTGTGATCTGGTATAGGTGATCCTGCTCTGGAATAGATGATCTTTCAAGGTCCCTTCCAGCCCCTAACATTCTGTGATTCTGTTGTTTTTGTCATGCTACCACACAGGTTGGGATGTGTGAAAATGAGCAGCGTTGGTACTGGAGGAACACCCTGTCCACATGGGCATCTCACCCCTTATGGTTTCAAAGGACTGGTTCATTTTATACCCATATATTGACATTTGTTATATTTGTATACATTTATATACATCCATATAGAGAAGGTTTATTGAGCAGTTCTAAGAGAGGAAAAAGAAATGTCTTATTCTAGTGCAGATATGTACATCATTGTGTCTGCATCGATCCTGTTCTATCCAATGTGTAGTTTCAGCTCAGATTTGGGCAAGTAATGGTAAATGGTGAAAGTTAACAGCTGAAGCCTTGACCCCTGCTCCTGTTGGAGAGGGAATGCTTGGGACAGTGAATAAGGAAAACAAGAGGATTTTATCAACAGGAAGTATTTTGTTTAAAATATGAAGCTAGAAGCTGAGTTAGGAGGATCAAAACATAAAATTACTTGGTTCATAATACATAGAAAGTAAAGGCACAGTGATGGACATCAATAATCTGAAAGATTTGGTAGATGAAGCCCTATGAAAAGCAGGGCTGTAGTCAGTGAGTAGGAAAAAAAATACAACGGAGCTGCAGGGGCACAATGAGAAGGTCCAAGGCGTAAAATGAGATGCAGTCTGCAGAAGACAGAGACAAAAAAATAATAAATATGTTCCAGGAGTATTTTAGTTACATCTCACAATGACCAGGAGAGGGTGGCCCACTGTTAAATGGGGTGGAAAAGCCAGTAATAGGTGATGTCAAAAAGATAAAATCACTCAGTATCTTTCTTTTTCCTTTTTTCTCCAGCTTTGCCTATGACATTACCAATGAACATTTGTTAATTCAATGATGTTCATCTCAGCAACTAGGAGGTCAAATTTAGGGTGGAAGAAGAAGACAGCAGGGTATTTTCCACTAGATTGAATCTGAGGGAGCTCACAGAAGCAGTCATTTAGCTGTTGGCAATTATTTTTTTGAGAACTGGTGGTGATTGGGAGTGGTGATTGGGAGTGTCCATCTTGGGAAAAAAAGGCAAACCAAGGGGGCCAAGGAGATGTAGACCACTCAGGCTACTTAACGTGTGGAAAAATGCTGGAAGAAATAATCAAGCAAATTATTTATAGCTCTAGAATATAGCACATAGATAAGTAACAGCCAACAGGGATTTGTCAAGAACAAATCATGTCAAACTCACCTTATTTCCTCCTATGACAGGGCAATAAGCCTTGTGGAGAGGCAATGCATATCATATATCTTTGCTCAGCAAGGCTTCTGACACCATCTCACATGGCACTCTCCTGGAGATGCCACAGGAATGTGGACCAAGAAAGGAAGAAAGCCACCCATGAAGAGGTGTTACCCATGTGCCCCATCCCCATGGTGGGATGCATGTTGTTTTTGTGAATCCCTTTGAGATGAGCAAAGAAGAGCAGAGGCATCAAGGGAAAAGAGGTGGGGAGCCCATGGAAAGGCAGGGGTTCAGTATACCTATGGGAGGCAGTGGAGAGAGTTGGAGGAAAGGTAATGTGCTTCAGCAAGGACAAGTACAAAGGGCCTTGTTTTAGATAGGAGTAAACTGCATCCAGGTGAGGAACTGTTAATGGAATAATGTATCGATGGGGAAAAAGGATCTGCTGAGGCTGAAGAGCATCAAAAGCTGAACACAAAGCACAACTGTGGGTCTCTTCACTAGGTGAAGTGCAGGGGGAGAATTGCAGGTGAGTGAAGCTTTCTGTGCTCCTCAGTGCTAGCAAGGGCTCAGCTTGCATTGTCTGCCCTGTTGTGAGCACTGCTGCTCAACAAAAATATGGATTACTTGGCAAGAGTTCAGGCAAGAGCACTGAGGGTGATGTGTGGTCTGGGGAGTATCTCCTGCATAGGAGGCTGGAAAGGCAGGGATTATTTAGGCTGAGTCTGGTGCTCTCCAAGTTGTGGGTACAGGAAGGTGGGAAGTGAGGTGATGCTCCCCCTGCATTCTGGACAGGAACAGGAGCTGTGGCTGTGCATCAGGAAGGTACCAAGAGGCTGGGAATGAGGGAGATAAATGGTAAAGGTGCAAAGCTCTGGAAGAAAGAGCGTGACCTAAGGGACAGTGGTTTGGCTGCTGTGGTGAAGAGTTTGGGAGCAGCTGATCACAGTGGGTAAGCAGACAGGATGGTCCCCAGGGCTCCTTGTAGCCCTTTTTTCAGAGGTGAAATCAGGGAGAGGGGTGTTTTTGTTTTCCTCTGGTTCTCCCTTCAGCCTGGGCATTGTGCCATGCAAGGTTGCTCTGATTTCAGCAGGCTGCTGCTGCCTTGTCAGCGTTTGGGATTCTCTTCTGTCGACACGCCTGAAATGAGACCTGTGTTAATCAGCACAACGGGGAGGAAATTAATTATTCTCAGCACCTTCTCGATCGAAATGTTCGCAAGGAGGGCTAACCCATCCCCGCTGCCCCCCTGTAATCCTGTGCCACGGCCGCCTTTATTGGCTCTGAGGGGAAAAAGGAGGCACACTTGTGTCCGGGCTGATACGGCATTCAGCCTGCTCCCTTCACAGGCGCATGCAGATGAAAGTGTAATTGCATGGAAGGTGAATTGATTGCAATTAACCTCGGGACTCGGCCTCAGGCTGGGGTGTCCCACCTTCCTCCCTGGGAAAGTGCCATCAGGGGCATGGCGCGCGGCTGATGAATACGTATATCACGGCGTGAAACACATCCGTTAGGGGAGCAAGTACATAAATCATCTAAGAAAACATGTATTATACTGAAATGATCGAATTATAAATGAAGCACATAAATCATGAGATTACGCTGTGGGATTGTATCAGGGGCCATAAATTATAGAGTGAAGCCCGAGGTTCACCAAGAGGTTTACGGAATAATGAAATGGGACTCATATAACTTCAGGAAAATGCCCTTATCTCCATGAAATGCAAAGGCAAAATATCCAGCCCAACCACATGTATTTTTGCAACATCTTCTGTCAGAAAGGCTCGCAACAATAGGGCCAGTTAAGCACAATAAGCCCCAAGGAAGCCTCCCCTGCCGCAGCAAACAACGATTACACATTAAAAAGCATGTTCGAAAGATAAGTTTGTAAGGAAGATAAAAAGTCTCCTGCAGGGCTGATAGTTGGACGACGAAGCTGCTCCGAAGGTTGGTGACATGCGAGCAGGCTGAAAAAGCCTCACTGCTAAGTGTGAAAAGTAGGAAGAGTTATTCTGTGAGCCGCCGCTTGATTTCCTATTGATGGAGAGCGCGGGGTGCTGGGGCTGGTGGGGCGCTTTGGATGGTAGCTGGAAATGGGCTCAGCAAGGTGCTGCCTTGCAGCTGCAGCTAGACAATTAAAAGTTAACATGAAAAAAATTCAAATCGATACGCTCTACAATTGGAAGTCGGTGGAGTTCAGGGGACAAAGAGGGGAAAGGGATATTGAGTGCAGTCATTTCCTACCTGATCTTCTGCCGCTCTTTTTGCTTTTGTTGGTCTATTTTCCCTTCCTTGCTCACTCCCAAAAGTAATTGTTCAAACCGATACAATTCAGCAGTAGAAAGGCCAGTCTGCTAAAACGCAGGCTTCTCATTTATTTTTGTGAAAGATAGCTTTGTCATTAATCAAACAAGCAGTTGTGAAAGAGAGTAACTCTCCTTCAGCTCCTGCCAGGATCCCACATAATGGGACGAGTCTGGGTGCTGGGTTTTCTCCCGGTCGGTCAGTGTGTGAATATGTTGGTGCTATAGCATGGCTCTGGGATTTACACCTGCTCCCAGAACTGCTGAGCTGGGTTATGGTTGGCACATGTGTAGTAAGGGATTCCTTAGTCATAAACAAGGTGTTTTACCTGTTTCGGTCCTCATGGCAAGCATGAGCTGGAGCCAACTGGGTTAATGTACTGGGAATGGCTGGTTTATGGCTGACCCAGGAGGGGCACAGACTCAGTCCTATTTCTGGAAGAAAATGCTAATAAGGATGCAGAAGATGTATCAGGTGGGCAGCAAAACTAACATTCTAGGGTGAGTGCCTAAAATGTTTCATACAACATAGCCATCATTTTTAATTAGCCAAGATACCAGATGCAGCACCCACTAATGCAGAGTTGCAAAATCCATCTTCAGCAGCAAAACCAGCTTCAACTTGGATGCTCAGCTCCCTGCTAATTTATTCTCAGTGAGCTTCAGATAGGAAGCTGGGTTTGTATCATGGGAAAACAAATAGACTTTCGAAGGAAGAATGGGTTTTGGCCTGCTAATCCCTGGGAAAGGCTATCTCAGCCTGCTAACCAAAATAAGTTGGTTAAAAATAAATAAATGGTTGAGCCTGCTAGGTACGAGCATAATCATTTTACTATATGATCTATGCGTTTCATTAGTCGAGGTACACGTTGGGCCATAATAAATGTACTCCAGGAAATGATCTATGCATTTCTTTCTGGGATGTATGTGTTGCACTGGAAAAGGTATGTGTTCATCAGCTATGAGTAATGCCCCTAACGGCACCGCATTATATTGCTCGGCTGGTATCAGCGCAGCATTACACATCCATTCCCTCGTGGCCACCGAGACGCCAATTCAGCAAGACAGCAGATATCAGGCCCTGTCACTCCCGTACAGTGATGCGGCACGGGCCAGAGGGCTCTGGTGCCGGGGGAGAAATGCGTGAAGGAGGGGAGCGAGAGGGCTCTCTGCACTGCCTGCCTGCCAGGCATGCATTAGAGGTGTGAAAAGCAGAGGAGGTGGTTGCAGTGGGTGGCTGGGCTTTGGCAGCACACACAAGGGGTGAACCCGCTGGGGATGCAGATGGAGGTTTGCTCACAAGCTCTGTCCTGAAGCACTCATCAGTCATTTCTGGTCACCTGGCAAAGAGCAGGGTGATTTCTTTAGCTTCCCAAGCTCATCCAGTGCAGTATCATCCCCCACAGCTGCAGCTCCTCCAGCAGAGGCATCCCCATCACTGCTCCAAAACTTAAATCTCCTCCTTGTGTTCCTTGGCATTGCCACTGCCTTTTGGAAACAGCCCCTGCCAGCACTTGAGGCAACTAAAACTCCACAAATAATGGAGAGAGGGTTTCCTAACTGCTTGATAATCAACCTCCTCCCCCAGCAAGGCTCCTCGCCCATTACAGCATTGTTATTCACTTGTAATGACATCGCTTATTACAGCAGAATACATATTAGTCTTGGCCATAGGACTAATGATTTGTATCTGAGCCTTCATTTTTAAATCACTTTTCATCAATACATTCATTTTTATACATACAGCTTTATATAATTCATTACACATATTTCCCTTAACTGACCTATTTTGCTGTACCCTGCATCTATCACTCTAGATGCTATTCTGCTCTTCTGAAAAAAAAGAAAATCCTGCTTTTTCTACTTTTCTGTTCATTAATACTCTCTGAAGCTGTGGTTACATGTAATTTTATATTACCTTATAGTTTTTTCCCCCTCCATCTGAAAAGAAACATTGACTCTGGAGAGGTCTGTAAAAATCTGAATGAATCTGAATTAATTAGGAGCTCTACTGATGTTATGTAATGCCCGTTTTGGTTTAGCCAGTGTATGTTTTTCTGATTTGTTCCACTTGCTTTCTCTCTTTCTGGAGAAAATAAATAAAGAAATAAATAAAGAGACATTTCATAGCATGTCATTTGGTAGCAGCTGTTTTAAAGGAAACCGTTTCTGATGGAACTAGTTCAGCGCTGAAACAGGGATGAGTATAGCTCATGTTCCAAACTGGGTCAGCCAGGAATACTGGAGACCATTAGGAGCCAGGGAGCTTCTGTTTTACACAAGGGAATAAATATTTTGGGTCAGGTCTTCAGCAAGGAGGAGATAGAATAGGTCACCGATTTACCAGCATCTCTGGATATATGTTGTTATATGCACCTTGGTAATGCCTCAGTCACCGAGCAACAGGATCATCATTAAGGGCCTCGTTAAGAGTGGATAATGATAGTGCCTTTTGCCTGCAAATTTGGGAAGCAGCAATGTCATGGATGAGCCTGCTGCTTTGGATGCTTTCACCACACCTTTGAGTTGGTATTGGTGTGGTGCCTGCAGGCTCAAGGGAGAGAGAAACCCACTCTGTGCTGGGCTCTGTATGCGGTCCTGGCCTGAAGGACCTAAATCAGGAAGAAGGGAGCTGGGAACATGCCCCAGGGCCAGAGAGATGAGATCAGGGCTGCACTGGAGGCCTGGGGGTGTAGGGAGGTTGGGTGTGTGTGTGTGTCACCGGTCAGTTTTGCTCACTGCCTGGTGCTGATGAAGCTGCCCCTGATGAAAGCAGCTCCATGCTCTGCAGCTATGTGCTGGTCTCGCTGGTGGAGGGACACCTGGCCATCGCAGTGTGCGCTCCTTGAAACCGAACCCCAGATCCCGCCCTTGTATGGGTGGGTAAAGTGTCATCATGCCTAAGGGTGTTTTTCAGGCCCCACGCAACAGCTTTAAGCCTGTGGCTGTAGAGCTCAATATGGGGTGCGAGTTGAGAGTGGGCCTAATGGTGCAACTGCTAGTGAAACACTGTAGCTGCTGTTGTTGATGGACATGCTACAGGTCCACAGCTGATCTGCTGCACCCTCCTTCCCTCTCAAGAAAAATGAGATAAGATGCACTTCCTTCCTTCCCAAACAGCACAACTCCCAGTTTATCTCCTCCTTCAGCCTTCTTCTCCATCCTATTTCATTCTAGGCTGGTGGGGCATGTTAGATACCTGCCAGATTCTTGCTGAATGAGGACTATGATTTGTGTACTGGCTTCTTCATACTCATTTGCTGACTACTACAATTTTTTGCGTAGACTCTGGGACATGCTTTTTTAATTTGCTGGGAGCTGCTGTATCCTTTTCAGATGTTTTTGCTACCATAGCATTATGGTTATGAAATAAAGTTCAAAGAGCACTCTTGGTAAGAAGATAGACTGAAGCATAAAGCAAAAAAAAAACCAACCCTGTCTGGCAGTTTCAAAGTGGTATTTTTAGGGTGTCAGGTAGTGATAGGACTTAGGAGGAATGGAGCAAAAATAGAAATGGGTAGATTCAGATTGGATGTTAGTAAGAATTTCTTCACCATGAGGGTGGTGAGACTCTGGAACAGGTTGCCCAGGGAGGTGGTAGAAGCCCCATCCCTGGAGGTTTTCAAGGCCAGGCTGAATGTGACTCTGAGTAACCTGGTGTAGCGTGAGGTGTCCCAGCCCATGGCAGGGGGGTTGGAACCAGATGATCCTTGAGGTCCCTTCCAACCCTGACAATTCTATGATTCTATGATTACTTTGGCTTGTAAAATGTCTGTTAGTTTTGAAAATAATAATAAAAAAATAAGGTAAGGAGAGAAATCAGATTATACAGATGGCCACAAATCCAAAATTACTCTGGTGTTTTGGTCATTGTCTGCAACCCCCAATGGGGAGATAAATCAATTTGCAGCAGCTGCAGACAGCTATCTGAGTCAGAGCCAGAACAGCTTGCCTGCAGAGGCACAGTAAAAGTTAAGCGGCTGCTATCACAGGAGGTTTCCTGAAGGTGCAGAGGAATGGGGGAAGGACAGAGAGGAAATGAATCCATAAAACAATATTCCAAGTGAGCCTGCCATTTCTATGAATACAAACCTGTATGCAGTGCCTGACATTTGCAAGCTTGATGTGCTCCCACCTGTTTCCAATCTCTGAAGGTAACACAGAGTGGGAGAGGTTGCGGTTGTCCGAATCCACTTCATTTGTTGCAGTCAGCTGCTTCTTATTAGAAGGTGATTTAGTGTGCATGGTGGCAGTAAAACTACTAGTTTTATGTTCTTTTAAGCTCAAATGGAAGCTTAACTTGGTTTTCTAAAATGCTAAAACCAGCTGTGATCTACTACAAGATTCCTGAAGGCCGTAACGCTGGGCTCTGGTCAGCATACAAAATCTTTGGTAACAGTGTCCCTGACTGTTGAGCTAAAGTATTTACAGAGCAAAAAGTTTTTTCTTTAAGGCATGGAAAGAATATTGTGTAGACTATATTTGCTTTGCCCCTTGCTGCTGTTTCTGTTACTTTTTTTATCTTATATGCAGTCAATTTTGGAATATATCTCCAGAGAGTTTCAAAGTAGCCTTTCTGTCAGGAATGGACTTGGGGGTTCTAATTGACAAGCAACTGAATATGAGCAAGCGGTGTGCTCAGGTGGCCAAAAAAGCCAATGGCATCCTGGCTTGTATGAGATATGCTGTGTCCAGCAGGAGTAGGGAGGTGATTGTCCCCTTGTACTCAGCTCTGGTGAGGCCACACCTTGAGTATTGTGTCACCTCAATACAAGAGAGATGTGGAGGTGCTGGAGAGAGTGCTGAGGAGGGCAGTGAAGCTGGGGAAGGGCCTGGAGAATAAATCTTATGAAGAGCTACTGAAGCAGCTGGGGCCTCATTGCTGTCTACAACTACCTGAAAGGACATTGTAGAGAGGCTGGTGCTGGTCTCTTCTCACAGGTAATTAGTGATAGAACAAGAGAAAATGGCCTCATGCTGTGACTGGGTAGGTTTAGGCTGGACATTAGGAGGGGATATATGTGGTTTAGGGGTGAACCTTATAGAGTAGGATTATTGGTTGGTCTTGGTGATCCTGAGAGTCTTTTCCAACCTGGATGTTTCTGTGATTCTGTAAGTGTGTTGCTGTTATCCTTATTGCTTTGAATCTACCAAGGAACAGCCTGAATTGGCTAACTATTTTCTAATATTTATCACAGGCCATCTTTTCTGCAAATCCATTTTCTGTCTGTGATAGTCACACTCAACTATAGACCTATGGCTGCAAAAGCGTTGAACAACACACTTGACGCAGCCACGTAATGGGTGACATTCTTATGCCAAATGATTTCGGAGCACTATCAGTGCCAAATATATTCCTGGCTTTAAATTCTGTTTTTCCCCTCATTGTGCACATGAGCTCTTCTTTCCTTGCCATAACTCAGTCTTTGGAGTGGCTAATGGCAGCTGGCGATGATGCATTTTAATACGTCTAGCAGGCAAATACAAGTAGAAGATGCTCTCTGCCTCCTGTTGTTTCCCCTACGTCAAACAGCAGGCAGGCAAAGGCAAAGATGGGTTTGTATTATTTGTCTCAAGACTGGTGATGCAATACCAGATGTTTGCAGGGTTAAGGCAGAAATCCACTGGGAGAAACTGCTTCTTGTGGAAATGTCCACAGAGGTTCTTTCCTGGCACCTACTTCAGGCACTGCCAGGGTCCTGCACTTTGGCCACAACAACCCCATGCAGTGCTACAGAGAGGAGGATGAGTGGCTGGAGAACAGCCTGGCTGAGAGGGGCCTGAGGGTACTGGTTGACAGCAGCTGAACTTGAGCCAGTAGTGTGCCCAGGGGGCATGGAAGACCAATGGCATCTTGGCCTGTATCAGGAATGGTGTGGCCAGCAGGACCAGGGATGTAGCTCTGCCCCTGCACTTGGCACTGATGGAGGCCTTATGCAATTCTGGGCCACTCACTTCAGGAAGGATATTGAGGTGCTGGAGCAGGTCCAGAGAAGAGTGATAAGACAGGTGAGGGGGCTGGAGGGAAAGTTGTATGAGGAGAGGCTGAGGGAGCTGGAGTTGTTCAGCCTGGAGAAGAGAAGGCTTAGAGGGAACCTTATCACTCTCTGCAACTACCTAAAAGGAAGCTGTAGTCAGATGGGGGTTGGGCTCTTCTCCCAGGCAACCTATGACAGGACAAGAGGTTATGGTATGAAGCTGCCCCAGGGGAGGTTCAGGTTAGATATTAGGAAGCACTTTCTCACAGAAAGGCTGATTAGGCACTGGAATGGACTGCCCAGGGATAGTGGAATCACCATCACCAGAGGCCTTTAAGAAAAGATTGGTGGCATGATTTAGCTGACGTCATGTTGTTAGGTCATAGGCTGGACTTGATGATCTCAGAGGTCTTTTCCAGCCTCAATAATTCTGTGATTCTGTTTCTGCCTCTGCTTCTGTTCTTTCAACAGAATTTTGGATTTTGAAGCCTTTAAAGCACAAAGCAAGAAAAAGCTCTCTAGCAATTTCCAAGTGGTATTTGTGAAGCATAAGTACAGGCTGACCTTCTTACCCTTCAGACATACGGAGATGAGTGGATGGAGAAGGAGCAAGGAAGGGAGCGTGGCATGATCACCAGTCAAATCAACAATTTACCTGCTGACACTGCTGGTTTCTCCCATTTCCTTTACACTTAAACTTATGGTAAGGATGAAGTGTTTCAGACCTCCTTTGTGAGCTGTTCTAATGCATCATTTATAAGGATTGCTTAGTAAAACCTTACTGATTGCACCTCAAATCTTAGTTGACTAAAATCACATCTGAAAACAACTGTTTGTGAAATTTTTTTGGAGTGGTGAGTATTACTAGTGGGTTGGGGGTTTTGTGGGGCAAGCCCACAGAAGAGTGGGGAAAAGCAGAGGTTTCCCTGTCTGAACCAAGAGTATGTAGGAAAAATGTAACATCAAGGTCTTTGTCACTAGAAAAGATTTGACAGCACAGAAGTGTACTGTCTAGGACTTTTACAGGTGTTGATATGGAGTTCTCCACCACTGTATTAAAAAACCTCCACAAACAAAGCTCTCCTCTTGCTCTCCTGAGAAATACAGTGAACGATTGAGGAAGCACCTGTAAGGAGAAACTGTACTGCTGAAAAAGTCCAGAGAGGGCTCCTGTCTGGAAACAAGTCTGTGCCCTCTTCTGGTAGTTTGCTGGTTGGCTTCCCAAAGGAAAATTTGCCCGTGGGTCACACGTTTTGAGGTCAGTGTCTGAAAACAGGTCATCCTGACAAAGAGATTTTCAGACATTCAGAGTCTCCCAAGGGTGGTGGTTACTCCAGAAGGGAAAAGTAGAGGAACTGAAGAGCTTCAGAGAGCAGCAGTTACATTTTCACATCTGGAAGTTTCACCATGATCCTAATTACCACCACTGATGGATTACTTCATTCTTGTTCATCTTCTTATTATTATTATCATCATCATTTCCATAATGGATTTTGAGGCAGGGACTGTAGAGTTTACATGTATGTACCCCATAATTAGTATTTGAGCAAGATTTAAGCCCTCATCAGGAAGACAAAGCAGAGAACTGGACTACTCTATAAAGCCATTTGGGCTTCATATCAAAAAGTTCACTTGCATGTGATAATCAAGGTCAAGGCTTCAATTCCATGGACCTTTCTAAAGGTGGAAAAAAACAACCCCAAAACAACAGTCCCTCAGGGTCTGGCCATAGTGTTTGGGCTGCACATTTGTGGTAAGACTGGAAAGCTCTTATAATATCCTATTTGGTGCCTAAAATACCATTTGGAGCATGAAGCTTCTCCAAAAGCATATGGTCATATCACTGTAATCAAGTATAATCAAATCCAAGCTTCCACCTGCCATTGGCAATGGCATTTGGACAGCATTTTTGTATAAGCATTTTGTGTCCTACCACTAATGCAGGTTGATTAATTCAGGGGCTGACATGATGCTAGCCTTACAGCACAGTTGCTTCCTGGGTTTGCTCCAAGAGGAACCCCACATAATTAACATGACTCTCACCCTTTCACTTTTAACATGCTTCCTAATTAAGCTCTCCAGAATCTGAACTTCACTTTCTAGCCGCAGTGGCTGCAAAATGATTTATCCCGTGATGATGGCCACTAGTGCCAACCTTGCTGTCAGGGAAGCACACTGATGCATTTAACTCTTTGAATTATTTGATCTCTTCTCCTCTCCTGTTTAAGCACACAGGTCTGGCACAGAACATGAATGTGCAAATGTATCCGTGGGCCATCTCTTACTCATTTTGCTATAATGGGCCTATATGTAAGAAATGATAAGGATGCACACCAGAAGCCTTTGACCTGTAATTAGCTGCCTTGCTTTTTTTTTAAAGAAAGACCCTTTATGTCACTCCATCTGCAGATTAATTAAACCTAATAGATGTAATGAAACGCAAAGGAGCCGATCGCTTTGTAGAGATTTGGTATTGATCAGTGCACTAAAGCAGCTTTAGTGGATTTTAAACAATTATTGTCAATAGATAAATGTCTACAGTCACTGTTTTATGTATAGAATCATAGAATGGTCTTGGTTGGAAGGGACCTCCAAAGGTCATCTAGTCCAACCCCCCCTGCAGTAAGCAGAGGCATCTTCTACTAGATCAGGCTGTCCAGAGCCCTGTTGAGCCCCACTTCAAATATCTTCAGGGATGGGGCCGCAGCCACCTCCCTGGGCAACCTGTTCCAGTGTTCCACAACCCCCATAGTAAAGAACCTGTTCCTAACATCCAATCTAAATTTACTGTTCTCCAATTTGAAGTCATTGCCCCTTGTGCTGTTGCTGCAGGCTTTTGTAAACAGTCTCTCTCCATTCTTCTTGTAGCCCCCTTCAGATACTGGAAGGCTGCTATTAGGTCTCCCCAAAGCCTCCTCTTCTCCAGCTGAACAACCCCAGCTCCCTCACCTGTCCTTGCAGCAGAGGTGCTCCAAACCCTTGATCATGTTCATGGCCCTCCTCTGGACCCGCTCTCTCAGGTCCATGACCTTCCTATATTGAGGGCTCCAGACCTGGATGCAGTACTCCAGGTGAGGTCTCACCAGAGCAAAGTGGTAGAATCACCATTTTGGGTCTGCTGGCAACACATCTTTTGATGCAGCCTAGGATGTGATTTGTGTTCTGGGCTGCAAGCTCACACTGCCTGCTCATGTCCAGCTTCTCATCCATTAGCACCCCTGAGTCCTTTTCCATAGGGCTGCTTTCTAACACTTCATCCCCTAGTTTGTACCTCAATATGATCTGTTTATACAAAGTCAAGAAATGTGTGGACATGACAGTTCAGAACATGGTTTAAAGACCATGGTGGTCTTAGGCTGATGGCTGGACTCAATGATCTTTGAGGTCTTTTCCCAACCAAAACAATTCAATGATTCTACAATGCTGTGTGCGCAGTGGATAATTAAAACCTCCCAGCTCATTGTATTTACACAGCACCTCCAGATCTTTGGCCGAAAGGTGCTGTTTACACAATATTATTGTAATTTCACATGACAAATGTGCTACCATGAAGCTAAACATTCGTCATTACCCAGCCATGCGTTCCCTTTCTGCGGGGAGGAGTGCCATCAGCCTCTGACACATGCTCTCTGCAGATAACGCCAACTGGGAAATAGCTGTCACCTACTGGAGAAATCCCATTAAAAAAACCAACAACAAACCCACTGGCATGCCCATGGGCTGGAGGGTCACCAGGTACCTCGGCCCCCAAACTGGGCTGGGCTGCCACTTTCCAAAGCCGTGATTCCCCTTCTGGTTTGAATGGCGGCTGAGCGGGCTGTGAGGGCAGGCAGCCCCGCCTGCCTGCATCCATCGCCGCCGCTGAAATGGGAAGGATGTGGAGCCGGCAATGATGAGGAGGGTTCGCATGAATCCCCCGAGCCAGCGAGCAGGGCTTCCTAATTGTCAGCTGCTCTGCGCCGGGCTTGTTTAAATAATTAGAGTGCGGCGGCTTAAACAGACCAGGGGGGGTTGGAGGGTGGGCTGCCTTTTTTTTTTTTTAATCCCTCCGTATGGGTTTTTATCGGTTGCTATCAGCTCCCTGCTCATTTCTGACACCGTCACTCTGACAGGCAGGGGGATGGGCAGGGGGGAGGCAGAGGGGGAAGAAAGGTATTATGTTTTAAGTACACGAATGCGGTGAGAAAGAAGCAGGAAGAACCAACCCCAGTGTATGCGATGGATGGAAACAATACACCAAAGACACCAAACTATTATTTTATTTCTTTTTAAAAGGGGGGGAAAGGAGGGAAGGGGGGAAAAAAAAAAATCTAATTTCTCCTCTTCCTCCTCTTTTTCCCCTCCAAGAGGGCTAGCTGAAATCTTTCTTAATTACCGCTTATTTCAATGACAGAATTGTAATTTATCATTTAGTTGTAATTTGACATATGTTCACACCTTTGCCATTTCCAATTTCCTCCTTCACTCTAATTGTCTGCCTGGCTCGCCTGTCACGCGTGCCTCCTGGGATTAATTCGAGCTGTCTGTCTGCAGCAGGCTGCCGGCGTGCTCGGGGCTGCGGGGAGCGTGGCAGTGTCACTGCGCACACACCGCTTAGCCAAGGCATTACCCACCCGTCACGCTCCCGCCCCACCTCGGCCTGCCCTGTTTATTGTTTAGCCCGGGTTTGCATTCCTGACTTTTCGGGGTTTTATTAGACTCTAATTACGCTCCGCGGCTGTCAGCTGAAAGGAGAGGGAGCCGTGCTGTAATTAGTGGGAGGGGGCCCTGGCAGCGGGGACGCAGGGACCGGTAGATGTCTCTCGCTCTGCCTTGAAAACGCACACCGGCTTTCAACGCTCTGCCATCATTTTCCTCCACGGCTGTGTATGCCGCTCTCTCTCCCGCTGACGTGGCTTTGATAGAACTATTGAACCTTCCTTCCTTGCCTTTTGGTCCTCCTAGCCCTGCTCTCCCTCTTTAATACACTGCATCCTGCTTCAGCATCCTCTTAAAACAACCTTTCCATGGCCAGGTCCTGCTCCACTTGCTGGCAATGAATTTAGACCAGGTTATGTTTTCTTACCATGGATGGAATTATAGCAGGGAAGGGCCCTGTGTGCCCAGCATGTGAATATACACTGTGGCTGTAAATTAACCTCCCAGAAGCTGCTTTGGTCACCAAGGAGGTGCATGGGCACCTTTCCCTGTGTCCAGTCCCACCCTGCTCATCTGGAGCCAATATCCTCCTCCATGTAAATCTGCAATGTGAAGATGCTGGTGGTCCAAAGAAAGCCGTTTGTATTAATCAAGGGAAGTGATATTTCACTGGTGTTGCAAATAACACCAAAAATCAGGTCCTCAGCCATGCTTTTCATGGGCAACTGCTGCATTCACATCGTGGCATGTCACCTGGTCCACTTTTCTCTGTCCCACCCAGAATTCTCCCAGGTGCTCCCCTGTGGGCCTCTGAGGCACATATGGATGCTATACACCTTGCTGCAGCAGGGCAGCTGGCATGGTGGCAGCATCTCACTTTGGCCATGAGGGACCAACCTCAGAGCTCCTCTTACAGATAAAGATGACCAGAGAAAGCTGTTCACTGTGGCTGCTGCTTTGTTGTTGTTTTTTTTTATTCAACTTATCTTTAAATCTTTCCTTGAAAGGACAGAAAACATCCATTCCATTCCTGACTTTCCTGGGGGATTTTTTCCACAAGCATAGGCACATGGGCCAGGGCTCTTTGCAGATGTTTTGCAAGAGCAGGTCTAGCCCCAGCCACAACAAAAGGAACTTGTCTCCTCAAGAGAAATCGGACTCAACCAACCAGCTGAGCAGATAGTTTGAAGGCAGAAAGCAGTCATAGCCCTCTAGCTTGATTATCAGCATCCTCTATTGTGCAACCTCCCGAAACCCCCATTCCTTCCACTGTTGCCTCTGCATTTCTTTTGATACCAAAGTAACGAGATATAAAGCAAGGGAAAGAGATAAACCACCTATTCCAACTGTTAAGTGAAGCCTGAAAATGCTGAACAAAAAGGTTTTAAAGAGACGAGACAAATATTTATTCATTTCCCAGTGATTTTAAGTGTTCCACCCCTCAGTACCTGCAGACACAAAAGAGAAACTTGGAGAAGGCAGAATAAGAAGAAACCAGTAAGAAGCAGCCAGTTTTATGGGTAAGAAGCAGCCAGTTTTATGGAACAGGTCATCTTGAGTGCAATCACACAGCACTTAGAGGATGGCCAAGGGATCAGGCCCAGCCAGCATGGATTTAGGAAGGGCAGGTCCTGCCTGACCAACCTGATCTCCTTCTATGGTCTGGGGATGTGGGGCAGGCTGTGGATGTAGTCTACCTGGACTTCAGCAAGGCCTTTGACACCATACCCCACAGCAAACTCCTGGCCAAGCTGTCAGCCCATGGCTTGAACAGCAGCACTCTGCACTGGGTTAGAAACTGGCTGGAGGGCCAAGCCCAGAGAGTGGTGGTGAATGGTGCCACATCCAGCTGGCAGCCAGCCACTAGTGGTGTCCTCCAGGGATCAGTGCTGGGCCCCATGCTCTTTAATATCTTTATTGATGATTTGGATGAGGGGATTGAATCCATCAACAGTAAGTTTGCAGATGACACCAAGATGGGGGCAGGTGTTGGTTTGTCAGAGGGTAGGAGGGCTCTGCAGAGGGATCTTGCCAGGCTGGACAGATGGACAGAGTCCAAGGGCATTTAACGCATCTAAGTGCCGGATTCTACACATCGGCCACAACAGCCCCACGCAGTGCTACAGGCTGGGGTCAGAGTGGCTGTTTTTCATCCAGCAGTGCCCTCAAGTACTTCTCCACAAAACTGTTGTCAATTCCTTCACGTACCAGCCTGTACTGATACTGGGGGTTGCTCTGACCCAAGTGCAGGACCTTGCACTTGGTTTTGTTGACCCTTATGAGAGCCCATCTGCACTGCATACTGTGTGCCCAGTAACCACACATAACCTCTATAGTTGGCAAGCTCCAACCATCAGCTTTCTTTTCATCTGCTCCTCTCAGTGCCATAGCCTTAGATATAAGTGATTTAAGACCAATTTTCATGCTTCAGAGTGCCTTAACAGGTGCCTTAATACGGCTATTAATAAGCTAATACTCTGAAAACACAGACCCATGCAATTGACACAATTCCCCCTTCCCTAAATTAGCCTGAACCACTCTCTCTGGACCATCCTGAGCCTTTCCTGGCATCACCTTGACAACACAAGCCAAACTAAACCAAAACAAAAAACTTTAAAAAACCCCAACCAACCAACAAAACAACAAAAAACCCAACCCCAAGATAAACCAAAAGTACTTAACCATCACCCCAGTTCTGCTGGGGGCAAACAAGCAGTGGCTGGCAGCACCGTGAAAGGCCGTCAAGATGCTGCCTGTCAGAAACCCCTGAAGTCTCCTTCTCAGGAAACTTGCAAAGCCCACCTGGATGCATTACTATGTGGCCTGGCCTAGGTGATCCTGGTTTGGCAGGGGGTTTGGACTCTTATGATCTCTGGAGGTCCCTTCCAACCCCTAACATTTTGTGATTCTGTGATGTGCTGTCCTGCAGCAGCTGCTGTGTGAGCCCAGGTACACAGAGCAGCCAAGGTAGTGCTGATAGAAGAGATTTCATGTCTTGTAGGAGGCAATATTGAACAGTTTTATATTTATTTGGATTCCTTTCCCTCCTTTCCAATGCTTGCTTCCTGCTCCTGACCCTTTAAAATGATTTTGGAACTTACCGAGTTTGTTTGCTATGCATTGCTATTGAGCAGGATTTTTATCCTCTGTCTTCCTGCCTTTTTGCTATCCAGGAGGGCCAGCCTTCTCCTCAGGCAGTTTTGTTTGGGTGCCAGGATCTTCCTGGAGTGTCTGCAAACCTGTAGGACCTGGCACTTCTGGCCTCCTTAGCTGCCAAATTATGAGAAACTTGTGGAACCGCAAAGTGCCTCAAGCTGAGTCCTGAAAAAGAAGGTCCTCCAAATACTTAGTCACATGCTCCAGCCTTGGCTATGAGGTGCTTAAGGTTTAGTATTAGATCTTTGCTGAATTTATGGCCTGTTTCATGTACCAGAGCTATGGTGTTGGAAATCAATGTGCTCATTAGAAGCTGATGCTAAGTGCTTTTGAAAATTCACTTTCTTTTTCATTTCTCCTAGCTATCAATTTTGGTTTTGTTTTGAAACTGACTTCCTGAGGTCTTATTCATTAATAGATAAGCAGCAATAAGAAGGTTATAAGCATACAGTAGGCTCGTCTTCCACGCCGCCATATCCAGTGCACTTCCTTCCTAGAAATGAATCTGATTTTTCAAGCACAGGGAACTCCTTCAGCTCACAAAGGGGTTCAGAAAAAAAAAGCACACTTTTGCTGTACCTGTGATGACAATAACCAGCTCCAAATGGCAAGGAAGGAGTCAGTCCAGACCCTAGCTGGGAAACAACCTTGTGGGTAGTTGTCCTCTGCAGTACCAGCTGTCGGCTCAGAGGGTAAAGGGCATAAAATATATAGACTGAAACCTGAAATTCTGGGGTAGTGGAAGGAGGTATTGACTTTTGTAGAGGATATTTTTTTCCCCTTTTAAAATTATTGCCCTGCTTTTGCAGCATTTATTGTCTCATCACGGGTATTCATTCACTCGTGTCACAGGAACACAGAAATGCTTCAGTACTGTCTCATCCTAAATTCTCTATAACAGACACTTAGGAGGGAAAACCCTCTCACAAATAATTCAACTCCAAGCCTTGCTAGTCATTCACAGCTCCTGTATGGCTGAATGGTCAGTGTGGTTACACCTGCTACAGCCCATAAACATGCCCAGAGCTGGCAGGAGTAGGATCTGCCTGAGCAGTGCACCCTGGGTGTGTAGGACAGGTACTGGGCCATCTGGTCTCATGGGAGAAGTTCAGGGGTGGCTTGAATGTCTTGCACAAAGCTGTGCAAAGAAGATAGTGGAGTGCTACTGCAGCAGTCCTGGATGGCTTTTCTTAGGTGCTCCCTCCACCTTCTCTTCAGACTTCCATAAAAACCTCTGTTAATCCTGTTGTTGCTAATGAAACATAAAAGAGAGGAGGAGACTCCCGTAACACTTGACTGAGAGGCCTTATGAGTCCTTTTCTGTGTTCTTTCTGAGCTTGTAGTAGTTTAGTATTGCTCTGGCTCCTACTTGAACAGGGTGTAGTGCTCTTGTAGATGCTTGCTCAAGAACAGATGAAGAAAACTCGGTCTACAAGCTTGACTTGCAGCATCCATATAAATCAACCATAATTGTCTTTCACAACAAAATTAACAAATCCAACCCAACTGAGCAGCAGCTGCCTGTAGGAATATGAAACACTTATTCCAAATAACGAAGGGAAAAGCCTCTTTTCATTCAGGCATCGAAAAAGAGAGCTGGCATAATTTTGCTTTGAAGAGAGCACTGTCCTCTTCCTTTAGCCTGCATGTAGAGAGCAAGCACCAATGGCTTGATCTCTGTCCTTTAGCCTGCACGTAGAGAACAAGCACCAGTGTCTTGATCTTTAAATGTAATGTTCTGGGAAACTATGAGAAGGCAAAACCAAGGCAGTGTCCTCATGGAAATTGTTTTTGTGCACTAAAATATAGTGGTCGCCATTGGTGCCTGCTATAAAATTTTTATATGTAGAAAGTGGTAGGCTATCACAATTTTTATATATGCATATATAAAAGTGACAGGCAGAGGAATAGGATGCCTGAAGCTGTAGGGTGTGAGTGTTACAGGCCACAGTCCTTTGATTTTATATTTTTCATCTGTAACATAAAAAGTTTTTCTGTCATTAGTTTAGCAGCCTGGATAAAGGAACACAAATGTTTCCCTCTTCTGAGGATGGAACACACAAGAGGCCTTCCTGCTTTCATCCAGGTATTTAGTGCAGCCACCCTCTGCTTGCTAGCATTTCAGGGTGAATTATGGCAAGTTGTGGGGTTGGTTCTAGCTGGTGGGACTGTGGGTACCTGCTGTATGACTCAAGCACCCTGGATATGTCTAAGGTTAGTATGGGTGGGAGGGTGGCCACCTGCACCTGCCCGATACAACCTCACAGTACTGGAGAGCTGGCTGAAATGCTCTTTCTAGCATTGTGGCTTCTGTCCTCAGATGGCTTAAAAAACTTATGGGCTGAATGCAGAATTAGACGAGGCAAAGAATAGGATATACCAAAGGAGACAGAAGCAACTCCAGCTGTCTATCTAGTCCAGAGCATTGTCTCTGGCAGCAGCAGCACTGGAGGCTTCAGGACTATAAGCAGGAATCCCTTACCTGCTGTCTGAGCTTACTAGTGACCTTTAAAGACAGACGTGTTCCCAGACACCTTAAATTCAGCATTTGCCTGTGGCTAGTGGGAGTGTTGAAATTCCTTCAGAAGTCCTGGCATCCAGAAGGTCCTTGTTTTTGTTCACCCCAGAGCACGCAGGTGGGGGTGGCTGTTGCAGCACATGATGCTGATGGTGTTTATTGGACTGCAATGTACCACCGTGGTTTCATCCTGTGGTTGGAAGAAGGCATTTGCAAGGCATATAGCTCCCCAGTTTTGTTAGACATGCCTTGCAATTTGGACCTGGAAATTATATTTGTGTGGAAGTTGAGTAATTCAGGTAGGAAGGTCCAATGGAGAATGGTTTAGGATTAGAATAGAATACATAGAATACATAGAATAAACCAGGTTGGAAGAGACCTTCAAGATCACCACGTCCAACCCATCAACCAATTGGGAAGACTTGGAAATCTCAGAAGACATCATAAGTGCAGACATGTTGCTGTTTTGCTGATGTTTTGGTGGTGGCCTGCTGAACTTGCCTTTGTGTGCTGTGGATATAATTCCTTGTCTGGGATAGCCCAGACAGAGGTATGTGAGGTCCACTTGTGGGTACACATCTGTGAGCCCATACACATCAAAATAAATATACTTTTGTTCTCACATTGCAATAGCTTATATAGATCTGCAAATACCCTGAGCTGCAGCTCTGCTTCGTGCCTCAGACAGCAGATCATGACTTGCACTAGCATGTCCTGTGCCCAACAGGAATATGCCCTTGAGCCTAGCATGGGACAACCTCTCTTGGGCAGCAAATATCTTGGGCTTAGGGACAAGCAGGTAAAGAAACTCTGGAGACTTTGCAAGAAGCATCCAGTTCCTCTGATGCTTGTCACTGTAAGTGCAATTTGTTTGAGGAAAAATAGTCAGGGAGCAATAAAGTAATAATCTGAGCAGAAAAAGAATTGTTATCAGAAAATTATTTGTATTATAGCCTTTAAAATAAATATCCCAGCTATTCCTGTGCTTTACAGTGTCATTTCTAACTCTAAAAAATCAGTATATAAATCTAATAGAGTAGCTATTCATAAAAGTTCAGCTTGAGCAATAAAAGTAACAATTTTCTGTAATGATATTTTATAGATTTGAATAGGACATATAAAATATTTTTTGCTTTTGCAGCACATGTAAAGGGAGGAAGTAGACTGTGCCTGTAAAACAATGATTACTGCTAGATCTTTTAAATATTTCTTTAACAAAATAAATAACAGTCATGATTTGTTGCTTTTATTTGTCCTGAAAGACTGATTGAAGGCCATGTAGAAAACTTTTCCAATATTTTACAGGGAACCAATTCTCCTGCAGCTTCGGAGAAGGCAGAGCACACTTCCCTCTCTCATCTTTTTACTAAGAAAATTCAGGTGGTCTCTTTTGCCTTCCGACTGTGTTTCCCTCGCTCTGAGCCCTTCACAGAATCAGAATCACAGAATCACCAAGGCTGGAAGAGACCTCAAAGATCATCAAGTCCAACCTGTCACCACAGACCTGATGACTAAGCCATGGCACCAAGTGCCACATCCAGTCTCCTCTTGAACACCTCCAGGGATGGTGACTCCACCACCTCCCTGGGCAGCACATTCCAATGGCAAATGATTCTCTCAGTGAAGAACTTTCTCCTCACCTTGAGCCTAACCTTCCCCTGGTGCAGCTTGAGACTGTGTCCTCTTGTTCTTGTGCTGGTTGCCTGGGAGAAGAGACCAACCCCTTCCTGGCTACAACCACCTTTCAGGTAGTTGTAGACAGCAATAAGGTCTCCCCTGAGCCTCCTCTTCTCCAGGCTAAACAATCCCAGCTCCCTCAGCCTCTCCTCATAGGACTTGTGCTTGAGGCCTCTCACCAGCCTTGTTACTCTTCTCTGGCAGCGTGAGTGTGTTACATGTGAGGACAAGTTGGGCTTTTATCCCCTGCGATGTAACTTTCACAACTGCCAGCTGAACACTGCAAAAAATAGTTTTTCATCCAGTGTGGAGAAGAAGGAAAAACACAAATCTGAAAGGTTTGGAAAGGCCTGGACTTCTGGTTTATGTTGTGGAGAGTCTGGGAGGAAAAAAACAGCCAAGTTTTCAAGGTGTCATTCTGGATGGTGCATGAAGGTGAGCAAGATCAGAGCCTAGCTCTCAGACCCAAACCTCTGGCCAAGCAGCACCATGCTTGGTGCCAGCCTCCAAGTGGGCTGGCAGTGGGATAGTGCCACTGCTACACCTTCCAGGCTCTGGCACGGGCTTCTGGGGGCTACCCAAATCAGCCTCTGCAGCAGTGTCCCCTGATGGTCCTGTTGTGTTCAATGATAGGGTCATGAAGCACCACTGTTCTTTGTGTCCAGTCAAGCCACATATCCATCAGTGGCACAGGGATACTGGGAAGATTGCACAGCTTGGATGCCCATGAGAGGGTGATGGGTGGGCAGTGGGGCACACTAGTGTTTTACATTCACAAGGAAAACAGCCCCCTGCACAGAGCTGAGGGGATAACCTGTAACCCTGTGGAAACTCAGAGCCTAATGAGCCTAAATAGCTCTAGTTTGCCAAGCTTTACAGAAGAAACCAGACCATGTGATTATCTCTAAACCTATCTCTATAGGCATTCTCCAAGGCACTGAGGAGCATTAATTTTTTTCCCTTATCTGTAAAATAAGTTTCAAAATTGCTTTGTCCAAATATGAGCTGAGCTGCCTTCAGTGAGAAGCAGAGGAGTGCAGTTTGATTATGTGGTTAAAATAAATCACAAAGTAGGTGATAGGAAGGATGGCCGTAAGTGGGGCTGCAGCCTCCTGGCCTGGGTTTAGGCTGCCACCCAGATGCTGCCTGGCACACTGGTGTATGGCCAGACACATCCCCCCTAGTTCAAGCCTTTCCACAGTCAACCACATCCTATTTGTTTTCAATCACAGCCCAGCAGGATAAATTAGGAGCTGAGCAAGCCCATGCAGCCACCGGGCTTGGCCTCGCCACCCGCTAACATCTACCCCGACGGCCTCTCTGCTGGCGTTTATTTGTCTGTTCCCTGCCCGTTCGCTGCCTGCGGCTTGCCCAGCAACCCTGCAGCTGCTAGCACAGCTGCCAGCAGGCTTTGTGTGGCTCAGCCCTACTGCCCAGGGGCATGCACACACACACACACACACTGTAATGTATAGAATGTGCAATTGTATCTTGTCTGCTGCCCTGCTCTGACATCCCTGTGTGCACTTGGTGTGTGCACAAGTTGGCAATGCACCAACACACCCACGGGCCTGTTACACACTCACCTAGGTACTTACTTGTAAGGCACATTTAAAAAGGAGTCTTCAGCAGAAATAAAACACATCTTCTTATTCATGTGCTTACATTCAGCCTGGAGAAGAGAAAGCTCTGGGAAGACCTTATAACTGCATTTGTGTAGCTGAAGGGGACTAACAGAAAGGCTGGGAAAGGATTGATTAGAAAGCTTTTTGTGATAGGACAAGGGGTGATGGCTTTGAACTGGAGCAGGGTAGATTTAGGTTGGACATTTGGAGGAAGTGAGAGTGGGAACAGGTTGCCTAGGGATGTGGTTGAGGCCCTGTCTCTGGAGACATTCAGGATCAGATGATGAGGCCCTGGACAGCCTGATCTAGTTGAAGGTGTCCTTGATCAATGCAAGGGGGTTCGACAAGATGACCTTTGAGGGACTCTCCCAACCTGATGCAATCTGTGACTCTGTGAGTGCTGTGGCAGGTCGCTGTTGTTGTTGCTGTGCCACTCTCCATCATTTTTGAAAGATTGTGGAGGATGGAACAGGTGCCTGAGGGCTGGACAAGAACAGACATGAGGGAGGACCCAGGAAATTACAGGTCAGTCAGCCTTCCCTCCATTCCTGGAAAGGCTGCAAAATGCAACACAGGAATTTCCTCCTCAGGATAAGAAAAGACTTCTTTACTGTGAGGGTGACAATGGAATGGAAGAGGCTCCCAGAGAGGTTATGGAGTCTTCTCTGGAGACTTTCAAAACCTACCTGGAAGCGTTCTTGGATGCCTACCCTAGGTGACCCTGCTTTGGCAAAGGTCTTGGACTTGACATTCTGTGATTCTGTGTGATTCTGTGATGTATATATTACACCCTCTAGAGATGGCATGTATATATATATATATATATATGTAGGCACATGAACAAGAAGATACATGCTTTATTTTTTGAGAGATACATAGGATAGGATAGGATAGGATAGGATAGGATAGGATAGGATAGGATAGGATAGAACAGAATAGACCAGACCAGGTTGGAAGAGACCTTCAAGATCATTGTGTCCAACCTATCATCCAACACCACATAATCAACTGAACCATGCAGCCAAGCACCCCATCCAGTCTCCTCCTAAACACCTCCAATGATGGTGACTCCACCACCTCCCCGGGCAGCCCATTCCAATGGGCTATCTCGATTTCTCGATATCTCACATACAGCTATCTCAATTTGCACATCTACTTGATAGTAAATCTTTGGGTGTGCAGTGTATGGTACAGCCATAAATACGTATATCTATAGGAAATGAAAACCAGCATGGCTTTAACACAGAGGGATTACGCAGACTTCTCTTGACTTGTCAATGCATTTACATCTAAGACTTGGTTTCTGTACCTAGCTCAAGGTATAACCATCTCTTCCTTCACGTAAGCACAGAGTCCTTCATGATGGGTATCTCTGTACATATGGCCACACACAAACCTCCCTGGGCAGCCTGTTCCAGGGCTCTGTCACCCTCACTGTAAAGAAGTTTCTCCTGGTGTTGAGGTGAAATCTTCTACGTACAAGCTTGAGTCCGATGTTTCTTGTCTTATTAGTACGCACCACCGAAAAGACTCAGCCTAATTTGTGCATGTATTTATTTGACCTGAATGCCTTCTGTATGTACAAATGTAAATAGAATCTCCATTTACATTTCACAGTATCACAGTATAACTAAGGTTGGAAGAGACCCCAAGGATCATCAAGTCCAACCTGTCTCGACAGACCTCACGACTAGACCATGGCACCAAGTGCCACGTCCAATTTCCAATCAGTGTGCAGCTTTTAAAATTGATCTTTCATTTCTACTCCCCCCAAAAGGAGTAGAACATCTTTCTGTCCTCTGGTCCTGAGTAACTCATGGCTCTAAACCAGGACAGCTGGAAAGAGACTGATAATTATAACCAAACCACCCTTTGAGAATCAAGAAACCAGGCCACATTTTGGGGGTAAATCTTATGCAAAAGCACTTTGGCGAGTTGCTGTGCTGTAACAGTGGCTGCAGTTCACAGGCGGTGCTATCGAGGACTTCATGGTTTAAATATTGGCTAGGTCTGATTTTATTTATGTATTTATTTTTAGTTTGACAGTTGGCATATTTCTAAAAAGTCAGTGCACATTTCTGAAATTTCATTGCACATCCATGCATCATTACCTGTTTTCTTGGAGCTCGAGGGAGATGATATTGTTGGGAGTTTTCTCTCATGTAGGCAACGAGGCAGAACAGAAGTGAAGGACGGCCTTTGGGAGAGCAGCATAGCTTTTCTGAAGCACAAGCCTTTGGTCCAACTGAAAGTCCAAAACAAAGGATACTCTCTCTCTCTTTCTAGCTGTACCTTGGTAATGAAAAGGAAACAGCAAGAGAAGGAGGTAAAAAAAAAAAAAGGGGGGGGGGGGGAAGGAGGGGAAAGAAAAAGGTAGAAGTTTACTATTTTTAAAACCTGGTCTAAAGTTGAAGAGGCTGCTTGAGAAGAAGCAAATACTCTTCAGAAATGCCTGACTGCAGTGCCAGGGTGAAATATTCCAGGAAAACAAGACAGAGGAATATTTTTACCAGTAAATATTGGAGTTGAACAAGATTGGCTCATCTCAAAGAAAATGATGGACAAATGCTGCAGGGCATGCTGAAGAAAATAAAATACTTACCCTTTATCCCAAACCCATTCGGCTAGGGACCATTTTAGGAGCTGAATGAAGCTTTCTGAGTGGTTTTTTTCCTTTGCTCTTGTTCTTTTTTCCCCCCTCAATAGCAAACCAAAAGCACGCTAGTGTTTCTGCTGTTGGCTCCTTCTTGGACTGCAAACTCCTAGTTTGGAAGACAGAAGCTTTTCTCCCGAAGGCAGAGCTTTGTTATTTTGTTGAGGATCGGAAATGTTACCAAGCTCAGGGGATACTCTGTAGCCTTCATCAGTGGTGGGACTTAAAGATGGGGAAAGCTGGAAAACTCTAAATTTCAGTACACTGAGACCTGCAGTCAAATCCCCCCACTCTCTCACCCAAAACAGCTATTACCCAAAACTGGTTCTAATTTATTTGGTATTTTGTCAATAATTTTTCTCTTTAGGCATGACTGCGTTAGATGTGAGAGGTCTGGGTGCAGGTTCAGTTTCTAAACTGGAACAGATGTTTGGTGTTTGTTGTTTGTTTGGGTTTTTGTGGGGGGTTTTGTTTGTTTGCTTTTTGAGGGAGTGTGGAGGGGTCATACTGTTCAGCTTTTTGCTAAGCTAATTTCTTGTTCTGTAGTCTGGACCTACAGCCCCTACACCTGACAAGGACCAAAGGCACAGTGGTAAAAGAGAACAGCCATCCTGCAGTATTTCACAACTTCTGTCACGTTTTCCTGAGTTCTCCAGAGTACAGGAAAGATTAGGATAGCTTTTTTGTCTTTACGTCTGGGCTGAACAGACACAATTCATTCCTTCAGATCTCCCCTTCTTGCCAATCAAGCGGAAAACAAATGACCTCTTCCCACCTGCCAGACCCTTCCCTGCTCTGAGGTCTTGGCATTTCCACTTGTGCATTGCAGGCAGAAAGCTGAGCAGATGTCAGGTGTCTTGTGGGGTGGTGCCCACATTCTTGCAGCTTTCCTGAGAACTGAGCAGACAGGTGGCAGATGCACAGTGGCTTGGGAGGCTGTTGGCCTGATGAGAGACTCTCACCAAGTGAAGGCTCCACATGCCCCTGCCTACGTGAAGGTTAACACAGACCTTGCAAGGTGCCCAATCGCATCTGGCCCTTGTGTTTGTGCATCTGTCTTCCCACCCTCCCATTTCCCTGCTCGTGCCAGAAGTAGCCACCCTGCAGTCCCTGCACGCCCCTGGGCCACGGAGGTGCTGCAGGACTTATGTCGCACACATGCCAAAAGCCATTAATTAAATTAGAGCTCTCCGGCAGGGGCTGCAGAAGCAGCTGTGTCATCAATCATCATGCCGCAGGCTGACACGCAGGACGCATCACAGGGAGGGAAATTTCATCTCTTCTAAGCTGGCTGAGGGCTCTACTGGGGGTCCCGTGTGGGAGGGTGGCAGCGTGAGGGCTGAGGCACCTGCTGGCCAAGAGACCACCCTCCCCCCTTGGAAGGGAGGAGTGGGTCTGTGGCTAAGGTTCCTGGATGTCGCTGCAGTGCAAATTAATTGGCATCATCAAACGTCATCCCGTGGCTGTTGATGTCCCATTGCATTAACATGCTGAGGGCTGACAGAGCTGCCAGCCCTGGGGCTGAGCCCGTGTTTGGCAGAGGGTGCGCATGATGAGATGCTGCTGGTCTACCTGCCAAGCCCTGGCTTGCCTGGATGGGGAGTCCGTGGCCCTCAGGGCTTGGCACAGGACACTCTTGGGCCCAAGCCAATATGCTTGGTAGCATGGCATGAAATAGAGGAGATCAGTGGATCCCAACCACACACAGAAAAAGTGAGTATCTGTTATTTACAGGCACTGAACTACTTGATAAGAGAATTTCCACCCACCACCAAAGAGCTAAGTCTTTCAGTTAATCAAATAAGAAAGGCTAAGAGTAGTCATTGCACCCTTTGCAAATAGCAGTCCAGACACCAGAGCAAATAATTTGTGTCAGCATGACAAGAAAAAATGGAATGTAAACTTGCTAAACAGACAACAGATACTGGCTTTTATACATATATATGTATATATATTTCTGTGTCAGCCTAAGGAAAGAACCCAGGCAGGTTTAAATTTGTGATCCATTTATAACACTGAGCGCTCTTCCCCCCTTGCCCCGTATTGGTGAAGGGGACAGCAACATCTTAGCATTCCCTGGGCCAGGACAAGGGGCAAGGGGTGGAAGTTGAGGCATAGGAAGTTCCATGGAAACAGGAGGAAGAATTATTTCACTGTGAGGGTGACAGAGCACACTGGAACAGGCAGCCCAGGGGGGCCGTGGAGTCTCCCTCTCCGGAGATATTCAAGACTTGCCTGAATGAGCTCCTGTGTGATCTGGTATAGCTGATCCTGCTTTGGTGTGGGGGGGTGTGGTGGACTGGATGATCTCGCGAGGTCCCTTCCAGGCCCTCATATTCTGTGATTCTCCACATCCACCTCTTGGTATGCTACCTATGGAAGAAAGACAAAGCTCGGGCAATTTCCTTCAGGCCTGTTTTGCAGCGTAGGTCATCTCGGCAGAGAGTGGAAACAATAGCGCGCGCCAATCTCTCGGCACAGACACTGACCCCCGCACAATGAACGCTCCTAGCAACCGCCGAGAGCAACAGCAAAACTTTTAACGCTGCTTTGTGCAAAACCCAGAAATAAAACCAGGTTTGCGCCGCCGCAAAGTGGCCCGCTCGTAGGTGATCTGTGAAGAGAAAATTGTCAGATGAATTATTTGTATTGAGTAATTTGATCGTCCCTCCTCGGAAGCCTAATGAATAGGTTATTTTCTGCAACAGCTGCTGCTCCAACTCTCAGTCACAAGTCCACGTGGTCTGGCTGTTCAAAGGGAATTACTGTGCTGGCTTTTCGAAAATAACTTTTAAAACAAGTAAAGCCAGGCATGCTCTGCTTGCCGGCAGAGGGAAGATGGAGAGGAGGAGATTTAGGCAGGTGGTGGAGTTATTGTGAAGCCCTAAATATTAGCAGTAAAAAAGGGTAATTGTGTGGAGGCACAAATAACTTGCTTGTCACTGGGGCTGCAAGAGCCCATCACGGCTGGCCGTGATGCAATTCAGACGTGTCATCTGCATTTCACCAACGTTGCTATGGAGAGGAAATGCCTCCCAGATGGGCTATGAGGCTGGATGGCCCTGGGGACTCTGCTGCCGAGTAGGCTATAATAATGCAGCCACCTTGGTCTGGAGATGCTCCTCTCTGGTTGTCTACTTTATTTATCTAAAGCCAAATACCATCTGTGCACGTGCGCCAGAGGAGAGGTCTAGGAAAAGTAATAGATCTTGCGTCCCGCTTTTGAGCCACGAGCTGCCCAGGGCAAAAGGACAGAAAAGATATTCTACCCCTTTCCCAAGGAATAAAACAAAAATGCTCCATACTGGATTGGAAGATTTAAGAAGGACATTGAGACTCTTGAATGTGTCCAGAGAAGGGCAACAAAGCTGGTGAGAGGTCTCAAGCACAAGCCCTATGAGGAGCAGCTGAGGGAGCCTGGGGTTGCTTAGCCTGGAGAAGAGGAGGCTCAGGGGAGACCTTATTGCTCTCTACAACTTTCCAAAAGGAGGCTGTAGATAGATAGGGATTGGTCTCTTCTCCCAGGCAACCAGCACCAGAACAAGAGGACACAGTCTCAAGCTGCACCAGGGGAAGTTTAGGCTGGAGGTGAGGAGGAAGTTCTTCACAGAAAGAGTTGTTAGCCATTGGAATGGGCTTCCCAGGGAGGTGGTGGAGTCACTGTCCCTAGAGGTATTCAAAAAAGGATTGGATATGGCACTTGGAGCCATGGTTTGGTTGTCATGAGGTGTTAGGTACTAGGTAATAGGTTGGACTTGATGATCTCTGAGGTCTTTTCCAACCTGGTTGGTTCTGTGATTAAATGGAAATTCTATTTACAAATATATACAAAAGGTATTCAGGTGAAAGGAATACACTCAGAAATTAGGCTCAGCTCCCCATCTGGGCCTACCAAGCCAAAACATTCCAGAGCCTTCCAAACACCTCCATCCCACTCAGCCTCAGCAGGCCCAAGAGCAGTCAAGCTGCCCCCACTAGACCGAATCCTACTGCAGACTTCAACAGGCCCTGTGGCATAGCTGGAAATTCACTGCCAGCCGAGGCCAAGAGCAAAGCTCTCCCCTACAAACCATAAGGTAACTGCATGCACACGTCCCAGTCGGAGAGCAGAGAGAGATTTGTGGCTGTACACTCCCTTAAGTAGGAAATACAGAGAAACAGAATAGAATCACAGATTACAATATCCTGGGATGCACTGCACATCCCCCTGGGAATCTCTAGCCTCTGGAGGACATTTTCTCTATGGTTATACCAATTAACTCTTGATTTCCTTTAACCTACAACATTTTGTAATGGCTAGTGGGGCGGGGGTGTGTGTGTGTGTGTGTGTGTGGTGCTGCACTCATCCAGCAATTTGCCATTTGTGATATTTTGTCCATCAGCTATCTGCATTTGTCCAGAGGGAGCCAGATTTCCTTCTGCATTTCCTTCTGCATACTTAGCTGTGGTAGGCAAAGGCTGACTCGAACATCTTTTATGGCTAAAGTGTGATCTGTGCCAACCACAAAAACCTAAATTATTCTGCCAGCAGTGTGATATAAAAGCACACCTGTGTGCCTGCTTTGCTCCCTTGCCATGCCTGTGTGTTGCCTGTGTCTGTCCTGTAGATGTTCCCATCCTTTGGGGCTCTTTGCTCATGTCATCTTGCAGTTCAACACTCAGCTTCCACACAGTAGACACTTCTGCACCTACAAAGTTAGTTGCGGGGGCAGTATTTCATAATTCTCTGCATAATCTATTCAGAAGCTTAGTATTTTACTTCTCTTTTTCTTCCTTTTCTTGGCAAGGTAATCAAGAGGAAACCTACAGAGTGAACAGTGATAAGTATGGAGTACATATTGTGGTGAACTGAAAAGCACCTCAGGTAGAAATTGGCTCTGCGCCATCTTTTCCTTGTGTTTCTGCAGTAGATTTAATCAAGCTACAGTAACAGGAGACACTGAAGGTGGATGCATGCAGGCAAGCATATCTAAGAGAAAGAAAACTGCCCTGAAATAACCAAAGGAAGCAGTCAAATATGCATTTAGAATGAAGGATTTGGTGGTTAGCTCTTTGAGGGGTGCTTACCACTGTGAGGAGCGGTTCATTTAGGATGCCTCAGTTCTGAGTCCAACATGGCTGCTCTCTCTTTCTGAGGCCATCTCAATTTTCCCGGGTGATTAAAAGAGCTGGGGAAGCTTAGTAGTGCAGCAAGGGAGCCTGGAGGAATGATGCAGCCCTTGTTCCTGTCCCAGGATTGTAACCTTAGACTGCAGCATCACTTTTCCTTTGGGACAAACGCCAGGTCCCCTGCACTGTGCAAACCAAGGGGAACATGATGGCTTTGTGCCTGCTACCTCTGAGCATTGGCTCTGACCTCTTGTGGTTTGATCTGCTTGTAGATTGCTTTTCTGTAAGACAAGTTCATCCACCCCTCATTTCATTCGGCTTGTGGGGGGCTGAAAACCCCCCACCCCCAGCCACACTGGGGGCTAGTAAACGCAGGGAACCGTTTGCACCCATTCTACTTTCATGGTTTCTCGTGACATTTGGTCCGAGCTGTGGAGAAAGCCATGCTTTTCTCTACTAACTAACTGCAAAGGGAACCCCCATGCTTCTGTCATTTTCAGTACAGAACCTCCTTTGCTCTTCATGAAGGTCATTTGGCATATTTAGAATAGAATAGAATAAACCAGGTTGGAAGAGACCTTCAAGATCATCGTGCCCAACCCATCATCCAGCACCACCTAACCAACTAAACCGTGCAACCAAGCATCCTGTCAAGCCTCGCCCTGAACACCCCCCAGTGACTGCGACCCCACCACCTCCCCGGGCAGCCCATTCCAATGGGCAATCACTCTCTCTGTGTAAAACTTCCTCCTAACCTCCAGCCTAAAATATTGCAAGAGTGTACTGAGTAGTTCACTTTTCATCTCAATTATTGATTTAACATATAAGGATGCTGAAAGTTTTCTTAATTATGAAAGAAACTTTAAAAAGCCCATTAGTTTTGTTTCTTCTTGTGATGAATTGAGAGTGTCTCGGCCTTAACAAAAATGTAGTTTCTGCTGCTGTCTGTGGCCATTGTGTTTCTGCCAATTTCAGCAAATGGATTTTGTTTGAGTGTGGCCTGCTGTCAGCAGCTGAGGCTCTCCATAGCCAGCAAGAAGCACAAGGTCAGCCATACCTGCTCACACCTCTCTTCTCAGTCATAAAACCACCTTCAGTCAAATAATCTTTTGGGAAAGCAACCTCCCATCCTCTCTTTTCTGGTCCTCCTGTTAAGTTACTGCATAGAAATACCCAGGAAGGACTTTGTGACTAGCAAACCAGCCAAGTCACCCCATCACCAGTATCACATAGGCCAACCATGAGCCACAAGACAAAAAATACCTGCTTGGGTTTTTCATAAGAGACTACCACAAGTTCAAAAGCCATCCTTCAAAGATGCCAACCCTAAGGCTGAAGGAGTGGGTGCCAAAAACGTGAAGAAAGGCATTGCTGTGACACTTGAAGGCACATATTGCCAAGGGTACACTTGGTTTTGTCACCACCAGTAACTGATGTGTCCAGCTACCAAAAAAAAAGTGAGCTTATAGGGGAAGTAAGTTTAAATACAGGCACCTGTAACAAGCATTGGGACTCTGAACTAGAGAGGTATGCATGAGATACTTAAGCTTGTATTCACAAATAAGCTTCAATGCGGATTTTAGAGTTGCCCTCCCCATTTAGTGTCTGCTCATACCTGCCCTCCTACTGACTGAGTGCAACATGCTGAGTTTGACACTCACCTGGCTGAATCTGACACTCACCTGGCTGAGTCATCACTCTGCAGACATTACCAGTTGTGGGTTGAAACCATGTGCAGATCGAGAGGTCGTCTCCCCCATATGAGGACCTGGATATTAAAGCAACATGTGCATGTTATCGTTGTCATTGGTGTTGGCACATACGTGGCACACGCAGATGGCAACAGCAGATAGGACTGGGCATTCTGTCACATCAGTCACTTTTTGTTTTCTCAGTGCATTTGGGTTGATATAGGTATTTTCTAGATAACTAGGACACTCCTTTTCACTGAGGAAGACATTTTTGCAGTACCTTTCCTAGACTGCTCTGTGTTGGGTGCCCTTTTCTTCATCTGAATTGATTAAGATGCATGTTTCTTTCCTTCAAAAGTTCTCTCTAAAGTTCCTATTCACACACGATACAAGATCAATGGGCTAATAATGAAAGCAGTAGTGTGATGCTATTTCAGATCTGTTGCCTGTTTATTTGAAACAGCTGTCTACAAGTGTGGGCTGCAGGATACAGAGGTTGCCATGGCTAAAGCCCGTGTTTACTGAGTGCTTGGTAAATAGTTGCACAACTTTCTGTGTAAATGCCAGATAGCACATTGGAGTTTCTGTTGGGCAGTTTTGCTCAGGCACAAGCCACCTCCCCAGTTTCTATAACTATATTGATCTTATTTGCTTGCACATACCTGTGTGGAGTGAGGCGAGAAGGAGATGCGCCACCAAAAAAGGACTAAATTTGTTTGTAGCCAGAGAGGTGAGGGCTGAGAGGGGAGGCATGAAGCCAGTCTTTGCAGAGATGAAAGCCCACTGCAAGGGAGATGGGAATAATCTTCCCCATCTCTGGTGGCTAGAGCAGCAGTGGTCTTCAATTGCTGCCAGGAAGAATCGAGTTAGGCGTCACAGAGAGACTTTGTAGTGGTAATGATGGCGAGGCAGCAGCCTGCAGAGGCTATCAAATCTCCATTGATGAGGATCTTGAAGAGCAGATTAGATCTAGCTTTGGCAGGAGTGATATACTGTAACTAATCCAGCCTTAAATCAAGAAAATGGGCTGGATGACCTCTTGAAGTACTTCGTAGTCCATAAGTCTATTTATGCCATTAATATTTGGAGGCAGAGTCTGATTAAACAGTGGCGTACACCAAGCGCTGGAGCAGCTGCTGTTTCTTCCATCCATGACTTGGTGAGAGAACACATAGCAGAGCTCTGTGGGAGGGAGGATGCTCCAAAGGAGGACAGGCACCGATGTGCCTGTTCTATGCAGGTCTCAGCTTTTCAGAGATGGATGTGAAGTCAGCAGGGGCTGCTTTCCCAAAGACATACCCAGGGCCCCCTCTCATCACCTACAGGAGGTCCAAACCCCTTTGTGGGGCACTGGGTACCTGGCTAGCACCAGCAGCACACCCGTGCTCTCATCCTCTCTGGAGTGAGTGGTGCAGGTGTCTTGCATCATGCTCTGTGCTCCCCTGTCCAGTGCATCTCTTTAAGGGGCAGGGAGATGCTGGCCCTTAGCATGGCCATTCTTTTCATCCCATGCTCCAACTGAAGAAGTTATTAGAAGGAAAGGAAAACAAAAAAGAGAGAGAGAAGAAAAAAAGAGCACTAACAAATGTGCAAGAAAAGGTGTAATTTTTTTTTCTCCCAAACAGCACATACTTTCATTTACAGCTGTGTCTTATTTGCATTTGGTTCTCCAGATGTAAACCAGACCCATGGGGTCAGGCAGTACAGGTTTCCTATTTTTCACATCAGTGCACCCGCAGAAGGACAGCCTTTGGTATGGCTCACATTATACTGGGGGAAAGCCTTCTTGTTCATGCCATTTTTGAGAATTCTTGCAGTAATACTAAAGTAAAAAATTCCTCTTTTTCTGCTGTGAAGGGCTGCTGCAGGCCTAGGTAAGGCTGTGGGCTGTGAAAGAGCACAGCCTCCTCTGTAAGAGAGGGGAGACCTGGGAAAGGCAAAAGCGAGCGGCAGAGACTGCACACTGTAAAAAATGGATTAGCAGAGAGATGACTTCTTGAAATGGAAAGGGCTCGCTTGTCACAGGAGCCTGGATTTACTTATCTGCCATTCAAGTACTTGCATAATTATACCTAATCTGCAGGTGATAGATTGATAAAATAGACTTAAATGGTGAGAAGGCAAAAAACCCCACAACGACTGGATGTTTGGCTCTCTATTTACCTCAGCTGAAAACATCACTGATGTGTTTTTGATACCAAAGATTGCAATTTCCTGTTCACTCCCTGGACCCCTCTAGCCTCTAGAGGCTTCCACTCCATGGTTTCTTAAAGGCATAAGCCTTAACACATGACAGGTATCTGTGAGAAAATTAGCAACATTTACTGCAAGAGAAGCTTATGCATGTGTGATAGATTCTCAGATTCTTTCTCTGGCTGCTGCATTTTAGCTGTGTCTCTTCTGAAACAAGAGCCTGTACTATTTGCAGGGCTTTGCAGAGCTGGCCTGATATGCAGCCACCTTCCTTTCAATATAATAATCCAAAGCTTACAGAGCTGTAAATAAAAATGCAACCTCTAAGCCAATGTAGAAATTTCTCCTGAGTCCACAGATGATCAAAATGATATTGTTGAAGGGCATTATTTAAGCTCATTCCTGTCAGCAGTTACTGTAATGCTCAGTAGCTGTGGTGCAAAAGAGTTTGGGGGTAAGCACCCATGCCCATTCCTCTCTCTGTTTCCCAGCTTCCCACAGCCAGAGATTTTGATATTGCAGTCATTGTGGTGCTACCAGATCCAGCATCTCAGCTGGCTAATTTGTGCCAGTGCAGTTGTATTGATTACAGCAGTAACTAGAATCTGGGTGTGGGCTAGATCTCCACTTTTTCCTGATTCTCTGGTGGGTTTTGGAGTTTGAGGACCTTGCCACAAGGTGTGTGGCAGATCCCAATGACAGAACAAGGGGCAATGAGTGGAAGTTGAGGCACAGGAAGTTCCGTGGAAACATGAGGAAAATTTTTCTCACTGGGAGGGTGACAGAACACTGGAACAGTCTGCCTGGGGGATTGTGGAGTCTCCCTCTCTGAAGGTATTCAAAGCCTGCCTGCATGCATTCCTGTGTCACCTGGTATAGGTGATCCTGTTCTGGCAAGGGGGTTGGACTAGATGATCTTTAGAGATCCCTTCCAACCACTAACATTCTGTGATGCTGTGATCCATCTCTACCTGCAGCCACTGCAGGGGCATCTGAGCAGCAAAACACTGTGAGCTTGTTCCTGTCTGGGCAGAAGCCACACCACTGGCCATTTCTATTCAAGCAGCAGTAAGCATTTTCTGCCTTACTCTGTTCCAGCTCTCATACCATTGTGAAGAAGACACCTTAAAAAGTGGCTCTTTCATCCACAGATCTCCTAAGATGTAGCATTAATTATGTAAACTTCACATCAGCTCTACAAGGTGCTGGCTTTGTAGCAAAACAAAAGCACAAAGGAGGTAGGGTGGTTTTTTTGGGGGGTGGGTGTGGGTTTGTGGGTGTTTTGCCACCCCTCAGACTCATATTACTGGCCAATATGCAGGTGGCCTGATGGCCCTGACCGAGGACGGCATTAAGCTGTGAGAGACTGTGAAATACTGCCTCTGAAGGTTATAGATTAGAGAGTAGAGGCAAACAAAGGATGGAGGAGAAAGTCCTAGCAATTAACTCTTGCTTTAAATATCTGTATTTGAAAAAAGCTGTGCTTTTTCCAGCTGGGGAACTGACAGGTGAGCTATGGGCCCATGTTAAAAAAAAACAGCTCAATTTTTAATATCAAATACTCTAAGCAGTAATCACAGTGAGCAGCTTACCAGCAATTCAGCCTGGAATGTGTTTGCATTGCTTGTCAGATAATTTTGAGCTGTGGACATATTCATGGAAATTGTGATCTGTTTCAGGACAATTCACAAACGTGCAAAAGGACTAAATTCAGCAAATTGATTCTCCACCATGAATAGTTCAACCAGAACCAGTTCCCCATGATAAGGTGTCGTGCATTTCTAATTTCTAACTCAAACAAATGTGCTACTGTGCTATTGCATTGTTTATCACCACAAATGTTGACTTCATAAGTACCAAATCATGAAATTGAGATTGCATAAACCTCTCTGCGTGGAGAAAAGGAGCCCTGCATTACCTGGACTCTCTCTTCTACCGCTCTTGCCAGGTGCCACACTGTTCCTGGGATGGCTGCTGACATTAATTCTGTGCCCCTTGCTGTAATGCCATTACAATTATTTTTTTCACATTCAGATTATTACGAGAGAATAGGAGGAGGGATTTTTGCCCCAGCTGCCCACTGAACCCTGCTGTACCACTGTTGGCACCCAAGTGGTAATGGATACCAGTTATTAACCTGTTATTTTGAGTTCATTTTGCCACAGGTCTGCAAGGAAAGATGTGAGTTTCAGAAGCAGTTTCATGCCTAAGGGCTCTTAGCATTGTAGCTCCCCTAGCCTATGGTGACTCACACCATGTTGAACCCAATGAGTTTTCCTGCTTAGCAGGCAGTTTTACCTCGAAGCTCTAAGGAATAAGGTCATTAGAGGGGAGCTGAGTCATCTTTGCTGAAGATGAAAGCCAGTTTTGGGGAAACACAGTGTCGTGGGTTTAAGACTGGATGTCTTAACCATAGAGTTGAAGAGGAACTAGATAGGTGCAGGAAATGGTAATCATTTGTTATTTTATCCTGTAAGCCCTGCGTCTGCTACATAAATGGGTTGCAGAGTCAATTTGTCTCTTTCTGCCTCTCTCTCTCCCTTCCCAGCATGGATCCTTTATCTCCGGCAACATGGGGAAGGTTTGCAGCCTGGCTTGGCCTTGGCAAACCAGGTTGGTAGCTGTGCCATTCAGCTTAGCTTGGGAGGTAGGGAGGAATGGTGGGAGAGCTGGCCTGGGGGACACAGAAGCCTGGTGTGTTGGGAGGGTTTTGGCTTAATGAGGTTGTAAGCTGAAATGTGTATTTGGGTGTTTTGCATTTGTGTAAACAGTGTAAATATGTGTAAATAGTATTTCCATTTAAATTTCCAATTCTGTGAGGAGCACTTTTATTTTACTCCTCTGGGGAGGGGTAAAATATCTTTCTGTCTGCCCTAAAACCAAAACTAAGACAGTTGCAGAGCTCAAGTAGGTTTGGCTGTAAGTGTGAAGAGCTATTGTTGCCAGCAACGTCCTTCTCCAAAGTGGAGAGCATTTAGAACCTGAAGGGGACAAAAGATGCAGTCACTGAAGCCACATAGTTGTGAACCTGGGAAAGTCAAATCCCAAGATCAGGATAAAAAGAAATTGGTATGTCTATGACTTGTCCTTTACTCTCTTACAAAGCCAACAAACAAAACTTAAAACCTCATGGGACAACTTCAGGTTGATGGCAACCTCTGACTGCTCTAAGACTGGGTTTTACTCAAGGAACATATTGTTCAGATGTAACACATTTGTCTCAGTGATTTGTCTCAGCTGGGCTGGTGATTGCACACAAAAGCTTTCTCTTATGCTCCTGCACTACTTGCATGGTTCTCTTTGTACTGCTGGCTGCATTTGGGGCATCCTAAGAACTGTGGGGAGGGATAGACTAACAAGCTCTTACCCACAGGACCAGCTTAAACCATGAAGGACTATGATTTTGACTTACTTTTACCCCACTTGCTGTTCCCTTTTGGCACAAGACCAGGCCAGCTGATATGCTGTGTGCCTGCTCTCAACCCCAGCATCACTTTTGGAAACAACTCACATTCCCCCAGAACTGTTGCTCGGTGGTTTCTTTCTTCCCCCCTTCTTTTTCCCGACTCTTTGGCTCTCCAAACGTACTAAAGTGTCATTAAGACAAATGGCAAACATTCCTTCTTTTCTCACATCTGTCAAAACTTCAGAAATCTACTTTCATGACATTTCACACAGCATTTTTTTATGTACCACTCAAAGGACATAGAATCCTAATGAGCCTTGCTGCTGTGATTTTCATCATCTGTGTGCTGCTGCCCCTCCATAGTAAATCAACAAAAGGGAGGCATTTGCTGGAAGGGACAAGTGATATAAACAGCTGTAGGGTGGAAAGAGAGGGAAAGAGAACAAGGCTGGTACCCACACAGGGTTTGGAGACACTCTTTGAATGAAGTATCTATGTATTACTATGAAGAGGTCATGCTCCTAAGCACCTCAGCTGCACCCAACAAGGAAGCTGAGCTCCTCCACGGCTTTGGAGTCACCAAAGAAATACTCTGTAAGACTTAAGAGTAGCTTTGCACGTCCATCCTCAGCATTAGGAACTGAAAGAGGGCTTCCTTTTTGACCCTGAATTTTAAAAGCAATTTGTTGTTTCTGCAACTGCAGACATGGCCTGCAGATGTTAACTGATGTGCTTGCTTTTACTGTCTGTAAATGTACTGTCTGATCTATAATAGTTTCTAATGGGAGAAGGAGAACACTACTTCCCCCCATCAGAAACAGGAGGAAAAATGTGCCCAAAATTGCTTAAGTGCCTCCTTTAAGGAGGCAAAAAAAACACCAAAAAAAAATAAGGTAGACATCCATATCTTTCAAGTCTGGGAAGCTAGTGGGCTAGTAGCTCAGGCTCTTCCTTGTCAAACACTACAATACAAATAGTAGCCACCTCCTCCCCATCCTCTAGATAGGGAAAGGGCACTTTCAGATGGACTGGCTGGCCTGTGATAGCTTGGATAGCAGCAAAGCATTTAACAAGATGCCAGGCAAGACTGGTTTGTTACAGGCCATGTGTGAGCAAAAGCCCTACTGCGAATATGAGAGACACTCAGGAACAGCTCTGCTAGCAGCAGTCTGAAAGCACCCAGGAATGGTGCAGGGCCTCTGCTGCCAGGAGAGTATTTTACCTTGATTACAGGACCCTTGTAGCTATAGTTGTAGGATGGTTGATTTTGCATCCTCAGGTACAAACTCTTCTGCCTGGTTATAGTCTGTGCTGCTAATTTTGTAGCAAATGTGGAGCTTGGGGGGTTGGTTCTACACAAGCAGAAATAAAGTCACAGAATCACCAAGGTTGGAAGAGACCTCAAAGATCATCAAGTCCAACCTGTCACCCAAGACCTCATGACTAAACCATGGTACTAAATGCCATGTCCAATCCCCTCTTCAACACCTCCAGGGATGGTGACTCCACCACCTCCCTGGGCAGCACATCCCAATGGCTAACGACTCTCTCAGTGAAGAACTTTCTCCTCACCTCCAGCCTAACCTTCCCCTGGCACAGCTTGAGACTGTGTCCTCTTGTTCTGGTGCTGGTTGCCTGGGAGAAGAGACCAACCCCCTCCTGGCTACAACCACCCTTCAGGTGGTTTGTTGTTGGGAAAGCACACAATTATATGAAAGGTCTTAAGGCATTGGTAGACCAGGAAGTGTTTCTGGTTTTGACCAGAACTACTATCAGGGGAAAAAAAAAGTAAATAAGAGAAATATTGGAAATGTCCATGCTACCAAACTAGCTGACAAAGACAACTACATCTTGTTATTTCCTTGTCAAGCTATTTCAGTTTCAACTTGATGACTCATGACCCATATATACATATATATGTATATATAGAGTAGTGCTGTACATAGGTACCTTTTTTTTCATAGCCCTAACAGCTGACAGCACCCTGTGTCCATCTGAGCAGTGCAACATGCTGGATGGCAACATGGCAGTCACCCTTTATGCTCCATCACAGCAGAGAAGACCATCACCTCCAGGTGACTGCCAGCCTTATGGGACTGCTGGTGCTTCAGAGCCCTTGCCTGAAGCACCGCAGCCCTTGTAAGTGGCCTTGCAGACTTGAGTGAGATGAGACCTGCAACCTCCTTCCTGCCTGAGATGTGATGCACAGTCCAAATTACCTTTTGCTGCCTCACCTGAAGTCAAAGTTCAGCTTTCTCCAGCAGCACCAGCCAGCAGGAAGCCTAGATAATAATTTGACATGCTAGTTGTCAGCGCAGGGAAGCGCACCTCTGCCTCTGTATGGAGCCTTGCACAAGTTTTTGGATACACTTTCAGAAAGTTTAAAAATGCAACAGATACAAACTGATGAAAGTTTGCTTTCACTTGCAGTGGGGGAAAGATGGGTTGCCAGAGACTCATAGAAACATAGATTTGTTAGGGTTGGAAGGGACCTCAAGGATCATCTAGTTCCAACTCCCCTGCATGGGCAGGGACACCTCACACTACATCAGGTTGCTCAGAGCCACGCCAGCCTGGCCTTAAAAACCTCCAGGGATAAGGCTTCTACCACCTCCCTGGGCAACCTATTCCAGTGTTTCACCACCCTCATGGGGAAAAATTTCTTCCTAATAATACATTCTGAATCTATCCAGTTCTATTTTTTTTCCTCCATTCCCTAAAAACTCCCTCCCCAGCTTTCTTGTAGGCCCCCTTCAGATACTGGAAGGCCACAATAAGGTCTCCTCAGAGCCTTCTCTTCTCCAGACTGAACAGCCCTAACTCCCTCAGTCTGTCCTCATAGGAGAGGTGCTCCAGCCCTCTGATTGTACGTGTTTTAGAGAAGAAGATCCTCCAGGAGCAATGTTTACAAGGCAGCCACCTGCCCTCCTTTCACTTTTCATGTTGTATGCTATCTTCTACTAAATTCCCAAGATTTTGATTTGCATCAATAGGAGTTTTGGAACACTAAAAGTTCAGGAAACCAGCATGTGTTTGGGGGAGCCCTAAATCCGAGTTTAGAAGAATACTTCTAGTGCTTTCATACCAGTGGCAAAATGCAAATTTCATTGGTGCAATGTTCACTCATTATCACTGAATCAAAGAGCAGTCTCAGTTCCTGCTGGCATCCTATTTAACAGGGAAATAAAAATCTCTCTCCTTGCAGACATACGTTGCTGTGTGAATGGATGCTGCTACTGCTGCTGCCTCCATCTTTGTGTCTCACATTTGCGTTGATTAGCTGCCATATTTTAGGGCTGTTTGCATTAGGCTAGTGAAATCATCAGCGTGCAAACAAAAGCAGATCTCTACCTTAAGAACTGGCCACACAAAACACAACTGGAGATTGATAGAAATGGGGAAAGCCACACGAACAAGGTGAGACCCCCACAGACCGAGGCAGGTGAGCTTCACAGGGGATAAATGACAGGGCTGAAGTGCACAAGTGAAAACAATCAGAACTCCTGTGTAAAGTGACACTGATATATTCTGAATGTCACTTTACACTGCACAGTGCTATGCTCACTCCAAAAAGCCTCTTTAATTACAGCTGCTCAAGCCTTAAACCTGCAAAACTCCAGTACGGCAGAGGTGGGCCCCATTTAAGCAACGTAAATCACGTCACTGAGGAGGCAAAGCAAATGGGAAGTTAATCTAGCAAGACTTACCTGTGATATTTCATTATCTATGCATCTATTTAAGGCTAACAGCAGCAAGGTTTAAAGAGGGGGGGTGTCTTAAAATTTTTATCACAACTGTTATCCTTTTAAAATGTTTCTTTCTGCTTTATCTTTCCTTTTTAATGCTTGTCTAACAAATGGCTTTGGGGGATTGAGGGGATTGCTTTGTTTGGTTTTTGCTTGTGTGATGGTTACCTGCTCTTCCCATGCTGTCAAGGGTTGCAGCCTGTTCTGGAAATCCTTTTCTAATTATCACCCCTTCCCAAGGATCTGCAAAGGAACACCCCCTGACTGATGTCCCAGTTCAGCAGCCCCAGGGAAGCAGGAGCAAATCCTGCAGGGCTGAGGAGGCAGGAGTGAGGGTGCTTCAGAGGTTTTGCTGTAGAGGTCAGGATGGCAGCATGTCAGCTATCCCTTGCAATTTGGCAGGCAGAAATTACTTTGGCAGTTTCATCCTCTTCTTCCTGTTGCCTGTCAGAGAGGGGACCCATCCCCTCAGGCGTCACTTGAGACATCCCACACTTGGATACAGATAAATAGGGGAAGTGTGCAAGCCAGAACTTGGTTCCTGAATTAAATGAGAAAACTCTGCTGTGGTGGTTTGAGTGTCCTGGAGAGTGCAACCTGGGCCTTTGTTGGCTTTGTAAACTGCTGGCCTAGCTATTTAAGTGAAAAATAATTCTTTCCTTGAGAGTTTTTCTCCCACAGCTTTCTTTTCAGAGCTTGGCACCAAATAAAGTAGCTTAAGAAAAGAAAAACATAAACTGGGGCAGAGTTTCGTGTAGAAAAACTGAAAAGCCCTCTTGAGCTGCAGCCAAACACAGTGGCATGCTCTCAGCTGTCCTGGGATCCCTCTCTTGCAAAGTGTGCTGCCTGCATTACTGTAGAGATGTTCTTTCTGCTAGGTGTTACTGATGCATTCATTAATAGGCCTCTGAAGCATGTTTGTAGGTTTGACTTCATGTCAGTCACCAGTTTTCTTTCATGTCTTCCTATGATTTTCCTATGCTAGGTTTTTCCCAAAAGAATGGGATTTATTGGTGTAAGACCAGAGGGCCTTTGCTGTGCTGCCAAGAGTGCTTTGATACTTCACAGCCAGGATCTTGAGGATTCCTCTGGCTAGGCTGCCCCTGCTAGGATGCCTCCTTGGTTGTCTTGTGGCTCCCTTCCTTTCACTATTTCCCTTTGTAAAGGCAGAATTGATTCACCTCTGTGCAGCCAAGCTCTAAAAACTCAACCCCATTTCAAGGAACAATCACACTACTGTTGTCTTCTGCAAAACTCATCATCTGCTTAGCTCAAGGGCTGGGTGTGTGCATTCAGAGGTGTGCTGGCTTTGCAAAGCATATTTTGCACTTATGAGGAAATTAGTAAATATCACAAGTGATGATCTGGCAGTCAAAAAGAGCTGGGCTCCTGTCTACGTCCAGCCTATACATGGGTCTAAGCTATAGCAGCTGCTCTATCATCTGCTGACCCCTTCCTAGCAGAAAATGGGGATAAAGAAGAGGAGACTCACAGATTGAAACAAAAACAGATCTAATGAAATAGCCAAACTGCTACCAATGTCAATACAAAGTACATAAAGTTATACTCAGCCCAGCAAAGGTACAGCAGTCAGTGTCCAGGAAGGCAGCCCTCAAGAGCAGAAGGAAGAGGAGGGTGAAGCAGAGTCCAAGAAGGAAGCTCCAGTGTGAAGTTCCCCCTTTCTGTTGGGTGGGGAGAAATTTAATGAAATACCACAAAGACAGAGCTCTGGAACAGGCTGCCCAGAGAGATTGTGGAGTCTCCTTTGAATGGAGATATTCAAAACCCACCTGGCTGTGTTGCTGAGTGATCCTGCTCTGGCTGGGTGGTTGGACTGGGTGATCTTCAGAGGTCCCTCCCAACCCCTAACATTCCTTGATAACAAGTGTGATGTTTATTGTATGGGATACACCTGTGAGCCAACTCAAGTCAGCTGTACTTGCTGACTCAGACCTGCTAATGGCCTGCAGCCCACAGCTGGCCTGGGAGTCAGTCCCAGCAGCACCAGGACAGTTCCTTAAATCATTATCAACAAAACCCTACGACTGGGTCAAGTGTTTATGGAGAGCAAAGCATGATTGGAAAAAATCAAAGAATATTAGTTCTCAACTAAAATGTTAAAAATGCTTTCTTGGCAGATCCACATGAAAAGATTGAAATTGCACCATTAGTGACAAAGTCAAAGAAATGAATTATTTCTCTAAACAAAAATAAGATATTGGAAAGTATGTGAAGTGTGAGCCAAGAAAGGCTTTTTAGTATCACGGTGCTCCACCATGTTCCCCACAAACAGAGGATGTTATTTATCAAAGGCCTTTACACTTAGGTTCTCAAGAACAGCTGGTTGGAGAATAGAAGGCTCGAGGAGACCTTATTGTGGCCTTCCTGTATCTGAAGGGGTGCTACAAGAAAGCTGGGGAGGGACTGTAGGATGTCAGGTAGTGATAGGACTTGGGGGAATAAAGCAAAATTAGGAGTGGGTAGATTCAGATTGGATGTTAGGAAGTTGCTCTTCCCCATGAGCGTGGTGAGACACTGGAAGTTTTTAAGGCCAGGCTAGATGTGGCTCTGAGCAACTTGCTGTAATGTGAGGTGTCCCTGCCCATAGCAGGGGGGTTGGAACTGGATGATCTTTGAGGTCCCTTCCACCCCTGACATTTCTGTGATTCTGTATGTGCCATAATTTGCTATCAATGAGCAAGAATGTGGTATTTCAAGTGTATTATGTTACATGGAGGTAGATGTTTTCAAAATTGCATTGTTGTTGTTTGAAATTAAATTGATGTTCCCCCTACCATTGATCTAAAGGTGGAGTAACTGAACTGTTTGCTCCTGTTTATAGTGTTATCCACTATTTTGTGGCTTCTGCGAGGGAAAAAACCCAACAAAACACCTCTTTCCTCAATGTCTGCTTTCATAAAGCATTGGCTTTGCTTGTCACTCAGTGGCAGGTGTTAAAACTTCAGGAGAACTGTTTTGGATGGTCAGCATCTCAGGATGCATTTGCAGGAGTGGCTCTGTGAGCACCACACACCATGTTTTAAACATTATTTTTCTTTTATGTCAGTTAACCATAAACCTTCTCCTCCAAACCCACACTTGGAGTATTGTGCAGCAGACAGCAGAGCAATGCACAGGAAATGGCTTCTTTCCTGGATATCTAACAATTACTTTTAGTTGAGAAACCTGGAGCCATGTGTTGAGCTTGTGCTCACTTGGTCTCTTTCCCTCCCTTCCTTCCTCCTTTCCTTCCTCCCTCCCTCCCTCCCTCCCTTCCTTCCTTCCTCCCTCCCTCCCTTCCTTCCCTCCCCTCCCCTCCCCTTTTTTCCTTCTTCCTTTCTTCCTTCCTTTCTTCCTTTCTTTTTAATATTATTCTGCTCTTACAGTGCCAAAGGAAAATTTCAGTCAGAGCTGTGTCTCCATAAAACATACAAGAGGTTAGCTTGAGTCCCCTGCTGCGAAGGGAAGAAGCACCAGGTGATTGATCCACCATGTCATTTTACCTTCTTCCAAGATTTCACAGCCTTAAATGCCTTTGTCTGCAAAGATCCTAAGGCAGGTGTAAATATGACTGAGGCTTCACACTGGAAGAGAAAAATCAAATGTAAGCTTTAAGGGAAAGAGGAATAAGTGTGGGAGAAGCAGCAGCTGGATCCATAGGTGTCATTTCTGGGTCTGAGCACATACTTGCATTTTGCACTTTGGGAGACCCGGGAGTAAGAGGCTTTCAACATCTTCCCTTCTCTTTCCGATGAGCCTCAATTCGCCACCTTTGTGTCCTTTTTGCTTGGAACATGCTTGGTGCTGTGTGTGCTGCACATGGAACGTTGCATCCTTGCAGCCACAGCCCTTTGTGCTCGGTGTCTGCAGATGGATGGATTTTTCCATCATCCATCATGGCTGTGACAGCAGACGGATGATCTACAACTCCGAGCGCTGTAGCGCTGATGATGTGGCTGTGGCTGTAGTAATAACGTGGGCCTACTCCAGGGACAGCAGTGCTGCACGGGGTTCTTTTAAAGGTGAAGCATAAGGCTTAAATCCTCCCTTGTTTCCTAGCTGCCTCCCTCCCCAAAGCTGTTTCGAGTCCCAGATCAATGGAAAGGGAAAAAAAAGAAAGAAAGAAAGGAAGAAAGAAAAAAAGGATGAATCCATCTCCTGCAGAAATATCATCAGTGGTGTGAGAGAGCTCTCTGATTTAGATGCTGGAGGGGATACCAGAAAACCAAGCTTTGGGCAGAAATGCAAAGGGAACTCTGACTTTTGGGTGTCTTACCTTGACAGGTCAATATTGTCATATTGGATGCAGAACAAACTTGTCTTCTGTGTAGCTGCAGTTTAACTCTTGCTGTTTTTCTACAAGGCTCCTGTCTCTAGCCTTCATTAAAACTCCAACTCCTGGAGGCAAGTGAGTTTGTAAAATCACATTTTCCCTAACTAAATAAACATTACTTTCCTTAAAAGAAAACTCTTCAATTGATGACATCAGTTACCTGCAGAGGTTCAGAAACAAAAGGGTCAAAGAAAGAACTCAAGTTTCCTCATTACTGCATTTCTTGGGTTTTAAACCTTTAGGTTTAAGCCTTTAGGTTTAAGATTTAGGGTTAAGCCATGATAATCAATTGCCTGGGGGTAGCAGCCATACTGAATTTAGATCCTCACCTGGATCTAAATTCAGAGACACTTTCTGTCTCACTGCAGGATGGTGGTGCCAAGCCAGAAGCCAAATTTCTTTCTCTCCATCTCCTAAAGAGCATCAACCAGAAGGGTACTGTCTGCTTTTAACAAGTTGGATGGCTTAGAGGCTGAATACAGACCCCAATGCCACTTCTGTCCCTGCCAGCCAGGCACCACTTGCTGCCTCTGTGAAAAGCTCATCTGCCTCTTTTTAAAGCTCAGATAAGTGAAAGAACAAGACACATATTGACTTCAGCAATATTCAGCTCAAGCCCAAGCCTCATGCCTTGCAGAAAAGTTGTGAGTACTGCCTGTGCTCACTGATATAAATAGTGCAACACCCTTTTATTGCTTTTTAAATCACAGATTTCAGCTAAGGCCAAGGGATTTTAAAAGCTGAACTCAAATCTGGCTTCTGAATTAGTGAAAGTAAAGTCATTCCTTGTTTTCTTTAGGAAATGAAACAAAAAAATCCACTGGCAGGCATATCTTCTAGTGTTAACTAAGCTACAACTGCTTGCAGAGGACCTTACAGACATGTGGCACTGAAAATGAAAAAGCACCACAGGTGACCTGACCCCTACTCTGGCTGAAGGAGAGAGGAGCTCCTTACATGTCCTGAACATAAGCTCCTACCTTTGCTAAGTTGTTATTCTAATACTGCAGTAATAGTAGAGAAGAAGGCAAGGATGGGGTTTATTTGCCCATATAAAGCCAACAGCATCTTGTGGTAACTTACTGCAGTAAACAGGGAGTATTCACCAAGCACCACTGCATTGCTAGGTCGCACATGGTCAAGATGAAACATGGCAGTATTGTGTATTAGCTCCATGGAGGTCAGCTTTCTTCAGATACAGCTCTTTTTACCAGCCCTAAGGCTGCTTCCATGTTGTCCACAGCTATCACAGGCCAAGCCTTGTCCAAAATGTCCACGCATACCCTGAAAACGTAATTTGGGATTTATATTTATATTGCTCCCCTGTGCCATTCAAGAACAGGACAGAAAGACAAGGAACTGACTCAGACAGCAGTTTCCTCTTGTATTTCACAGCCAGGCATGAGAAGGACCAGCCACAGGGCTCTCTCTCTTCATCTCTGGTGAAAAACCCGGCTGGGAATCAGGGACAAAACAGCCTGACAATCCCCATCACTACTCAGTCTGCTGCAGTAAAAACTTTGACCCATCACTAGAGGTGCTTTTACCTGGATGGTTTCTAACCTTCCCATGTATTACTCTTTTCCTGGGGTGTCTTTTCCTAGTCACAAGCCCTTCAGCTGAGAGAAGATCCTCAGTGGCTTGGCCATGATCTCTAGCCTGGCTGCTAGAGGATTGCTCAGTTTCCTGCTGACCTTTGGTTACCTGGTCAAGTTTGGTTACCTGGTGTCAAGTCCCTTCTGGCATCTTGGTGATAGTGACCACTATCTGGGCTGCCTTGGTAGATTACTCCATTACCTGTATGATATTGGGGACTTTCCCCTAATATTTAACCTATTTTTTTTGTCTACTGGTGTTAAAAGTCACTACTTCCCCTTCTGTCCTTACTGACTGACTTCTGTCCCTCAACATGCTTGTAGACAGTTAGGTCCCTTCAGCCCTCTCTTCTCCAGTTTGAACACACTTTTCCCTCACAGGCCTTATTTTCCAAACCCTTTGTCACCTTTGTTGCTTTCCTTTGAGCTCTTCCCAATTCATCTTTAAAAAAGTAGGTGCCCTGCACCAAACAAAGTGTGCCATAGCCTCTGTTGCTGAAGGAGAGCAGCAAAATTAGCATAATTATCTCACTGGGTTTCCCCACAGCTCAGCTATTAACCTTTTTACTGCTGGGGTACCTTGTCCAGCTGGCAGTATGCAGATCCAGGCTTCTCCAGAGCGCAGGTTGATGTAGGGTTTGACTCCCCAGCTGTTCAGCTCTGAGCCACTTTATGAGTTCCTGCAAAGGCATGCACTGATTCACAGAAAGTGATGCAGAAAGTATTGTATCCTGGGAAAAGCCTTCAGGAACCCCTGCCCCAGGGAGGCTCAGGGTGGCAGGTGGCTGCAGAAGGAGCTGGTGGCCCCTGCTCCTGCCAGGAGGATGCTGGCCACGTTGAATGCCAGCCTGGGCAGAGCCAGCAGCATCATCAATACCTCTTTGGCATGTCTCCGTGGCAAAAAAGCCCCAAACTTGCCACGTCTGGCTGTGGGCAGAGGAGCTGGCTTTGAAATGGCAATGTGTGTAAGGAGAGTTCACAAGCTGCACAAAGTGCTGCTGCCTCCCTGGGGCTGTGGCAACCGGCAAAGCCCATCTTGGCCGGCTGGAAAGCTGCATCTGTCCAAGAGCAGTGCTGCTGGTTTGCATTGCTCTTGGGGTTTTAACAGTGACCTCTGGATCCTATAGCAAAATAACACTTCCCAGCATTTTCTATTGCCATGCTACAGTGGTGCAATTCATTACTCTCTGTGCAGAACATTGACTTTGTTGAATCTCAGCACATTTCTTCAATTTACCTCCCAAACACCACGTTAGACTTTAATCCAGCCCTTCTCAATATTTTCATATCCTCCTTGGTTTGAATAGTACCTAAATAGGGGCTTGTTCTTAAAGGCATGGACAGATTTGCATATCTGACTGTGCCAAGAGCTGCTAATGAAAATACCAATGAGCATGGGGGAATAAACTCACCACCTGTGGAGCCTTGTTTGGCATCCTCATTCAGCCTAATAAAGAATCATTCATGTTTAATTGCTACATTTGATTGTTTAATTACAGTTATTTTACATGCCATCTTGTAGTTATGTCTTGGCTTTAGATACTATCTGCTACCTTGCTCCTTTTTCAATAGTGAATTATACTATAATAGAAAATTACTTTAGGCAAAGAATTAGAACTAGACCTTTAAATTATCATCAGGCTGTTTTAAACATATTTTTTTTTAATACCTGTTCATAAATCCCTTTCTATTTGATGCCTCTGTATAGATTCAAGTCCAGGCTTTTCATTTCTGTGCAACAGAAATTATATGAATAACTCTCTCAAATGCTCTTGCAGAGCCACTGTATGAGTAGCCTCATCATCTCATTGAAGTCTTATCAAATTAAGTTTACTTTGTTTAAATGCCAATTAATTTTAACCACTGCAAGGGTGGGTGGTTGTTGGGTTTTTTTTGTACAGGCTTAACTTGCCATAAAATTAGTTTATTGCAGGTTCAATTAGTTGGGCAATGTTCTGGCTTCAAATCAATACAAATCTGTCCTAAACTTCAATAAGATGGTCTGCTTGCAAACCTGGCACCTGTTTAACTAAATGCATGGAAAAGAAACCATTCTTCAGTTATGCCTTTTTGGTACTTCCATCCTATAGTTAAACAGGGAGGAGATAACTAGCCCCTTGAAGCTCTGGGGCAGCACCTTGCTTTGGTAGCTGGAGGATTTCTCTCTGTGAGAAGGTCTCCCTGAATCCAGTCCCCAGGGCAGGTGTTGCTGGCCTTTCTGGGCAAACGCCTTCATTACATTCTCCTTGGCAGCAGTCTGGCTGTGAACCACCTGCCCCTGCCTTTCACCAACCTTTCAATAGTGCAAACTACTATTTAACTTATGTGCTTAAGAACTTCTATGAGCAATGAAGCACTTCCAGGTCATCTGTGGTCCCTGCAGGGCAGACATCAGCATATGGCAAACCCTAGCTCCCCTTCTTTGCTTCCCAAGCAGGGAGAAGTGGCACTGTCTTACTCTAAGCCCCTCTGGTTTTGCTTCTAATCTCATGTCTTGTCACATGTAGGCTCCCTGTCTCTAGAATTCCATCCATGGGAGCACACTATGCCTCATCTTGCTGGTATGTGGCCATTTGTCCTTTCTGATCTTTGTACACTAAGTTGAGTGGCATTGGTCAGTCACCCTTCCTGGCATGCTCTGACAAATTTATGTAGAAGCCGGTGAATAGATGCTCAGGCCATTTAAAGTCTACCCTTTCTATCATCTCCTTCAGCCTTACGGTTTTCAATCCAACAACCAATGTCTTCAGGTATTTTCCAGTCCCCTCCTCCCTTGGACAGCAGCATTCTCCCCATATCACACCATCTTCTCTGCCACAGAAACACCTAACCACACAGTGCTCCTCCCTTCCCACATCCAAAAGCAAAAGACAGGTGGCTGCAAGTACCATCCATGGTGTCTTGCTTTGCCTTTGGCCTCCTTACCAGGGAACAAATTTCTTGATGCTTAAAATCCCTTCTTAGACCAGTAAAGACAAGCTGCTCTTTGTATGCACAGGCATCCACAATGGCAAAGGCTGCACTGATCCTCCTTGAATCAGTCTGCACTGAAACATGGCAGCATGGGGAAATGTGCCTCTCACAGATAGTGCTCTGCCTGTTGATGCTCCTATCTCCTAAATTTAGGCACCAGAGTAATTCTTTACTTAGGCCATCTCTGTACTGACAAAGGTACAGGAGAAGGCAGGTTTCCTTTTTACCCCTGCTTTTATTCCTGTTTTGATAATGCCCAAGTCTGTCTTTGAAGTGGCTGCCTGTGTGCTCTGCCCACCCTGAAGAGAAGTGGCTTCCTCAGCCCAGTCTTTAATGGCATTGCTTAACAGGAGAAAACTTTAGGATGCTAGCAACTTGTACGCAGAGTTTAGAGAAAAAATATGGCAAAGACATTTATCAAATCAAATAAAGAATGCATAAATTCAGAGAACTGTGCTCTCTGAGGGTTCTCCATAGGAAAGAAACAACGTGAAAAAGAGAAGATAAGTGAGATGGAGAGCTGCAGGACAGTTTAATGCTAGTTATTTACCTGCTTGAAGGCCCGAAGGGATTTCCCTTTGGATGCATTTTGAGCTCATTCCCAGGAAATTCTTCTCTTGCTTTTACTGCTGCCTTGCCTCTCCCCTTCTCACCTGGCACAGCTAAGAAATGCATGCCACCTGACTGCTTTCTTGTTCAGGGTAATTTCAGCTACTTCTTGCTCAGTTAAGATTTTTTAAAAGACCAGGCTCATGTGCTCCAATCAGTTTAAAGTGCTTTGCAAGAGTGTGGCACAGGCATGCTAAATCATTATTCAACATTTGACCAGACAAGACAACAATCCACACTCATAATTACGTTCTTGGCTACTGCAATTACTACTATGTGGAGTGAGAAGGGAGGAAACAACTACGATTTCTGCAGACGAGGAGCATCTTACTGGAACAAAGCTCCATCAAAGCAGGCAGCTTCCAGTTCTTTTTCAGCAAGCCTCCTACATCCTTTCTTGCCTTTGCACCCCTAGAAAGTCAGTTTTCCACACCCTTACTGCATGCAAAACGGGGCAGGATTTTAAAGCTACAGTTCCACTCCATTTGACTGCGGCAGACTAAAAGAAAAATGAAGTTCAGTACTTAACCGATTCCCCTGCAATATTTCAGGATAAATTAAAAATCAAAATGTCAAGAGGTTCAATATGTCAGTGGGCCTTTTGACAGAGCAGCCACTTTGAAGCCTAAATGGGAACTATGCCTTTTTTTTTTTCTTTTTTTCAATGAAAACTAAGTGTGTGCAGCTGCTGCTCTCTTTCCAAAGCCAGACTCTTCAATTTTGTATTTCTTAAGTAATAAAATTAGTAAAACATTTTGGCTGCTGTTCTACTTCAAGCAGAAAGCCTTTGTTTCCTAGAACAGGTACCTACCTATTTGAATGACTGTTCTTCATGATCTGCATTAAGGTAAAGCCTGGGAATCTCAGTTTGCCTTCTTCCACTGAGCAAAAGCTGTGTTTACTGCCTGCAATGTGTTTATCTTGCCTAGCCCTCAGCAAATAATTTTTTTGTGTTTTGCCATCTCAGTTTGTGTTTGTAAAACAGGAAAGATAATAAATGATAATACTTCCCCTCCTTCACAAAGATGTGGTGAAGATTAATTAGTTCTTGTTTATACAAAGGTTGGCAGCAGTGATCTGTGGGTCTGCAAAACAGGGGAGTGATTGCTATCGCTGCCCCGCTTGACAAAGAAGTAGAGCCAAGGACAGGAACTGGTGCCACTGCAATCATTTACAGGAGTGATGATACATGCAGCCTTGGAGAAAACTCCTCCAAACCATCTCCACCTAAAACAGGGAAGAAATGCCTATCTGGACACCTAGAAGTTGAGTTTGCAGAGCAGCATTCACAGGACAACCCCATGGCAGCCTTGTTCCCTTGCCTCTCATCAAAAGCAGCATTACCCAAGAGTTTTAAGAGGGTGGTTTTGTCTCATTGGAGTCTGCAAGTGCAATCATGTGCCATTAGCACATAGGTATCATGAAGAATCACAGAATTGCTAGGGTTGGAAGGAACCTCAAGGATCATCTAGCTCCAACTCCCCTGCCATGGGCAGGAACACCTCACACTAGAGCAGGTTGCTCAGAGCCACATCCAGCCTGGCCTTAAAAACCTCCAGGGATGGGGCTTCTACCACTGCCCTGGGCAACTGGTCCAGCATCTCACTACCCTTATGGTGAAGAACTTCTTCCTAACATCCAATCTGAATCTACTCGTTTCTAGTTTTGCTCCATTCCCCCTAGTCTTATCACTACCTGACACCCTAAAAAGTCCCTCACCAGCTTTCTTGTAGGTCCCCTTCAGATACCAGAAGGCCACAATTAGGTTTCCTCAGAGCCTTCTCTTCTCCAGACTGAAAAGCCCCAACTCCCTTAGTCTGTCCTCATAGGAGAGGTGCTCCAGCCCTCTGATCATCCTTATGGCCCTTCTCTGGACACGCTCCAGCACATCCAGATCATTAGTTTAATAGGGGCTCCAGAACTGGACACAGTACTCCAGATTGGGTCTCATCAGAGTGGAGTAGAGAGGTAGAGCCTTGCCACCCTGCAAGATCCATACCTCCCCAACCTCATTGCAGAGACCAGACACAGACTAGCATGACACTAGTGTTCTGGACGTGGGCCTGAGGTAGAATTTGGTGAAGCTCAGAACTTGCTCTGAGCAACACAGGGAGCAGCCAGCTGGCTCTGGAGGTGCTTCTTGCTGCCCAACAGGCTGCTCCTCGCCTGGCCATACAGCCTCTTCTCAGCTAGGCAGCATGGGCTGGCATGGACCTGCCATTGGAGCCCACCTCAAGGAATGTGCTCCTTTGTCACTTTGTGGCACCCCTAGGGTCTCCATTACCCACCAGCACACACCCCTGCTCTCTTTAGTCTGCCATAAAAGGCACGCAGACGCAATCCCTGGTGCTTATTCTATAACCTACTAGATAATGTTAAGCTTCTTACTCCTGAACTTTGCTTTGGATGCAGTGATGGACTCTCCCACTGCTGTGTGCTTTCCCTGCAGACACTGCCTACATGCATTGTGCTACAGCAAACTGACACCTTTGGCACTCAGCCTGCTGTGTTAGTTAGATACAGGCTGTCCAGTCAGCAGGTTAGGCTATTTTCATAGCGAAGTGTTGGCAGCGGAGTGTGTTTTTCCTCACAGCAGCCCAATTTGTTCTCATAGGTGCTTTTGAGCATGGCTGGCTTTCAGCCTGAGTTTGCTGCAAGACGGAATGACAGGAGGATGTGCTGGCCTGAATACTTGTTCTCTGCCTTCCCCCCATTCCCTACAGCTTTCCATAGGCTCCAGCTGTTGCTTTACTCCTTCCTCAGCAGCTCCTTGCCACTCTGACATCCTTTGTTCACAGAATCACAGAATGTTAGGGGCTGGAAAGGACCTCAAGAGATCATCCAGACCAGTCCCCCCTGCCAGAGCAGGAGCACCTAGAGCAGGTCACACAGGAACGCATCCAGGCAGGTTTTGAATATCTCCAGAGAGGGAGACTCCACAACCCCCCTGGGCAGCCTGTTCCAGCTGCATTACCTGCAGCAAAGAGATGTGGCATGTCCAGACATGACGATGCAGCAAATGATAAACCCTCTGTGGGCAAACTGCAGCCTGTGGCCTGTAATGGCAGTGACCAGCAGCTGGCAACAGGCCAGGTCTGGGTACTACAGGTGGCATTGCTATGGCTGAAGTTATATTGGTGATTAGCCAGGCTAGCTGCAGGAGATGCTGGTCCTGCATAACTCCTGACTGCTTCTGACAACTCACCCAGTGGCACCTGGATAAGATCTGGGGGTGATTTTTCTGCTTTGACAGTCACCAAAACACTCTGTTGAGGAGAGGTGAATTTAGCAGAGCATCTGGCAGACCGATCCCACAGATTCTGTGTTGACCACCAGGTCCCCAGACTGAGTGGTTGGTCCATCCACGAATACCTAGCTATTACCAGGGTCCCTTGAATCCCAGAGTTGTATTTTATGCTCCTCTACTTACAGCTCTTACTGCATAGCTACTGATTTGTGCCAGTCCTCTTCAGCAGCCTCCTTGCTCCTCTATTAGCCTTGTTTCTGCTGCACACCTTCCTAGATACAGACTACAGTCATCTGAATAAAACCACAGCCAATGCTGACTGTTCAGTAACTCCTTTCACTTTGTAACAAAAGCAGCACTGATAAAAATTCCCTGTTCTGTGAAGATATGCTTTACTAGCAAGGCTTTTCAGCAGCAAAGGCTCAGTTACTATGGTGGACAGCTATGCCATTAAGGTCAAAGTCTACAGGTTAGATTGTGCCTGACACCACAAAAATGTGATGTCAGGCTATAGCCATGCATTTAGCGGTGTGAGCTTAAAGGAAAGATGTATTTGGGGCAATTTGCATTGCAAAGTGTATGCAGGTGACTGCAGTATCATGGGAGATGTTATTACTGAGATTAGAATTTACACTTATAGCCTAAATTGGGATTGTGTTTGTCTGAGAAATGATGGTGCCCTGGAAAAAAAATACTAAACATCTGATAATTGAATACTGACTGTGTCCAGTAAATATCCCTTGAGTTTCCTATTTCCAGCTAAGATTAATTTTCTGATCAAAGAAGGTTTGATCAGAACTGCATAGACAGTGCAATAGCAGCAATATTACATGGCTTGAGGATATGTGTTGTACCTCAGAATCTCTACAGGAGAGCCAGCCAGGAGGGGATGATGATGGCTTGTGGTAGAAGCTCTGCAAGAAATAATAACTCCTTTTTGGTTTTGGAAAGGACTTATTTGTATGTATTTCTTTCCCACTGTCAATCAGAGAAGTCCTTTCCTCACTTTGAAAGCACAGGCAGTCTTTGTTTTATGCCTGTGAAACTCTCAGGATGCTTTTGGTTGAACCCTGCACTAATTACAATTATTGCTCATTTGATTTCTTTTAAACAGCCCAGAAGCAGAGATGAATTCGGTTTGAATTTGTTTGGCATTTGTTTTGGTGTTTGTAAACCATGTTAACAAGATTAATCTCCATCTTCCCATGTTTCTGCCCTGTCCAGTGTGACAGATAGCCCCCTTCTCCTTTCTCTCCTACTTCCATCTATTCCTGCTAGCTCAGCTTTTCCCATCACAGGTGGAGCGTCCCCCACACACAAGCTCTGAATGGGTTCTGGTTAGCCAGCCCTTCACCCATCATTTTGCACTATTGCCTTCCTCGCTCTTCTGCTACCATCTCACTAAGTATTTGCTGCTTCACAGTGCCTGTTAACTGGATGGTTTGCTGCTAATATCTGGCTCTGAATAGAGACATCTTACTCGAAGTATTCCCAGCACCATCTGCTGCCTTCCTTTATTTCCATTTCTAGAAAGGGTTTTGCTGATATCTGAGAAGCAGGGGAGGAAACTGGATACGGTTGACACAAATCCCAGAAAACATTTGTCTGTTTGTCTCGTGTGCTAATTAGCACAGACTTGGTCAAAAGTGTTCTGAACTTTTATTTATTTATTTCACTCATTTCTATAGCATCTATCACCATGACAGCAATGTGCTTCAACAGCAGGAAATTAAAACACATAACACAGGCAGCTAATCAAATGCAGAAGCAAACAGGAGAATTTTGCACAGAGCCCTCTGTGTCGCTATGGTCCCGCTTTGACAGGCAGTTGAGGTTCCCTTTCTGCAGAAAAAAAATGCAAGAGATGTTTTGTTGGTTTCAAATTCCCTTTCCCCTTGGAAGCATGAACACGAAATTGCTCTGTCTTCCTCTGTTGGGATGTCTTATTTATTTTCCTGCTCATGGCTGTTTAAGTAGATGCTGCTTAATTATTTCCCGAGTTTAATTCATGGCTTGCACGGTTCAGCATGGAGATTATAGTAGGACCAGTGGTCTCAGCAGCCAGGAAGACCTGCTGAGCAGAGGAGAGAGGTTAAACCTGCCTGGGTGAAAGGGGGACACCAAGCTGGTGAGGCTATGCTTTATTGCTTTGCCTTCAAGGCAGCAGGTAGCAGCAGGGAGGGACTGGGAGCTCATTGCGCTTGTTAGGAGTCACTGAACTAGTGAGTTAGTTGTTCAGATTAAGTCTTTCACTTAATGAAGAAAGACTGAGGGACTGAGCTAGGATGAAGGCAGGAGGGTTGTGCAATGGGGCTACAGGAGCCATGATCACATGGACAGGTGTCCTCACTGGCCTGCCCTCACCCCTCCTTGTGAGGCAAGGACAAGGGCAAATGAAAACCCAGTAGGAAAACAATTCCATGCACACCTCGTGTATCTGAGAATGTTTATTTTGCAGGATTCAAACTAGATCTCTTATCTGGGCTTTGTGAAGCTGATAATTTTGGTGGTATTTGAACACAAGTGTTACTGCAGTTCCCGGTGAGTTGTGATTTTTCTCCAGATCTCGCTTTCTAGGCTGCAGTGAGCTCCTGTTCCTGCATGTTGTGCACTCTGCCATGGGCATCACTCACACATGAATCCAAATCCTTCCAGCCCCAGCACATGGCAGTACTGAGTGCCTAATCACTGAGTCAGCTGCTTGACAGCCATGTGTGAGCAGTGCTTAGATAATTGCTAACTTTCAACTTATTCTTTAAAAAGAAAGCTCTTTCAGAATGCATTTCAAATATGCCCTGGGAAGAGCCAAGCACAAGAGTAACAAAGCCATTTTGGGCTGTTTTTAACCTTGACAGGGACCCTTTGAGCTTTTTACATAAAGTACTACATATGTCAATCAGAGTCTTGAGACTTCAGTCAGAAGTCTCCTATCTTCTCTTGCACACTTTCATCAACATCTTACAGTTTCTTTGGGGGGAAACAGAATTTTACCAAACCCCAATCCTTGTAATATTCCCCTTGCACTTATTTATTTGCATTTTCATTTCAATTCTTCTGAGTCAACAATTCAAACAGCTAAGTATACCTATCAAGGAACTTTCCTATTAAGCTTTCTTTGGTATTGAAAGTTTAAATGCATTTTTCATTAGTTCTGATACAATGTCACAGAATCACAAACTTAACCATGGTGGAAAAGACCTTTGAGATCATCAAGTACAGCCTATCACCCAACACCATCTAATCAACTAAACCACAGCACCAAGTGCCTCATCCAGTCTCTTTTTAAATGCTTCCGGTGATGGTGACTCCACAGCCTCCCTGGGCAGCGCATTTCAATGGCCAATCACTCTTTATGTGAAGAACTTCTTCCTAACATCCAGCCTAAACCTCCCCTGGCACAGTTTGAGACTGTGTCATCTCATTCTGTCACTGCTTGCCTGGGAGAAGAGACCAACCCCCACCTGGCTAAAACCTCCCTTCAGGTAGTTGCAGACAGCAATAAGATCTCCCCTGAGCCTCCTCTTCTCCAGGCTAAACAACCATAGCTCACTCAGTCACTCCTATTTTACCTGAGCAATGAATCACACAAAGCTTGAGTCCTTCCCTGCACCCAGCCAGTCTATGTAACTGAGCAGAGGTTTTCCAGCTTTCCTTCTTCAAGCCAAGTCTGGATTTCATAGAGCCATTCAGTAACTCATCTCATAAATTCACGTGCTAACATTAGCAGTCCAACTCCTCTCAAAGTAATTACATTGCTACCTCAGATTGTAAAAGTTGGGTGTGTTGCTGAACAGCTGTTGTGTTTCACTCTGCAAATGGCCAGAATGATTCAAAGTGTAAAGCAACTGAGCCTTGTCCCAGGTGAGAGACGCATCATGAATCGAAGAGACTCATTATTTGCTTGTCAATCCAAATACGTATAGGACAAAGTAATTTACCAGTGGAGACTTTTCATCAGTGAATTATTGAAATGAATGCATTAGTCTCTTTTTTTCACCTCTCTATCCATTTTTTGAGTTATTTACTTGATATTAATTACTGCAAAGTCCTCACTCCTCTGAGGAACCCAAGCAGCGTTATTTCTTGCCACAAGGGCAAACCAGTGTTAAATACTGAACGCCACTCGATATGATTTTGCAGAGCTTTTGGGCATATGGAGCCACAAAAGTGCCTGAGGCCATCATCAGATCCACTTGACATCTGTAATCAGAGGAGGAGTGAGCTGATTGTCTTTGCTTTTCATAACTCTGTGTTTGAGTAGGAAGTCTCCATACTATTTCATTTGCTAACATCTTGGCAAAGCTTTCATTTTGTGTGTGTAGCTAGGTGCTGATTTTATATCACAGTATTTTTCTCTTGTCTTTGTTTATGTTTGTGGGTACCAGTCTTAGAGGCTGCTCTTTTAAAGTTGTTTGTTTTTTTTTCTTTTCCATGTCTGCTTGCTTTAAAATTATTTGTTGGTATTGACTATGATGCATTTTAAATGGCTAAAATAGAGCACATTGATGCAGATACCATAGAAATTGATTTAAAAGTGCAGCAGCCATGGAACCTTCATGTACTAAAAATCAGAATGTACCACAGATTCTGAAGCAGCAAATGTTAGCATCTCAGCAGTCCTTACCATCAGTCAGGTTCAGACCAAAACCTTTTAAAAACATATTTACTTTTTCATTTGTAACTAAAAATTATGTAAGTCTATTCTCTGGGCTGCAGGTACAATTTTCTATACTTGGAAACAAATCCAAGTTTGGTTTCCTGTTATCCAAGGAAGATAACTTCACAAACCCTACAGTGAACAAGTTCTTTACTGTGAGGGTAGTGGAACACTGGAACAGGTTGTCCAGGGAGGTAGCTTAGACTAGACTAGACTAGACTAGACTAGAATACATAGAATACATAGAATAAACCAGGTTGGAAGAGACCTTCAAGATCATCACGTCCAACCCATCAACCAATCCAACACCGTCCAAACATCTAACCCACGGCACCAAGCACCCCATCAAGTCTTCTCCTGAAAACCTCCAACAGTGGCGACTCCACCACCTCCCCAGGCAGCCCATTCCAATGGGCAATCACTCTTTCTGTATAGAACTTTTTCCTAACATCTAGCCTGAACCTCCCCTGGCGCAGCCTGAGACTGTGTCCTCTTGTTCTGGTACTGGCTGCCTGGGAGAAGAGACCAATGTCCGTCTGTCTACAACCTCCCTTCAGGTAGTTGTAGAGAGCAATAAGGTCACCGCTGAGTCTCCTCTTCTCCAGGCTAAGCAACCCCAGATCCCTCAGCCTCTCCTCGTAGGGCTTATGTTCCAAACCCCTCACCAACTTTGTTGCCCTTCTCTGGACATGCTCCAGCAAGTCAATATCCTTCCTAAACTGCGGGGCCCAGAACTGGACACAGTATTCAAGGTGCAGCCTAACCAGTGCAGTGTACAGGGGCAGAATGACCTCCCTGCTCCTGCTGGCCACACTGTTCCTGATGCAGGCCAGGATGCCATTGGCCTTCTTAGCTGCCTGGGCACACTGCAGGCTCATGTTCAGTCTACCGTCAACCAGCACCCCAGGGTCCCTCTCAGCCTGACTGCTCTCCAGCCACTCTGACCCCAGCCTGTAGCTCTGCATGGGGTTGTTGTGGCCACTGTGCAGAACCCGGCACTTGGATGTGTTAAATCTCATGCCGTTGGATTCTGCCCATCTGTCCAGCCTGCCCATCCCTGGAGATATTTTAGGTGAGGCTCAACAGGGCTCTCAGCACCCTGATCTAGTTGAGGATGCCCCTGCTGACTGCAGAGGGAGTTGGACTAGATGACCTTGGCAGGTCTCTTCCAACCCAGACCATTCTGTGATTCTATGACCACTGCTTTGTAAACTTGTATGAACAAGATCACACCATACTTTTTAAAACTGAATGTGACTGAAAGGTTTTTGCTGCACAGGGAGTGGGTGGAGCTCATAGACACCTACAAAGAGTTTAAAGGGCTCTAACTTTCACCTCTGTTCTGTGATCCACAGGGGCAACTCCTCTCGACCTGATTCCAAAGTCTGTAGCAAACTGTTGTACTTAAGAGCCCTTGGGAGGGTATTTTGTGGAACGGGAATTAGAAAGCAAGAACTGAAAATTGGAAAGTGCTTCATGGTGTCTCCTTAACAGCTTAGGATTGATTCATTTTAGTATTTGTGTCTGGGCTGTATTCACTGCTGCCTCATAGATCAATGGCACGATGGAGTCCCAGCTCTTGTTGATGCAGCATATGGGAAAGGGATCCATTATCTTTAGTTCCCAGGACTATAAAATGTCTAATAAACTCAGCAGCAAGAGTGCCAGATTTGTGCAGCCCTGCCAGCTGCTCTAGCCTTCTTGTCTGTTAAGCTATGTTTTTAGCTTCATTATTGATGGGGAAAGCTGATAGTTGGGCAAACGATGCTGCTTGCAGATTTGAGGCACTTTACTAAAGCATCAATGGTATTAGAGAGTTGAATGAGGGGAGCAGTAAAAGAAAACCAGTCAGAAAACAGCCCCTGGCATCTACAGAGTTCATGGTTCACCTGACTTACTTTGGAAACTAAGAGGCCTCCAAAGTTGTGCCTATGGGATTTGTACATGAACACTGATTGCAGGAGACAGGGGCAAACAAAAATCTTGCATACTGGAGCAAGAAGGAGATCCAGATGTGGGAGATCAGGATTCACAGCAAGACCAAGGCTGTTCAGTAAAAATCCTGTTTCCCATGGCGCTGTGCTAGCCTCTTCCCATCCCACTTCCTCCTTTTCTCCTTTTTCTTTTGCCAGGCAGGATCTGGATCAGAAAACAGGAGAAATCCCCAGTTCATCACCTAATTAAAAATATTTCTTTGTTGTCCCATAAGCTTCTTTCTCCCATGTCAGCATGACTTGTAAAGGTGCCTTCAGCTGCTGTGCCTCCCCTTGCAGGGATGGAAGGAGGGATTCATGCTGCAATGAGAAACCAATTTAAATTCACATGAGCACAGCCAATCATTAATTGACTGAGCAAACTCAAGCTGGCTGCAGGAGTCTGAGCAGGAAGTTCAAATGCCTCAGTCCCAAATGTTCATCACCTATTGCAGAGCCCTAGTCAGGGTGTCTCTGAGCATTAGTTTGCTGCTCCTGCTCTTTTCCCACAGTCTCTTCCTAGCTGCTTACATTATAATTTGTCTATCGTCTGTTTTCCCCACCCACCAATCTGTGGCTCCTGCTATACCTTTGGAATAAATTCCATAGCCTCTCTGAAAATGGTACAAAACATGGTCTTGCATATGGACATTGTTATGGTGGGTTGGGTAAAACAGCCTTCTACTCTGCTTTGCTTGCTCCCTGTGCTCTGTCACTAGGGGCACATTGCAGTTGCTGACCAGCATTAATTTTTATTGCTTTCTTTACTCCTCTAGGACATGGAGACAAGCACTGCTAGGGAAAGTCAGGCAACATTTCCAGTCTCTACTGTCTTTAGTTTAGGCACTTTGAAACCAATAGCAGGCACTCAGATGGAAGCAAGTTGTTATGAGCTGGCATCCACAGCTCCCATTTAACCCATTGACTATTGATGCCTTTGATCAATTCCTAGCTATTTTTTCTTGAAAAGAGAATCCTGTATTCCACAGGCAGGATCAGTTACTGTATCTTGGACAATCTGGACAAGGGAAAACAAAATTTTATTCATTAATGGAGGTGTAAATGCAGAAGAAAATGGTCTCTTGATTCTTACCTGGGCTAAGACCCGTATGGGTTTATCTGTCACCGGTGCACGTAGCTAGGCTGCTCTTGGTTTGCAGTCTGCTGTCACTGCTTAGTGCCTGCTGGCTCTTGACAGCCTTCCTAGAGCACTTCTGATCTCTGTCTTTGCCATCAACAGCTGCAGCACTGGGCGAAAAAAAACCCCAAACCTGTTAAATGCTGGTGTTTCTGTGAGGAACAGAAAGAAAGAAGCTCATGAGCCAGGAGTTTCTTTTCACATGGATCAGGGGTATTGTGCAACCTACTTTCATCAGTTATTTAAAACTTATTATAATTACTGAGTATTTAAAGATATTCTTAGAAATAATTCGTGGTCCCTTCTGGTTTTCCTTTCTCTTTACTACCACACAGAGTCTCAGGCATTAGAAATGCTAAAGGACGACTTTCATGAAAATTATGGAGATGACAATTCCATATTTGACAAAACCACAACTTCTGCTTGGTAAAGCCATATATCCTGATCAGAAGACACCAAGAGGTCTACCTTTGGTTCTGATAATGAATCTGCCTAAGGATTCATTATCTCTATCAACACCTTGTTCAGAGCTTTTCACTATTCTTCTTAAGATGCACCCTACCATCTCGGGTTTACCTGTCTCAAGCTTCCAGCCACTGGGTCTTTTTAGTTCCTGGGTCAAAGAACTTCATGGTTCCTACTCTTTTATGAAGGTTATTACACTGTACACTGTAATCAAGCCATCTCAGTCTTTTTTCCATAAGCTAAGCAGATTGTGCTCTCTGTTTCTCAGCCTAAAGCACTTTCTTCAGCTCTTAAACCACTTCTGTGGCACTTGCCCAGGCGTTTTTTTCTTTTCTGTGCAGTCACCAGTTTTGTTGCACTCTTACTGAACAAGGCGAACTCTGGAGCTGAGTGTTGTCAGGATGTGGCCTCATCTAGGCTGTACACAACCTAAAAGGCCATGTCTGAACCTGCTCACATTGTTCTCTTTGTATGTAGGGATTATTTTACCTCTTCCTAGTGTGTCTTTGCTCTAGTAATCCATGGTCAGTTGCTTCTCCATTATGACATTAAACACTTTACCATTATTGTGGGATTACCCTGCTGTCCATTTCCAGGAGTGGTTTCCACTCCCCATTCCTAACCATTACACCTGCTTGTATTTAGATACAATTTATTTGAGTTGCATCATCTTCCACACCATTTTCAGTTTCTACGAGGAACTTTTAGAGAGGTGGATAGCACCTAAAATAGGATGCTGGTCTAGAATTAGAATTATAACTAGAATTAGAATTAGAGTTAGAATTAGAATTAGAACAAACCAGGTTGGCAGAGACCTTCAAGCCCAACCTATCATCCAACACCACCTAATCAACTAAACCATGCAACCAAGCACCCTATCAAGTCTCCTCCTGAACACCTCCAGTGATGGTGACTCCACCACCTCCTTGGGCAGCCCATTCCAATGGGCAAATCTAATGCCTCCTGTCCCAGCTCCACAGCAGATTTGCCCTAGGAATGGAATGTGGTCCATGGAAGATCATAAAATGAATCCCTGAGGCCTGTCTTCTTTGGGTAATAAAATGACAGAAAAAAGTGGAATGTTTTTTTGAGACCAGGTTTCTGTTTATAATGATGCTGACTGACATTAATAATCACTTTAAATCTGTATTAGCACTTCCATTTGGCATAAGAATGATGCCAGGAAGCCACTTCAGCAGTAAGGAAAATACAACACCTCCACATTTGGTCCCCAGTGGTTGCTCTGGTGTTGCCTACAACCATGCATGGGTGTTGCTCTGTGACAGAACTGGAAGGGATTGCCCTCCCCTTTAAAAATCCCTTGATTTTCCAATTGAGTCTGCATGCTCAGGCCTTTGCTTTGCGGCTCCACTCCACTTTATGAGCATGGCAGGGTGATTTATTAGGGGCTTCAGGAGGGAGACATGAGGGTCACAGTCACACTGCTCTTGCAGGGCTGGCCAAGCGCCCCCCCTCCCTGTCTGCCTCTGAAGCCAGGAAGCAGCTATTTGTATAAGACGTGGTGGCAGCACAGCAAGGCACTCACCCATTAAAATGCTTTCAGTGCTTGTCCTTATGACTTAAATAAAGGCTTTTGGCTTTCCAGGCAAGGGTTTTAGAGATGTCCTTCTCATTTGTTGTTTGCTTTCTTTTTTTTTTTTCCTTTTTTTGGTCCTTTGCATGTTGTTCCTGCTTACATTTCTTAAAGCTCCACAAATTGTAAGCCTGTGGCTTGCAGTGAAGGCATGCTGGTAAATGATTTATAGAGGGTCCTACAAATCATATTGCATAGAGCACCACCCCTTCCCCCACAGCAACAGTCATCATTTCAGAGCAGCACAGTCTTCAAGGGAGCTAAGCTGTCCTTTCCCTGCTGAGATTTAGGAAGCCAAGCAGTAAAATGCAGCTAGAAGTGAAAGTAAACATGCCACAATAACAACCTGGCATTTAACTTTCAGCAGGGCTTAAGGTGGCCTCAGAGAAACTCTTGCTTATCATTGATATTATAATATCTACAGGCATCTGCATATTGTTTTAACGCTTTTACACACAAATATATATATATATATATAAAACCCCAATATACAAATATGTCAGCAAGGAATTAAAATGACTTCAGAAATTAAAAGGCAAGCAGGAATTTCTAACAGTTAAATGCACCACAGAAATCTCCGTTATTAATTGTGGCCTTGGCTATACCAGTTCAGTCAAACCTCAGAGTGGTTGCAGCAGACTTGAGAGCACAATTTCTGTCTGTGGCACTAACCTCGGGATTTTTCATGCAGCAAACCCTCAGCAGCACCTGGGAAAGACATCACAAATGATACTCCATAGAGCACGTGGAAATGTCCATGTGTACCACAAATGCTTAAAGCCCCCTCAACCCTCCCAGGCTCCCAAACATGGAGAAGGGATGCCCTTACCTGGCTACCATCTCAGTGGCTGGTGCAGCTCCCAGGCATGAGTATGCACTTGGGTAGAGGCTTTTGGTGTGGGAAGTTTGGAGATCCCACTTGGTCTTGGGTGGCACTGGCATATGATGAATATGATGAGGTTGTAAAATTGCCTAGAATGAGTTCCCCATTCTCTTGTTCTCTGTGCTGATCACAGAATCACAGAAGAATTTAGGCTGGGAGGGACCTCAGGGGTCATGTATCACAGTATCACAGTATAACTAAGGTTGGAAGAGACCTCAAGGATCATCAAGTCCAACCTGTCTCCACAGACCACATGACTAGACCATGGCACCAAGTGCCACGTCCAATCTCCTCTTGAACACCTCCAGGGACGGTGACTCCACCACCTCCCTGGGCAGCCCATTCCAATGACAAACGACTCACTCAGTGAAGAACTTTCTCCTCACTTCGAGTCTAAACCTCCCCTGGTGCAGCTTGAGACTGTGTCCCCTTGTTCTGGTGCTGGTTGCCTGGGAGAAGAGACCAACCCCTTCCTGGCTACAACCACCTTTCAGGTAGTTGTAGAGGGCAATGAGGTCACCCCTGATCCTTCTCTTCTCCAGGCTAAACAATCCCAGCTCCCTCAGCCTCTCCTCACAGGGCTTGTGCTCAAGGCCTCTCCCCAGCCTTGTTGCCCTTCTCTGGACACGTTCAAGCGTCTCAATGTCCTTCTTAAAATGAGGGGCCCAGAACTGGACACAGTACTCAAGGTGCAGCCTAACCAATGCAGAATACAGGGGCACAATGACCTCCCTGCTCCTGCTGGCCACCCTTGCACAAAGCAGAGACAATTAAACCATGCTGTGCAGAGCCTTGTCCAGATGGGGTTATAATATTGGTGAGGATGGAGACCACAGCGGCTGTGGCTCCTGCTCCAGTGTTTTGGCTGCCTTTCTTGTGAAAATACTTTTTTGCTAATATCTAACCTGCCTGACATCTTGCATCTGCTGCCTCTTCTGCTGCCCCTCTGCACCTCTGGGAAGAGTGAAGTTTGGACTTTTCTTTGCCCAACCTTCAGGTAGTTCTTCCAGGTCAAAAAAGCAGAGCCCCACATATTGCAAGCTCTGGCTCCAAAGAGTTAATGCAATAGAACTGCACAAAGAAAACAGTTCTGGTGCCCAGAAAGGAGCAATTTGCTGTGTAGTGAAACAACTGGATTAACAGATTGCAATTTAGAACAAAATATTTTATCAGGGAAGTTTGCAAATAGTAGAAATTAAAAGAGGTTTTGGTTAAATTCAAGTTCCTCTGAGGCTGGGAGGGGGATGTTTATCAGCAAGTTATGCCCTCTTAAAAATAATCAAAGCATTGCTGGAGCTATGGACTAATGTCTTAGCAAGATACACAACCTCCTTAATGAAAAAGTGAATTCCAGCCACTGTGATTCTCCATTTGATGAGGACACTTAGCTGTGATGGGGTGGAATAAAGTGCTTTATTATACTAAAGTGAACCACATTGCAAGTGTTGGGGATATGGTTAATGCAAGTACAGAGAAATTACGGTGTCTTGTTTTGACTTTCTGATTTCCTCTAATGGACACACAGCCCCTGGGCCAAGCACTTGGAGAGTTTTGTGCCGTGCCATTTTCTCCAATTATTAGCAAGGCTTTCCCTGCAAAGCACCTGGCAGCAGAGGCTCATTCACAAACCTGGCATTTGTAGCTGGGAATTGAAAGGGCTCTCCTCCCATATCTGGCATCCTTCATTTTGATCCCATTTTCCTCTAACGAGGCATTAGCCATTTTAACACCTTAACTGATGTCACCTATGTGGTGTGGGAAAAGCAGCAAAATTACTTCCCCTCAGTGTTTTGCCTGTGGATTTTGTTAGCTCAGCATTCATCCTCCAACCCTGGTGTTTTTGTTTTTTTCCTTTCAGGTCCACCTTAGCTCCCTGTTTAGATGCTTCATTGGTGAAAGCAGCACACATCACTGATGGGGAGATGGTCAGGGACATGCTGCTCCTGCCCCAGAACTGCTTTCCTGGTGTCAAAGGCTGCTGCAGGGAGCGGGGATAAGGCAAATCCCCCAGGGTAAGCACACACTACCCTGCTGCATTCAGTTAGAGGGCTCATGTACAGTGCTTTATGAGAAAGCCTTTCTGTCTCTGGACTGCTGTTGCTGGTTTGGGCTTTGTTTTCTTTTTTGTTCATTTGTTTTTCCAGTGGGAGTGCCTTAGACAAACATCTCTAGGGGAGCAGAGGGACTGTTGGAAGTCTTGGGCTCCAGTTAAAAACTTGCACATTTTACCTGTTGGATGAGAAGGTTTTAATCTAAATATTCCACATACATTCATATATATTTGTATACACATACCTATACAAAAGGAGTGCTTTGTCCCACAGCCTCTTCTCCTGATGTGGCCTCTCCCAGCTGCTTTCCAGTCTCTGCCAGTTTGTGTTGAAAACCCACTGAATCTCCAGCCAGTGTAAGATACTCTACTTCACTGTTTAAATCTCTCTTCCCATCAATCCCCAGGCTGTTTGTTTTCCCCACTGCTACTGAACTGAGCTTGTGTGGAGCTGAGTTATTGCAATGGTCTGGCTTCAAATTTGTCTTGGTCTTGTCCAGGCAATGAGGAAATACATGCAAAAATAGTCTCCTAGGAAAACTGACCGTGGAAAATTCAGCTTAAGGAGCAATGAAAGAATTTACTGCTGTCATGCAGAAACCAACAGGAGAATTTACGTCTCCCACAGCAAGCTGCCTCTGAGGGCATTTCCATCCTTGGGAAGGGAGGGAGCTATCCTCACCAAGGCCACCTCAGAGGCCAGCAGCTCACAGCAGAGCAGAGCCGAGCCGCCCTCAGCCATCAACTAACAACTCCCCTTGCTGGACCCACTTGGCCGGTGCAGCATCTGCTGATGAGACTTTGCCCTTTTTCAGACCTGGGAGAAAACGCATCAGTAGCTCTTTCCCAGGAGCTGACACAGCCCAGCCCATGTGAAGGGCAAAGGGGATTTTATTCCCCAGCAGGCTCCCCACCAAAAGCTTTCACCCTTTGTGCTTCCTACAGACACAGTGCTCCATGTCCTGGGGGTTTCTCAATGTCCCCTCTGCCCCCTGGTAATTTTCCAGTTGTTGCCTTTTGTCAGGCACAGTGCAGGATTTGCACTTGTCATTGACCTGGAGGAGGTCTCAAGAGAAGACTTTTGTCTTCTTTCATCCAGGCAGTTCTGCTGTTTCTTAGTTCCCAGCCCAAAACTCACTGATAAACCAACATTCAGGCCTGCCACCAGGGTGAGGCAGAGTAATATCCCTGCAGGGGGTTTTGGGGAAGGGTTTTCCTGAGAGGGTTACTCCTGCACGCATGGCTCCAGGTGTGTGCACTGCTCTTGAAGAGCTGGGTGAAGGCAGAGAGCAGCGCACAGCCCTAAAGGTTTCTTGTTCCCCGTGGCTGGCACATAGGTGCCCTGAAGACTTAACAAGTTTGTATACAGGCATCTTTTCCTGTGAGCCCTTTCTCCAAAGTCTTTGTCATTTTTGTTTTGGGTATTTTTTTCCAGTCTTGATCTCTTTTTCCTGCTTTACGTCATGCTTTCCATTTTAGAGTTGTCAGATGGTCTGTGATAAACTGACAGGATGTGCTGGAGCAGGCAAGGAGACGAGGTCCATTTTAATGAGACTAACTCTACTGGGTAGTGGAAACTGTGCCTCGACAAGCTCCTAGATCTTGGTTTCTCTTTGCACAGCTTCTTAATGGCATAAAAAGATTTTTACACAAATAAGGAAAGGCAATTCCCAAACCAGACTTACTTCAGTAGCCATTGAAATGGAAAGTTACTGCTGAGACTTGCGTGCTCTCCTTTAAGAGGTAAGCACGATCAGAAATCAGTATTCTCTTGGCTCCTGAAAACAGCCTGAAGTATTTCTGAGTAAACAGTGTGTTTGCTTGGGCTTCACTATTCACCCAGCAGATCTGCAAGCATCCTGTGTTTTCCCTGTGGTCATCTGCAGGAGTTTGAACAACCGAAAGAAGAGGGGTGGGGAGAGAGAGCAGAGAGAAAGAGTGGATGAAGGAGGATGAAGCTTTGGCTGGACTTCAGTAAACAAAACCTTGCAAATAGTTACCAAAATATAAGCTCGTTATTATAATTTGTGTGCCCGGAATTTTCTTGAGATGGTTATTGGTACAAGCCCTGCTCACTGGCACAGAGACTTAAACGCATGTATGGATCACAGTGCTAACTCAATATCACAGAATCACAGCATGTTAGGGGCTGGAAGGGACATCAAAAGATCATCTAGTCCAAACCCCCTGCCAGAGCAGGATCACCTATACCAGATCATACAGGAACACATCTAGGAGGGCTCTGAATCTCTCCAGAGAGGGAGACTCCAACCTGCCCTGGGCAGCCTCTTCCAGTGTTCTGTCACTCTCACAGTGAAAAACTTCTTCCTCCTGTTTCCATGGAATTTCCTATGCCTCAGCTTCCACCCACTGCCCCTTGTCCTGTCACTGGGCATCACCGAGCAGAGCCTGACTCCATCCTCTCAGTACTCAGCCTTTACATCTTTATAAACATGAATGAGGTCACCCTTCAGTCTCCTCCTCTCCAAGCTAAAGAGCTCCAGCTCCCTCAGTCTCTCCTGTTAAGGAAGAAGTTCCACTCCCTTCATCATTTTTGTGGCTCTGTGCTGGACTCTTTCAATATGACCAACTTCACTGGCACCAGCACAGTTTGGACGATCCTCATGAGGTGAAAAGAGAGAAGACATCCAGCAAAGCTTGAGGTAAATGTGGAGAGGCACCATCACAGTTATCACAGTATCACCAAGGTTGGAAGAGACCTCAAAGATCATCAAGTCCAACCTGTCACCACAGACCTCATGACTAGACCATGGCACCAAGTGCTACATCCAGTCCCCTCCTGAACCCCTCCAGGGACAGTGACTCCACCACCTCTCTGGCCAGCCCATTCCAATGGCGAACGACTCTCTCTGTGAAGAACTTTCTCCTCACCTCGAGCCTAAACTTCCCCCGGCGCAGCTTGAGACTGTGTCTTCTTGTTCTGGTGCTGGTTGCCTGAGAGAAGAGACCAACCCCCACCTGGCTACATGGCACTGTCCAAACCTTTGTCATTTCAGGAAAGGACTCAGGTACCTTTCATCACCTGTGTTGCATCATTATTTCCTGTGGATGAAATAAAATCAACGAAAAGCCTTTCAATGCTAATAGCATCTTCTAACTAACATGTTGGTAGGCAACTGAATGTGAAGGCAACATGGTGTGCATTTCAGGGCCACATTCATTTTCTGACTCCCCATGGAAATTACTGCTCCTTCTTACCCCCAAGGCAGACTCTAGTAACGTAGCTGGTGAAGTTGATCTTCATGGCTAAATTATTACCCTTCAGGGCAGCCTGGGCTCATCCTTCATGCTGGTTGCCAATACAATCCGGGTGAAGTTTGGAGAGGTAATCACAGTTCAAATGGGGCCAGCCCTACAAGGTCAAGGCTATTGATGGCTATTTTCTGAGGTTTGCTGTGGCCAGGAATGCTTGTGACACCAATTTCAATTCAGATTCCTGCAGAGACCAGAAAGACATCTCCACATAGACCTTTACTTAAGGAATTCCTTACCATAGGATAGAGGCTTGAACTGCAGTGTGATTTTGTGGAAACATTCAGCAATTAAGTGATACACAATGTAATTCATACACACCAGCACTAGCTAAATGCAAAAGGACAGCTAGTACCGCTCCAAGTGGCAAACAAAAGCTCTTTCAGTGGTTATTTTTAACCTAGACTCCACTAGCTTAATATGTTCTGGAGCATCTACAGAGAGTAATTTTTATGGAATATATATATATATTTAAAATCCTGCTTTCCAGGGAAGTACTTTTTTTTAACCCAGTACTCTTTCCTAAGATATTTTTGTACCTTAGTGCATGAATTCCAACATTTTCTGGGAAACATTGTGAGCAAGTGAATAGATGAATAGGAGATGGGAAATACTCCAGACTGCATAAGAGTTATCCAGTCCAGTTTGCCTGTTCTTTATTGAAATGTGGATTTACTGATGATCTGCTCAGGCCTGCAGGAAATCTTATTTAGCTGTGTATTAAAAGAAGATAATCAAATGTTCTGATCTTTACTTATTTTTCTGACTATGAATGACTGCTATATTTTTTCAGCTAGACCTGGAGTATCTCTCCAAAGTAACTGCAGTCAGTTCTTGGGTTTGCTCTTTGTTTGTAGAAGTCAGGTTTATTTAAATAGCTATAGGAAATTTTATAGACAGAGATATAGATATAGGTATAAATATAGATAGAGATATAGACATATAGATATTATATATACACCAATCATAGGAGGATATCAACCAATTTTTAAAGGCCTGATCAGAACAGTTGTGGGAAAGAGGTCAGCATTAACCTGATAGTCATTCCAAATATCAATTTTGAACATCAGCAATACTAGACACTGGGTTGCCACTTAAGAATTGCAAATCTGGCATTTAAAGAAAAAGGAAGTGGGATCCTAGAAAACAGATGCAGATTTCTCCACACCTCTGTGAGTGTCCAATCTTTACTCATCTGATCAATAGCTTTAGCCGTGGGACATGTGCGAGTTATTCATTTTCAGATCTGTCTAAAGAAGGTAACAAAATGATACTAAAATCTCCTCTTGCTAGTCAGTGAGTAGATGTTACTCACCGTGGGAAGAGCTGTAAGGCTGGCTGGCAAAGCCACGGGCAGCTTTAACTGCTATCTTTGTAGATTAAGGTGAATGGAGTAAGGTGATAAAGAGAGATTGGATTTCCATTCATCGGGATGGCAAGGAAACAAAACAAACAGAGCAGGTGGGCATGCACAATGACACCAAGATGAACCAGGGAATGTCTTCCCAGCACAGTGTAGCTCTGTGTGTGTGTCATCAAAGTGATATTGGGGCAGTGAGACAGACACACTACTCTGGGGCTCTTACCCAGCCAATAGACCTTGCACTCCTCTCTTCAGACGCTAACAGATAGTTGCAGATAGGGCTTGTTCTGCACTAAGCACCCCCTCACACCTTATTACTCCTTTAGGGACCTTAAATGTTGCTAGCAGCATCTTGGGGGCAAAAAAGTCCAGGGCCTTTGGGTACCACAGATCTCATCTATAGCTGTGAAACAGCAGGGAAATACCAGGGGCCATATGGAGTACAGCTGGTGGCAGTTACTGTCCAGGCCCCTAAAAATAGCTCTTTAAATGAGTTAACAGCAGCATGGCAACTGCCTGCTTGTGCTTTCTGTGCCTCATTGTGGGGGCACTGCGAAGTTTGTGCTGCCTTGTACAATTAGGCACCAGGGACTGCTGCAAACCCAGCCATTTGTCACCCCTTCCAAGTGAACTGATGGGTGCTCTGCCTCACAAAAGCAGCCTGGACTGGCTCCCCAGCCCCCACCTCCCGGGGGAGACTCTGCCAGGTGTCCCCACACTGACAACCATCAAGATATTCAAAAAGTGCCAGCAGCAAGGAGATTACAAAGATGCATCAAAAAAGCTTCCCTGTCTGTTTCCCCACACAGTGGACTTGGCAGATCTTTGATGAGTTTGAAGCCCTAAAAGGAGATCTCTGTGTTCTGGTAATGCTTGAGCCTCCACAAAGGAGATGAAAAGGAGGAATAAAACATCTGAACAGCCTGATCTGGTCTGAACTGCAAACATTCATTATGGCAAGGATGGATTTCTTCTGGTTCCTCCTCCGTATCCTCCTCCTCAGTGGTGGCAGCAAGAAGCTTGACACTCCAATTACAGGATATTCATGTTAAACAGAGAAGAAGGACAGCTAGTCAGTGGCAGACATTTAGAATATGGCATCCAAGGCTCTGTGCAGCCAGCAGAAGCCTGGAGGAGCAGACTGAAACTATTCTAATGGCCTGGCTCCACACAACTCTACAGCACAGACTTAAATAAATCAGCTCCTAACAGTCAGTGTTACCCATGAGTTAAATCAGGGTCCAAATATACTCACTTCATCAAAGCTACTGTGAAACAGAACTGCTGTCCCAGAGGCTGGAAGGGGCTCCATCATGTGGGACTGCTGTTGCACGTACCATAGTGGAGTGTCTTTTCCACGTGTTTTTTTTTTCCCCTCTAAGTTTTCCATTTGGCTGTATCTTGTCTCAGAGCCCCAAGCACAGCATCTCAGGCCAGGAGAGCTGCTCCCTCTACCCATTTGCAAAACAGTGCAGATGAAATCCATTCAAAGGCTTGTGCAAAAGCATTTGATGTTTGTGGCTCTGAGACTGCTTTGTCCTTTCAAACTTGAGAAAAGTTTTTTGTCTTCCCCCCCCCCACCCCCAGATGGAAATGGTAATGCAGACTAAGGAAAATGTCATTAATAATACAAACTGGGAGCCTTTAGGAGAAAATTTTAGTTTCAAAAAGTGACTACTCTGCATGAATATGTCATGCCATCAGAAGTTTGTCTGGATTGTCTTGACTCTTCCCATATGCATATATTCCACTTCTGCCACACATGGTTCTTTTTGCTTATTTAATTAGGGTATGTTTTTAAGTGCATACTTAAATTAGAACAAAAAGAGATTAATCCATTCAATAGGTATTCTTCTAGAAAAAGAAAGAAGTTTTCTTCAGATATTGATTTTTTTTTTAATCAGTTTTGGGTTTGTTTGGTTTTTTTTTTGGTCTCTATTTTTAATTTAAAGGTACTTCTCTTATGTTTTATTCACTTGTTTTCATTAGGTAAAGAATACCTTGGCATGAAAACCTGTCCTGAATTTGCTGCCTGCTTGACAGACAGATACAAAGACTTGAAACATGAGAGGAAAAGTGGAGAGTTGCAAGGAAAAAAAAACAAAATTCAACAAAAGAAAGGAATTAAAACCCAGGACGGGGGCAGGCATCAATACTGTGTGAGTATTATTGCATGCATTGGTTCCTAGGAGCGATGCACAGCATCTTGCTTGACAGGCTAAGACTGACAGACCTCGACGATGAATCTCTACTGCCTTCTAAAAAGGCAGGGGCCTCCTTTTTATCTCTAGATTGATCCTCACCAGTTTGCTGCAAGTAGATACTGCTTGAATTTCAAATATTGAGTGCTGCTCTCTGCGATAGGTCCCATGGCTGTAAATCACATGCTAATGTTTCTCTGTCTTGACTGGATGAGAATAAACATCATAATCAGGAAAAGGCCTTGAAGGAGCCACTGCGGCTTTAAATCTCTGAGGGAACAGCGGCAGTTTAGGGAGAAGCGGCTGATAAAGCGGATTAGGGAATCCTAGGAAAATTTAAACCCCACTCCTTTCTGGGCCACACAGAACCCAAAGCATCATTCCTAGCAAAATTAGACTGCTGTGAAATTTATTGCCAGGCTGCAGACTTCGCCTGAAAGTTAGCAAATGTAACAGCCCTCTATCAGAAGGGTCAGAAGGAGGATCCGAGGAACAATAGGCCTGTCCCTCTGACCCGGGGGAAAGTGATAGAGCAGAGCATCTTGAGTGCCAGGACATGGCAGGTATGGGACAGTATCACAGTATAACTAAGGTTGGAAGAGACCCCAAGGATCATCAAGTCCAACCTGTCTCAACAGACCTCATGACTAGACCATGGCACCAAGGGCCACGTCCAATCTCCCCTTGAACACCTCCAGGGACGGTGACTCCACCACCTCCCTGGGCAGCCCATTCCAATGACGAACGACTCGCTCAGTGAAGAACTTTCTCCTCACCTCTAGTCTAAACCTCCCCTGGTGCAGCTTGAGACTGTGTCCCCTTGTTCTGGTGCTGGTTGCCTGGGAGAAGAGACCAACCCCCTCCTGTCTACAACCACCTTTCAGGTAGTTGCAGAGGGCAATGAGGTCACCCCTGATCCTTCTCTTCTCCAGGCTAAATCAGGTGATTGTCAGCATGGGCTTATGAAAGGCAGGTCCTGCTTAGCTAACCTGATCTTCTTCTACAACAAGGTGACCTGATTAGTGGACAAGGGAAAGGCCACAAAATGATGAAGGGAGTGGAACATCTTCCTTAACAGGAGAGACTGAGGGAGCTGGGGCTCTTTAGCTTGGAGGAGACTGAAGGGTGACCTCATTCATGTTTATAAAGATGTAAAGGGTGAGTGCCAAGAGGATGGAGCCAGGCTCTGCTCAGTGATGCCCAATGACAGGACAAGGGGGAATGGGTGGATGCTGAGGCATAGGAAGTTCCATGGAAACAGGAGGAAGAAGTTTTTCACTGTGAGGGTGACAGAACACTGGAACAGTCTGCCCAGGGTGGGTGTGGAGTCTCCCTCTCTGCTCTGGCAGGGGTTTGGATTAGATGATCTTTTGAGGTCCCTTCCATGCCCTAACATTCTGTAATTCTGTGATATGATGTTGTTTGCCTGCACCTTAGTAGAGCCTCTGACACTGTGTCCCAGAGAATTCTCCTGGAGAAACTGGCTGCTCACGGCTTGGATGGGAGTGCTCTTAGCTGTTGAAAAACTGGCTGGCTGGCCAGGCCCAAGTGCTGTGAGTTAAATCCCATCGGCAGGCAGTCACAAGTGGTGTTTCCCAGGGCTCAGTGTTGGGGCCAGTTCTCTTTTAATGTCTTTATCAATGTTCTGGATGAGGGGCTCAAGGGCACCATCAGTAAGTTTGCAGATGACACCAAGTTGGGCAGGAGTGTTGATATGCTTGAGGGTGGGAAGGTTCTGCAGAGGCACACAGACAGGCTGGGCCGAGGACTGTTGTATGAGGTTCAACAAGGCCATGTGCCAGGGCCTTCACTTGGGTCACAACCACTCCAAGCTACAGGTTTGGAACAGAAAGCTGCCTGGCAGAAAAGTACAAGTCAAAAGCCAGTTGGATATGAGGCAGCATGTGCCCAGGTCACCAAGAAGGCTAACAGCATCCTGGCTTGTATTGGAAATCATGTGGCCAGCAGCACCAGGGATATGATTGTCCCGCTGTACTCAGCACTGATGAGGCTGCACCTCAAGTATTAGGTTCAGTTTTGGGCCCCTCAGTACAAGAAAGACATTGAGGTTCTGAAACATGTTCAAAGGGCAACAAAGATGGTAAAGGGTCTATATGCCCTGATGGCCCAGGTTACTTTCCTCATCAAAGAAGTCACTAGCAGAAAGCTTTACAGAAATGATGATCATTACATGCATATCCAGCATGCTGCCAGTCACAGGACAAGAACAGGCTATGTCACCTCTGAGCCTAGCCAGAGTTAGCCACAACATCTTGAAATCAGCAATGTATTCCTCTGGGGAGGAGCCTAAGTCCTAACACTGATGTCATGAGTAGCTGAAATTATAACACAATACTTCTTCAGAGGTGTTTTGCAACTGTAAATGAGGCAAAACTTTCATCATCTATGAACTACGATGAAGTGTTATTAGCACTTGAGTTACATTTCTCTTGGCAAGTCAGAAAGAGTTCTGACCCTGGATTAAGGGTCCCTCCTGATACTTAAATAGGGAAGTGCATATGGAAATGGAGCTGTCCAGGGTGTCACCACTTTGAGGCAAATAACAGCTTGAGGTGGAAGGGTGGAGAATAAACGTTACTGCAAGAAAAGCTGCTGAATTTCCTTTTGAGAGACTGATAATCCCACAGGCTTTTGCAAAAGCAGCTTTTGATTATCGTTGCTGATGATATTAGAAGACATCTCTGGAGTCTGTCCTTTAAAAAATGTTTCCCTAGTGCTACTTGAAGACATATGGGTTGGGAACTGGAGTGAAAAACTGGTGTTTTACTAACTCTCTTGGCATGATGGAGCCTTAGAAAATGATGTGCCTGATACCAGAGATGCATTTTAACAGTAAATGAAACCAGACTGCCTAAAATTTCAAAATACTAGGCTAGTAAATGTAGATGAGAAAAGCTGGAGCAAGAAAAAGAGGCTGGTTAAAGAACCATACGAGAGAAGATGGATCAGACCTGGAGCTGGGGTAAACTGAAGCAGCTTCACTAACTTTAGTGGATCTGTTTTGAGTTGCATGAACTCACTGAAGGTCCAGACATATATTAGCAGGGTTTTAGTAGAACAGGTCTAACAGAGCATTTTCAAACACAGCGAGTTCCTGAGGGCTTTATTAAGTAAAAGGATGGGCAAGAAATGTGTAAAGTAACAATAGTGAGGGGAAAGGAACAGAGAGATGGAGCTGGTGTCAGTGTGTTTTGTCAGCTCCAGCTACACCACCAATGCCTAGTGAAGAACTGGCTTCCTGGTTTCAAAGGAGGCACATCTGCATGGGTTACTGAAAGAAAAACAGGAAGGTGGGGGGGGAAAGGGAAGAAAAGGAAAGAGGAAGGCTCCACACCCTGGTTTTCCCAAGCTTCCTCAGTCTAGTATCTTAGGAAACTGGACCATGCTCACAGTATCTAACAGAGACATAACACCTGAGCGAAGCTCATGCCCTGCCTCCAGTGGCTGTTACCTGTACAGTTTAAACCTCTTCCCAAACAACATAGAGAAACCTCCAGAAGATGTTTTAAACCAGAACAAGCATGGCTATGCTGGAATTGCATCAGGTTAGTGCTGCTGGTTTAATAGGATGTTTTAAAAAAATAACATTAAAAAGCTTTCTGCTGATATACCTCTTTGGTGTATTCATTGGGCAGAATGCTGGGAGAAAGCTGGGCAGACTTCACCCCATCAGTGGTACTGCCCGTGGGGAAAAAATAACAAAGATTGACTGCTGTAGAAGAGCTTTTGAGAAAAAACTGCAGAGTGCAGAATCATTGCACCTGGCTAGGCATGTGTTTTTTGAACCCCCACAAGCAACTACTGATTTTGTAAACTTATTGCAAAAGAAAATCATTCCCTTTCAGTGGCTTTCTGCTCTACCTTTCTTTCTTTTAGACACACACATACCCACAGGAAGAGTCAGATGACCAGCAGACTTTTTGGCCAAACATGCTACAAAATTCCTTCCCCTTCCAAATGACTGGATGGTGACTTTCAGGAGGTTTCTGTGTGCTCTTAATGAAAACAAAACAAAACAAAAACAAACAAACAACAGAAACAACACAAAACAAACTACTGCTGAGGCTGGGATTCTTCTGCACCAATATGGTTAAGCTTTCCATCTGCTCCATTTCCCTAAACAGGTCAGATATTTTGTCCTATGGAAATGTTTTTGTTTGGTTGGTTTTTTTTCCCCACATGTCAGAACTAACCTTTGTGCTGTATAGTGGTTACAGTGGCTGTGGAAGCTGCAAGGTTCTGCAGCATCCTAAAGAAATGGTAGATCCTAAAGACAGATTTCATCTTTAAACACAATCAATTTACATAATCTATTTTTCTGTTTTCCCAGGCCCTCTCTACACTCTCAAGCTAGGAGCTTAACCTCTTTTCCAAACAACAACATAGCTAAAAACCACTTAGTATCGCTCCCAGTTCTTACAGAAATCAGAACAGGTTTTGCATTTGACCACACACAGAAGTTTTATTTCAGAGACTTGAGTTGCTAGGGTTTTTCCAGTGGAAATATGCATGTATCCTTTATCCAAGAGATAGATTGTATGATGAGAAAAGTCAAGTTATTTTCTACTAGGTGATGTCTAATTAAATTGAACAATAAAAGCTGTTATCCTTTATGACTGCCAAGCAATTAAGTGACCTGGTGATAGGGAATTAAGTCAGTCTTCTTCCTTTGAAATGACAGCTGAAATAACAAAGGCACGCTCCTTTGTCTTCTGTATGTGTGCTGGAGGTAGAGGAGAAAGTATGGGGACAGGACAATACACAGCCAGAAAAAACCTGTCCTTTTTGCAACTGCTGAATTGTTCTCCATTAATTTTCCTAAAGGCAGAATTTCCACCATTGTGCCACACCTTAATAAATAAACACCCCCCACCCCCCACCCCCCACATCGTGATCCATTCTACTGTGATTTATATTATTCCCCAGACTGTTAATCTAAAAACCTCCTTGGGTGTATTTTGCTGGTTTTCTTTGCCTTTGACACCCCTCAGTGCACATGACAGTAGAGTAGCAAGAGTGCATACTAGCTCATTGAAGGTGTGTGCTAATGAAACTTGTAAATTAAATGTGACAGTGGGAACTGTATTAGAGGCATTTGGGTATAAAGACAGGAGCATCTGAAGTGGCAGTGCTGTGGCAAAATCAGCAGCATTGCAGACCACAGTTTCTCTGTCAAAGATAAGAAACAAAGCCAGGTGACAGTGTGGCTGCATAGAAAAGTTTCCCTTTTGCACCACTACAGTAGTCTTAATGATAGGAACCTAGTTCAGTAGGCACATGGTAGCTTTTGTTCAGGGATAGAAGTGCCCAAGGGGACACAATCCAAGGTAAAAAAATGGCACATGTATATGAGAGCAAGTGAGTCTATTTGAGACATTATATTGGCATAACTGTTATGTATAAACAAATATGCCCCATCTTTGGCACCCAGTCTTTGGATAGCTGTTGATTACATAGCACAGTGTGATAGGACCATCACGTATAAACATCAGTGGGTGTTTGCCTATCCAGTAAAACCATACACAAAAAAAGCAGTTCTGTACAGATGATCTCAAAAAATTGGTCCAAAGCTTGTAAGACAATAACAAACTGACAAAAAAAAAAAAAAGCAAGCAAACAAACAAACAAACCCACCAGCATCTATTTTGCTGCCACTTGGCAGTTAGTGTAAGTTATTTGTCACCAGACATCTCACTAGCATGGCTGAAAGATTGGTTTGCTTCCTCCTCCCATAGCTGACCTAACAGTGATCTACCATTGGACTCCCCTTGAAAAGGAAAAAGTCATTATCAAGTGTCCCTCATTAAGTAGCAGAGTCCATCTGGAACAAAGTTTATGTTACTCTACATAGATTTTGTCTAATTTTTAATTACTGCAAGTAATTAACTTCCATGGATGGAAAAAGATGAAAACAAAAGCCAAAGAGCAAGACAGCTTCATGCAAATATTTCTACAGCAGCTGAATACGCCCTGCCTTCACACCATGGCTGTAAAAGTTCCCACTTTGAGCTTGGAGTTTTCCTTGATGTTGATGGCATTAATAATTTCCAACAGTGACAGACTTCAGAGTGTCAACAGAATTAGGGCAGTAGTGTCGGAAAATAGGAACATAAGCCACGCAGACCAAACACAGAGATTTTAAATGTGAGATTTCAAATCCTTTTAAGGGACAGCATTGCAGGATTCAAGTGCCCTAGCAAATCATTAATGGTAATATAAAATCCCAGCAGAATTATAGCAGCTATTTCACCACGAACTTGGCTACCCAAGCATGTAAAGAGAGTCCTTTTCACCTCCGAGTTGTTAGGAGAAAAGTCATCTTTCCACCAATTTAGCAGGGTAGCCTGATCACAGTATCACAGTATCACAGTATAACCAAGGTTGGAAGAGACCCCAAGGATCATCAAGTCCAACCTGTCCCAACAGACCTCACAACTAGACCATGGCACCAAGTGCCACATCCAATCTCCCCTTGAACACCTCCAGGGACGGTGACTCCACCACCTCCCTGGGCAGCCCATTCCAATGGCGGATGACTCGCTCAGTGAAGAACTTTTTCCTCACCTCGAGTCTAAACCTCCCCTGGCACAGCTTGAGACTGTGTCCCCTTGTTCTGGAGCTGGTTGCCTGGGAGAAGAGACCAACCCCTTCCTGTCTACAACCACCTTTCAGGTAGTTGCAGAGGGCAATGAGGTCACCCCTGATCCTTCTCTTCTCCAGGCTAAACAATCCCAGCTCCCTCAGCCTCTCCTCATAGGGCTTGTGCTCAAGGCCTCTCCCCAGCCTTGTTGCCCTTCTCTGGACACGTTCAAGTGTCTCGATGTCCTTCTTAAACTGAGGGGCCCAGAACTGGACGCAGTACTCAAGGTGTGGCCTAACCAATGCAGAGTACAGGGGCACAATGACCTCCCTGCTCCTGCTGGCCACACTATTCCTAATGCAGGCCAGGATGCCATTGGCCTTCTTGGCCACCTGGGCACACTGCTGGCTCATGTTTAGGCGGGTGTCAATCATCACCCCCAGGTCCCTCTCTGTTTGGTAACTTTCCAGCCACTCTGACCCCAGCCTGTAGCTCTGCATGGGGTTGCCGTGGCCAAAGTGCAGCAGCTGGCAGTTGGAGTTGTTAAATGCCATGCCATTAGACTCTGCCCATCTGTCCAGTCGGTCGAAGTCCCTCTGCAGAGCCTTTCTGCCTTCTAACTGACTAACATCCGATCCCAACTTGGTGTCATCTGCAAACTTGCTGATGACTGACTCAACCCCCTCATCCATATCGTCAATGAAGATGTTAAAGAGGATGGGGCCCAGCACTGATCCCTGGGGCATGCCACTGGTGACTGGCCACCAGCTGGGTGTGGCACCATTCACCACCACTCTCTGGCCTCGGCCCTCCAGCCAGTTCCTAACCCAGCACAGAGTGTTGCAGTCCAAGCCACGAGCTGACAGCTTAGCCAGCAGTTTGCTGTGGGGGACGGTGTCAAAGGCCTTGCTGAAGTCCAGGTAGACTACATCCACAGGCCTCCCCACGTCCACCAGATGGGTCACCTGATCATAGAAGGAGATCAGGTTGGAGAGGCAGGACCTGCCCTTCCTAAATCCATGTTGGCTGGACCTGAGCCCTTGGCCATCCTTCAGGTGCGCAGTTATTGCCTCCAGGATAATCTGTTCCATCACTTTCCCTGGCACTGAGGTCAGGCTGACTGGTCTGTAGTTTCCGGGTTCCTCCATCCGTCCCTTCTTGTGGATGGGGACCACATTGGCCAGTTTCCAGTCATCTGGGACCTCTCCAGTGAGCCAGGACTGGAGGAAAATGATGGAGAGCGGCTTGGCCAGCTCATCTGCCAGCTCTCTCAGCACCCGAGGATGGATCCCATCCGGTCCCATGGACTTGTGGGTGTCCAAGTGGCTCAGCAGGTCCCGAACTAATTCCTCATGGATTTCTGGGGCATTACACTGCTCCCCGACCCTATTACCCAGCTCAGGAGGCCACTCATCCTGGACTCCTACCTTGCTGTTAAACATCGAGGCAAAGAAGGCGTTCAGATCAGAGACTAAAACTAGAAACAGTGCCCCATATTGGCTGTATTTCTTACTCAATATAGAATCAACCAAAAAAAATGACTGGACAATTCACACTACAAAACTCTTCAAGGATTATTAACTATCTCAAGAAATTTGTGAGCTGCAAATTGTTGCGGTCTGGAAAAGTCCTTGGAGGGAGCATCTCTACATGCTTGTCCTGTTCCCATACATCCTAGGCACCCATTTGTTTCTGTGTTGGACTTGTGTTCAAAACAGCAACTTCAGCAGCAGATTGCAATCGCTGGTCTATTTTTAGACACTCTAATTTTGGCAGAAGGCCAAAAGTTGCAATAAAACAGCTTTGGTGTTGTGTGTCATCTCCAGACATGGAAAAGGGCCACGGATTCAGTACAGCGGTAGATAATGCAGATCTATTAGAAGGCATTATTACCTACAGTGGTGCCTGTTGCCAGTTTCATTTTTATTGCATGGCAAAGGTCAGCACCTTTAGGTAGTTCAGAGAGCCCAAAGGGTGACAAATTGCCAAGAATTTATCTATTCAGCACCACTGGCACAAAGCCAGCACTCTCTGATCTACATTAGACATTTACATAGAATACATAGAATAAACCAGGTTGGAAGAGACCTTCAAGATCACCGCGTCCAACACATCAACCAATCAAACACCACCCAAACAACTAACCCACGGCACCAAGCACCCCATCAAGTTTCCTCCTGAAAACCTCCAGTGATGGCGACTCCACCACCTCCCCAGGCAGCATTTCTTTTGGCAAAGAAGATTTGTCTGCCATTGATGGTGGATAGATACCAAGGGCTGAAATAAAGTGGCACCTCATTGTTCTTCAGCTGGAATGTAGCTGATGGTAACAAGATTCACGAGTCTCTATTCCTGCTAGAAGCTGAACTGCACTGGTCTTGGAAAACTGCAAGAATATTTTTATCACAGAATGTCTTAGTGTTAATTCTAGAGAAAAGGGAAAAAATAGAGAGAAAAAGGGGAAAAAAAGAGAGAGAGATATGTCCAGACTTCCCTTTCAGTTAAAAAGAAGTGGAAACAGAATGAAAATAGGAACCAATATGGGGGGAAAATGGAACATTCTTCCACAGCTTGCTCTTACAGGCATCAGATTTGACAGTCTTTGCTGGATGCTTCAGGATAAATTAATCTCAGCTAGAGGAGATTGCACCTTGCCTCTTACTTAGTGATGCTTAAGTAAGCAAACTATTATAACTGGTGCTGCAAAGCATTGGCTTTTGATTGATCTCCAGTCTTAATTAAAGCATTTTGGATATACTCTAGAAGAATCTGTGATACTAGATATTTGGGCATGTCACGTGATAGGAAAAGAAGCAAAGATGTACCACATCAGGCAAAGAGTTCAAATACTGTGAGCTCAAACACCATGAAAAAACTCAGGTCATTTGAGCCTTAGAGTTTTATTCTGATTCTAGACTGATGTTAGCTCATCTTGTTACATCATCTCACGTTGAGGCTGAGGGAGCTGGGGTTGCTTAGCCTGGAGAAGAGGAGGCTCAGGGGGGACCTTATTGCTCTCTACAACTACCTGAAGGGAGGTTGTAGCCAGGCAGAGGTTGGTCTCTTCTCCCAGGCAGCCAGCACCAGAACAAGAGGACACAGTCTCAGATGTGCCAGGGGAGGTTTAGGCTGGATGTTAGGAAGAAGTTCTATACAGAGAGAGTGATTGCTGATTGGAATGGGCTGCCCGAGGAGGTGGTGGAGTCACCATCATTGGAGGTGTTCAGGAGGAGACTTGATGGGGTGCTTGGTGCCATGGTTTAATTGATTAGGTGGGTTGGATTGGTTGATAGGTTGGACGCGATGATCTTGAAGGTCTCTTCCGGTCTATTCTATTCTATTCTATTCTATTCTATTCTATTCTATTCTATTCTATTCTATTCTATTCTATTCTATCACTGTTGAGTTTCTTACTTCTCATTAGCTGCTGGCCTTAGTGGTATCCTGTCACAGCCCATTCACCACTCTGGTCCTTCACTCTGGAAAAAGAGGTTTTAAAGCTTGCCACCTTCTAAATATAATGAAGCTTCTTTCTTGCGTGGGATGAGAAGTGGTGGCTAGAAATGTCCAGCTGACCTTCTCTTCTGCTTCTCTTGCTTCCCCTCTTAATTCATTTTCTGCACTGGTCTGACAGAGCCTGAGACGGTTCCACTTCAGGCCACATCGCAAGACCTGTCTATTATTCTGTCTTTTGCCAAAGATGCTGATTTGAAGGGGTGTGAATTTTTGTGAGGCTTTGGAAGTGTTGAATTGACTTTTCTGTCACTTTCACTACATTTTCCTTTCCGTGGGTTACAGCACTGATGGAAGTATTCTTATAGTCCATGATAGGCACGGTCTATAAGTGGCATGCAAAAGAAAGGGAAATGTTTTTTTACAAATTAAGAATCAGCCAAAAGTTTTAAAAATGCAGATGCTGCATGTAATTAACCAAGAATAACCACTGTGTGTTTATTTTTGCCAAAAGATTCGTAGTGAGAAGGAAAACTGTACAGTTTAATCTACTCCTTGGTATTAGTGCTCATAGCATTTGCCAGTAATGGCAACATTATCATTTGTAGAATTAATTAATGATCTGGCATCTGATTTTGATTCATTAATGCTTAAGCCAGCTAAGTCTCAATTATCCTCTGGACTATTTATTCCTTAACAAGCTTTTAGCTAATGTGATTTTAAAAATATGAAAACAGGTCTTAACAAGCCTTTAAGAAGTGGCAATATTTTAGCACTCCTCCTTTAAGAGTCCTATAAAATAAAAGAACCTTCCTTTTTTTTTTCCTTTTCTTTTGTTTTATTATAGTTCCTTTTAAAATTAGACTTGGGGATTTGCAATGTATTCACTAAATATATATTATATTTATGTGTACCTGAAACCTAACTTCAATTTAGTCTTGATTAAAAAATGTACTGGATTGGAAACTGTGTAATAAAGGATGCCTAAATCATACTGGCCCCAGAATAGCTCACTCAGTCAGACAGTTAGCAAATAAGTGCACAAGCAAGCAGATGATACGAGAATTCAAAATTAATTCTATTCTCAGAGGATGCATGGACTAGGAGATAGCATCTGATTCTATCTGCAGAGGTGTAAATCCAGAGCAACACCTTGGCTGGAGACTCGTTACCCTGAATTAGACTGCTTATCCTCCAAATGATCAGAATTGGACTCTTCTCTGCCCAAGGCTAGGTTAAAGTAGCTGAAATATCCCATATTCCTTCATGACATTTTTGTGATGCAACTGAAAGCCTCTACCAATTTCCAGGTATTTATTATTTATAACTAATCCATTTACCAAAGTCATTTAAAGACTCCTGAAAATTTCTCCAAATGACTGGCATTTTCAAAAGTTCAATCACCACATCCTTTAGGAAAACCTGCCCAATGGAGTTCTCTCTTGTGCTGCAATTGTGTTATGATAGGGGCCACTCAGGAACTGCATAACCTTTGATTTGGGATTGCCAGGCATCAGTTTCAGAACTGATCTGAACTGATCTTGAGCAGAGGCTTCTTTTGCTGGGCACTGATGCAATGTTCCTGCCTGCCATCACCGTCTGTTGTCCCTGCTCACATCAAAACTGAAATGCATAATTACGAAGACAGGCAAACGAATGAATCATGGATGTTTTAACCAAATAATCTTACTTAATCATTTTAGTTACTGAGATTTGTTTTGAAGGTACCTTCTGAAAGCTTTCAGGTATTATATAAATGGTAGAAAATACAAATCTAAGCCATCAGTGTTGCAGCACATGAAATAACTCATCTCCTGAAATCATGCTTCCTGTTCCTAAGGAGTCATTCAGTGACCTTCCAACACTTGCTTGTCAATATTATACCATTGGTGCTGATATACTTGTTCTTAATTCATGCTGCTGTGACAGCTACAGCTTTCCCCACACTTCACATCACGAAAAGCCTGAGATGAACATCTGAGAGCATCTTCCTTCCCATTTTTAGATCAGTAAGCCTAGGTCCTTTTAGTCCAAGCTGGGAAGTTAATCCACGAGAGTAGAACTTATAATGGAGTGAGCCATAATACCAACTTCTCTTAAAACCCAAGTAGATGTTAGATCAGCCAGCTCCCAGATGGCTACCCCAAAGCTACTGAGTGGGGAGACTGCTGAAGTCCCAAGCTATCTATGGTTTTAGAAACCAAACCCTATTTGCTGAGTCAGATCCTCTGGCCAACTGAATCCACCCTGCTAAGCTTTGGGTAGCTCTGAATCCAGTTCATATAGCTGGTGCAGATCTCCTGGCTGGGCACAAAACCAACTACTGGAGACACATCACAAGCAAAAAAACCTGAAGGGCTCCATCTCTGGCATGAGGAAAAGTCCAAGGTATCTGCATTGTTATGGCAAGAGTTCATTTGGACTAAGAGAGATGTCTGAACTTAATCTTTAAAACCAGGGCTGGACTGCTGGAAGCACAAGCTTTCTCAGTTGCTTAGAGAAGAGGACTGAGTTGAGAAGTCAAAGCAGCCCTGATCGCTTTTAATCAGCTGAATGAGGAAGAAGGAGGAGAGGAGAAGGGTTGGGAAGAAAAATACCTAAATCTTTAAAAGTTCCAGCTGCTATTCTCTAATGGAGGCTTGGTTCCTCATGAACGGTGGAATGGTTAGGCCACCTGGTGGTAAACAGCAAACCAACAACCTTTGCAATTTCGAAGCCACGATAAATACCCTGAGGATCAGAGAGCTATGGGAATTGTCATAGGCTGGGGATCTTTTCATTTCCAGGTGACTGGTGTGCAGCCACCGCTGGAAGAGAGCAGCCAGCAATGGCTTCCATCAGTTGCTATTCAGGTGCAATGCAGGACAGGTTGGTCTGGCATCTGACCAATTTCAGCCAGACAGCTGACCATCACAAAATTTTTCACCACAGTCAGCCTCTCCTTTCCATCAGCAGTCCAGGGACAGCTGAACTTATGTAAGCTTGTGAAGCAGGTGCTTGACATGATGTTTAATAAGTGGCTGAATGAGAACTTCTGTCCTTAAATGCAGCATCAGGTCTGTGCAAGTAAATCAAGTGAGGCTAATGTAAATGGTCATGTTTACACATTTGGGTTTCATATTTTAATGAATATTCTACACTATAGTTTTTATTCCTCTGCCTGCAGTTTGTGTCTTTCAGCAAGTCCAGAAGTATTGCAAAATATCAAAAATGAATGGAGAGTGCATGGAAGACACCAAACCATTTGGTGAAGTCCTTCAGAAGCACTTCTAAGTGCTCATCTTCAATATCTAAGAATTTAGCTGAGCTAGACAGTAGTGTATTTCTAGAGGGCATCCAGAGATGGGTTCAGGTACAGGCAGATGAATATAAACAGAAATTTGTCTGAAAATGTACTTCTTAAATAAAGAACTGTCAGTTATTTTGCCCAGTTCTGTCCACTGGAGCTTTAGTCTGATCCTAATGAATAGCAGCCACATCCAGCAGTTGCTCTGCTGAGCATTGCTCCTAGCTGCTATCTCCTTGCTGTTTGCACCCGGTTCCATTGCTGCATTCTCTAACACTTGAAAACTCACCAGACTTGTGACTCACATTTTAATCTTATCCAAGTCACAATGTTTATTTCACAGGATGCCCAATTAAATGGTAATTCAGTCTGCTCTGGAGTTGTTTCCTTCCCCTCTGGTGATTAGTATTACCTGAATAATGTAGGAAGCACAGAAAAGGAACCACAATAAACAAGTTCAGTGACATCAGGAGACCAGCCTGCAACTTTCTCCACTGAAGAAGAGGGGAAAAGGGCATGCACAAAGATGTTAACATGGCCACAATTTCTAATGTTCCCTGACTCTGAAGAATGGAAAGGAAAACTACGCTGTTTTAGGATGTCTTATGGACTCCCTTTAAGCGTGGAGAAACACATACAGGTGTGGGGTTGTGCAAGCCACACAAAGTGAAAGAAATCCTCTGGGCCCATTTTCCCTGTCCTTTCATGTGCCTGATCTTGGCCTTCATTGAAGCTAGTGTGCGTATGCCAGTCCTTGCATCCTGCCTCCAGCTGGAGCTCCATGCTCTCAAAGTGAAGGAGCAGGCTCCTGCCTATCACTTGCTGCATGCTAGTGTCCAGAAGCCTGAAAAACCTACCAGCTATCAGCTCACTGATTGACTGAAGGGGATTTTTATCATGGCACAGACTGGCATGCTTTCTTGGGGCTTCCTTTTCATCTTCACACAAGTATGTCAAGTGCCACGTGAGGCACACAGATGTGACTCTACTTGTTATCTGCTCCACAAGTGCTCCACAAGTAGCCTTCTGCAACACTCCAGGCTTATGTTTGGAGGCTCCACAGAAAACAAAGGGGCTGCTCTTCAAAATAAGGAAGAAAATTTGATTAGACTGTTAAATGTTGCCTGGTCTTTAAAAATCAAATAAACAAAAACCTCTTGGGAAATGTCAAATGTGAGAAGATGCATAGGAATGCAGCTCGGAGATATCTTTGCTTTCCAGCTCGTACAACTGCTAAGGCAAAGCCATCTGGGAGGTGAATATCACCAGTTAGGGGAATTATTCTGGTTTCAGAATGGCCCCTTGCTTGCTGGAGCAAACTCAGTGTTGATGTAAGCACAGGCAACTCTACCAAAGACATCTCATCTTTACACAAGTGCTTAAACCAAAATGTGCTGCTCATTCCTTACTCTACAGACACACCACATGCCAGTTAACTGAGCGGAGGCCACATTATGCCTCTGGAGTTTTCTGTGCACACCCTGAGACAAACTGTGAGCAGAAGCTCACGAGGGCTGCTGAGGGCTGCCAGGAGCCCTGCAGAGCCAAGCAATACTGTGGCAAGGCTTCAGAATCCGTGGGCACATTGTGGGGCATCTCTCTCAAAATGCCAGGTGTTCTCTCCAGCTTGCAAAAGGAGCAATTTTGTGACTTAGGAAGAAATATTTCCATTTGAGCTCCTGCTGTGATGGTGCTCATTACTCCGGGCTGTGCCTAAGTGGCATTACAAAGAGCTCCTGGCACAACGTGCCCTGTGCTCCCTGCCTCTGTTTTTTTTTTCCCCTTGCCTCTGAGGGAGGAGAAGTTTGGTGCTTGACTTTTTTTGGCAACAACATTGTAAAACTCTTCCCAAAGAAATTTTCATTCTGCTTTGAGGAGGCTTTCTTAAAAAAAAAAAAAAATATAGATTAATTGTGATAATTAAATTTCCCTCTGAGTGATTTCTTTGATAAATGGGACTAGTTAGGACTTTCAATTAAGCACCAGGCCCTGCTGTGAAGTCAGACTGAGCTTCTTGTTGCAGGCATTTATTGCCTCATTTACACAGAGACAATCTGAATTATTTTACATTACACCATTTTCTTTATCTGCCTCTCTCTTTTTCAGAATTCCTATTAACCCTTCTATCAGGGAGCCAATTAAAAAGGTATGGTCAAGGATTTTTTAATTGTTTTGTTAGAGTTTAAATAAGCCTCCTGGAAGCCTGGTACTTCAAATCTCTCTCTTGCCCACGCTGCAGTTCTTTGCCGCATAAACTCAGTGGTTTGTTATTGTGTGGATTCTTGCAGACTCCAAGTTGGTGATAAAAGAATATGAAAATAATATAAAGTGGGGAAGACAAGACCACTGACCACAAAGACAACATTTTGATGAATGGTGGTAATATGCAACAACTCTGTGAGCTGCAGCTTATGTGTTTATGCCTTGTCCGAAATGGTAAGGAAATGGTAACTGCTGCTTGGAGAATTCCAGTTGTCAGGGGCGCACTCCAGCCTTAAGGCTGCTACGCTTTAAAATTACACCCATGCACTCAAGTATGGTTGCATGTTGGTTCTGAGTGTGGACTGCAGTACTTAAGAGACACAATTTCTACATTTTATTATGAAATTAGGGCTATGTGGTTGTGTTTTTCCCTCATTACCGGTATCAACAGTTACAGAACCATGCTGTTAACCGCGAAGAACGGGAGGTCCGCTAATTTAATAAAGAGACCAAAACTCATCCAAAAGAAAGTCTGTTTTCAAATGAAAAAAAAAAACAAAACAAAAACAAAACACCACAAATTCCACATCTAGACAGCAGAATGCACTGTCATTGATAACAGAGAAGAAAAAGCCTACTAGACTTAGAAAACAGTTTTAAATTTTGATGAGTTTTCTGTAAAGCCCTCCGCCGCTGCGCTGGCTCAGACACAACTGCAAAGTTTGCCAACTGATGTGCTTTGAGATATAAATCAGAAACTAATTGTCTGACATCAGGGAAAGACACGTTTTTCTCTCCTCCCACACTGCCCAACAAAATTTACTTCTATTTCCTTTATGCTGTGTGGCATGTTTGAATCTGTGTAAGGAGAGTATACAGCGGTTTCTGATTGTGCTTCTGAGCTTGATTTTGATGCAAGCAATGAAATCGATACACCTCCCAATAGAGAGCTGGTCAGAGGCAAACTTTAATTCATACCACACTGAACCTTTCTCGAGAGGTGGGATGATTTCAGGGGAATCTCTGCCATGTAAAGAGGAGGCTCAGGGGAGACCTTATTGCTGTCTACAACTACCTGAAAGGTGGTTGTAGCCAGGAAGGGGTTGGTCTCTTCTCCCAAGCAACCAGCACCAGAACAAGAGGACACAGTCTCAAGCTGCACCAGGGGAGGTTTAGGCTCAAGGTGAGGAGAAAGTTCTTCACTGAGACAGTCATTCGCCATTGGAATGGGCTGCCCAGGGAGGTGGTGGAGTCACTATTTCTGGAGGTGTTCAAGAGGGGATTGGATGTGGCACTTGATGCCATGGTTTTGTCATGAGGTCTGTGGTGACAGGTTGGACTTGATGATCTTTGAGGTCTCTTCCAACCTTCTGTGATTCTGTAAAGGCATCATTCTGTATGTCCATACACACAGCCAGACCTCAGATTGTCTAAATGGAGCAAGAGATGGCATTAAATGAGTTGTGACTCCCAAGAGTTTGGATAACTGAGGGAAATTTCAATGCAATTAAGGTATGGCAAAGGACATGAACTCAGAGCTGAGAAATTAGGGTTTGTGGGTTATTGAGGTATGACAGTAAATCCAAATGTCAGCTCTCTTCCCCTTCACTCTCTCCCCCCCCCCCCCTTTTCTTACAACATAAACCAGCAAAGTCCCTGCTTCTAATGCAGATTTGTTATGCTCTGGCATATCTAATTTCTTAACCTGATAAGATCAAGATGACTGATACCAAATAGTATAAGAGTACATTTTAAAAATCCAAATGCTATTTTCAACGTATGCTACAATGAGAGCACTGTGTGGTTAATATTTATCTAGCTGCCTCTCTCTTGAAGCCACATCTTGTCATACAGGACTATGCTGTTAAAGTGGTTCAAGGGAGTGATGTGCATGACTCCTTCTTTTGCTAATGGGAGCTGGGTGCATAGAACAATTTAGCTGTTAGTGCTCTGAGGAGAAGAGAAGTTGAATAGCACGGGCTTGGAGAGCAAAATAAAAAGAAAGCCGCTAAGGGCATTTGAAAATACACTCCCTATTCTTTTTCTTTGCAAGCATTGCTGCAGTAAACAACTGCTTCAAGAATTCTCTTTAAATAAGTGACATGAAAAGGAAAAAAGCGTGACTTTGTATCAACAGCCACTCAAAATGTATCCAGGGTCCCAAACTAACCTTGGGGGCAGGAAAGGCTTTGCCAGGGGTGGGGGAGGGTGCTGCCGTGGTGGTTGTTCAGGTTGGTTTCTTTCTTTGCTTTGGCTGGTTTGAAGAAATTATCCCTAGTGGGAGCGTTCTGACCCAAATATCGGGGACACCGTGTTTCCTGTGGGGAGTGTATTTAGGCCTGGATTTAAAAAATACAACTGCCTAAAATTAGACTCCCAAATCCACATAAAGACTTAAAGAAACCGCCTGGTTTTCAAAAGAATCAAAAATCCACAGACTCTGGGTCAGGGTCCTGACCCAGCAAAGCAGAGGAGTATTCTCCCCAACCCCCCACCCGGAGGCAATGTGATTGCTCATGCATTTAAGGCTCAAGTGCTTAAGTGCTCCCTTAGGTAGGGGTTAGGGAACTTCAGCATGGGTGTAGAATCGACTGAGCGTCAGCTGCTCTTTCAGATCTTGGCCGGAGGGAGGTTTTCTCATTTGATTGTTTTTTTATCACTTTGCTTCTGTAGAATTTTCCCAACCAAACCATATGCAGCAAAGTGCTTTTACACACATGACAGACCTTGGCCCCAAACTCTGCCAGGACAATTTCCTTTGTGGGGAGAGCTGCAAATATTTAAACTGCGGTAGGGTACAGCTCCTAAGTGCATACCACACTGGAGAGGAGCTCCCTTAAAAGCTAATAGCAAATCTTCTCGATGATTAGTCAGGGCTAGAAGAACCTGGGATATTTAAGAAGGCCAAAGAGCATAACACATCACACAGCCCTTTCCTAAATGCTATGATGCAGATCTGCTAATGGTTAAAAAGATGGCTTAAGGTACTGGACCAGGACACAGAAACCCAGACTCCAAGCCCCACTTCCACCTAAAGAGTTACACATGACCCTGGGCGAGTCACTGGCAATTCACTTCTAGATCTGTACAAGGGCAAGATACTTTTCCGCCGTTGGAATGAAAGAAGACTAAAATCCATTAGTGATTGTGAGGTGCTCAGATATTAAATTCTTAAGTGCTTAGATACATCAGCAGAGGAGTTTTCCAAAGAGACATTATTGAACAGATCTGTGCGTGCTTTTTGGTGTATTTGTCATAATGTGTTGTTGTGTATCTTCATTCTCGATGTTTTATTTATTACACAAAGCATGGGTTTCCTTATGGGGGTGGATTGACTTGGAGGAGTTCCACAGGGAAAGAAAATGTTTTCCATGTTATAAGACTAATAACATAACGGGAAGAAGGAAAAGCTTATGTTGCCGTTTGATTGAGACAATAAATAAATGCTTTCACTTTAGCCCATAGCATAGCATCTAACTACTACATTCTTGTGCCTGTTCAGTCTTATTAAGTGCCTTGCTTTTCACCTATTGTGTTTTCTTCTACTTCTAGAACAGATGTGCTAAATATTGCCAAAAAAACCCCAACAAAACAAACCCCCAAAAACCCAAACATACCCTCAAGCAAAAGTAATTCATGCCATGAAAAGATGTCACTCCATACTTCCCAAATTAAAGGTCACTGTGGGATGGTCCCCATGACATCAACAAAAATGCTGATTACTGTTTAATTGTCAAGTCCTGACCAAGCCTTCCCATTAGTGACATAGAATACATATACATAGAATAAACCAGGTTGGAAGAGACCTTCAAGATCATTGCGTCCAACCCATCAACCAATCCAACACCACCTAAACAACTAACCCATGGCACCAAGCACCCCATCAAGTCTCTTCCTGAAAACCACCAATGAGGGCGACTCCACCACCTCCCCGGGCAGCCCATTCCAATGGGCAATCACTCTCTCTGTATAGAACTTTTTCCTAACATCCAACCTAAACCAGTAATCAGGGCAGAAAGAGGGCCAGCTTACAGCTACCAGGGTCATCTTAAAACTGAGGAATGACAGGCATATGACAGGAAAAGGGGTTTAAAAGACTGACTTACAGGAAGCTGAATATTTCTCAAAGCAAGGCTGCATCTAGACCTTGTGCTTAAGATCCCACATTTTCTGTTTTCTCATGTGTTTGAGCTCTTTCAGGCATGTAATTTTTCATCATATTTTGGCAATCAGCACAAACCTGATGATCCTCCTAAGCCTTAGTTGAGAGTAGTTGATGGAGGCTGCCTTGCTTTATAAGGTCTTCAGTAATTTGGGTTCTCTTTCTCAGAATGAAATCCTCCTTGGGCTGCTGGCTCTGCAGGGTATCAGCACCAATGGGCAAAGCACTCTCACTGAGGATGAGCCTGGCTTTACAATCCAGAATCATGTGTTCCAGCTGTCTACTCTTATGCTCATTAACAGTTGCTTCCTATGTTTCTTTTGGGGCTCTTTTTGTCTTTTAAGAATCCCTTTGGGAAACTAATTCAAGGGCACAACATCCTGCTTTCACAGAGGTGCTAATCATATATTTGTATTTTAATATGATCAGTGACTATGTTCTGAAACACAACGGACTGTCTTCATTCTTCTCAGTCGCTGTTCTGCAAGCGTTTTGGGAGCTTTCAGATTAAAAGGCACTAAACAAAATGCAGGGCTTCAACTATCACCCTAAGCACAGCTGAGACTAAAACTCCAACTTTCTGTGGTTTTTCATACAGTTGCTTTATATCCCACTTGATACTTGTCCTATTTATCCAGTAGTTTGATACAGAATTTGTAGCACTGCACTCCACTTTATTACTCGCAGTAATTCCTTTCTGTTGGCTTTTGGCTGGTACTGTAAACCGCACAGGCTGAGGATCTGTGTTGTAGTGCTATTACTAAGTTACTTTAACTTGATTTTGCACAGTTTGGATTCTGATCTGATCCTACAGGTTTCTGACTTTATATCAGTGTAAAGAGGGCTCTCTGTGGATAACTCTGCAGTTCAGAGCCATCCTGGTTAGAGTATTCTGTGACACAGCAAATGCTGGACATTCCTGGAGGATGGCCAGAGCAGGCAGTAGAATTAAGTAAGGTTTAAACCTATTTTGCTACTAAAAGTGAACTCAAGTTATCACAGAATGAGTACAACTCATGAGAGATCCCTGTCAATCTTCAAAGGACTTACAAAATAAGGGTTACAGCCCCTGTGCTAGAGCAAGAGATGCTCATGTTACAGATTAGGAAAGTAAGGCAAAGACTCAGTTTACTACTGGCTATGAAAATAGCTGAGGATTAGGCTTTTAAAGTAGTTTTCTTCCAAGTACACAGGGCAAAAGGTGAAGTCTAAGGATCTTTAGATGTCTGGGTTTTTTCTTCCTCCTGCTGTTTATAGCCCTTCTGTTGTATTTTTCAGAAAGAAACAAAAGCCCATAAACTTTTGCCTTCCTTCCCCCCTGCCCTTTTCTAGAAGAAAATGACATGAAGCTAAAAGGTTGTCCCTGGATCTGCTCTACACTGCAAGACAAAAAAGACAGAAAGAGAAAATAAAGAAAGGGGATGTGGGGAGATGTGATTTGATTAAAGGCATTTTGGCCAACATTTAGAATGGAACACACAGCACTGCTCTTCTGTTTCTGCCCTTTCCTCAGTTACCCACAAGACCCAAACCACATTCATGCAATTTGCTCAGGCCACAGCCTGAAATCAATGAGGTCTATGCAAGAAGAGAGCACCTGCCACAGGCTGTGACTGTTTTTATTTATTGTCTGTATTATTAGACCATGCAGGAACCCCAACAACAAATATTGTCTAAAGCACTGTGTAAACATCCAACAAAATGATGGCTCTGTCCCAAAGTGATTACAAACTAAACAGAGGACGAGAGACCACAGATGGATACAGACACAGGGAGAATAAAAGAAATGAGACTGCTCGGTGTGGCCGACAGCAGTATTACCTCACGTGCAGTCTAAGGGTTGGCAAAGCTTTTGTAGACGTCACAGCACAGGAGTGCTTTAAGGAGATTCTAGAGAGCTACTGACAAATCTGAGGGCGTTTAAGCAGGGCACCCTCCAAGTATGAGAAAGACCACAGAGGAGAAAATGAGAAAGGGCTTGCTTTGAGATGAACACAAGAGGGATGGCAACTCTGAACAAAAGGAGATGGTGCATTTTAAGGTTTCAGCAGTATTTAAATGTCATAGCTGCCTGCATTTCTGACTGCCTTTAACAGCAAGCCCCTTTTTTGCCCCTCCTGACGAATCAGGTTCATTCACATCCTGCTCCAAAAAGGTATATAAGGACCAAGCACAGAAGAGCTGAAGCCTGCTCAGATAGGGCAGTTATTGGAGCTGCTCTGTTCCCTCTCCTGCCTCCTGACAATGACAGATGATAGGTAGGGTCCCAGGGGGCTTGAATATGAAGATAGGCAGCTTATGTTGATGGGAGATAGGGGAGGGGGGAGGTAGCACAAGGATGCCAAGAGAGGAGTGACATGTTCAAAAAGACAGGCTAGGAAAATTATCTTTGAAGCAATAGCAGCCACATGCAGTATGATTAGGGAAAAGGCAAGCCTGCATGTGTCAAGGCCAGAGAAAAGGATGTTGCAGCAACTGAGCTGTTAAATAATAAAAACTTAGATAAGAATTTTAGCTGCATGGAAGAGTGGGAAAATACTCATCTAAAAAGCTGGAAGATTTAAGAATTGGAGGTGGAGTGGTATAAGAGCTGAAAGATTAAGATTTTTACTGTATGTAACAGAGGTTGAGCTAATGCTTCAATACAGTCACAAGTGACAAGCAGCACGGTATGTTGTCCACAAGGAAAACAAGGTGGTAGATGGCTTGAGAGAACAGAGAATAGTACCAAGTTCCTGTTCTGTTCTTATCTCTACAGCTATTAAATACAGGCAATTACAGTGTAGCTGCCTAGAATAAGACAACAATTCAGCAAAGAATTTAAGTGCAGTCCCATTAATAATTCCTTTTTTTTTCCTTTCCCCCCCTTCCCCCATTCTCTTCAGGTTTAGATCCTGTTCAATATGCCCATGAGGCTGTGTCTCTCATCTATACTCAGAAAATATGAATTCTTTCCTCTGTGCTCAGTAATAAACTGCACGGACCTTGTGCTGTTTTCTGCTGTATTCCTGGAATAAGATTACCAGCAAGATTAAGGCCTGTGGTTGTGAGAAAGGAGATTTCACAGGATTAAATGTTATCCAGTCTGAAACAGAGAATAAAATACGAGAAAGGACGATGAATTATATTACTGGAAATATCACAGACTACGGTGGTGGTAAAAGGGATAATGAAAGACTGAAAATGTAAATTATACATAGGAATAAAAACCAACGGGGAGCACTGCAAGGCCTGCAGATCTCACCTGTTGCCACAAGAGGGCACTCGTGGCTTTCCTTTTTTCTTTTGTGACTTCAGAGATTTAAATCAAGATTTCCCTTGGTAGCGTTTCCCAGGCATAAATCAAGCACAAATGAATAACCTTTGATTTATCATTCCTAATGGAGATGTACATCATATTGGCGTGTCATCACATTTCAACATTGGCCATTATGATGCCAATCATATAGTAATTTTCCTCCGTGTCATAATCAGCGATGAAGATGTACGTTTCCACTCAGTACAATTAGATTTTCATGTTTCTTAATGGCAGCTGAGGGCATTAGGCAGAATACCTGCTTTTGCTGCCTCTAACTCTTTTGTGCTTATATTTTTTTCTGAAATTGTATCCAAACCATTACTCAGTCACCACTTCCCTGTAGTTAAACACCACTTCCACTCATACAGGAGAGGGTGAAGAAGGTTTACACCGTTACTGCAAGCTGCAGAGGAACAGGCATCAAAATCCTGTAGGCAAATATACACTCTTGGAAAATACCTGACCTTGAATATTTGAGACCTGTTTGGTATGCTTCATGAAATCAGTTTGGGCTTGTCAGTAATGTCCTAACCTACCGCACAACCTACAGTGAAGGTGTCTGTCTGGGTCTGATCTTCAGCTGACCACACTGAAGTGCTACTGCTAGAAGCAACCATCCAGAGAAAACCTTAGCCACTGCTGGTGGGAATAAAATGCTTCTGTGAACACAGGCCTTCTACTGGATGGTCAGGAACAACGTGTTAGCAGCATTTAGAACATCTCCTGGCACTTCAACGCTGCTGCTGTTCAGGGCCCATGTGTCATGGGTTCATACCAGCTGAGCAAATGAGACACGAGTAGCAGCGTTTTCAAAAGCACCTGAGCCTGTTGGGAAAATCCCAGCATGCATCTCTGGTGGCTATTTTGATATTTCCTCTTTTACAAGGATGCCATACTTTTTGGTGCCTTCTTTCTCCATCCGTCCAGACAGGCAGTGCTAGTAGGGATGCCAGCAAGGCAAACGGACACAGTAGGACTGGAGGACATGGTCACTGCGCAAAGAATCTTGCCACTAAACCTCGAAATCCACAGGCTTACAAAACAAGCAAGCAAAGCACAACCCGACCCATAAGGGAGCCTGTGTGCCCTCAGCGCCGTGTCCGCAGCACGGGCGTCGGTGGAAGGCTGCCACCGGGGCCAGCCACCGCGGCGCACTCGGCTCAGCAGCCACCCGCCCCAGCCTCCTCCTGTTTCAGACTGTATACGAAGCGGGCACCAGCCTTAAGGGAAACCCCTCCGCAAGCCGCGGGGCCGCCGGCAGCGCCCGCAGCTGCCTCACCCCGGCGGCGCCGAAGATGGCTCCCGAGCGCGGTAGCGAGCCCGGAGGCTGCAGGGGCACTGCGGCAGGCGGGTGGGCGGCAGGGGGCGAGCGCTCCCCGTGGCGCAGCGGGAGGCGGGGGCGTGAGGTGCCCCAGGAGACGCCCCCCGCTAGCCCCCCCTGCGGGATTTCCCTGCGAATGCCAGAAAATGGGCGGGCTCGCACGCCGCCCTCCCAGCAGAAGCGCCCCTGCTCCTGCACAAGGAGGGGACTGCCCGCGGGGGCGTTTTCCGCCGTCGAACGAGCCCGGGGCGGAGGGGCCAGCAAGGCACCCCAGGGAGGAGCCCCGGCGCCGTCAGCGAGCCCTTAAGGCCATCCACGGCGGCCGCGGCGGGAGCGGCGGCGCTGCGCCCTCTAGCGACCATTCGAGCCGCCGGCGGCGCGGCTAGCGGCCGGGCCCTGCCCGTGTTTCAGGGCCGGGCGTGGCACGCCGTTCTCCGAGCGCTCCCGGGGAAAACCTCAGCAGGGAAAGGCTAACAAGCAGCTTTGGGTCAGTAAAATAAAAGGAACTGCACTTTTCCTGTTCCTTTTCCTCCTCAAAGTGAATGCCCTACCACAAGCACTCTGGTACTGAGGTCTTAACAGGCATGCTCAGAAGAGGACTACGGGGATAAACCTAACCATGGTACCCTGAATGGGTTGTCTCGTCCCTCTTCTGTGTAAGACATCTAAATATTCCAACTCTGAAGTCCTGTTAAGGAAGGACATTTCTATTTTACCAAGACAAAATACCATTTTTCTGCTTGATCTGGGAAAAACTTCCCTATTACGTTGTCACCGGGCAAGCCTGGAGAGTGTATCTATTTATGAAGTCAGGGAACTGCTTTAGAACCATAGAACCATTTCAGTTGGAAAAGAGCTCTAACATCAACCATCAATCTAACACAACCATAGCCACATGTCTGCACATTTATTGACTACCTCCAGGGACTGTGTCTCTACCACCTCCCTGGGCAACATATTCAAATTCCCAATCATCTGTTCAGTGAAGAAATTTTTCTTAACCTGCAATCTAAACCTCCCCCTGGAACAATTTTAGGCCATTTCCCCTTGTTCTATCACTTGATAGTAGGGACAAGAAACCTCACTCCAACCTTCTTTTAGGTAGTTATAGAGAACAATGAGGTTTCCCTGCAGCCTCCTCCAGACTAATTAATGCCAGTTCCCTCAGCCACTCCTCATTAGGCTTGTTCTCCAGATCTTTCATCAGGTTTGTTGCCCTTCTCTGGACATGCTCCAGCAACTTAATGTCCTCCTAGTAGCGAGGGACCCAAAACTCAGCATAACATTCGTGGTGCAGCCTCCACAGTGCCAAGTACAGGGGCATGATTACTTCCCTGCTCTTGCTGGCCACACTACATTGTTCCCATGTGTAGCAGAACTGAGCTGTAAACTCAGCTTGGACTGTAAAGTTACTGTTTTGAACCTGGATTTAAATTACTGCTTTAAAATGTATCTGTTTATGTTGATACAGCAAATGGCTTGACCTTTTCTATCTACCTTGGCTGTAAAACCTCTTCAATGAGTAAGATGGCCTTGAGAATTGAAGTGGCCCTCTTACCTACCCTTAACTATCATGGCTGCCTGCAGAGGCACATTTGACCTGTTTGCAGATGAAAGAAACTTTATGTAGTGAACTTGAAAATGTTCTCAGGTTCAAACTGAATCAAGGCAATGTGTGTGTAGGGATGAGGTCAGGAAGGCCAAGGCACAGCTGGAACTGAACTTGGCAAGGGCTGTAAAGAAAAGCAAGAAAGGCTTCTACAGTTAGGTAAACAAGAAAAGGAACATTATAGAAAGCATCCCCCCCGATGAGGAACAGTGGGGAACTAGTGTCAATGGACAAGGACAAGGCTGAGATTCACTGGCAACCCCTCTCTTCACAGCTCTCCTCTTGATGGCCCTCAAGATGGAGACCAGCGAGACAAAGTCCCTCCCACTGTAAGCAAAGACAAAGTGCATGATCATCTAAGGAACCTGAAGATATACAAGTCCATGGGACCTGATGTGATGCATCCCAGAGTCCCAAGGGCATTAGCTGATGTAGTTGCTAAGCCACTCTCCACGATATTTGAAAAGTCCTGGCAGTCAGGTGAAGTTCCTGCAGACTGGGAGAAAGGAAACATCACACCCACTTTTAAAAAGGGTGGAAAGGAGGACCCTGGAAAGATCATGGAACAGATCCTCCTAGATGCCATGCTAAGGCACATGGAGGACAGTGAGGTGATTCAAGACAGCCAGCATGGCTTTACTAGGGGCAAATCCTGCCTGACCAACCTAGTGGCTATGATAAAGTGACTATGTCAGTGGATAAAGGACAACCTATGGATGTGATCTATCTGGACTTCTGTAAGGCCTTTGGCACAATCCTCCACAACATCCTACTTGCCAAGTTGGAGAAAGACATATTTGATGGATGGACTGTTCAGTAGATAAGGAATTGGCTGGATAGTCACATCCAGAGGGTAGTGCTCAATGACTTGAAGTCCAGATGGAGAACAGTGACAAGTGGTATCCCTTAGGAGTCTGTAATGGGACCTGTGCTATTTAATATTCTTATCACTGCTATAGACAGTGGGATCAAGAGAACCATCAGTAGTGCTGTCAATACACCAGAGGGACAGGATGTCATCCAGAGGGACCTGGACAGGCTGGAGAGGTGGGCCCAGGTGAACCTGATCAGGTTCAGCAAGAGCAAGTGCAGGGTTCTGCACCTGGACTGGAACAATCCTCACCATCAATACAGGCTGGGAGATGAGGTGATAGAGAGCAGCCCTGTGGAAAAGGACTTGGGGGTGTTGATAAACAAGAGGCTGGACATGAGCAGACAGTGTGAGCTTGCAGCGCAGAAGGCCAATGGCAGCCTGGGTGCATCAAAAGATGCATTGCCAGCAGATCCAGAGAGGTGATTCTGCTGCTTTACTCTGCTCTGGTGAGACCACACCTGGAGTACTGCATCCAGGTTTGGAGCCCTCAATGCAGAAAGGACATGGACCTGATTGAGAGGGTCCAGAGGAGAGCCATGGAAATGATCAGGGGGTTGGAACACCTCTGATACAAAGACAGGCTAAGGGAGCTGGAGAAGAGAAGGCTCCAGGGAGACCTAATAGCAACCTTCCAGTACCTGAAGGGGGCTACAAGAAGGATGGAGAGAGACTTTTTACAAAGACCTGCAGTGATAGGACATGGGACAATGGCTTCAATCTAGAGAAGAGTAGATTTCAATTGCATGTTAAAAACAAATTCTTTACCATGAGGGTGATGGAGCACTGAAACAGGTTGCCCCCATCCCCGGAGATATTCAAGGTGAGGCTCAACAGGACTCTGGACAACCTGATCTAGTTGAGGATGCCCCTGCTTATTGCAGAAGGGGTTGGACTAGATGACCTTTGAAGGTCCCTTCCGGCCCAGACCACTCTATGATTCAATGTCTAAAAGGTCTGAGGGCAATCCCAATTCTTTTCCTGGTAAAACATGCTCTGAAAAATCAGGACACCTCATGACAATAAATATAAACCAGAAAATGTACTCAAGAGCAAAAAAGGCCCAGTCCTTGTTGTGGATGACTTAGACAATTACTTAAAGATTACTTACTTACTTTAACTTGGGAAGAAATAAAAACTACCTTTTTATCAAAGAGCAGAGAGGAAACACAAATCAATGTTGCCAGGTAAGGCCAGGCTGGTTTCCATTTTGAGGATGGAACCTTTTTCCACTTACACAAGGGGGAGTCAGGGATAACTCCACTGAAATTAGTAGTCACAACAGTGCAGAAGCAGACTGAGAGGAAAATGAGGTTCTTTCAATGCCTACTTCATATGGAATGTGTTACTAATCAGTGGCAGTTTCTGTAAATGTCACTCTCAGTTTCCTATTTTCACTTTCAAATTTGTCAGTAGTGCCCTGATTAAAATTGTACAGTTCTGTAGCTGAGGCTTGGATTAAGTTGAAATTATTAGGATTAGAAATAGTGCAAAACCAGGACCTCAGATCTGATCCTCTTTGAATTTCTATGGGAAGGAATTTGGATTCAAATCCCCCGATATGAACCTGCCTGCATGGTTTAATTCTGGGTCAGCAGGAGCCTAAATTCCTAGTCTGGTTTTGTGGGAGTATAATCCTGCAAGAGCATTTGATTGTGGGTTTTATGAATGATAGAAAGGGAGAGAAAGGAGGCATTTCATGACTGTTGGTGAGACCAGCTTCTTGTTCACAGGGTATGAAGGAACAAAAGACAGTCATTACCCTCATTTTATCAATCATTGGGAATACAGGACCTGGGAGGAAGACTGCCCAAAGATTGTGACTGAAGGTTCAGAACAAAGAGCATTTCTATACAGTGCCAGCACAATGGAACTTCATTTTTAGTTAGTTTAGAGGCATTATTGTAACAAACACAGTATTTGAAAGAGAAGTTTTGCCAGTTGACTGCTTTGGTTATCATCATTTAAATCTAAACAAAAAAT